>NC_090952.1:4584622-5256933 GCF_040807025.1 Struthio camelus | reverse complement strand
GGAGTGGTTTTGGCCCTGGCGGAGTGGTTTCAGCCCCAACGCAGTGGTTTGGGGCTTGGCGGAGTGATTTCGTCCCTGACGCAGTGGTTTTATGCTTGGCAGAGTGATTTTGGCCGCGACGGAGTGGTTTTCGGCCTCATGTAGTGGTTTTGGCCCTGGCGGAATGGTTTCCGCCCCGACGGAGTGGTTTCCGCCCCGACAGAGTGGTTTTCAGCTCAGCGGAGTTGTTTCAGCCCCGACGCAGCAGTTTTGGGCTTTACAGAGTAGTTTCGGCCCCGACGGAGTGGTTTCAGCACTGGTGGAGCAGTTTTGGCCCCGATGGAGTTGTTTTAGGCGTGGCAGAATGGTTTTAGGCCTGACGGAGTGGTTTTAGGCTTGGCACAGTGGTTTTGGCCCTTGATGGAGTGGTTTTCAGCCTGACGGAGTGGTTTTGGGCTTGGCGGAGTGGTTTCAGACTTGGCGGAGCGGTTTCAGCCCCAGCGCAGTGGTTTTAGGGCTGACGGAGTGGTTTTGGGCTCGAAAGAGAGGTTTTGGCCCCAACGCGCTGGTTTTGGGCTTAGGCGGAGTGGTTTCGGCCCCAACGCAGTGGTTTTGTCCCTGGTGGAGTGGTTTTAGGCTTGGCAGAATGGTTTTAGGCCCCGATGGTGTGGTTTCGGGCTCGAAAGAGTGCTTTCCGCTCCGACGGAGTGGTTTTGGGCCTCACGTAGTGGTTTTAGTCTTGGCAGAGTGGTTTTGGCCCTGGCGGAGTGGTTTCAGCCCCAACGCAGTGGCTTGGGGCTTGGCGGAGTGGTTTCAGCCCCAAAGCGGTGGTTTTGACCCTGACGGATTGGTTTCAGCCCTGATGCAGTGTTTTCAGGCTCGGCGGAGTGGTTTTAGGCCCGACAGACTGGTTTCAGCCCCAAAGCAGTGGTTTTGACCCTGACGGATTGGTTTCAGCCCTGATGCAGTGTTTTCAGGCTCGGCGGAGTGGTTTTAGGCCCGACAGACTGGTTTCAGCCCCAACGCAGAGGTTTCAGCCCCAGCGGAGTGGTTTCATCCCCGACGGAGTGGTTTTATGCTTGGCAGAGTGGTTTCGGCCCCGACGGGGTGGTTTTCGGCCTCTTGTAGTGGTTTTGGACTTGGCGGAGTGGTTTCAGCCCCGACGGGGTGGTTTTAGGCTTGGTGCAGTGGTTTTAATGTCAGCGGAGTGGTTTTGGCCCTGGCGGAGTGGTTTCCGCCCCGACGCAGTGGTTTCCACCCCGACAGAGTGGTTTTCAGCTCAGCGGAGTTGTTTCAGCCCCGACGCAGCAGTTTTGGGCTTTACAGAGTAGTTTCGGCCCCGACGGAGTGGTTTCAGCACTGGTGGAGCAGTTTTGGCCCCGATGGAGTTGTTTTAGGCGCGGCAGAATGGTTTTAGGCCTGACGGAGTGGTTTTAGGCTTGGCACAGTGGTTTTGGCCCTTGATGGAGTGGTTTTCAGCCTGACGGAGTGGTTTTGGGCTTGGCGGAGTGGTTTCAGACTTGGCGGAGCGGTTTCAGCCCCAGCGCAGTGGTTTTAGGGCTGACGGAGTGGTTTTGGGCTCGAAAGAGAGGTTTCGGCCCCAACGCGCTGGTTTTGGGCTTAGGCGGAGTGGTTTCGGCCCCAACGCAGTGGTTTTGTCCCTGGTGGAGTGGTTTTAGGCTTGGCAGAATGGTTTTAGGCCCCGATGGTGTGGTTTCGGGCTCGAAAGAGTGCTTTCCGCTCCGACGGAGTGGTTTTGGGCCTCACGTAGTAGTTTTAGTCTTGGCAGAGTGGTTTTGGCCCTGGCGGAGTGGTTTCAGCCCCAACGCAGTGGTTTGGGGCTTGCGGAGTGGTTTCCGCCCCGACGCAGTGGTTTTCGGCCTGACACAGTGCTTTTAAGCCTGACGGAGCAATTTCTGCCCCAGCACAGTGGTTTCAGCCCCGACGGAGTGGTTTTAAGGTCGGCGGAGTGGTTTTAAGGTCGGCGGAGTGGTTTTGGCCCTGACGGAGTGTTTTTAAGGTCGGCGGAGTGGTTTCAGGCTCGGCGGAGTGGTTTCACCCTTGGTGGAGTGGTTTCGGTCCCGACAGAGTGGTTTCAGCCCCGGCGGAGTGGTTTCAGTCTCGGTGGAGTGGTTTCAGCCCCGACAGAGTGGTTTCAGCCCCGACGCAGTGTTTTTAGGCTCGGCAGAGTGGTTTCGGCCACAACGGAGTGGTTTTAGGCTTGGCGGAGTGGTTTCCGCCCCGACGGAGTGGTTTCAGGCTCGGCAGAGTGATTTCGGCCCCGACGCAGTGGTTTTAGGCTCGGCAGAGTGATTTTGGCCCCGACGGGGTGGTTTCAGGCTCGGCAGAGTGGTTTGGGCCCCGACGCAGTGGTTTTCGGCTCGGCGGAGTGGTTTCAGCCCCGACGCAGTGGTTTTCGGCTCGGCGGAGTGGTTTCAGCCCCGACGCAGTGGTTTTAGGCTTGCCGCAGTGGTCTTAATGTCGGCGGAGTGGTTTCAGCCCCGACGCAGTGGTTTTAGGCTCGGCGGAGTGGTTTCAGCCCCGACGGAGTGGTTTTCGGCCTGACACAGTGCTTTTAAGCCTGACGGAGCAATTTCTGCCCCAGCACAGTGGTTTCAGCCCCGACGCAGTGGTTTTAGGCTCGGCGGAGTGATTTTGGCCCTGACGGAGTTGTTTTAGGCTCGGCGGAGTGGTTTCAGCCCCGATGGAGTGGTTTCAGGCTCGGCGGAGTGGTTTCAGTCCCAACGCAGTGGTTTTCGGCTCGGCGGAGTGGTTTCAGCCCCGACGGGGTGGTTTTAGGCTTGGTGCAGTGGTTTTAATGTCAGCGGAGTGGTTTTGGCCCTGGCGGAGTGGTTTCCGCCCCGACGCAGTGGTTTCCGCCCCGACAGAGTGGTTTTCAGCTCAGCGGAGTTGTTTCAGCCCCGACGCAGCAGTTTTGGGCTTTACAGAGTAGTTTCGGCCCCGACGGAGTGGTTTCAGCACTGGTGGAGCGGTTTTGGCCCCGATGGAGTTGTTTTAGGCGCGGCAGAATGGTTTTAGGCCTGACGGAGTGGTTTTAGGCTTGGCACAGTGGTTTTGGCCCTTGATGGAGTGGTTTTCAGCCTGACGGAGTGGTTTTGGGCTTGGCGGAGTGGTTTCAGACTTGGCGGAGCGGTTTCAGCCCCAGCGCAGTGGTTTTAGGGCTGACGGAGTGGTTTTGGGCTCGAAAGAGAGGTTTCGGCCCCAACGCGCTGGTTTTGGGCTTAGGCGGAGTGGTTTCGGCCCCAACGCAGTGGTTTTGTCCCTGGTGGAGTGGTTTTAGGCTTGGCAGAATGGTTTTAGGCCCCGATGGTGTGGTTTCGGGCTCGAAAGAGTGCTTTCCGCTCCGACGGAGTGGTTTTGGGCCTCACGTAGTGGTTTTAGTCTTGGCAGAGTGGTTTTGGCCCTGGCGGGGTGGTTTCAGCCCCAACGCAGTGGTTTGGGGCTTGGCGGAGTGGTTTCAGCCCCAAAGCAGTGGTTTTGACCCTGACGGATTGGTTTCAGCCCTGATGCAGTGTTTTCAGGCTCGGCGGAGTGGTTTTAGGCCCGACAGACTGGTTTCAGCCCCAACGCAGAGGTTTCAGCCCCAGCGGAGTGGTTTCATCCCCGACGGAGTGGTTTTATGCTTGGCAGAGTGGTTTCGGCCCCGACAGAGTGGTTTTCGGCCTCTTGTAGTGGTTTTGGACTTGGCGGAGTGGTTTCAGCCCCGACGGAGTGGTTTCAGCCCCAACGCAGTGGTTGTGCCCTAACGGAGCGGTTTCCGCCCCGGCGCAGTGGTTTTGGGCTTGGTGGACTGGTTTCAGCTCCGACGGACTGGTTTCAGCCCCAGCGGCGTGGTTTCGGCCCCAACGGAGTGGTTTTAGGCTTGGCGGAGTGGTTTCAGCCCCAGCGGAGTGGTTTCAGCCCCGACGGAGTGGTTTCAGGCTCGGCAGAGTGGTTTCAGGTTTGGCGGAGTGGTTTCAGGCTCGGCGGAGTGGTTTCAGGCTCGGCGGAGTGTTTTCGGCCCCGGCGGAGTTGTTTTAAGGCCGGCGGAGTGGTTTCAGCCCCGACGGAGTGGTTTCAGCCCCAACGCAGTGGTTGTGCCCTAACGGAGCGGTTTCCGCCCCGGCGCAGTGGTTTTGGGCTTGGTGGACTGGTTTCAGCTCCGACGGACTGGTTTCAGCCCCAGCGGCGTGGTTTCGGCCCCAACGGAGTGGTTTTAGGCTTGGCGGAGTGGTTTCAGCCCCAGCGGAGTGGTTTCAGCCCCGACGGAGTGGTTTCAGGCTCGGCGAAGTGGTTTCAGGTTTGGCGGAGTGGTTTCAGGCTCGGCGGAGTGGTTTCAGGCTCGGCAGAGTGGTTTCGGCCCCGGCGGAGTTGTTTTAAGGCCGGCGGAGTGGTTTCGGCCCCGACGCAGTGGTTTCAGCCCTGACAGAGTTTTTTTTGGACTGGCGCAGTGGTTTTCGGCTTGGCGGAGTGGTTTCAGGCCCAATGGAGTAGTTTTGGCCCTGACGGAATGGTTTTAGACCCAGCGGAGTGGTTTCAGCCCCGACGGAGTGGTTTCAGCCCCGGCGGAGTGGTTTCAGCCCGGGCAGAGTGGTTTCAGGCTCGGCAGAGTGGTTTTCAGGCTTGGCAGAGTGGTTTCAGGCCCGGCGGAGTGGTTTCAGCCCCGGTGGAGTGGTTTGAAGGTCGGCGGAGTGGTTTTAAGGTCGGTGGAGTGGTTTTAAGGTCGGCAGAGTGGTTTTAAGGTCGGCGGAGTGGTTTCGGCCCCAACGGAGTGTTTTTAACGTCGGCGGAGTAGTTTCAGTGCTGGTGGAGTGGTTTCCGCCCAGACGGAGTGGTTTCAGGCTCGGCGGAGTGGTTTTAGGCTCGGCGGAGTGGTTTGGGCCCCGACGCAGTGGTTTTAGTCTTGCCAGAGTGGTTTCAGCCCCGACGCAGTGGTTTTAGGCTCAGCGGAGTGGTTTCAGCCCCGACGCAGTGGTTTCAGCCCCGACGCAGTGGTTCCAGCCCCGACGCAGTGGTTTTAGGCTTGGCGCAGTGGTCTTAATGTTGGCGGAGTGGTTTCAGCCCCGACGCAGTGGTTTTAGGCTTGCCGCAGTGGTCTTAATGTCGGCGGAGTGGTTTCAGCCCCGACGCAGTGGTTTTAGGCTCGGCGGAGTGGTTTCAGCCCCGACGGAGTGGTTTTCGGCCTGACACAGTGCTTTTAAGCCTGACGGAGCAATTTCTGCCCCAGCACAGTGGTTTCAGCCCCGACGCAGTGGTTTTAGGCTCGGCGGAGTGATTTTGGCCCTGACGGAGTTGTTTTAGGCTCGGCGGAGTGGTTTCAGCCCCGATGGAGTGGTTTCAGGCTCGGCGGAGTGGTTTCAGTCCCAACGCAGTGGTTTTCGGCTCGGCGGAGTGGTTTCAGCCCCGACGGGGTGGTTTTAGGCTTGGTGCAGTGGTTTTAATGTCAGCGGAGTGGTTTTGGCCCTGGCGGAGTGGTTTCCGCCCCGACGCAGTGGTTTCCGCCCCGACAGAGTGGTTTTCAGCTCAGCGGAGTTGTTTCAGCCCCGACGCAGTGGTTTTGGGCTTTACAGAGTAGTTTCGGCCCCGACGGAGTGGTTTCAGCACTGGTGGAGCGGTTTTGGCCCCGATGGAGTTGTTTTAGGCACGGCAGAATGGTTTTAGGCCTGACGGAGTGGTTTTAGGCTTGGCACAGTGGTTTTGGCCCTTGATGGAGTGGTTTTCAGCCTGACGGAGTGGTTTTGGGCTTGGCGGAGTGGTTTCAGACTTGGCGGAGCGGTTTCAGCCCCAGCGCAGTGGTTTTAGGGCTGACGGAGTGGTTTTGGGCTCGAAAGAGAGGTTTCGGCCCCAACGCGCTGGTTTTGGGCTTAGGCGGAGTGGTTTCGGCCCCAACGCAGTGGTTTTGTCCCCGGTGGAGTGGTTTTAGGCTTGGCAGAATGGTTTTAGGCCCCGATGGTGTGGTTTCGGGCTCGAAAGAGTGCTTTCCGCTCCGACGGAGTGGTTTTGGGCCTCACGTAGTGGTTTTAGTCTTGGCAGAGTGGTTTTGGCCCTGGCGGGGTGGTTTCAGCCCCAACGCAGTGGTTTGGGGCTTGGCGGAGTGGTTTCAGCCCCAAAGCAGTGGTTTTGACCCTGACGGATTGGTTTCAGCCCTGATGCAGTGTTTTCAGGCTCGGCGGAGTGGTTTTAGGCCCGACAGACTGGTTTCAGCCCCAACGCAGAGGTTTCAGCCCCAGCGGAGTGGTTTCATCCCCGACGGAGTGGTTTTATGCTTGGCAGAGTGGTTTCGGCCCCGACAGAGTGGTTTTCGGCCTCTTGTAGTGGTTTTGGACTTGGCGGAGTGGTTTCAGCCCCGACGGAGTGGTTTCAGCCCCAACGCAGTGGTTGTGCCCTAACGGAGCGGTTTCCGCCCCGGCGCAGTGGTTTTGGGCTTGGTGGACTGGTTTCAGCTCCGACGGACTGGTTTCAGCCCCAGCGGCGTGGTTTCGGCCCCAACGGAGTGGTTTTAGGCTTGGCGGAGTGGTTTCAGCCCCAGCGGAGTGGTTTCAGCCCCGACGGAGTGGTTTCAGGCTCGGCGAAGTGGTTTCAGGTTTGGCGGAGTGGTTTCAGGCTCGGCGGAGTGGTTTCAGGCTCCGCGGAGTGTTTTCGGCCCCGGCGGATTGGTTCCGGCCCCGACGGAGTTGTTTTAAGGCCGGCGGAGTGGTTTCGGCCCCGACGGAGTGGTTTTCGCGCTGGCGGAGTGGTTTCAGACCCAGTGGAGTGGTTTCAGCCCCGGTGGAGTGGTTTCGGCCCCAGCGGAGTGGTTTCAGTCCCGACGCAGTGGTTTTAGGCTTGGCGGAGTGGTTTCGGCACCGACGGAGTGGTTTCAGGATTGGCGGAGTGGTTTTAGGCTTGGCGCAGTGGTCTTAATGTCGGTGGAGTGGTTTCAGCCCCGACGCAGTGGTTTTAGGCTCGGCGGAGCGGTTTCAGCCCCAGCGCAGTGGTTTTAGGGCTGACGGAGTGGTTTTGGGCTCGAAAGAGAGGTTTCGGCCCCAACGCGCTGGTTTTGGGCTTAGGCGGAGTGGTTTCGGCCCCAACGCAGTGGTTTTGTCCCTGGTGGAGTGGTTTTAGGCTTGGCAGAATGGTTTTAGGCCCCGATGGTGTGGTTTCGGGCTCGAAAGAGTGCTTTCCGCTCCGACGGAGTGGTTTTGGGCCTCACGTAGTGGTTTTAGTCTTGGCAGAGTGGTTTTGGCCCTGGCGGGGTGGTTTCAGCCCCAACGCAGTGGTTTGGGGCTTGGCGGAGTGGTTTCAGCCCCGACGCAGTGGTTTTCGGCCTGACACAGTGCTTTTAAGCCTGACGGAGCAATTTCTGCCCCAGCACAGTGGTTTCAGCCCCGACGGAGTGGTTTTAGGCTCGGCGGAGTGGTTTCAGCCCCGACGCAGTGGTTTTAGGCTCGGAGGAGTGATTTTGGCCCTGACGGAGTTGCTTTAGGCTCGGCGGAGTGGTTTCGGCCCCGACGGGGTGGTTTCAGGCTCGGCGGAGTGGTTTCAGCCCCAACGCAGTGGTTTTAGGCTCGGCGGAGTGATTTCGTCCCTGACGCAGTGGTTTTATGCTTGGCAGAGTGATTTTGGCCGCGACGGAGTGGTTTTCAGCCTCATGTAGTGGTTTTGGCCCTGGCGGAGTGGTTTCCGCCCCGACGGAGTGGTTTCCGCCCCGACAGAGTGGTTTTCAGCTCAGCGGAGTTGTTTCAGCCCCGACGCAGCAGTTTTGGGCTTTACAGAGTAGTTTCGGCCCCGACGGAGTGGTTTCAGCACTGGTGGAGCAGTTTTGGCCCCGATGGAGTTGTTTTAGGCGTGGCAGAATGGTTTTAGGCCTGACGGAGTGGTTTTAGGCTTGGCACAGTGGTTTTGGCCCTTGATGGAGTGGTTTTCAGCCTGACGGAGTGGTTTTGGGCTTGGCGGAGTGGTTTCAGACTTGGCGGAGCGGTTTCAGCCCCAGCGCAGTGGTTTTAGGGCTGACGGAGTGGTTTTGGGCTCGAAAGAGAGGTTTCGGCCCCAACGCGCTGGTTTTGGGCTTAGGCGGAGTGGTTTCGGCCCCAACGCAGTGGTTTTGTCCCTGGTGGAGTGGTTTTAGGCTTGGCAGAATGGTTTTAGGCCCCGATGGTGTGGTTTCGGGCTCGAAAGAGTGCTTTCCGCTCCGACGGAGTGGTTTTGGGCCTCACGTAGTGGTTTTAGTCTTGGCAGAGTGGTTTTGGCCCTGGCGGAGTGGTTTCAGCCCCAACGCAGTGGTTTGGGGCTTGGCGGAGTGGTTTCAGCCCCAAAGCGGTGGTTTTGACCCTGACGGATTGGTTTCAGCCCTGATGCAGTGTTTTCAGGCTCGGCGGAGTGGTTTTAGGCCCGACAGACTGGTTTCAGCCCCAACGCAGAGGTTTCAGCCCCAGCGGAGTGGTTTCATCCCCGACGGAGTGGTTTTATGCTTGGCAGAGTGGTTTCGGCCCCGACAGAGTGGTTTTCGGCCTCTTGTAGTGGTTTTGGACTTGGCGGAGTGGTTTCAGCCCCGACGGAGTGGTTTCAGCCCCAACGCAGTGGTTGTGCCCTAACGGAGCGGTTTCCGCCCCGGCGCAGTGGTTTTGGGCTTGGTGGACTGGTTTCAGCTCCGACGGACTGGTTTCAGCCCCAGCGGCGTGGTTTCGGCCCCAACGGAGTGGTTTTAGGCTTGGCGGAGTGGTTTCAGCCCCAGCGGAGTGGTTTCAGCCCCGACGGAGTGGTTTCAGGCTCGGCAGAGTGGTTTCAGGTTTGGCGGAGTGGTTTCAGGCTCGGCGGAGTGGTTTCAGGCTCGGCGGAGTGTTTTCGGCCCCGGCGGAGTTGTTTTAAGGCCGGCGGAGTGGTTTCAGCCCCGACGGAGTGGTTTCAGCCCCAACGCAGTGGTTGTGCCCTAGCGGAGCGGTTTCCGCCCCGGCGCAGTGGTTTTGGGCTTGGTGGACTGGTTTCAGCTCCGACGGACTGGTTTCAGCCCCAGCAGCGTGGTTTCGGCCCCAACGGAGTGGTTTTAGGCTTGGCGGAGTGGTTTCAGCCCCAGCGGAGTGGTTTCAGCCCCGACGGAGTGGTTTCAGGCTCGGCGAAGTGGTTTCAGGTTTGGCGGAGTGGTTTCAGGCTCGGCGGATTGGTTTCAGGCTCGGCAGAGTGGTTTCGGCCCCGGCGGAGTTGTTTTAAGGCCGGCGGAGTGGTTTCGGCCCCGACGCAGTGGTTTCAGCCCTGACAGAGTTTTTTTTGGACTGGCGCAGTGGTTTTCGGCTTGGCGGAGTGGTTTCAGGCCCAATGGAGTAGTTTTGGCCCTGACGGAATGGTTTTAGACCCAGCGGAGTGGTTTCAGCCCCGACGGAGTGGTTTCAGCCCCGGCGGAGTGGTTTCAGCCCGGGCAGAGTGGTTTCAGGCTCGGCAGAGTGGTTTTCAGGCTTGGCAGAGTGGTTTCAGGCCCGGCGGAGTGGTTTCAGCCCCGGTGCAGTGGTTTGAAGGTCGGCGGAGTGGTTTTAAGGTCGGTGGAGTGGTTTTAAGGTCGGCAGAGTGGTTTTAAGGTCGGCGGAGTGGTTTCGGCCCCAACGGAGTGTTTTTAACGTCGGCGGAGTAGTTTCAGTGCTGGTGGAGTGGTTTCCGCCCAGACGGAGTGGTTTCAGGCTCGGCGGAGTGGTTTTAGGCTCGGCGGAGTGGTTTGGGCCCCGACGCAGTGGTTTTAGTCTTGCCAGAGTGGTTTCAGCCCCGACGCAGTGGTTTTAGGCTCGGCGGAGTGGTTTCAGCCCCGACGCAGTGGTTTCAGCCCCGACGCAGTGGTTCCAGCCCCGACGCAGTGGTTTTAGGCTTGGCGCAGTGGTCTTAATGTTGGCGGAGTGGTTTCAGCCCCGACGCAGTGGTTTTAGGCTTGCCGCAGTGGTCTTAATGTCGGCGGAGTGGTTTCAGCCCCGACGCAGTGGTTTTAGGCTCGGCGGAGTGGTTTCAGCCCCGACGGAGTGGTTTTCGGCCTGACACAGTGCTTTTAAGCCTGACGGAGCAATTTCTGCCCCAGCACAGTGGTTTCAGCCCCGACGCAGTGGTTTTAGGCTCGGCGGAGTGATTTTGGCCCTGACGGAGTTGTTTTAGGCTCGGCGGAGTGGTTTCAGCCCCGACGCAGTGGTTTTCGGCTCGGCGGAGTGGTTTCAGTCCCAACGCAGTGGTTTTCGGCTCGGCGGAGTGGTTTCAGCCCCGACGGGGTGGTTTTAGGCTTGGTGCAGTGGTTTTAATGTCAGCGGAGTGGTTTTGGCCCTGGCGGAGTGGTTTCCGCCCCGACGCAGTGGTTTCCGCCCCGACAGAGTGGTTTTCAGCTCAGCGGAGTTGTTTCAGCCCCGACGCAGCAGTTTTGGGCTTTACAGAGTAGTTTCGGCCCCGACGGAGTGGTTTCAGCACTGGTGGAGCGGTTTTGGCCCCGATGGAGTTGTTTTAGGCGCGGCAGAATGGTTTTAGGCCTGACGGAGTGGTTTTAGGCTTGGCACAGTGGTTTTGGCCCTTGATGGAGTGGTTTTCAGCCTGACGGAGTGGTTTTGGGCTTGGCGGAGTGGTTTCAGACTTGGCGGAGCGGTTTCAGCCCCAGCGCAGTGGTTTTAGGGCTGACGGAGTGGTTTTGGGCTCGAAAGAGAGGTTTCGGCCCCAACGCGCTGGTTTTGGGCTTAGGCGGAGTGGTTTCGGCCCCAATGCAGTGGTTTTGTCCCTGGTGGAGTGGTTTTAGGCTTGGCAGAATGGTTTTAGGCCCCGATGGTGTGGTTTCGGGCTCGAAAGAGTGCTTTCCGCTCCGACGGAGTGGTTTTGGGCCTCACGTAGTGGTTTTAGTCTTGGCAGAGTGGTTTTGGCCCTGGCGGGGTGGTTTCAGCCCCAACGCAGTGGTTTGGGGCTTGGCGGAGTGGTTTCAGCCCCAAAGCAGTGGTTTTGACCCTGACGGATTGGTTTCAGCCCTGATGCAGTGTTTTCAGGCTCGGCGGAGTGGTTTTAGGCCCGACAGACTGGTTTCAGCCCCAACGCAGAGGTTTCAGCCCCAGCGGAGTGGTTTCATCCCCGACGGAGTGGTTTTATGCTTGGCAGAGTGGTTTCGGCCCCGACAGAGTGGTTTTCGGCCTCTTGTAGTGGTTTTGGACTTGGCGGAGTGGTTTCAGCCCCGACGGAGTGGTTTCAGCCCCAACGCAGTGGTTGTGCCCTAACGGAGCGGTTTCCGCCCCGGCGCAGTGGTTTTGGGCTTGGTGGACTGGTTTCAGCTCCGACGGACTGGTTTCAGCCCCAGCGGCGTGGTTTCGGCCCCAACGGAGTGGTTTTAGGCTTGGCGGAGTGGTTTCAGCCCCAGCGGAGTGGTTTCAGCCCCGACGGAGTGGTTTCAGGCTCGGCAGAGTGGTTTCAGGTTTGGCGGAGTGGTTTCAGGCTCGGCGGAGTGGTTTCAGGCTCGGCGGAGTGTTTTCGGCCCCGGCGGAGTTGTTTTAAGGCCGGCGGAGTGGTTTCAGCCCCGACGGAGTGGTTTCAGCCCCAACGCAGTGGTTGTGCCCTAGCGGAGCGGTTTCCGCCCCGGCGCAGTGGTTTTGGGCTTGGTGGACTGGTTTCAGCTCCGACGGACTGGTTTCAGCCCCAGCAGCGTGGTTTCGGCCCCAACGGAGTGGTTTTAGGCTTGGCGGAGTGGTTTCAGCCCCAGCGGAGTGGTTTCAGCCCCGACGGAGTGGTTTCAGGCTCGGCGAAGTGGTTTCAGGTTTGGCGGAGTGGTTTCAGGCTCGGCGGATTGGTTTCAGGCTCGGCAGAGTGGTTTCGGCCCCGGCGGAGTTGTTTTAAGGCCGGCGGAGTGGTTTCGGCCCCGACGCAGTGGTTTCAGCCCTGACAGAGTTTTTTTTGGACTGGCGCAGTGGTTTTCGGCTTGGCGGAGTGGTTTCAGGCCCAATGGAGTAGTTTTGGCCCTGACGGAATGGTTTTAGACCCAGCGGAGTGGTTTCAGCCCCGACGGAGTGGTTTCAGCCCCGGCGGAGTGGTTTCAGCCCGGGCAGAGTGGTTTCAGGCTCGGCAGAGTGGTTTTCAGGCTTGGCAGAGTGGTTTCAGGCCCGGCGGAGTGGTTTCAGCCCCGGTGCAGTGGTTTGAAGGTCGGCGGAGTGGTTTTAAGGTCGGTGGAGTGGTTTTAAGGTCGGCAGAGTGGTTTTAAGGTCGGCGGAGTGGTTTCGGCCCCAACGGAGTGTTTTTAACGTCGGCGGAGTAGTTTCAGTGCTGGTGGAGTGGTTTCCGCCCAGACGGAGTGGTTTCAGGCTCGGCGGAGTGGTTTTAGGCTCGGCGGAGTGGTTTGGGCCCCGACGCAGTGGTTTTAGTCTTGCCAGAGTGGTTTCAGCCCCGACGCAGTGGTTTTAGGCTCGGCGGAGTGGTTTCAGCCCCGACGCAGTGGTTTCAGCCCCGACGCAGTGGTTCCAGCCCCGACGCAGTGGTTTTAGGCTTGGCGCAGTGGTCTTAATGTTGGCGGAGTGGTTTCAGCCCCGACGCAGTGGTTTTAGGCTTGCCGCAGTGGTCTTAATGTCGGCGGAGTGGTTTCAGCCCCGACGCAGTGGTTTTAGGCTCGGCGGAGTGGTTTCAGCCCCGACGGAGTGGTTTTCGGCCTGACACAGTGCTTTTAAGCCTGACGGAGCAATTTCTGCCCCAGCACAGTGGTTTCAGCCCCGACGCAGTGGTTTTAGGCTCGGCGGAGTGATTTTGGCCCTGACGGAGTTGTTTTAGGCTCGGCGGAGTGGTTTCAGCCCCGATGGAGTGGTTTCAGGCTCGGCGGAGTGGTTTCAGTCCCAACGCAGTGGTTTTCGGCTCGGCGGAGTGGTTTCAGCCCCGACGGGGTGGTTTTAGGCTTGGTGCAGTGGTTTTAATGTCAGCGGAGTGGTTTTGGCCCTGGCGGAGTGGTTTCCGCCCCGACGCAGTGGTTTCCGCCCCGACAGAGTGGTTTTCAGCTCAGCGGAGTTGTTTCAGCCCCGACGCAGCAGTTTTGGGCTTTACAGAGTAGTTTCGGCCCCGACGGAGTGGTTTCAGCACTGGTGGAGCGGTTTTGGCCCCGATGGAGTTGTTTTAGGCGCGGCAGAATGGTTTTAGGCCTGACGGAGTGGTTTTAGGCTTGGCACAGTGGTTTTGGCCCTTGATGGAGTGGTTTTCAGCCTGACGGAGTGGTTTTGGGCTTGGCGGAGTGGTTTCAGACTTGGCGGAGCGGTTTCAGCCCCAGCGCAGTGGTTTTAGGGCTGACGGAGTGGTTTTGGGCTCGAAAGAGAGGTTTCGGCCCCAACGCGCTGGTTTTGGGCTTAGGCGGAGTGGTTTCGGCCCCAACGCAGTGGTTTTGTCCCCGGTGGAGTGGTTTTAGGCTTGGCAGAATGGTTTTAGGCCCCGATGGTGTGGTTTCGGGCTCGAAAGAGTGCTTTCCGCTCCGACGGAGTGGTTTTGGGCCTCACGTAGTGGTTTTAGTCTTGGCAGAGTGGTTTTGGCCCTGGCGGGGTGGTTTCAGCCCCAACGCAGTGGTTTGGGGCTTGGCGGAGTGGTTTCAGCCCCAAAGCAGTGGTTTTGACCCTGACGGATTGGTTTCAGCCCTGATGCAGTGTTTTCAGGCTCGGCGGAGTGGTTTTAGGCCCGACAGACTGGTTTCAGCCCCAACGCAGAGGTTTCAGCCCCAGCGGAGTGGTTTCATCCCCGACGGAGTGGTTTTATGCTTGGCAGAGTGGTTTCGGCCCCGACAGAGTGGTTTTCGGCCTCTTGTAGTGGTTTTGGACTTGGCGGAGTGGTTTCAGCCCCGACGGAGTGGTTTCAGCCCCAACGCAGTGGTTGTGCCCTAACGGAGCGGTTTCCGCCCCGGCGCAGTGGTTTTGGGCTTGGTGGACTGGTTTCAGCTCCGACGGACTGGTTTCAGCCCCAGCGGCGTGGTTTCGGCCCCAACGGAGTGGTTTTAGGCTTGGCGGAGTGGTTTCAGCCCCAGCGGAGTGGTTTCAGCCCCGACGGAGTGGTTTCAGGCTCGGCGAAGTGGTTTCAGGTTTGGCGGAGTGGTTTCAGGCTCGGCGGAGTGGTTTCAGGCTCCGCGGAGTGTTTTCGGCCCCGGCGGATTGGTTTCGGCCCCGACGGAGTTGTTTTAAGGCCGGCGGAGTGGTTTCGGCCCCGACGGAGTGGTTTTCGCGCTGGCGGAGTGGTTTCAGACCCAGTGGAGTGGTTTCAGCCCCGGTGGAGTGGTTTCGGCCCCAGCGGAGTGGTTTCAGTCCCGACGCAGTGGTTTTAGGCTTGGCGGAGTGGTTTCGGCACCGACGGAGTGGTTTCAGGATTGGCGGAGTGGTTTTAGGCTTGGCGCAGTGGTCTTAATGTCGGTGGAGTGGTTTCAGCCCCGACGCAGTGGTTTTAGGCTCGGCGGAGCGGTTTCAGCCCCAGCGCAGTGGTTTTAGGGCTGACGGAGTGGTTTTCGGCTCGAAAGAGAGGTTTCGGCCCCAACGCGCTGGTTTTGGGCTTAGGCGGAGTGGTTTCGGCCCCAACGCAGTGGTTTTGTCCCTGGTGGAGTGGTTTTAGGCTTGGCAGAATGGTTTTAGGCCCCGATGGTGTGGTTTCGGGCTCGAAAGAGTGCTTTCCGCTCCGACGGAGTGGTTTTGGGCCTCACGTAGTGGTTTTAGTCTTGGCAGAGTGGTTTTGGCCCTGGCGGGGTGGTTTCAGCCCCAACGCAGTGGTTTGGGGCTTGCGGAGTGGTTTCAGCCCCGACGCAGTGGTTTTCGGCCTGACACAGTGCTTTTAAGCCTGACGGAGCAATTTCTGCCCCAGCACAGTGGTTTCAGCCCCGACGGAGTGGTTTTAGGCTCGGCGGAGTGGTTTCAGCCCCGACGCAGTGGTTTTAGGCTCGGCGGAGTGATTTTGGCCCTGACGGAGTTGCTTTAGGCTCGGCAGAGTGATTTCGGCCCCGACGGGGTGGTTTCAGGCTCGGCGGAGTGGTTTCGGCCCCGACGCAGTGGTTTTAGGCTCGGCGGAGTGGTTTCAGCCCCGACGCAGTGGTTTTAGGCTTGGCGCAGTGGTTTTAATGTCGGCGGAGTGGTTTTGGCCCTGGAGGAACGCTTTCAGCCCCGACGGAGTGGTTTTCGGCCTGATGCAGTGCTTTTCAGCCTGACAGTGTGGTTTCCGCCCCGAAGGAGTGGTTTTGGTCCTGGCACAGTGGTTTCAGCCCCACGGAGTGGCTTTAGGCTCAGCGGAGTGGTTTTAGTCCTGACGGAGTGGTTTTAGGCTTGGCAGAGTGGTTTTAGGCTTGGCGCAGTGGTCTTAATGTCGGCAGAGTGGTTTTGGCCCTGGTGGAGTGGTTTTCGGCCTGACACAGTGCTTTTCAGCCTGACGCAGCAGTTTCCGCCCCAGCACACTGGTTTCAGCCCCGACGGAGTGGTTTCAGGCTCGGCGGAGAGGTTTCAGCCCCGACACAGTGGTTTTAGGCTTGGCGGAGTGGTTTCAGCCCCGACGCAGCAGTTTTGGGCTTTACAGAGTAGTTTCGGCCCCGACGGAGTGGTTTCAGCACTGGTGGAGCGGTTTTGGCCCCGATGGAGTTGTTTTAGGCGCGGCAGAATGGTTTTAGGCCTGACGGAGTGGTTTTAGGCTTGGCACAGTGGTTTTGGCCCTTGATGGAGTGGTTTTCAGCCTGACGGAGTGGTTTTGGGCTTGGCGGAGTGGTTTCAGACTTGGCGGAGCGGTTTCAGCCCCAGCGCAGTGGTTTTAGGGCTGACGGAGTGGTTTTGGGCTCGAAAGAGAGGTTTCGGCCCCAACGCGCTGGTTTTGGGCTTAGGCGGAGTGGTTTCGGCCCCAACGCAGTGGTTTTGTCCCTGGTGGAGTGGTTTTAGGCTTGGCAGAATGGTTTTAGGCCCCGATGGTGTGGTTTCGGGCTCGAAAGAGTGCTTTCCGCTCCGACGGAGTGGTTTTGGGCCTCACGTAGTGGTTTTAGTCTTGGCAGAGTGGTTTTGGCCCTGGCGGGGTGGTTTCAGCCCCAACGCAGTGGTTTGGGGCTTGGCGGAGTGGTTTCAGCCCCAAAGCAGTGGTTTTGACCCTGACGGATTGGTTTCAGCCCTGATGCAGTGTTTTCAGGCTCGGCGGAGTGGTTTTAGGCCCGACAGACTGGTTTCAGCCCCAACGCAGAGGTTTCAGCCCCAGCGGAGTGGTTTCATCCCCGACGGAGTGGTTTTATGCTTGGCAGAGTGGTTTCGGCCCCGACAGAGTGGTTTTCGGCCTCTTGTAGTGGTTTTGGACTTGGCGGAGTGGTTTCAGCCCCGACGGAGTGGTTTCAGCCCCAACGCAGTGGTTGTGCCCTAACGGAGCGGTTTCCGCCCCGGCGCAGTGGTTTTGGGCTTGGTGGACTGGTTTCAGCTCCGACGGACTGGTTTCAGCCCCAGCGGCGTGGTTTCGGCCCCAACGGAGTGGTTTTAGGCTTGGCGGAGTGGTTTCAGCCCCAGCGGAGTGGTTTCAGCCCCGACGGAGTGGTTTCAGGCTCGGCAGAGTGGTTTCAGGTTTGGCGGAGTGGTTTCAGGCTCGGCGGAGTGGTTTCAGGCTCGGCGGAGTGTTTTCGGCCCCGGCGGAGTTGTTTTAAGGCCGGCGGAGTGGTTTCAGCCCCGACGGAGTGGTTTCAGCCCCAACGCAGTGGTTGTGCCCTAGCGGAGCGGTTTCCGCCCCGGCGCAGTGGTTTTGGGCTTGGTGGACTGGTTTCAGCTCCGACGGACTGGTTTCAGCCCCAGCAGCGTGGTTTCGGCCCCAACGGAGTGGTTTTAGGCTTGGCGGAGTGGTTTCAGCCCCAGCGGAGTGGTTTCAGCCCCGACGGAGTGGTTTCAGGCTCGGCGAAGTGGTTTCAGGTTTGGCGGAGTGGTTTCAGGCTCGGCGGATTGGTTTCAGGCTCGGCAGAGTGGTTTCGGCCCCGGCGGAGTTGTTTTAAGGCCGGCGGAGTGGTTTCGGCCCCGACGCAGTGGTTTCAGCCCTGACAGAGTTTTTTTTGGACTGGCGCAGTGGTTTTCGGCTTGGCGGAGTGGTTTCAGGCCCAATGGAGTAGTTTTGGCCCTGACGGAATGGTTTTAGACCCAGCGGAGTGGTTTCAGCCCCGACGGAGTGGTTTCAGCCCCGGCGGAGTGGTTTCAGCCCGGGCAGAGTGGTTTCAGGCTCGGCAGAGTGGTTTTCAGGCTTGGCAGAGTGGTTTCAGGCCCGGCGGAGTGGTTTCAGCCCCGGTGCAGTGGTTTGAAGGTCGGCGGAGTGGTTTTAAGGTCGGTGGAGTGGTTTTAAGGTCGGCAGAGTGGTTTTAAGGTCGGCGGAGTGGTTTCGGCCCCAACGGAGTGTTTTTAACGTCGGCGGAGTAGTTTCAGTGCTGGTGGAGTGGTTTCCGCCCAGACGGAGTGGTTTCAGGCTCGGCGGAGTGGTTTTAGGCTCGGCGGAGTGGTTTGGGCCCCGACGCAGTGGTTTTAGTCTTGCCAGAGTGGTTTCAGCCCCGACGCAGTGGTTTTAGGCTCGGCGGAGTGGTTTCAGCCCCGACGCAGTGGTTTCAGCCCCGACGCAGTGGTTCCAGCCCCGACGCAGTGGTTTTAGGCTTGGCGCAGTGGTCTTAATGTTGGCGGAGTGGTTTCAGCCCCGACGCAGTGGTTTTAGGCTTGCCGCAGTGGTCTTAATGTCGGCGGAGTGGTTTCAGCCCCGACGCAGTGGTTTTAGGCTCGGCGGAGTGGTTTCAGCCCCGACGGAGTGGTTTTCGGCCTGACACAGTGCTTTTAAGCCTGACGGAGCAATTTCTGCCCCAGCACAGTGGTTTCAGCCCCGACGCAGTGGTTTTAGGCTCGGCGGAGTGATTTTGGCCCTGACGGAGTTGTTTTAGGCTCGGCGGAGTGGTTTCAGCCCCGATGGAGTGGTTTCAGGCTCGGCGGAGTGGTTTCAGTCCCAACGCAGTGGTTTTCGGCTCGGCGGAGTGGTTTCAGCCCCGACGGGGTGGTTTTAGGCTTGGTGCAGTGGTTTTAATGTCAGCGGAGTGGTTTTGGCCCTGGCGGAGTGGTTTCCGCCCCGACGCAGTGGTTTCCGCCCCGACAGAGTGGTTTTCAGCTCAGCGGAGTTGTTTCAGCCCCGACGCAGCAGTTTTGGGCTTTACAGAGTAGTTTCGGCCCCGACGGAGTGGTTTCAGCACTGGTGGAGCGGTTTTGGCCCCGATGGAGTTGTTTTAGGCGCGGCAGAATGGTTTTAGGCCTGACGGAGTGGTTTTAGGCTTGGCACAGTGGTTTTGGCCCTTGATGGAGTGGTTTTCAGCCTGACGGAGTGGTTTTGGGCTTGGCGGAGTGGTTTCAGACTTGGCGGAGCGGTTTCAGCCCCAGCGCAGTGGTTTTAGGGCTGACGGAGTGGTTTTGGGCTCGAAAGAGAGGTTTCGGCCCCAACGCGCTGGTTTTGGGCTTAGGCGGAGTGGTTTCGGCCCCAACGCAGTGGTTTTGTCCCCGGTGGAGTGGTTTTAGGCTTGGCAGAATGGTTTTAGGCCCCGATGGTGTGGTTTCGGGCTCGAAAGAGTGCTTTCCGCTCCGACGGAGTGGTTTTGGGCCTCACGTAGTGGTTTTAGTCTTGGCAGAGTGGTTTTGGCCCTGGCGGGGTGGTTTCAGCCCCAACGCAGTGGTTTGGGGCTTGGCGGAGTGGTTTCAGCCCCAAAGCAGTGGTTTTGACCCTGACGGATTGGTTTCAGCCCTGATGCAGTGTTTTCAGGCTCGGCGGAGTGGTTTTAGGCCCGACAGACTGGTTTCAGCCCCAACGCAGAGGTTTCAGCCCCAGCGGAGTGGTTTCATCCCCGACGGAGTGGTTTTATGCTTGGCAGAGTGGTTTCGGCCCCGACAGAGTGGTTTTCGGCCTCTTGTAGTGGTTTTGGACTTGGCGGAGTGGTTTCAGCCCCGACGGAGTGGTTTCAGCCCCAACGCAGTGGTTGTGCCCTAACGGAGCGGTTTCCGCCCCGGCGCAGTGGTTTTGGGCTTGGTGGACTGGTTTCAGCTCCGACGGACTGGTTTCAGCCCCAGCGGCGTGGTTTCGGCCCCAACGGAGTGGTTTTAGGCTTGGCGGAGTGGTTTCAGCCCCAGCGGAGTGGTTTCAGCCCCGACGGAGTGGTTTCAGGCTCGGCGAAGTGGTTTCAGGTTTGGCGGAGTGGTTTCAGGCTCGGCGGAGTGGTTTCAGGCTCCGCGGAGTGTTTTCGGCCCCGGCGGATTGGTTTCGGCCCCGACGGAGTTGTTTTAAGGCCGGCGGAGTGGTTTCGGCCCCGACGGAGTGGTTTTCGCGCTGGCGGAGTGGTTTCAGACCCAGTGGAGTGGTTTCAGCCCCGGTGGAGTGGTTTCGGCCCCAGCGGAGTGGTTTCAGTCCCGACGCAGTGGTTTTAGGCTTGGCGGAGTGGTTTCGGCACCGACGGAGTGGTTTCAGGATTGGCGGAGTGGTTTTAGGCTTGGCGCAGTGGTCTTAATGTCGGTGGAGTGGTTTCAGCCCCGACGCAGTGGTTTTAGGCTCGGCGGAGCGGTTTCAGCCCCAGCGCAGTGGTTTTAGGGCTGACGGAGTGGTTTTCGGCTCGAAAGAGAGGTTTCGGCCCCAACGCGCTGGTTTTGGGCTTAGGCGGAGTGGTTTCGGCCCCAACGCAGTGGTTTTGTCCCTGGTGGAGTGGTTTTAGGCTTGGCAGAATGGTTTTAGGCCCCGATGGTGTGGTTTCGGGCTCGAAAGAGTGCTTTCCGCTCCGACGGAGTGGTTTTGGGCCTCACGTAGTGGTTTTAGTCTTGGCAGAGTGGTTTTGGCCCTGGCGGGGTGGTTTCAGCCCCAACGCAGTGGTTTGGGGCTTGCGGAGTGGTTTCAGCCCCGACGCAGTGGTTTTCGGCCTGACACAGTGCTTTTAAGCCTGACGGAGCAATTTCTGCCCCAGCACAGTGGTTTCAGCCCCGACGGAGTGGTTTTAGGCTCGGCGGAGTGGTTTCAGCCCCGACGCAGTGGTTTTAGGCTCGGCGGAGTGATTTTGGCCCTGACGGAGTTGCTTTAGGCTCGGCAGAGTGATTTCGGCCCCGACGGGGTGGTTTCAGGCTCGGCGGAGTGGTTTCGGCCCCGACGCAGTGGTTTTAGGCTCGGCGGAGTGGTTTCAGCCCCGACGCAGTGGTTTTAGGCTTGGCGCAGTGGTTTTAATGTCGGCGGAGTGGTTTTGGCCCTGGAGGAACGCTTTCAGCCCCGACGGAGTGGTTTTCGGCCTGATGCAGTGCTTTTCAGCCTGACAGTGTGGTTTCCGCCCCGAAGGAGTGGTTTTGGTCCTGGCACAGTGGTTTCAGCCCCACGGAGTGGCTTTAGGCTCAGCGGAGTGGTTTTAGTCCTGACGGAGTGGTGTTAGGATTGGCAGAGGTGTTTTAGGCTTGGTGGAGTGGTCTTAATGTCGGCAGAGTGGTTTTGGCCCTGGTGGAGTGGTTTTCGGCCTGACACAGTGCTTTTCAGCCTGACGCAGCAGTTTCCGCCCCAGCACACTGGTTTCAGCCCCGACGGAGTGGTTTCAGGCTCGGCGGAGAGGTTTCAGCCCCGACACAGTGGTTTTAGGCTTGGCGGAGTGGTTTCAGCCCCGACGCAGTGGTTTTAGGCTTGATGGAGTGCTTTCAGCCCCGACGCAGCGGTTTTAGGCTTGATGGAGTGCTTTCAGCCCCGACGCAGTGGTTTTCGGCTTGATGGAGTGATTTCAGCCCCGACAGAGAGGTTTTAGGCTCGGCAGAGTGCTTTCAGCCCCGACGCAGTGGTTTTAGGCTCGGCAGAGTGATTTCAGCCCCGACGGGGTGGTTTCAGGTTCGGCGGAGTGGTTTCCGCCCCGACGCAGTGGTTTTAGGCTCGGCGGAGTGCTTTCAGCCCCGACGCAGTGGTTTTGGCTTGGCGTAGTGGTCTTAATGTCGGCGGAGTGGTTTCCGCCCCGACGCAGTGGTTTTCGGCCTGACACAGTGCTTTTAAGCCTGACGGAGCAATTTCTGCCCCAGCACAGTGGTTTCAGGCCCGACGGAGTGGTTTTAGGCTCGGCAGAGTGGTTTTGGCCCTGACGCAGTGGTTTTAGGCTCGGCGGAGTGATTTTGGCCCTGACAGAGTTGTTTTAGGCTCGGCGGAGTGGTTTCGGCCCCGACGGGGTGGTTTCAGGCTCGGCGGAGTGGTTTCAGCCCCAACGCAGTGGTTTTAGGCTCGGCGGAGTGATTTCGTCCCTGACGCAGTGGTTTTATGCTTGGCAGAGTGATTTTGGCCGCGACGGAGTGGTTTTCGGCCTCATGTAGTGGTTTTGGCCCTGGCGGAGTGGTTTCCGCCCCGACGGAGTGGTTTCCGCCCCGACAGAGTGGTTTTCAGCTCAGCGGAGTTGTTTCAGCCCCGACGCAGCAGTTTTGGGCTTTACAGAGTAGTTTCGGCCCCGACGGAGTGGTTTCAGCACTGGTGGAGCAGTTTTGGCCCCGATGGAGTTGTTTTAGGCGTGGCAGAATGGTTTTAGGCCTGACGGAGTGGTTTTAGGCTTGGCACAGTGGTTTTGGCCCTTGATGGAGTGGTTTTCAGCCTGACGGAGTGGTTTTGGGCTTGGCGGAGTGGTTTCAGACTTGGCGGAGCGGTTTCAGCCCCAGCGCAGTGGTTTTAGGGCTGACGGAGTGGTTTTGGGCTCGAAAGAGAGGTTTTGGCCCCAACGCGCTGGTTTTGGGCTTAGGCGGAGTGGTTTCGGCCCCAACGCAGTGGTTTTGTCCCTGGTGGAGTGGTTTTAGGCTTGGCAGAATGGTTTTAGGCCCCGATGGTGTGGTTTCGGGCTCGAAAGAGTGCTTTCCGCTCCGACGGAGTGGTTTTGGGCCTCACGTAGTGGTTTTAGTCTTGGCAGAGTGGTTTTGGCCCTGGCGGAGTGGTTTCAGCCCCAACGCAGTGGTTTGGGGCTTGGCGGAGTGGTTTCAGCCCCAAAGCGGTGGTTTTGACCCTGACGGATTGGTTTCAGCCCTGATGCAGTGTTTTCAGGCTCGGCGGAGTGGTTTTAGGCCCGACAGACTGGTTTCAGCCCCAAAGCAGTGGTTTTGACCCTGACGGATTGGTTTCAGCCCTGATGCAGTGTTTTCAGGCTCGGCGGAGTGGTTTTAGGCCCGACAGACTGGTTTCAGCCCCAACGCAGAGGTTTCAGCCCCAGCGGAGTGGTTTCATCCCCGACGGAGTGGTTTTATGCTTGGCAGAGTGGTTTCGGCCCCGACGGGGTGGTTTTCGGCCTCTTGTAGTGGTTTTGGACTTGGCGGAGTGGTTTCAGCCCCGACGGGGTGGTTTTAGGCTTGGTGCAGTGGTTTTAATGTCAGCGGAGTGGTTTTGGCCCTGGTGGAGTGGTTTCCGCCCCGACGCAGTGGTTTCCACCCCGACAGAGTGGTTTTCAGCTCAGCGGAGTTGTTTCAGCCCCGACGCAGCAGTTTTGGGCTTTACAGAGTAGTTTCGGCCCCGACGGAGTGGTTTCAGCACTGGTGGAGCAGTTTTGGCCCCGATGGAGTTGTTTTAGGCGCGGCAGAATGGTTTTAGGCCTGACGGAGTGGTTTTAGGCTTGGCACAGTGGTTTTGGCCCTTGATGGAGTGGTTTTCAGCCTGACGGAGTGGTTTTGGGCTTGGCGGAGTGGTTTCAGACTTGGCGGAGCGGTTTCAGCCCCAGCGCAGTGGTTTTAGGGCTGACGGAGTGGTTTTGGGCTCGAAAGAGAGGTTTCGGCCCCAACGCGCTGGTTTTGGGCTTAGGCGGAGTGGTTTCGGCCCCAACGCAGTGGTTTTGTCCCTGGTGGAGTGGTTTTAGGCTTGGCAGAATGGTTTTAGGCCCCGATGGTGTGGTTTCGGGCTCGAAAGAGTGCTTTCCGCTCCGACGGAGTGGTTTTGGGCCTCACGTAGTAGTTTTAGTCTTGGAAGAGTGGTTTTGGCCCTGGCGGAGTGGTTTCAGCCCCAACGCAGTGGTTTGGGGCTTGCGGAGTGGTTTCCGCCCCGACGCAGTGGTTTTCGGCCTGACACAGTGCTTTTAAGCCTGACGGAGCAATTTCTGCCCCAGCACAGTGGTTTCAGCCCCGACGGAGTGGTTTTAAGGTCGGCGGAGTGGTTTTAAGGTCGGCGGAGTGGTTTTGGCCCTGACGGAGTGTTTTTAAGGTCGGCGGAGTGGTTTCAGGCTCGGCGGAGTGGTTTCACCCTTGGTGGAGTGGTTTCGGTCCCGACAGAGTGGTTTCAGCCCCGGCGGAGTGGTTTCAGTCTCGGTGGAGTGGTTTCAGCCCCGACAGAGTGGTTTCAGCCCCGACGCAGTGTTTTTAGGCTCGGCAGAGTGGTTTCGGCCACAACGGAGTGGTTTTAGGCTTGGCGGAGTGGTTTCAGCCCCAGCGGAGTGGTTTCCGCCCCGACGGAGTGGTTTCAGGCTCGGCAGAGTGATTTCGGCCCCGACGCAGTGGTTTTAGGCTCGGCAGACTGATTTTGGCCCCGACGGGGTGGTTTCAGGCTCGGCAGAGTGGTTTGGGCCCCGACGCAGTGGTTTTCGGCTCGGCGGAGTGGTTTCAGCCCCGACGCAGTGGTTTTCGGCTCGGCGGAGTGGTTTCAGCCCCGACGCAGTGGTTTTAGGCTTGCCGCAGTGGTCTTAATGTCGGCGGAGTGGTTTCAGCCCCGACGCAGTGGTTTTAGGCTCGGCGGAGTGGTTTCAGCCCCGACGGAGTGGTTTTCGGCCTGACACAGTGCTTTTAAGCCTGACGGAGCAATTTCTGCCCCAGCACAGTGGTTTCAGCCCCGACGCAGTGGTTTTAGGCTCGGCGGAGTGATTTTGGCCCTGACGGAGTTGTTTTAGGCTCGGCGGAGTGGTTTCAGCCCCGATGGAGTGGTTTCAGGCTCGGCGGAGTGGTTTCAGTCCCAACGCAGTGGTTTTCGGCTCGGCGGAGTGGTTTCAGCCCCGACGGGGTGGTTTTAGGCTTGGTGCAGTGGTTTTAATGTCAGCGGAGTGGTTTTGGCCCTGGCGGAGTGGTTTCCGCCCCGACACAGTGGTTTCCGCCCCGACAGAGTGGTTTTCAGCTCAGCGGAGTTGTTTCAGCCCCGACGCAGCAGTTTTGGGCTTTACAGAGTAGTTTCGGCCCCGACGGAGTGGTTTCAGCACTGGTGGAGCGGTTTTGGCCCCGATGGAGTTGTTTTAGGCGCGGCAGAATGGTTTTAGGCCTGACGGAGTGGTTTTAGGCTTGGCACAGTGGTTTTGGCCCTTGATGGAGTGGTTTTCAGCCTGACGGAGTGGTTTTGGGCTTGGCGGAGTGGTTTCAGACTTGGCGGAGCGGTTTCAGCCCCAGCGCAGTGGTTTTAGGGCTGACGGAGTGGTTTTGGGCTCGAAAGAGAGGTTTCGGCCCCAACGCGCTGGTTTTGGGCTTAGGCGGAGTGGTTTCGGCCCCAATGCAGTGGTTTTGTCCCTGGTGGAGTGGTTTTAGGCTTGGCAGAATGGTTTTAGGCCCCGATGGTGTGGTTTCGGGCTCGAAAGAGTGCTTTCCGCTCCGACGGAGTGGTTTTGGGCCTCACGTAGTGGTTTTAGTCTTGGCAGAGTGGTTTTGGCCCTGGCGGGGTGGTTTCAGCCCCAACGCAGTGGTTTGGGGCTTGGCGGAGTGGTTTCAGCCCCAAAGCAGTGGTTTTGACCCTGACGGATTGGTTTCAGCCCTGATGCAGTGTTTTCAGGCTCGGCGGAGTGGTTTTAGGCCCGACAGACTGGTTTCAGCCCCAACGCAGAGGTTTCAGCCCCAGCGGAGTGGTTTCATCCCCGACGGAGTGGTTTTATGCTTGGCAGAGTGGTTTCGGCCCCGACAGAGTGGTTTTCGGCCTCTTGTAGTGGTTTTGGACTTGGCGGAGTGGTTTCAGCCCCGACGGAGTGGTTTCAGCCCCAACGCAGTGGTTGTGCCCTAACGGAGCGGTTTCCGCCCCGGCGCAGTGGTTTTGGGCTTGGTGGACTGGTTTCAGCTCCGACGGACTGGTTTCAGCCCCAGCGGCGTGGTTTCGGCCCCAACGGAGTGGTTTTAGGCTTGGCGGAGTGGTTTCAGCCCCAGCGGAGTGGTTTCAGCCCCGACGGAGTGGTTTCAGGCTCGGCAGAGTGGTTTCAGGTTTGGCGGAGTGGTTTCAGGCTCGGCGGAGTGGTTTCAGGCTCGGCGGAGTGTTTTCGGCCCCGGCGGAGTTGTTTTAAGGCCGGCGGAGTGGTTTCAGCCCCGACGGAGTGGTTTCAGCCCCAACGCAGTGGTTGTGCCCTAACGGAGCGGTTTCCGCCCCGGCGCAGTGGTTTTGGGCTTGGTGGACTGGTTTCAGCTCCGACGGACTGGTTTCAGCCCCAGCAGCGTGGTTTCGGCCCCAACGGAGTGGTTTTAGGCTTGGCGGAGTGGTTTCAGCCCCAGCGGAGTGGTTTCAGCCCCGACGGAGTGGTTTCAGGCTCGGCGAAGTGGTTTCAGGTTTGGCGGAGTGGTTTCAGGCTCGGCGGAGTGGTTTCAGGCTCGGCAGAGTGGTTTCGGCCCCGGCGGAGTTGTTTTAAGGCCGGCGGAGTGGTTTCGGCCCCGACGCAGTGGTTTCAGCCCTGACAGAGTTTTTTTTGGACTGGCGCAGTGGTTTTCGGCTTGGCGGAGTGGTTTCAGGCCCAATGGAGTAGTTTTGGCCCTGACGGAATGGTTTTAGACCCAGCGGAGTGGTTTCAGCCCCGACGGAGTGGTTTCAGCCCCGGCGGAGTGGTTTCAGCCCGGGCAGAGTGGTTTCAGGCTCGGCAGAGTGGTTTTCAGGCTTGGCAGAGTGGTTTCAGGCCCGGCGGAGTGGTTTCAGCCCCGGTGGAGTGGTTTGAAGGTCGGCGGAGTGGTTTTAAGGTCGGTGGAGTGGTTTTAAGGTCGGCAGAGTGGTTTTAAGGTCGGCGGAGTGGTTTCGGCCCCAACGGAGTGTTTTTAACGTCGGCGGAGTAGTTTCAGTGCTGGTGGAGTGGTTTCCGCCCAGACGGAGTGGTTTCAGGCTCGGCGGAGTGGTTTTAGGCTCGGCGGAGTGGTTTGGGCCCCGACGCAGTGGTTTTAGTCTTGCCAGAGTGGTTTCAGCCCCGACGCAGTGGTTTTAGGCTCGGCGGAGTGGTTTCAGCCCCGACGCAGTGGTTTCAGCCCCGACGCAGTGGTTCCAGCCCCGACGCAGTGGTTTTAGGCTTGGCGCAGTGGTCTTAATGTTGGCGGAGTGGTTTCAGCCCCGACGCAGTGGTTTTAGGCTTGCCGCAGTGGTCTTAATGTCGGCGGAGTGGTTTCAGCCCCGACGCAGTGGTTTTAGGCTCGGCGGAGTGGTTTCAGCCCCGACGGAGTGGTTTTCGGCCTGACACAGTGCTTTTAAGCCTGACGGAGCAATTTCTGCCCCAGCACAGTGGTTTCAGCCCCGACGCAGTGGTTTTAGGCTCGGCGGAGTGATTTTGGCCCTGACGGAGTTGTTTTAGGCTCGGCGGAGTGGTTTCAGCCCCGATGGAGTGGTTTCAGGCTCGGCGGAGTGGTTTCAGTCCCAACGCAGTGGTTTTCGGCTCGGCGGAGTGGTTTCAGCCCCGACGGGGTGGTTTTAGGCTTGGTGCAGTGGTTTTAATGTCAGCGGAGTGGTTTTGGCCCTGGCGGAGTGGTTTCCGCCCCGACGCAGTGGTTTCCGCCCCGACAGAGTGGTTTTCAGCTCAGCGGAGTTGTTTCAGCCCCGACGCAGCAGTTTTGGGCTTTACAGAGTAGTTTCGGCCCCGACGGAGTGGTTTCAGCACTGGTGGAGCGGTTTTGGCCCCGATGGAGTTGTTTTAGGCGCGGCAGAATGGTTTTAGGCCTGACGGAGTGGTTTTAGGCTTGGCACAGTGGTTTTGGCCCTTGATGGAGTGGTTTTCAGCCTGACGGAGTGGTTTTGGGCTTGGCGGAGTGGTTTCAGACTTGGCGGAGCGGTTTCAGCCCCAGCGCAGTGGTTTTAGGGCTGACGGAGTGGTTTTGGGCTCGAAAGAGAGGTTTCGGCCCCAACGCGCTGGTTTTGGGCTTAGGCGGAGTGGTTTCGGCCCCAACGCAGTGGTTTTGTCCCCGGTGGAGTGGTTTTAGGCTTGGCAGAATGGTTTTAGGCCCCGATGGTGTGGTTTCGGGCTCGAAAGAGTGCTTTCCGCTCCGACGGAGTGGTTTTGGGCCTCACGTAGTGGTTTTAGTCTTGGCAGAGTGGTTTTGGCCCTGGCGGGGTGGTTTCAGCCCCAACGCAGTGGTTTGGGGCTTGGCGGAGTGGTTTCAGCCCCAAAGCAGTGGTTTTGACCCTGACGGATTGGTTTCAGCCCTGATGCAGTGTTTTCAGGCTCGGCGGAGTGGTTTTAGGCCCGACAGACTGGTTTCAGCCCCAACGCAGAGGTTTCAGCCCCAGCGGAGTGGTTTCATCCCCGACGGAGTGGTTTTATGCTTGGCAGAGTGGTTTTGGCCCCGACAGAGTGGTTTTCGGCCTCTTGTAGTGGTTTTGGACTTGGCGGAGTGGTTTCAGCCCCGACGGAGTGGTTTCAGCCCCAACGCAGTGGTTGTGCCCTAACGGAGCGGTTTCCGCCCCGGCGCAGTGGTTTTGGGCTTGGTGGACTGGTTTCAGCTCCGACGGACTGGTTTCAGCCCCAGCGGCGTGGTTTCGGCCCCAACGGAGTGGTTTTAGGCTTGGCGGAGTGGTTTCAGCCCCAGCGGAGTGGTTTCAGCCCCGACGGAGTGGTTTCAGGCTCGGCGAAGTGGTTTCAGGTTTGGCGGAGTGGGTTCAGGCTCGGCGGAGTGGTTTCAGGCTCCGCGGAGTGTTTTCGGCCCCGGCGGATTGGTTTCGGCCCCGACGGAGTTGTTTTAAGGCCGGCGGAGTGGTTTCGGCCCCGACGGAGTGGTTTTCGCGCTGGCGGAGTGGTTTCAGACCCAGTGGAGTGGTTTCAGCCCCGGTGGAGTGGTTTCGGCCCCAGCGGAGTGGTTTCAGTCCCGACGCAGTGGTTTTAGGCTTGGCGGAGTGGTTTCGGCACCGACGGAGTGGTTTCAGGATTGGCGGAGTGGTTTTAGGCTTGGCGCAGTGGTCTTAATGTCGGTGGAGTGGTTTCAGCCCCGACGCAGTGGTTTTAGGCTCGGCGGAGCGGTTTCAGCCCCAGCGCAGTGGTTTTAGGGCTGACGGAGTGGTTTTGGGCTCGAAAGAGAGGTTTCGGCCCCAACGCGCTGGTTTTGGGCTTAGGCGGAGTGGTTTCGGCCCCAACGCAGTGGTTTTGTCCCCGGTGGAGTGGTTTTAGGCTTGGCAGAATGGTTTTAGGCCCCGATGGTGTGGTTTCGGGCTCGAAAGAGTGCTTTCCGCTCCGACGGAGTGGTTTTGGGCCTCACGTAGTGGTTTTAGTCTTGGCAGAGTGGTTTTGGCCCTGGCGGGGTGGTTTCAGCCCCAACGCAGTGGTTTGGGGCTTGCGGAGTGGTTTCAGCCCCGACGCAGTGGTTTTCGGCCTGACACAGTGCTTTTAAGCCTGACGGAGCAATTTCTGCCCCAGCACAGTGGTTTCAGCCCCGACGGAGTGGTTTTAGGCTCGGCGGAGTGGTTTCAGCCCCGACGCAGTGGTTTTAGGCTCGGCGGAGTGATTTTGGCCCTGACGGAGTTGCTTTAGGCTCGGCAGAGTGATTTCGGCCCCGACGGGGTGGTTTCAGGCTCGGCGGAGTGGTTTCGGCCCCGACGCAGTGGTTTTAGGCTCGGCGGAGTGGTTTCAGCCCCGACGCAGTGGTTTTAGGCTTGGCGCAGTGGTTTTAATGTCGGCGGAGTGGTTTTGGCCCTGGAGGAACGCTTTCAGCCCCGACGGAGTGGTTTTCGGCCTGATGCAGTGCTTTTCAGCCTGACAGTGTGGTTTCCGCCCCGAAGGAGTGGTTTTGGTCCTGGCACAGTGGTTTCAGCCCCACGGAGTGGCTTTAGGCTCAGCGGAGTGGTTTTAGTCCTGACGGAGTGGTTTTAGGCTTGGCAGAGTGGTTTTAGGCTTGGCGCAGTGGTCTTAATGTCGGCAGAGTGGTTTTGGCCCTGGTGGAGTGGTTTTCGGCCTGACACAGTGCTTTTCAGCCTGACGCAGCAGTTTCCGCCCCAGCACACTGGTTTCAGCCCCGACGGAGTGGTTTCAGGCTCGGCGGAGAGGTTTCAGCCCCGACACAGTGGTTTTAGGCTTGGCGGAGTGGTTTCAGCCCCGACGCAGTGGTTTTAGGCTTGATGGAGTGCTTTCAGCCCCGACGCAGCGGTTTTAGGCTTGATGGAGTGCTTTCAGCCCCGACGCAGTGGTTTTCGGCTTGATGGAGTGATTTCAGCCCCGACAGAGAGGTTTTAGGCTCGGCAGAGTGCTTTCAGCCCCGACGCAGTGGTTTTAGGCTCGGCAGAGTGATTTCAGCCCCGACGGGGTGGTTTCAGGTTCGGCGGAGTGGTTTCCGCCCCGACGCAGTGGTTTTAGGCTCGGCGGAGTGCTTTCAGCCCCGACGCAGTGGTTTTGGCTTGGCGTAGTGGTCTTAATGTCGGCGGAGTGGTTTCCGCCCCGACGCAGTGGTTTTCGGCCTGACACAGTGCTTTTAAGCCTGACGGAGCAATTTCTGCCCCAGCACAGTGGTTTCAGCCCCGACGGAGTGGTTTTAGGCTCGGCAGAGTGGTTTTGGCCCTGACGCAGTGGTTTTAGGCTCGGCGGAGTGATTTTGGCCCTGACAGAGTTGTTTTAGGCTCGGCGGAGTGGTTTCGGCCCCGACGGGGTGGTTTCAGGCTCGGCGGAGTGGTTTCAGCCCCAACGCAGTGGTTTTAGGCTCGGCGGAGTGATTTCGTCCCTGACGCAGTGGTTTTATGCTTGGCAGAGTGATTTTGGCCGCGACGGAGTGGTTTTCGGCCTCATGTAGTGGTTTTGGCCCTGGCGGAGTGGTTTCCGCCCCGACGGAGTGGTTTCCGCCCCGACAGAGTGGTTTTCAGCTCAGCGGAGTTGTTTCAGCCCCGACGCAGCAGTTTTGGGCTTTACAGAGTAGTTTCGGCCCCGACGGAGTGGTTTCAGCACTGGTGGAGCAGTTTTGGCCCCGATGGAGTTGTTTTAGGCGTGGCAGAATGGTTTTAGGCCTGACGGAGTGGTTTTAGGCTTGGCACAGTGGTTTTGGCCCTTGATGGAGTGGTTTTCAGCCTGACGGAGTGGTTTTGGGCTTGGCGGAGTGGTTTCAGACTTGGCGGAGCGGTTTCAGCCCCAGCGCAGTGGTTTTAGGGCTGACGGAGTGGTTTTGGGCTCGAAAGAGAGGTTTTGGCCCCAACGCGCTGGTTTTGGGCTTAGGCGGAGTGGTTTCGGCCCCAACGCAGTGGTTTTGTCCCTGGTGGAGTGGTTTTAGGCTTGGCAGAATGGTTTTAGGCCCCGATGGTGTGGTTTCGGGCTCGAAAGAGTGCTTTCCGCTCCGACGGAGTGGTTTTGGGCCTCACGTAGTGGTTTTAGTCTTGGCAGAGTGGTTTTGGCCCTGGCGGAGTGGTTTCAGCCCCAACGCAGTGGTTTGGGGCTTGGCGGAGTGGTTTCAGCCCCAAAGCGGTGGTTTTGACCCTGACGGATTGGTTTCAGCCCTGATGCAGTGTTTTCAGGCTCGGCGGAGTGGTTTTAGGCCCGACAGACTGGTTTCAGCCCCAAAGCAGTGGTTTTGACCCTGACGGATTGGTTTCAGCCCTGATGCAGTGTTTTCAGGCTCGGCGGAGTGGTTTTAGGCCCGACAGACTGGTTTCAGCCCCAACGCAGAGGTTTCAGCCCCAGCGGAGTGGTTTCATCCCCGACGGAGTGGTTTTATGCTTGGCAGAGTGGTTTCGGCCCCGACGGGGTGGTTTTCGGCCTCTTGTAGTGGTTTTGGACTTGGCGGAGTGGTTTCAGCCCCGACGGGGTGGTTTTAGGCTTGGTGCAGTGGTTTTAATGTCAGCGGAGTGGTTTTGGCCCTGGTGGAGTGGTTTCCGCCCCGACGCAGTGGTTTCCACCCCGACAGAGTGGTTTTCAGCTCAGCGGAGTTGTTTCAGCCCCGACGCAGCAGTTTTGGGCTTTACAGAGTAGTTTCGGCCCCGACGGAGTGGTTTCAGCACTGGTGGAGCAGTTTTGGCCCCGATGGAGTTGTTTTAGGCGCGGCAGAATGGTTTTAGGCCTGACGGAGTGGTTTTAGGCTTGGCACAGTGGTTTTGGCCCTTGATGGAGTGGTTTTCAGCCTGACGGAGTGGTTTTGGGCTTGGCGGAGTGGTTTCAGACTTGGCGGAGCGGTTTCAGCCCCAGCGCAGTGGTTTTAGGGCTGACAGAGTGGTTTTGGGCTCGAAAGAGAGGTTTCGGCCCCAACGCGCTGGTTTTGGGCTTAGGCGGAGTGGTTTCGGCCCCAACGCAGTGGTTTTGTCCCTGGTGGAGTGGTTTTAGGCTTGGCAGAATGGTTTTAGGCCCCGATGGTGTGGTTTCGGGCTCGAAAGAGTGCTTTCCGCTCCGACGGAGTGGTTTTGGGCCTCACGTAGTAGTTTTAGTCTTGGAAGAGTGGTTTTGGCCCTGGCGGAGTGGTTTCAGCCCCAACGCAGTGGTTTGGGGCTTGCGGAGTGGTTTCCGCCCCGACGCAGTGGTTTTCGGCCTGACACAGTGCTTTTAAGCCTGACGGAGCAATTTCTGCCCCAGCACAGTGGTTTCAGCCCCGACGGAGTGGTTTTAAGGTCGGCGGAGTGGTTTTAAGGTCGGCGGAGTGGTTTTGGCCCTGACGGAGTGTTTTTAAGGTCGGCGGAGTGGTTTCAGGCTCGGCGGAGTGGTTTCACCCTTGGTGGAGTGGTTTCGGTCCCGACAGAGTGGTTTCAGCCCCGGCGGAGTGGTTTCAGTCTCGGTGGAGTGGTTTCAGCCCCGACAGAGTGGTTTCAGCCCCGACGCAGTGTTTTTAGGCTCGGCAGAGTGGTTTCGGCCACAACGGAGTGGTTTTAGGCTTGGCGGAGTGGTTTCAGCCCCAGCGGAGTGGTTTCCGCCCCGACGGAGTGGTTTCAGGCTCGGCAGAGTGATTTCGGCCCCGACGCAGTGGTTTTAGGCTCGGCAGAGTGATTTTGGCCCCGACGGGGTGGTTTCAGGCTCGGCAGAGTGGTTTGGGCCCCGACGCAGTGGTTTTCGGCTCGGCGGAGTGGTTTCAGCCCCGACGCAGTGGTTTTCGGCTCGGCGGAGTGGTTTCAGCCCCGACGCAGTGGTTTTAGGCTTGCCGCAGTGGTCTTAATGTCGGCGGAGTGGTTTCAGCCCCGACGCAGTGGTTTTAGGCTCGGCGGAGTGGTTTCAGCCCCGACGGAGTGGTTTTCGGCCTGACACAGTGCTTTTAAGCCTGACGGAGCAATTTCTGCCCCAGCACAGTGGTTTCAGCCCCGACGCAGTGGTTTTAGGCTCGGCGGAGTGATTTTGGCCCTGACGGAGTTGTTTTAGGCTCGGCGGAGTGGTTTCAGCCCCGATGGAGTGGTTTCAGGCTCGGCGGAGTGGTTTCAGTCCCAACGCAGTGGTTTTCGGGTCGGCGGAGTGGTTTCAGCCCCGACGGGGTGGTTTTAGGCTTGGTGCAGTGGTTTTAATGTCAGCGGAGTGGTTTTGGCCCTGGCGGAGTGGTTTCCGCCCCGACGCAGTGGTTTCCGCCCCGACAGAGTGGTTTTCAGCTCAGCGGAGTTGTTTCAGCCCCGACGCAGCAGTTTTGGGCTTTACAGAGTAGTTTCGGCCCCGACGGAGTGGTTTCAGCACTGGTGGAGCGGTTTTGGCCCCGATGGAGTTGTTTTAGGCGCGGCAGAATGGTTTTAGGCCTGACGGAGTGGTTTTAGGCTTGGCACAGTGGTTTTGGCCCTTGATGGAGTGGTTTTCAGCCTGACGGAGTGGTTTTGGGCTTGGCGGAGTGGTTTCAGACTTGGCGGAGCGGTTTCAGCCCCAGCGCAGTGGTTTTAGGGCTGACGGAGTGGTTTTGGGCTCGAAAGAGAGGTTTCGGCCCCAACGCGCTGGTTTTGGGCTTAGGCGGAGTGGTTTCGGCCCCAACGCAGTGGTTTTGTCCCTGGTGGAGTGGTTTTAGGCTTGGCAGAATGGTTTTAGGCCCCGATGGTGTGGTTTCGGGCTCGAAAGAGTGCTTTCCGCTCCGACGGAGTGGTTTTGGGCCTCACGTAGTGGTTTTAGTCTTGGCAGAGTGGTTTTGGCCCTGGCGGGGTGGTTTCAGCCCCAACGCAGTGGTTTGGGGCTTGGCGGAGTGGTTTCAGCCCCAAAGCAGTGGTTTTGACCCTGACGGATTGGTTTCAGCCCTGATGCAGTGTTTTCAGGCTCGGCGGAGTGGTTTTAGGCCCGACAGACTGGTTTCAGCCCCAACGCAGAGGTTTCAGCCCCAGCGGAGTGGTTTCATCCCCGACGGAGTGGTTTTATGCTTGGCAGAGTGGTTTCGGCCCCGACAGAGTGGTTTTCGGCCTCTTGTAGTGGTTTTGGACTTGGCGGAGTGGTTTCAGCCCCGACGGAGTGGTTTCAGCCCCAACGCAGTGGTTGTGCCCTAACGGAGCGGTTTCCGCCCCGGCGCAGTGGTTTTGGGCTTGGTGGACTGGTTTCAGCTCCGACGGACTGGTTTCAGCCCCAGCGGCGTGGTTTCGGCCCCAACGGAGTGGTTTTAGGCTTGGCGGAGTGGTTTCAGCCCCAGCGGAGTGGTTTCAGCCCCGACGGAGTGGTTTCAGGCTCGGCAGAGTGGTTTCAGGTTTGGCGGAGTGGTTTCAGGCTCGGCGGAGTGGTTTCAGGCTCGGCGGAGTGTTTTCGGCCCCGGCGGAGTTGTTTTAAGGCCGGCGGAGTGGTTTCAGCCCCGACGGAGTGGTTTCAGCCCCAACGCAGTGGTTGTGCCCTAACGGAGCGGTTTCCGCCCCGGCGCAGTGGTTTTGGGCTTGGTGGACTGGTTTCAGCTCCGACGGACTGGTTTCAGCCCCAGCGGCGTGGTTTCGGCCCCAACGGAGTGGTTTTAGGCTTGGCGGAGTGGTTTCAGCCCCAGCGGAGTGGTTTCAGCCCCGACGGAGTGGTTTCAGGCTCGGCGAAGTGGTTTCAGGTTTGGCGGAGTGGGTTCAGGTTTGGCGGAGTGGTTTCAGGCTCGGCAGAGTGTTTTCGGCCCCGGCGGAGTTGTTTTAAGGCCGGCGGAGTGGTTTCGGCCCCGACGCAGTGGTTTCAGCCCTGACAGAGTTTTTTTTGGACTGGCGCAGTGGTTTTCGGCTTGGCGGAGTGGTTTCAGGCCCAATGGAGTGGTTTTGGCCCTGACGGAGTGGTTTCCGCCCCAGCGGAGTGGTTTCCGCCCCAGCGGAGTGGTTTCAGCCCCGGCGGAGTGGTTTCAGCCCGGGCAGAGTGGTTTCAGGCTCGGCAGAGTGGTTTTCAGGCTTGGCAGAGTGGTTTCAGGCCCGGCGGAGTGGTTTCAGCCCCGGTGGAGTGGTTTGAAGGTCGGCGGAGTGGTTTTAAGGTCGGCAGAGTGGTTTTAAGGTCGGCAGAGTGGTTTTAAGGTCGGCGGAGTGGTTTTGGCCCCAACGGAGTGTTTTTAACGTCGGCAGAGTAGTTTCAGTGCTGGTGGAGTGGTTTCCGCCCCGACGGAGTGGTTTCAGGCTCGGCGGAGTGGTTTTAGGCTTGGCGGAGTGGTTTTAGGCCCGACGGAGTGGTTTTAACGTCGGCGGATTGGTTTCCGCCCCAACGGAGTGGTTTTAAGGTCAGCGGAGTGGTTTCAGCGCTGGTGGAGTGGTTTCCGCCCCGACGGAGTGGTTTCAGCCCTGACAGAGTTTTTTTTGGACTGGCGCAGTGGTTTTGGGCTTGGCGGAGCGGTTTCAGGCCCAATGGAGTGGTTTTGGCCCTGACGGAGTGGTTTCAGCCCCTGCGGAGTGGTTTCAGCCCCTGCGGAGTGGTTTCCGCCCCAGCGGAGTGGTTTCAGCCCCGGCGGAGTGGTTTCAGCCCGGGCAGAGTGGTTTCAGGCTCGGCAGAGTGGTTTTCAGGCTTGGCAGAGTGGTTTCAGGCCCAGCGGAGTGGTTTCAGCCCCAACAGAGTGGTTTTCAGCTCAGCGGAGTGGTTTTAAGGTCGGCGGAGTGGTTTCGGCCCCGACGCAGCAGTTTTGGGCTTTACAGAGTAGTTTCGGCCCCGATGGAGTGGTTTCAGCACTGGTGGAGCGGTTTTGGCCCCGATGGAGTTGTTTTAGGCTCGGCGGAGTGGTTTCAGGTTTGACGGAGTGGTTTCAGGTTTGGCGGAGTGGTTTCAGGTTCGGCGGAGTGGTTTCAGCGCTGGTGGAGTGGTTTCCGCCCCGACGGAGTGGTTTCCGCCCTGACAGAGTTTTTTTGGACTGACGCAGTGGTTTTGGGCTTGGCGGAGTGGTTTCAGCCCCGGCGGAGTGGTTTTGTCCCTGACGGAGTGGTTTTAGGCTCAGCGGAGTGGTTTCGGCCCCAACGGAGTGGTTTCGACCCTGATGGAGTGGTTTCAGGATCGACGGAGTGGTTTTAAGGACGGTGGAGTGGTTTCCACCCCGACGGAGTGGTTTTAAGGTCGGCGGAGTGGTTTTGGCCCTGACGGAGTGTTTTTAAGGTCGGCGGAGTGGTTTCAGGCTCGGCGGAGTGGTTTCACCCTTGGTGGAGTGGTTTCGGTCCCGACAGAGTGGTTTCAGCCCCGGCGGAGTGGTTTCAGTCTCGGTGGAGTGGTTTCAGCCCCGACAGAGTGGTTTCAGCCCCGACGCAGTGTTTTTAGGCTCGGCAGAGTGGTTTCGGCCACAACGGAGTGGTTTTAGGCTTGGCGGAGTGGTTTCAGCCCCAGCGGAGTGGTTTCCGCCCCGACGGAGTGGTTTCAGGCTCGGCAGAGTGATTTCGGCCCCGACGGAGTGGTTTTAGGCTCGGCAGAGTGATTTTGGCCCCGACGGGGTGGTTTCAGGCTCGGCAGAGTGGTTTGGGCCCCGACGCAGTGGTTTTAGGCTTGCCAGAGTGGTTTCAGCCCCGACGCAGTGGTTTCAGCCCCGACGCAGTGGTTTTAGGCTTGCCAGAGTGGTCTTAATGTTGGCGGAGTGGTTTCAGCCCCGACGCAGTGGTTTTAGGCTTGCCGCAGTGGTCTTAATGTCGGCGGAGTGGTTTCAGCCCCGACGCAGTGGTTTTAGGCTCGGCGGAGTGGTTTCAGCCCCAACGCAGTGGTTGTGCCCTAACGGAGCGGTTTCCGCCCCGGCGCAGTGGTTTTGGGCTTGGTGGACTGGTTTCAGCTCCGACGGACTGGTTTCAGCCCCAGCGGCGTGGTTTCGGCCCCAACGGAGTGGTTTTAGGCTTGGCGGAGTGGTTTCAGCCCCAGCGGAGTGGTTTCAGCCCCGACGGAGTGGTTTCAGGCTCGGCAGAGTGGTTTCAGGTTTGGCGGAGTGGTTTCAGGCTCGGCGGAGTGGTTTCAGGCTCGGCGGAGTGTTTTCGGCCCCGGCGGAGTTGTTTTAAGGCCGGCGGAGTGGTTTCAGCCCCGACGGAGTGGTTTCAGCCCCAACGCAGTGGTTGTGCCCTAACGGAGCGGTTTCCGCCCCGGCGCAGTGGTTTTGGGCTTGGTGGACTGGTTTCAGCTCCGACGGACTGGTTTCAGCCCCAGCAGCGTGGTTTCGGCCCCAACGGAGTGGTTTTAGGCTTGGCGGAGTGGTTTCAGCCCCAGCGGAGTGGTTTCAGCCCCGACGGAGTGGTTTCAGGCTCGGCGAAGTGGTTTCAGGTTTGGCGGAGTGGTTTCAGGCTCGGCGGAGTGGTTTCAGGCTCGGCAGAGTGGTTTCGGCCCCGGCGGAGTTGTTTTAAGGCCGGCGGAGTGGTTTCGGCCCCGACGCAGTGGTTTCAGCCCTGACAGAGTTTTTTTTGGACTGGCGCAGTGGTTTTCGGCTTGGCGGAGTGGTTTCAGGCCCAATGGAGTAGTTTTGGCCCTGACGGAATGGTTTTAGACCCAGCGGAGTGGTTTCAGCCCCGACGGAGTGGTTTCAGCCCCGGCGGAGTGGTTTCAGCCCGGGCAGAGTGGTTTCAGGCTCGGCAGAGTGGTTTTCAGGCTTGGCAGAGTGGTTTCAGGCCCGGCGGAGTGGTTTCAGCCCCGGTGCAGTGGTTTGAAGGTCGGCGGAGTGGTTTTAAGGTCGGCGGAGTGGTTTTGGCCCTGACGGAGTGTTTTTAAGGTCGGCGGAGTGGTTTCAGGCTCGGCGGAGTGGTTTCACCCTTGGTGGAGTGGTTTCGGTCCCGACAGAGTGGTTTCAGCCCCGGCGGAGTGGTTTCAGTCTCGGTGGAGTGGTTTCAGCCCCGACAGAGTGGTTTCAGCCCCGACGCAGTGTTTTTAGGCTCGGCAGAGTGGTTTCGGCCACAACGGAGTGGTTTTAGGCTTGGCGGAGTGGTTTCAGCCCCAGCGGAGTGGTTTCCGCCCCGACGGAGTGGTTTCAGGCTCGGCAGAGTGATTTCGGCCCCGACGCAGTGGTTTTAGGCTCGGCAGAGTGATTTTGGCCCCGACGGGGTGGTTTCAGGCTCGGCAGAGTGGTTTGGGCCCCGACGCAGTGGTTTTCGGCTCGGCGGAGTGGTTTCAGCCCCGACGCAGTGGTTTTCGGCTCGGCGGAGTGGTTTCAGCCCCGACGCAGTGGTTTTAGGCTTGCCGCAGTGGTCTTAATGTCGGCGGAGTGGTTTCAGCCCCGACGCAGTGGTTTTAGGCTCGGCGGAGTGGTTTCAGCCCCGACGGAGTGGTTTTCGGCCTGACACAGTGCTTTTAAGCCTGACGGAGCAATTTCTGCCCCAGCACAGTGGTTTCAGCCCCGACGCAGTGGTTTTAGGCTCGGCGGAGTGATTTTGGCCCTGACGGAGTTGTTTTAGGCTCGGCGGAGTGGTTTCAGCCCCGATGGAGTGGTTTCAGGCTCGGCGGAGTGGTTTCAGTCCCAACGCAGTGGTTTTCGGCTCGGCGGAGTGGTTTCAGCCCCGACGGGGTGGTTTTAGGCTTGGTGCAGTGGTTTTAATGTCAGCGGAGTGGTTTTGGCCCTGGCGGAGTGGTTTCCGCCCCGACGCAGTGGTTTCCGCCCCGACAGAGTGGTTTTCAGCTCAGCGGAGTTGTTTCAGCCCCGACGCAGCAGTTTTGGGCTTTACAGAGTAGTTTCGGCCCCGACGGAGTGGTTTCAGCACTGGTGGAGCGGTTTTGGCCCCGATGGAGTTGTTTTAGGCGCGGCAGAATGGTTTTAGGCCTGACGGAGTGGTTTTAGGCTTGGCACAGTGGTTTTGGCCCTTGATGGAGTGGTTTTCAGCCTGACGGAGTGGTTTTGGGCTTGGCGGAGTGGTTTCAGACTTGGCGGAGCGGTTTCAGCCCCAGCGCAGTGGTTTTAGGGCTGACGGAGTGGTTTTGGGCTCGAAAGAGAGGTTTCGGCCCCAACGCGCTGGTTTTGGGCTTAGGCGGAGTGGTTTCGGCCCCAACGCAGTGGTTTTGTCCCTGGTGGAGTGGTTTTAGGCTTGGCAGAATGGTTTTAGGCCCCGATGGTGTGGTTTCGGGCTCGAAAGAGTGCTTTCCGCTCCGACGGAGTGGTTTTGGGCCTCACGTAGTGGTTTTAGTCTTGGCAGAGTGGTTTTGGCCCTGGCGGGGTGGTTTCAGCCCCAACGCAGTGGTTTGGGGCTTGGCGGAGTGGTTTCAGCCCCAAAGCAGTGGTTTTGACCCTGACGGATTGGTTTCAGCCCTGATGCAGTGTTTTCAGGCTCGGCGGAGTGGTTTTAGGCCCGACAGACTGGTTTCAGCCCCAACGCAGAGGTTTCAGCCCCAGCGGAGTGGTTTCATCCCCGACGGAGTGGTTTTATGCTTGGCAGAGTGGTTTCGGCCCCGACAGAGTGGTTTTCGGCCTCTTGTAGTGGTTTTGGACTTGGCGGAGTGGTTTCAGCCCCGACGGAGTGGTTTCAGCCCCAACGCAGTGGTTGTGCCCTAACGGAGCGGTTTCCGCCCCGGCGCAGTGGTTTTGGGCTTGGTGGACTGGTTTCAGCTCCGACGGACTGGTTTCAGCCCCAGCGGCGTGGTTTCGGCCCCAACGGAGTGGTTTTAGGCTTGGCGGAGTGGTTTCAGCCCCAGCGGAGTGGTTTCAGCCCCGACGGAGTGGTTTCAGGCTCGGCAGAGTGGTTTCAGGTTTGGCGGAGTGGTTTCAGGCTCGGCGGAGTGGTTTCAGGCTCGGCGGAGTGTTTTCGGCCCCGGCGGAGTTGTTTTAAGGCCGGCGGAGTGGTTTCAGCCCCGACGGAGTGGTTTCAGCCCCAACGCAGTGGTTGTGCCCTAACGGAGCGGTTTCCGCCCCGGCGCAGTGGTTTTGGGCTTGGTGGACTGGTTTCAGCTCCGACGGACTGGTTTCAGCCCCAGCGGCGTGGTTTCGGCCCCAACGGAGTGGTTTTAGGCTTGGCGGAGTGGTTTCAGCCCCAGCGGAGTGGTTTCAGCCCCGACGGAGTGGTTTCAGGCTCGGCGAAGTGGTTTCAGGCTCGGCGGAGTGGTTTCAGGCTCCGCGGAGTGTTTTCGGCCCCGGCGGATTGGTTTCGGCCCCGACGGAGTTGTTTTAAGGCCGGCGGAGTGGTTTCGGCCCCGACGCAGTGGTTTCAGCCCTGACAGAGTTTTTTTTGGACTGGCGCAGTGGTTTTCGGCTTGGCGGAGTGGTTTCAGGCCCAATGGAGTGGTTTTGGCCCTGACGGAGTGGTTTCCGCCCCAGCGGAGTGGTTTCCGCCCCAGCGGAGTGGTTTCAGCCCCGGCGGAGTGGTTTCAGCCCGGGCAGAGTGGTTTCAGGCTCGGCAGAGTGGTTTTCAGGCTTGGCAGAGTGGTTTCAGGCCCGGCGGAGTGGTTTCAGCCCCGGTGGAGTGGTTTGAAGGTCGGCGGAGTGGTTTTAAGGTCGGCAGAGTGGTTTTAAGGTCGGCAGAGTGGTTTTAAGGTCGGCGGAGTGGTTTTGGCCCCAACGGAGTGTTTTTAACGTCGGCAGAGTAGTTTCAGTGCTGGTGGAGTGGTTTCCGCCCCGACGGAGTGGTTTCAGGCTCGGCGGAGTGGTTTTAGGCTCGGCGGAGTGGTTTTAGGCCCGACGGAGTGGTTTTAACGTCGGCGGATTGGTTTCCGCCCCAACGGAGTGGTTTTAAGGTCAGCGGAGTGGTTTCAGCGCTGGTGGAGTGGTTTCCGCCCCGACGGAGTGGTTTCAGCCCTGACAGAGGTTTTTTTGGACTGGCGCAGTGGTTTTGGGCCCGGCGGAGCGGTTTCAGGCCCAATGGAGTGGTTTTGGCCCTGACGGAGTGGTTTCAGCCCCTGCGGAGTGGTTTCAGCCCCTGCGGAGTGGTTTCCGCCCCAGCGGAGTGGTTTCAGCCCCGGCGGAGTGGTTTCAGCCCGGGCAGAGTGGTTTCAGGCTCGGCAGAGTGGTTTTCAGGCTTGGCAGAGTGGTTTCAGGCCCAGCGGAGTGGTTTCAGCCCCAACAGAGTGGTTTTCAGCTCAGCGGAGTGGTTTTAAGGTCGGCGGAGTGGTTTCGGCCCCGACGCAGCAGTTTTGGGCTTTACAGAGTAGTTTCGGCCCCGATGGAGTGGTTTCAGCACTGGTGGAGCGGTTTTGGCCCCGATGGAGTTGTTTTAGGCTCGGCGGAGTGGTTTCAGGTTTGACGGAGTTGTTTCAGGTTTGGCGGAGTGGTTTCAGGTTCGGCGGAGTGGTTTCAGCGCTGGTGGAGTGGTTTCCGCCCCGACGGAGTGGTTTCCGCCCTGACAGAGTTTTTTTGGACTGACGCAGTGGTTTTGGGCTTGGCGGAGTGGTTTCAGCCCCGGCGGAGTGGTTTTGTCCCTGACGGAGTGGTTTTAGGCTCAGCGGAGTGGTTTCGGCCCCAACGGAGTGGTTTCGACCCTGATGGAGTGGTTTCAGGATCGACGGAGTGGTTTTAAGGACGGTGGAGTGGTTTCCACCCCGACGGAGTGGTTTTAAGGTCGGCGGAGTGGTTTTGGCCCTGACGGAGTGTTTTTAAGGTCGGCGGAGTGGTTTCAGGCTCGGCGGAGTGGTTTCACCCTTGGTGGAGTGGTTTCGGTCCCGACAGAGTGGTTTCAGCCCCGGCGGAGTGGTTTCAGTCTCGGTGGAGTGGTTTCAGCCCCGACAGAGTGGTTTCAGCCCCGACGCAGTGTTTTTAGGCTCGGCAGAGTGGTTTCGGCCACAACGGAGTGGTTTTAGGCTTGGCGGAGTGGTTTCAGCCCCAGCGGAGTGGTTTCCGCCCCGACGGAGTGGTTTCAGGCTCGGCAGAGTGATTTCGGCCCCGACGGAGTGGTTTTAGGCTCGGCAGAGTGATTTTGGCCCCGACGGGGTGGTTTCAGGCTCGGCAGAGTGGTTTGGGCCCCGACGCAGTGGTTTTAGGCTTGCCAGAGTGGTTTCAGCCCCGACGCAGTGGTTTCAGCCCCGACGCAGTGGTTTTAGGCTTGCCAGAGTGGTCTTAATGTTGGCGGAGTGGTTTCAGCCCCGACGCAGTGGTTTTAGGCTTGCCGCAGTGGTCTTAATGTCGGCGGAGTGGTTTCAGCCCCGACGCAGTGGTTTTAGGCTCGGCGGAGTGGTTTCAGCCCCAACGCAGTGGTTGTGCCCTAACGGAGCGGTTTCCGCCCCGGCGCAGTGGTTTTGGGCTTGGTGGACTGGTTTCAGCTCCGACGGACTGGTTTCAGCCCCAGCGGCGTGGTTTCGGCCCCAACGGAGTGGTTTTAGGCTTGGCGGAGTGGTTTCAGCCCCAGCGGAGTGGTTTCAGCCCCGACGGAGTGGTTTCAGGCTCGGCAGAGTGGTTTCAGGTTTGGCGGAGTGGTTTCAGGCTCGGCGGAGTGGTTTCAGGCTCGGCGGAGTGTTTTCGGCCCCGGCGGAGTTGTTTTAAGGCCGGCGGAGTGGTTTCAGCCCCGACGGAGTGGTTTCAGCCCCAACGCAGTGGTTGTGCCCTAACGGAGCGGTTTCCGCCCCGGCGCAGTGGTTTTGGGCTTGGTGGACTGGTTTCAGCTCCGACGGACTGGTTTCAGCCCCAGCAGCGTGGTTTCGGCCCCAACGGAGTGGTTTTAGGCTTGGCGGAGTGGTTTCAGCCCCAGCGGAGTGGTTTCAGCCCCGACGGAGTGGTTTCAGGCTCGGCGAAGTGGTTTCAGGTTTGGCGGAGTGGTTTCAGGCTCGGCGGAGTGGTTTCAGGCTCGGCAGAGTGGTTTCGGCCCCGGCGGAGTTGTTTTAAGGCCGGCGGAGTGGTTTCGGCCCCGACGCAGTGGTTTCAGCCCTGACAGAGTTTTTTTTGGACTGGCGCAGTGGTTTTCGGCTTGGCGGAGTGGTTTCAGGCCCAATGGAGTAGTTTTGGCCCTGACGGAATGGTTTTAGACCCAGCGGAGTGGTTTCAGCCCCGACGGAGTGGTTTCAGCCCCGGCGGAGTGGTTTCAGCCCGGGCAGAGTGGTTTCAGGCTCGGCAGAGTGGTTTTCAGGCTTGGCAGAGTGGTTTCAGGCCCGGCGGAGTGGTTTCAGCCCCGGTGGAGTGGTTTGAAGGTCGGCGGAGTGGTTTTAAGGTCGGTGGAGTGGTTTTAAGGTCGGCAGAGTGGTTTTAAGGTCGGCGGAGTGGTTTCGGCCCCAACGGAGTGTTTTTAACGTCGGCGGAGTAGTTTCAGTGCTGGTGGAGTGGTTTCCGCCCAGACGGAGTGGTTTCAGGCTCGGCGGAGTGGTTTTAGGCTCGGCGGAGTGGTTTGGGCCCCGACGCAGTGGTTTTAGTCTTGCCAGAGTGGTTTCAGCCCCGACGCAGTGGTTTTAGGCTCGGCGGAGTGGTTTCAGCCCCGACGCAGTGGTTTCAGCCCCGACGCAGTGGTTCCAGCCCCGACGCAGTGGTTTTAGGCTTGGCACAGTGGTCTTAATGTTGGCGGAGTGGTTTCAGCCCCGACGCAGTGGTTTTAGGCTTGCCGCAGTGGTCTTAATGTCGGCGGAGTGGTTTCAGCCCCGACGCAGTGGTTTTAGGCTCGGCGGAGTGGTTTCAGCCCCGACGGAGTGGTTTTCGGCCTGACACAGTGCTTTTAAGCCTGACGGAGCAATTTCTGCCCCAGCACAGTGGTTTCAGCCCCGACGCAGTGGTTTTAGGCTCGGCGGAGTGATTTTGGCCCTGACGGAGTTGTTTTAGGCTCGGCGGAGTGGTTTCAGCCCCGATGGAGTGGTTTCAGGCTCGGCGGAGTGGTTTCAGTCCCAACGCAGTGGTTTTCGGCTCGGCGGAGTGGTTTCAGCCCCGACGGGGTGGTTTTAGGCTTGGTGCAGTGGTTTTAATGTCAGCGGAGTGGTTTTGGCCCTGGCGGAGTGGTTTCCGCCCCGACGCAGTGGTTTCCGCCCCGACAGAGTGGTTTTCAGCTCAGCGGAGTTGTTTCAGCCCCGACGCAGCAGTTTTGGGCTTTACAGAGTAGTTTCGGCCCCGACGGAGTGGTTTCAGCACTGGTGGAGCGGTTTTGGCCCCGATGGAGTTGTTTTAGGCGCGGCAGAATGGTTTTAGGCCTGACGGAGTGGTTTTAGGCTTGGCACAGTGGTTTTGGCCCTTGATGGAGTGGTTTTCAGCCTGACGGAGTGGTTTTGGGCTTGGCGGAGTGGTTTCAGACTTGGCGGAGCGGTTTCAGCCCCAGCGCAGTGGTTTTAGGGCTGACGGAGTGGTTTTGGGCTCGAAAGAGAGGTTTCGGCCCCAACGCGCTGGTTTTGGGCTTAGGCGGAGTGGTTTCGGCCCCAACGCAGTGGTTTTGTCCCCGGTGGAGTGGTTTTAGGCTTGGCAGAATGGTTTTAGGCCCCGATGGTGTGGTTTCGGGCTCGAAAGAGTGCTTTCCGCTCCGACGGAGTGGTTTTGGGCCTCACGTAGTGGTTTTAGTCTTGGCAGAGTGGTTTTGGCCCTGGCGGGGTGGTTTCAGCCCCAACGCAGTGGTTTGGGGCTTGGCGGAGTGGTTTCAGCCCCAAAGCAGTGGTTTTGACCCTGACGGATTGGTTTCAGCCCTGATGCAGTGTTTTCAGGCTCGGCGGAGTGGTTTTAGGCCCGACAGACTGGTTTCAGCCCCAACGCAGAGGTTTCAGCCCCAGCGGAGTGGTTTCATCCCCGACGGAGTGGTTTTATGCTTGGCAGAGTGGTTTCGGCCCCGACAGAGTGGTTTTCGGCCTCTTGTAGTGGTTTTGGACTTGGCGGAGTGGTTTCAGCCCCGACGGAGTGGTTTCAGCCCCAACGCAGTGGTTGTGCCCTAACGGAGCGGTTTCCGCCCCGGCGCAGTGGTTTTGGGCTTGGTGGACTGGTTTCAGCTCCGACGGACTGGTTTCAGCCCCAGCGGCGTGGTTTCGGCCCCAACGGAGTGGTTTTAGGCTTGGCGGAGTGGTTTCAGCCCCAGCGGAGTGGTTTCAGCCCCGACGGAGTGGTTTCAGGCTCGGCGAAGTGGTTTCAGGTTTGGCGGAGTGGGTTCAGGTTTGGCGGAGTGGTTTCAGGCTCGGCAGAGTGTTTTCGGCCCCGGCGGAGTTGTTTTAAGGCCGGCGGAGTGGTTTCGGCCCCGACGCAGTGGTTTCAGCCCTGACAGAGTTTTTTTTGGACTGGCGCAGTGGTTTTCGGCTTGGCGGAGTGGTTTCAGGCCCAATGGAGTGGTTTTGGCCCTGACGGAGTGGTTTCCGCCCCAGCGGAGTGGTTTCCGCCCCAGCGGAGTGGTTTCAGCCCCGGCGGAGTGGTTTCAGCCCGGGCAGAGTGGTTTCAGGCTCGGCAGAGTGGTTTTCAGGCTTGGCAGAGTGGTTTCAGGCCCGGCGGAGTGGTTTCAGCCCCGGTGGAGTGGTTTGAAGGTCGGCGGAGTGGTTTTAAGGTCGGCAGAGTGGTTTTAAGGTCGGCAGAGTGGTTTTAAGGTCGGCGGAGTGGTTTTGGCCCCAACGGAGTGTTTTTAACGTCGGCAGAGTAGTTTCAGTGCTGGTGGAGTGGTTTCCGCCCCGACGGAGTGGTTTCAGGCTCGGCGGAGTGGTTTTAGGCTCGGCGGAGTGGTTTTAGGCCCGACGGAGTGGTTTTAACGTCGGCGGATTGGTTTCCGCCCCAACGGAGTGGTTTTAAGGTCAGCGGAGTGGTTTCAGCGCTGGTGGAGTGGTTTCCGCCCCGACGGAGTGGTTTCAGCCCTGACAGAGGTTTTTTTGGACTGGCGCAGTGGTTTTGGGCCCGGCGGAGCGGTTTCAGGCCCAATGGAGTGGTTTTGGCCCTGACGGAGTGGTTTCAGCCCCTGCGGAGTGGTTTCAGCCCCTGCGGAGTGGTTTCCGCCCCAGCGGAGTGGTTTCAGCCCCGGCGGAGTGGTTTCAGCCCGGGCAGAGTGGTTTCAGGCTCGGCAGAGTGGTTTTCAGGCTTGGCAGAGTGGTTTCAGGCCCAGCGGAGTGGTTTCAGCCCCAACAGAGTGGTTTTCAGCTCAGCGGAGTGGTTTTAAGGTCGGCGGAGTGGTTTCGGCCCCGACGCAGCAGTTTTGGGCTTTACAGAGTAGTTTCGGCCCCGATGGAGTGGTTTCAGCACTGGTGGAGCGGTTTTGGCCCCGATGGAGTTGTTTTAGGCTCGGCGGAGTGGTTTCAGGTTTGACGGAGTTGTTTCAGGTTTGGCGGAGTGGTTTCAGGTTCGGCGGAGTGGTTTCAGCGCTGGTGGAGTGGTTTCCGCCCCGACGGAGTGGTTTCCGCCCTGACAGAGTTTTTTTGGACTGACGCAGTGGTTTTGGGCTTGGCGGAGTGGTTTCAGCCCCGGCGGAGTGGTTTTGTCCCTGACGGAGTGGTTTTAGGCTCAGCGGAGTGGTTTCGGCCCCAACGGAGTGGTTTCGACCCTGATGGAGTGGTTTCAGGATCGACGGAGTGGTTTTAAGGACGGTGGAGTGGTTTCCACCCCGACGGAGTGGTTTTAAGGTCGGCGGAGTGGTTTTGGCCCTGACGGAGTGTTTTTAAGGTCGGCGGAGTGGTTTCAGGCTCGGCGGAGTGGTTTCACCCTTGGTGGAGTGGTTTCGGTCCCGACAGAGTGGTTTCAGCCCCGGCGGAGTGGTTTCAGTCTCGGTGGAGTGGTTTCAGCCCCGACAGAGTGGTTTCAGCCCCGACGCAGTGTTTTTAGGCTCGGCAGAGTGGTTTCGGCCACAACGGAGTGGTTTTAGGCTTGGCGGAGTGGTTTCAGCCCCAGCGGAGTGGTTTCCGCCCCGACGGAGTGGTTTCAGGCTCGGCAGAGTGATTTCGGCCCCGACGGAGTGGTTTTAGGCTCGGCAGAGTGATTTTGGCCCCGACGGGGTGGTTTCAGGCTCGGCAGAGTGGTTTGGGCCCCGACGCAGTGGTTTTAGGCTTGCCAGAGTGGTTTCAGCCCCGACGCAGTGGTTTCAGCCCCGACGCAGTGGTTTTAGGCTTGCCAGAGTGGTCTTAATGTTGGCGGAGTGGTTTCAGCCCCGACGCAGTGGTTTTAGGCTTGCCGCAGTGGTCTTAATGTCGGCGGAGTGGTTTCAGCCCCGACGCAGTGGTTTTAGGCTCGGCGGAGTGGTTTCAGCCCCAACGCAGTGGTTGTGCCCTAACGGAGCGGTTTCCGCCCCGGCGCAGTGGTTTTGGGCTTGGTGGACTGGTTTCAGCTCCGACGGACTGGTTTCAGCCCCAGCGGCGTGGTTTCGGCCCCAACGGAGTGGTTTTAGGCTTGGCGGAGTGGTTTCAGCCCCAGCGGAGTGGTTTCAGCCCCGACGGAGTGGTTTCAGGCTCGGCAGAGTGGTTTCAGGTTTGGCGGAGTGGTTTCAGGCTCGGCGGAGTGGTTTCAGGCTCGGCGGAGTGTTTTCGGCCCCGGCGGAGTTGTTTTAAGGCCGGCGGAGTGGTTTCAGCCCCGACGGAGTGGTTTCAGCCCCAACGCAGTGGTTGTGCCCTAACGGAGCGGTTTCCGCCCCGGCGCAGTGGTTTTGGGCTTGGTGGACTGGTTTCAGCTCCGACGGACTGGTTTCAGCCCCAGCAGTGTGGTTTCGGCCCCAACGGAGTGGTTTTAGGCTTGGCGGAGTGGTTTCAGCCCCAGCGGAGTGGTTTCAGCCCCGACGGAGTGGTTTCAGGCTCGGCGAAGTGGTTTCAGGTTTGGCGGAGTGGTTTCAGGCTCGGCGGAGTGGTTTCAGGCTCGGCAGAGTGGTTTCGGCCCCGACGGAGTTGTTTTAAGGCCGGCGGAGTGGTTTCGGCCCCGACGCAGTGGTTTCAGCCCTGACAGAGTTTTTTTTGGACTGGCGCAGTGGTTTTCGGCTTGGCGGAGTGGTTTCAGGCCCAATGGAGTAGTTTTGGCCCTGACGGAATGGTTTTAGACCCAGCGGAGTGGTTTCAGCCCCGACGGAGTGGTTTCAGCCCCGGCGGAGTGGTTTCAGCCCGGGCAGAGTGGTTTCAGGCTCGGCAGAGTGTTTTTCAGGCTTGGCAGAGTGGTTTCAGGCCCGGCGGAGTGGTTTCAGCCCCGGTGGAGTGGTTTGAAGGTCGGCGGAGTGGTTTTAAGGTCGGTGGAGTGGTTTTAAGGTCGGCAGAGTGGTTTTAAGGTCGGCGGAGTGGTTTCGGCCCCAACGGAGTGTTTTTAACGTCGGCGGAGTAGTTTCAGTGCTGGTGGAGTGGTTTCCGCCCAGACAGAGTGGTTTTAGGCTCGGCGGAGTGGTTTTAGGCTCGGCGGAGTGGTTTGGGCCCCGACGCAGTGGTTTTAGTCTTGCCAGAGTGGTTTCAGCCCCGACGCAGTGGTTTTAGGCTCGGCGGAGTGGTTTCAGCCCCGACGCAGTGGTTTCAGCCCCGACGCAGTGGTTCCAGCCCCGACGCAGTGGTTTTAGGCTTGGCGCAGTGGTCTTAATGTTGGCGGAGTGGTTTCAGCCCCGACGCAGTGGTTTTAGGCTTGCCGCAGTGGTCTTAATGTCGGCGGAGTGGTTTCAGCCCCGACGCAGTGGTTTTAGGCTCGGCGGAGTGGTTTCAGCCCCGACGGAGTGGTTTTCGGCCTGACACAGTGCTTTTAAGCCTGACGGAGCAATTTCTGCCCCAGCACAGTGGTTTCAGCCCCGACGCAGTGGTTTTAGGCTCGGCGGAGTGATTTTGGCCCTGACGGAGTTGTTTTAGGCTCGGCGGAGTGGTTTCAGCCCCGATGGAGTGGTTTCAGGCTCGGCGGAGTGGTTTCAGTCCCAACGCAGTGGTTTTCGGCTCGGCGGAGTGGTTTCAGCCCCGACGGGGTGGTTTTAGGCTTGGTGCAGTGGTTTTAATGTCAGCGGAGTGGTTTTGGCCCTGGCGGAGTGGTTTCCGCCCCGACGCAGTGGTTTCCGCCCCGACAGAGTGGTTTTCAGCTCAGCGGAGTTGTTTCAGCCCCGACGCAGCAGTTTTGGGCTTTACAGAGTAGTTTCGGCCCCGACGGAGTGGTTTCAGCACTGGTGGAGCGGTTTTGGCCCCGATGGAGTTGTTTTAGGCGCGGCAGAATGGTTTTAGGCCTGACGGAGTGGTTTTAGGCTTGGCACAGTGGTTTTGGCCCTTGATGGAGTGGTTTTCAGCCTGACGGAGTGGTTTTGGGCTTGGCGGAGTGGTTTCAGACTTGGCGGAGCGGTTTCAGCCCCAGCGCAGTGGTTTTAGGGCTGACGGAGTGGTTTTGGGCTCGAAAGAGAGGTTTCGGCCCCAACGCGCTGGTTTTGGGCTTAGGCGGAGTGGTTTCGGCCCCAACGCAGTGGTTTTGTCCCCGGTGGAGTGGTTTTAGGCTTGGCAGAATGGTTTTAGGCCCCGATGGTGTGGTTTCGGGCTCGAAAGAGTGCTTTCCGCTCCGACGGAGTGGTTTTGGGCCTCACGTAGTGGTTTTAGTCTTGGCAGAGTGGTTTTGGCCCTGGCGGGGTGGTTTCAGCCCCAACGCAGTGGTTTGGGGCTTGGCGGAGTGGTTTCAGCCCCAAAGCAGTGGTTTTGACCCTGACGGATTGGTTTCAGCCCTGATGCAGTGTTTTCAGGCTCGGCGGAGTGGTTTTAGGCCCGACAGACTGGTTTCAGCCCCAACGCAGAGGTTTCAGCCCCAGCGGAGTGGTTTCATCCCCGACGGAGTGGTTTTATGCTTGGCAGAGTGGTTTCGGCCCCGACAGAGTGGTTTTCGGCCTCTTGTAGTGGTTTTGGACTTGGCGGAGTGGTTTCAGCCCCGACGGAGTGGTTTCAGCCCCAACGCAGTGGTTGTGCCCTAACGGAGCGGTTTCCGCCCCGGCGCAGTGGTTTTGGGCTTGGTGGACTGGTTTCAGCTCCGACGGACTGGTTTCAGCCCCAGCGGCGTGGTTTCGGCCCCAACGGAGTGGTTTCAGCCCCGACGGAGTGGTTTCAGGCTCGGCGAAGTGGTTTCAGGTTTGGCGGAGTGGGTTCAGGTTTGGCGGAGTGGTTTCAGGCTCGGCGGAGTGTTTTCGGCCCCGGCGGAGTTGTTTTAAGGCCGGCGGAGTGGTTTCGGCCCCGACGGAGTGGTTTCAGCCCTGACAGAGTTTTTTTTGGACTGGCGCAGTGGTTTTCGGCTTGGCGGAGTGGTTTCAGGCCCAATGGAGTGGTTTTGGCCCTGACGGAGTGGTTTCCGCCCCAGCGGAGTGGTTTCCGCCCCAGCGGAGTGGTTTCAGCCCCGGCGGAGTGGTTTCAGCCCGGGCAGAGTGGTTTCAGGCTCGGCAGAGTGGTTTTCAGGCTTGGCAGAGTGGTTTCAGGCCCGGCGGAGTGGTTTCAGCCCCGGTGGAGTGGTTTGAAGGTCGGCGGAGTGGTTTTAAGGTCGGCAGAGTGGTTTTAAGGTCAGCGGAGTGGTTTCGGCCCCAACGGAGTGTTTTTAACGTCGGCGGAGTAGTTTCAGTGCTGGTGGAGTGGTTTCCGCCCAGACGGAGTGGTTTCAGGCTCGGCGGAGTGGTTTTAGGCTCGGCGGAGTGGTTTTAGGCCCGACGGAGTGGTTTTAACGTCGGCGGATTGGTTTCCGCCCCAACGGAGTGGTTTTAAGGTCAGCGGAGTGGTTTCAGCGCTGGTGGAGTGGTTTCCGCCCCGACGGAGTGGTTTCAGCCCTGACAGAGTTTTTTTTGGACTGGCGCAGTGGTTTTGGGCTTGGCGGAGCGGTTTCAGGCCCAATGGAGTGGTTTTGGCCCTGACGGAGTGGTTTCAGCCCCTGCGGAGTGGTTTCAGCCCCTGCGGAGTGGTTTCCGCCCCAGCGGAGTGGTTTCAGCCCCGGCGGAGTGGTTTCAGCCCGGGCAGAGTGGTTTCAGGCTCGGCAGAGTGGTTTTCAGGCTTGGCAGAGTGGTTTCAGGCCCGGCGGAGTGGTTTCAGCCCCGGTGGAGTGGTTTGAAGGTCGGCGGAGTGGTTTTAAGGTCGGCAGAGTGGTTTTAAGGTCAGCGGAGTGGTTTCGGCCCCAACGGAGTGTTTTTAACGTCGGCAGAGTAGTTTCAGTGCTGGTGGAGTGGTTTCCGCCCAGACAGAGTGGTTTCAGGCTCGGCGGAGTGGTTTTAGGCTCGGCGCAGTGGTTTTCGGCTTGGCGGAGTGGTTTTAACGTCGGCGGATTGGTTTCCGCCCCAACGGAGTGGTTTTAAGGTCAGCGGAGTGGTTTCAGCGCTGGTGGAGTGGTTTCCGCCCCGACGGAGTGGTTTCAGCCCTGACAGAGTTTTTTTTGGACTGGCGCAGTGGTTTTGGGCTTGGCGGAGCGGTTTCAGGCCCAATGGAGTGGTTTTGGCCCTGACGGAGTGGTTTCAGCCCCTGCGGAGTGGTTTCAGCCCCTGCGGAGTGGTTTCCGCCCCAGCGGAGTGGTTTCAGCCCCGGCGGAGTGGTTTCAGCCCGGGCAGAGTGGTTTCAGGCTCGGCAGAGTGGTTTTCAGGCTTGGCAGAGTGGTTTCAGGCCCAGCGGAGTGGTTTCAGCCCCAACAGAGTGGTTTTCAGCTCAGCGGAGTGGTTTTAAGGTCGGCGGAGTGGTTTCCGCCCCAGCGAAGTGGTTTCAGCCCCGGCGGAGTGGTTTCAGCCCGGGCAGAGTGGTTTCAGGCTTGGCAGAGTGGTTTCAGGCCCGGCGGAGTGGTTTCAGCCCCGGTGGAGTGGTTTGAAGGTCGGCGGAGTGGTTTTAAGGTCGGCAGAGTGGTTTTAAGGTCAGCGGAGTGGTTTTGGCCCCAACGGAGTGTTTTTAACGTCGGCAGAGTAGTTTCAGTGCTGGTGGAGTGGTTTCCGCCCAGACAGAGTGGTTTCAGGCTCGGCGGAGTGGTTTTAGGCTCGGCGGAGTGGTTTTAGGCCCGACGGAGTGGTTTTAACGTCGGCGGATTGGTTTCCGCCCCAACGGAGTGGTTTTAAGGTCAGCGGAGTGGTTTCAGCGCTGGTGGAGTGGTTTCCGCCCCGACGGAGTGGTTTCAGCCCTGACAGAGTTTTTTTTGGACTGGCGCAGTGGTTTTGGGCTTGGCGGAGCGGTTTCAGGCCCAATGGAGTGGTTTTGGCCCTGACGGAGTGGTTTCAGCCCCTGCGGAGTGGTTTCAGCCCCTGCGGAGTGGTTTCCGCCCCAGCGGAGTGGTTTCAGCCCCGGCGGAGTGGTTTCAGCCCGGGCAGAGTGGTTTCAGGCTCGGCAGAGTGGTTTTCAGGCTTGGCAGAGTGGTTTCAGGCCCAGCGGAGTGGTTTCAGCCCTAACAGAGTGGTTTTCAGCTCAGCGGAGTGGTTTTAAGGTCGGCGGAGTGGTTTCGGCCCCGACGCAGCAGTTTTGGGCTTTACAGAGTAGTTTCGGCCCCGATGGAGTGGTTTCAGCACTGGTGGAGCGGTTTTGGCCCCGATGGAGTTGTTTTAGGCTCGGCGGAGTGGTTTCAGGTTTGACGGAGTGGTTTCAGGTTTGGCGGAGTGGTTTCAGGTTCGGCGGAGTGGTTTCAGCGCTGGTGGAGTGGTTTCCGCCCCGACGGAGTGGTTTCCGCCCTGACAGAGTTTTTTTGGACTGACGCAGTGGTTTTGGGCTTGGCGGAGTGGTTTCAGCCCCGGCGGAGTGGTTTTGTCCCTGACGGAGTGGTTTTAGGCTCAGCGGAGTGGTTTCGGCCCCAACGGAGTGGTTTCGACCCCGATGGAGTGGTTTCAGGATCGACGCAGTGGTTTTAAGGACGGTGGAGTGGTTTCCGCCCCGACGGAGTGGTTTTAAGGTCGGCGGAGTGGTTTTAAGGTCGGCGGAGTGGTTTTGGCCCTGACGGAGTGTTTTTAAGGTCGGCGGAGTGGTTTCAGGCTCGGCGGAGTGGTTTCACCCTTGGTGGAGTGGTTTCAGTCCCGACAGAGTGGTTTCAGGCCCGGCGGAGTGGTTTCAGTCTCGGTGGAGTGGTTTCAGCCCCGACAGAGTGGTTTCAGCCCCGACGCAGTGTTTTTAGGCTCGGCAGAGTGGTTTCGGCCACAACGGAGTGGTTTTAGGCTTGGCGGAGTGGTTTCAGCCCCAGCGGAGTGGTTTCCGCCCCGACGGAGTGGTTTCAGGCTCGGCAGAGTGATTTCGGCCCCGACGCAGTGGTTTTAGGCTCGGCAGAGTGATTTTGGCCCCGACGGGGTGGTTTCAGGCTCGGCAGAGTGGTTTGGGCCCCGACGCAGTGGTTTTAGGCTTGCCAGAGTGGTTTCAGCCCCGACGCAGTGGTTTTAGGCTCGGCGGAGTGGTTTCAGCCCCGACGCAGTGGTTTTAGGCTCGGCGGAGTGGTTTCAGCCCCGACGCAGTGGTTTTAGGCTTGCCGCAGTGGTCTTAATGTCGGCGGAGTGGTTTCAGCCCCGACGCAGTGGTTTTAGGCTCGGCGGAGTGGTTTCAGCCCCGACGCAGTGGTTTTCGGCCTGACACAGTGCTTTTAAGCCTGACGGAGCAATTTCTGCCCCAGCACAGTGGTTTCAGCCCCGACGCAGTGGTTTTAGGCTCGGCGGAGTGATTTTGGCCCTGACGGAGTTGTTTTAGGCTCGGCGGAGTGGTTTCAGCCCCGATGGAGTGGTTTCAGGCTCGGCGGAGTGGTTTCAGTCCCAACGCAGTGGTTTTCGGCTCGGTGGAGTGGTTTCAGCCCCGACGGGGTGGTTTTAGGCTTGGTGCAGTGGTTTTAATGTCAGCGGAGTGGTTTTGGCCCTGGCGGAGTGGTTTCCGCCCCGACGCAGTGGTTTCCGCCCCGACAGAGTGGTTTTCAGCTCAGCGGAGTTGTTTCAGCCCCGACGCAGCAGTTTTGGGCTTTACAGAGTAGTTTCGGCCCCGACGGAGTGGTTTCAGCACTGGTGGAGCGGTTTTGGCCCCGATGGAGTTGTTTTAGGCGCGGCAGAATGGTTTTAGGCCTGACGGAGTGGTTTTAGGCTTGGCACAGTGGTTTTGGCCCTTGATGGAGTGGTTTTCAGCCTGACGGAGTGGTTTTGGGCTTGGCGGAGTGGTTTCAGACTTGGCGGAGCGGTTTCAGCCCCAGCGCAGTGGTTTTAGGGCTGACGGAGTGGTTTTGGGCTCGAAAGAGAGGTTTCGGCCCCAACGCGCTGGTTTTGGGCTTAGGCGGAGTGGTTTCGGCCCCAACGCAGTGGTTTTGTCCCCGGTGGAGTGGTTTTAGGCTTGGCAGAATGGTTTTAGGCCCCGATGGTGTGGTTTCGGGCTCGAAAGAGTGCTTTCCGCTCCGACGGAGTGGTTTTGGGCCTCACGTAGTGGTTTTAGTCTTGGCAGAGTGGTTTTGGCCCTGGCGGGGTGGTTTCAGCCCCAACGCAGTGGTTTGGGGCTTGGCGGAGTGGTTTCAGCCCCAAAGCAGTGGTTTTGACCCTGACGGATTGGTTTCAGCCCTGATGCAGTGTTTTCAGGCTCGGCGGAGTGGTTTTAGGCCCGACAGACTGGTTTCAGCCCCAACGCAGAGGTTTCAGCCCCAGCGGAGTGGTTTCATCCCCGACGGAGTGGTTTTATGCTTGGCAGAGTGGTTTCGGCCCCGACAGAGTGGTTTTCGGCCTCTTGTAGTGGTTTTGGACTTGGCGGAGTGGTTTCAGCCCCGACGGAGTGGTTTCAGCCCCAACGCAGTGGTTGTGCCCTAACGGAGCGGTTTCCGCCCCGGCGCAGTGGTTTTGGGCTTGGTGGACTGGTTTCAGCTCCGACGGACTGGTTTCAGCCCCAGCGGCGTGGTTTCGGCCCCAACGGAGTGGTTTTAGGCTTGGCGGAGTGGTTTCAGCCCCGACGGAGTGGTTTCAGCCCCGACGGAGTGGTTTCAGGCTCGGCAGAGTGGTTTCAGGTTTGGCGGAGTGGGTTCAGGTTTGGCGGAGTGGTTTCAGGCTCGGCGGAGTGTTTTCGGCCCCGGCGGAGTTGTTTTAAGGCCGGCAGAGTGGTTTCGGCCCCGACGGAGTGGTTTCAGCCCCAACGCAGTGGTTGTGCCCTAACGGAGCGGTTTCCGCCCCGGCGCAGTGGTTTTGGGCTTGGTGGACTGGTTTCAGCTCCAACGGACTGGTTTCAGCCCCAGCAGCGTGGTTTCGGCCCCAACGGAGTGGTTTTAGGCTTGGCGGAGTGGTTTCAGCCCCAGCGGAGTGGTTTCAGCCCCGACGGAGTGGTTTCAGGCTCGGCGAAGTGGTTTCAGGCTCGGCGGAGTGGTTTCAGGCTCCGCGGAGTGTTTTCGGCCCCGGCGGATTGGTTTCGGCCCCGGCGGAGTTGTTTTAAGGCCGGCGGAGTGGTTTCGGCCCCGACGCAGTGGTTTCAGCCCTGACAGAGTTTTTTTTGGACTGGCGCAGTGGTTTTCGGCTTGGCGGAGTGGTTTCAGGCCCAATGGAGTGGTTTTGGCCCTGACGGAGTGGTTTCCGCCCCAGCGGAGTGGTTTCCGCCCCAGCGGAGTGGTTTCAGCCCCGGCGGAGTGGTTTCAGCCCGGGCAGAGTGGTTTCAGGCTCGGCAGAGTGGTTTTCAGGCTTGGCAGAGTGGTTTCAGGCCCGGCGGAGTGGTTTCAGCCCCGGTGGAGTGGTTTGAAGGTCGGCGGAGTGGTTTTAAGGTCGGTGGAGTGGTTTTAAGGTCGGCAGAGTGGTTTTAAGGTCGGCGGAGTGGTTTCGGCCCCAACGGAGTGTTTTTAACGTCGGCGGAGTAGTTTCAGTGCTGGTGGAGTGGTTTCCGCCCAGACAGAGTGGTTTTAGGCTCGGCGGAGTGGTTTTAGGCTCGGCGGAGTGGTTTGGGCCCCGACGCAGTGGTTTTAGTCTTGCCAGAGTGGTTTCAGCCCCGACGCAGTGGTTTTAGGCTCGGCGGAGTGGTTTCAGCCCCGACGCAGTGGTTTCAGCCCCGACGCAGTGGTTCCAGCCCCGACGCAGTGGTTTTAGGCTTGGCGCAGTGGTCTTAATGTTGGCGGAGTGGTTTCAGCCCCGACGCAGTGGTTTTAGGCTTGCCGCAGTGGTCTTAATGTCGGCGGAGTGGTTTCAGCCCCGACGCAGTGGTTTTAGGCTCGGCGGAGTGGTTTCAGCCCCGACGCAGTGGTTTTCGGCCTGACACAGTGCTTTTAAGCCTGACGGAGCAATTTCTGCCCCAGCACAGTGGTTTCAGCCCCGACGCAGTGGTTTTAGGCTCGGCGGAGTGATTTTGGCCCTGACGGAGTTGTTTTAGGCTCGGCGGAGTGGTTTCCGCCCCGACGCAGTGGTTTCCGCCCCGACAGAGTGGTTTTCAGCTCAGCGGAGTTGTTTCAGCCCCGACGCAGCAGTTTTGGGCTTTACAGAGTAGTTTCGGCCCCGACGGAGTGGTTTCAGCACTGGTGGAGCGGTTTTGGCCCCGATGGAGTTGTTTTAGGCGCGGCAGAATGGTTTTAGGCCTGACGGAGTGGTTTTAGGCTTGGCACAGTGGTTTTGGCCCTTGATGGAGTGGTTTTCAGCCTGACGGAGTGGTTTTGGGCTTGGCAGAGTGGTTTCAGACTTGGCGGAGCGGTTTCAGCCCCAGCGCAGTGGTTTTAGGGCTGACGGAGTGGTTTTGGGCTCGAAAGAGAGGTTTCGGCCCCAACGCGCTGGTTTTGGGCTTAGGCGGAGTGGTTTCGGCCCCAACGCAGTGGTTTTGTCCCTTGTGGAGTGGTTTTAGGCTTGGCAGAATGGTTTTAGGCCCCGATGGTGTGGTTTCGGGCTCGAAAGAGTGCTTTCCGCTCCGACGGAGTGGTTTTGGGCCTCACGTAGTGGTTTTAGTCTTGGCAGAGTGGTTTTGGCCCTGGCGGGGTGGTTTCAGCCCCAACGCAGTGGTTTGGGGCTTGGCGGAGTGGTTTCAGCCCCAAAGCAGTGGTTTTGACCCTGACGGATTGGTTTCAGCCCTGATGCAGTGTTTTCAGGCTCGGCGGAGTGGTTTTAGGCCCGACAGACTGGTTTCAGCCCCAACGCAGAGGTTTCAGCCCCAGCGGAGTGGTTTCATCCCCGACGGAGTGGTTTTATGCTTGGCAGAGTGGTTTCGGCCCCGACAGAGTGGTTTTCGGCCTCTTGTAGTGGTTTTGGACTTGGCGGAGTGGTTTCAGCCCCGACGGAGTGGTTTCAGCCCCAACGCAGTGGTTGTGCCCTAACGGAGCGGTTTCCGCCCCGGCGCAGTGGTTTTGGGCTTGGTGGACTGGTTTCAGCTCCGACGGACTGGTTTCAGCCCCAGCGGCGTGGTTTCGGCCCCAACGGAGTGGTTTCAGCCCCGACGGAGTGGTTTCAGGCTCGGCGAAGTGGTTTCAGGTTTGGCGGAGTGGGTTCAGGTTTGGCGGAGTGGTTTCAGGCTCGGCGGAGTGTTTTCGGCCCCGGCGGAGTTGTTTTAAGGCCGGCGGAGTGGTTTCGGCCCCGACGGAGTGGTTTCAGCCCTGACAGAGTTTTTTTTGGACTGGCGCAGTGGTTTTCGGCTTGGCGGAGTGGTTTCAGGCCCAATGGAGTGGTTTTGGCCCTGACGGAGTGGTTTCCGCCCCAGCGGAGTGGTTTCCGCCCCAGCGGAGTGGTTTCAGCCCCGGCGGAGTGGTTTCAGCCCGGGCAGAGTGGTTTCAGGCTCGGCAGAGTGGTTTTCAGGCTTGGCAGAGTGGTTTCAGGCCCGGCGGAGTGGTTTCAGCCCCGGTGGAGTGGTTTGAAGGTCGGCGGAGTGGTTTTAAGGTCGGCAGAGTGGTTTTAAGGTCAGCGGAGTGGTTTCGGCCCCAACGGAGTGTTTTTAACGTCGGCGGAGTAGTTTCAGTGCTGGTGGAGTGGTTTCCGCCCAGACGGAGTGGTTTCAGGCTCGGCGGAGTGGTTTTAGGCTCGGCGGAGTGGTTTTAGGCCCGACGGAGTGGTTTTAACGTCGGCGGATTGGTTTCCGCCCCAACGGAGTGGTTTTAAGGTCAGCGGAGTGGTTTCAGCGCTGGTGGAGTGGTTTCCGCCCCGACGGAGTGGTTTCAGCCCTGACAGAGTTTTTTTTGGACTGGCGCAGTGGTTTTGGGCTTGGCGGAGCGGTTTCAGGCCCAATGGAGTGGTTTTGGCCCTGACGGAGTGGTTTCAGCCCCTGCGGAGTGGTTTCAGCCCCTGCGGAGTGGTTTCCGCCCCAGCGGAGTGGTTTCAGCCCCGGCGGAGTGGTTTCAGCCCGGGCAGAGTGGTTTCAGGCTCGGCAGAGTGGTTTTCAGGCTTGGCAGAGTGGTTTCAGGCCCGGCGGAGTGGTTTCAGCCCCGGTGGAGTGGTTTGAAGGTCGGCGGAGTGGTTTTAAGGTCGGCAGAGTGGTTTTAAGGTCAGCGGAGTGGTTTCGGCCCCAACGGAGTGTTTTTAACGTCGGCAGAGTAGTTTCAGTGCTGGTGGAGTGGTTTCCGCCCAGACAGAGTGGTTTCAGGCTCGGCGGAGTGGTTTTAGGCTCGGCGCAGTGGTTTTCGGCTTGGCGGAGTGGTTTTAACGTCGGCGGATTGGTTTCCGCCCCAACGGAGTGGTTTTAAGGTCAGCGGAGTGGTTTCAGCGCTGGTGGAGTGGTTTCCGCCCCGACGGAGTGGTTTCAGCCCTGACAGAGTTTTTTTTGGACTGGCGCAGTGGTTTTGGGCTTGGCGGAGCGGTTTCAGGCCCAATGGAGTGGTTTTGGCCCTGACGGAGTGGTTTCAGCCCCTGCGGAGTGGTTTCAGCCCCTGCGGAGTGGTTTCCGCCCCAGCGGAGTGGTTTCAGCCCCGGCGGAGTGGTTTCAGCCCGGGCAGAGTGGTTTCAGGCTCGGCAGAGTGGTTTTCAGGCTTGGCAGAGTGGTTTCAGGCCCAGCGGAGTGGTTTCAGCCCCAACAGAGTGGTTTTCAGCTCAGCGGAGTGGTTTTAAGGTCGGCGGAGTGGTTTCCGCCCCAGCGAAGTGGTTTCAGCCCCGGCGGAGTGGTTTCAGCCCGGGCAGAGTGGTTTCAGGCTCGGCAGAGTGGTTTTCAGGCTTGGCAGAGTGGTTTCAGGCCCGGCGGAGTGGTTTCAGCCCCGGTGGAGTGGTTTGAAGGTCGGCGGAGTGGTTTTAAGGTCGGCAGAGTGGTTTTAAGGTCAGCGGAGTGGTTTTGGCCCCAACGGAGTGTTTTTAACGTCGGCAGAGTAGTTTCAGTGCTGGTGGAGTGGTTTCCGCCCAGACAGAGTGGTTTCAGGCTCGGCGGAGTGGTTTTAGGCTCGGCGGAGTGGTTTTAGGCCCGACGGAGTGGTTTTAACGTCGGCGGATTGGTTTCCGCCCCAACGGAGTGGTTTTAAGGTCAGCGGAGTGGTTTCAGCGCTGGTGGAGTGGTTTCCGCCCCGACGGAGTGGTTTCAGCCCTGACAGAGTTTTTTTTGGACTGGCGCAGTGGTTTTGGGCTTGGCGGAGCGGTTTCAGGCCCAATGGAGTGGTTTTGGCCCTGACGGAGTGGTTTCAGCCCCTGCGGAGTGGTTTCAGCCCCTGCGGAGTGGTTTCCGCCCCAGCGGAGTGGTTTCAGCCCCGGCGGAGTGGTTTCAGCCCGGGCAGAGTGGTTTCAGGCTCGGCAGAGTGGTTTTCAGGCTTGGCAGAGTGGTTTCAGGCCCAGCGGAGTGGTTTCAGCCCTAACAGAGTGGTTTTCAGCTCAGCGGAGTGGTTTTAAGGTCGGCGGAGTGGTTTCGGCCCCGACGCAGCAGTTTTGGGCTTTACAGAGTAGTTTCGGCCCCGATGGAGTGGTTTCAGCACTGGTGGAGCGGTTTTGGCCCCGATGGAGTTGTTTTAGGCTCGGCGGAGTGGTTTCAGGTTTGACGGAGTGGTTTCAGGTTTGGCGGAGTGGTTTCAGGTTCGGCGGAGTGGTTTCAGCGCTGGTGGAGTGGTTTCCGCCCCGACGGAGTGGTTTCCGCCCTGACAGAGTTTTTTTGGACTGACGCAGTGGTTTTGGGCTTGGCGGAGTGGTTTCAGCCCCGGCGGAGTGGTTTTGTCCCTGACGGAGTGGTTTTAGGCTCAGCGGAGTGGTTTCGGCCCCAACGGAGTGGTTTCGACCCCGATGGAGTGGTTTCAGGATCGACGCAGTGGTTTTAAGGACGGTGGAGTGGTTTCCGCCCCGACGGAGTGGTTTTAAGGTCGGCGGAGTGGTTTTAAGGTCGGCGGAGTGGTTTTGGCCCTGACGGAGTGTTTTTAAGGTCGGCGGAGTGGTTTCAGGCTCGGCGGAGTGGTTTCACCCTTGGTGGAGTGGTTTCAGTCCCGACAGAGTGGTTTCAGGCCCGGCGGAGTGGTTTCAGTCTCGGTGGAGTGGTTTCAGCCCCGACAGAGTGGTTTCAGCCCCGACGCAGTGTTTTTAGGCTCGGCAGAGTGGTTTCGGCCACAACGGAGTGGTTTTAGGCTTGGCGGAGTGGTTTCAGCCCCAGCGGAGTGGTTTCCGCCCCGACGGAGTGGTTTCAGGCTCGGCAGAGTGATTTCGGCCCCGACGCAGTGGTTTTAGGCTCGGCAGAGTGATTTTGGCCCCGACGGGGTGGTTTCAGGCTCGGCAGAGTGGTTTGGGCCCCGACGCAGTGGTTTTAGGCTTGCCAGAGTGGTTTCAGCCCCGACGCAGTGGTTTTAGGCTCGGCGGAGTGGTTTCAGCCCCGACGCAGTGGTTTTAGGCTCGGCGGAGTGGTTTCAGCCCCGACGCAGTGGTTTTAGGCTTGCCGCAGTGGTCTTAATGTCGGCGGAGTGGTTTCAGCCCCGACGCAGTGGTTTTAGGCTCGGCGGAGTGGTTTCAGCCCCGACGGAGTGGTTTTCGGCCTGACACAGTGCTTTTAAGCCTGACGGAGCAATTTCTGCCCCAGCACAGTGGTTTCAGCCCCGACGCAGTGGTTTTAGGCTCGGCGGAGTGATTTTGGCCCTGACGGAGTTGTTTTAGGCTCGGCGGAGTGGTTTCAGCCCCGATGGAGTGGTTTCAGGCTCGGCGGAGTGGTTTCAGTCCCAACGCAGTGGTTTTCGGCTCGGTGGAGTGGTTTCAGCCCCGACGGGGTGGTTTTAGGCTTGGTGCAGTGGTTTTAATGTCAGCGGAGTGGTTTTGGCCCTGGCGGAGTGGTTTCCGCCCCGACGCAGTGGTTTCCGCCCCGACAGAGTGGTTTTCAGCTCAGCGGAGTTGTTTCAGCCCCGACGCAGCAGTTTTGGGCTTTACAGAGTAGTTTCGGCCCCGACGGAGTGGTTTCAGCACTGGTGGAGCGGTTTTGGCCCCGATGGAGTTGTTTTAGGCGCGGCAGAATGGTTTTAGGCCTGACGGAGTGGTTTTAGGCTTGGCACAGTGGTTTTGGCCCTTGATGGAGTGGTTTTCAGCCTGACGGAGTGGTTTTGGGCTTGGCGGAGTGGTTTCAGACTTGGCGGAGCGGTTTCAGCCCCAGCGCAGTGGTTTTAGGGCTGACGGAGTGGTTTTGGGCTCGAAAGAGAGGTTTCGGCCCCAACGCGCTGGTTTTGGGCTTAGGCGGAGTGGTTTCGGCCCCAACGCAGTGGTTTTGTCCCCGGTGGAGTGGTTTTAGGCTTGGCAGAATGGTTTTAGGCCCCGATGGTGTGGTTTCGGGCTCGAAAGAGTGCTTTCCGCTCCGACGGAGTGGTTTTGGGCCTCACGTAGTGGTTTTAGTCTTGGCAGAGTGGTTTTGGCCCTGGCGGGGTGGTTTCAGCCCCAACGCAGTGGTTTGGGGCTTGGCGGAGTGGTTTCAGCCCCAAAGCAGTGGTTTTGACCCTGACGGATTGGTTTCAGCCCTGATGCAGTGTTTTCAGGCTCGGCGGAGTGGTTTTAGGCCCGACAGACTGGTTTCAGCCCCAACGCAGAGGTTTCAGCCCCAGCGGAGTGGTTTCATCCCCGACGGAGTGGTTTTATGCTTGGCAGAGTGGTTTCGGCCCCGACAGAGTGGTTTTCGGCCTCTTGTAGTGGTTTTGGACTTGGCGGAGTGGTTTCAGCCCCGACGGAGTGGTTTCAGCCCCAACGCAGTGGTTGTGCCCTAACGGAGCGGTTTCCGCCCCGGCGCAGTGGTTTTGGGCTTGGTGGACTGGTTTCAGCTCCGACGGACTGGTTTCAGCCCCAGCGGCGTGGTTTCGGCCCCAACGGAGTGGTTTTAGGCTTGGCGGAGTGGTTTCAGCCCCGACGGAGTGGTTTCAGCCCCGACGGAGTGGTTTCAGGCTCGGCAGAGTGGTTTCAGGTTTGGCGGAGTGGGTTCAGGTTTGGCGGAGTGGTTTCAGGCTCGGCGGAGTGTTTTCGGCCCCGGCGGAGTTGTTTTAAGGCCGGCAGAGTGGTTTCGGCCCCGACGGAGTGGTTTCAGCCCCAACGCAGTGGTTGTGCCCTAACGGAGCGGTTTCCGCCCCGGCGCAGTGGTTTTGAGCTTGGTGGACTGGTTTCAGCTCCAACGGACTGGTTTCAGCCCCAGCAGCGTGGTTTCGGCCCCAACGGAGTGGTTTTAGGCTTGGCGGAGTGGTTTCAGCCCCAGCGGAGTGGTTTCAGCCCCGACGGAGTGGTTTCAGGCTCGGCGAAGTGGTTTCAGGCTCGGCGGAGTGGTTTCAGGCTCCGCGGAGTGTTTTCGGCCCCGGCGGATTGGTTTCGGCCCCGGCGGAGTTGTTTTAAGGCCGGCGGAGTGGTTTCGGCCCCGACGCAGTGGTTTCAGCCCTGACAGAGTTTTTTTTGGACTGGCGCAGTGGTTTTCGGCTTGGCGGAGTGGTTTCAGGCCCAATGGAGTGGTTTTGGCCCTGACGGAGTGGTTTCCGCCCCAGCGGAGTGGTTTCAGCCCCAGCGGAGTGGTTTCAGCCCCGGCGGAGTGGTTTCAGCCCGGGCAGAGTGGTTTCAGGCTCGGCAGAGTGGTTTTCAGGCTTGGCAGAGTGGTTTCAGGCCCGGCGGAGTGGTTTCAGCCCCGGTGGAGTGGTTTGAAGGTCGGCGGAGTGGTTTTAAGGTCGGCGGAGTGGTTTCGGCCCCAACGGAGTGTTTTTAACGTCGGCGGAGTAGTTTCAGTGCTGGTGGAGTGGTTTCCGCCCAGACAGAGTGGTTTTAGGCTCGGCGGAGTGGTTTTAGGCTCGGCGGAGTGGTTTGGGCCCCGACGCAGTGGTTTTAGTCTTGCCAGAGTGGTTTCAGCCCCGACGCAGTGGTTTTAGGCTCGGCGGAGTGGTTTCAGCCCCGACGCAGTGGTTTCAGCCCCGACGCAGTGGTTCCAGCCCCGACGCAGTGGTTTTAGGCTTGGCGCAGTGGTCTTAATGTTGGCGGAGTGGTTTCAGCCCCGACGCAGTGGTTTTAGGCTTGCCGCAGTGGTCTTAATGTCGGCGGAGTGGTTTCAGCCCCGACGCAGTGGTTTTAGGCTCGGCGGAGTGGTTTCAGCCCCGACGGAGTGGTTTTCGGCCTGACACAGTGCTTTTAAGCCTGACGGAGCAATTTCTGCCCCAGCACAGTGGTTTCAGCCCCGACGCAGTGGTTTTAGGCTCGGCGGAGTGATTTTGGCCCTGACGGAGTTGTTTTAGGCTCGGCGGAGTGGTTTCCGCCCCGACGCAGTGGTTTCCGCCCCGACAGAGTGGTTTTCAGCTCAGCGGAGTTGTTTCAGCCCCGACGCAGCAGTTTTGGGCTTTACAGAGTAGTTTCGGCCCCGACGGAGTGGTTTCAGCACTGGTGGAGCGGTTTTGGCCCCGATGGAGTTGTTTTAGGCGCGGCAGAATGGTTTTAGGCCTGACGGAGTGGTTTTAGGCTTGGCACAGTGGTTTTGGCCCTTGATGGAGTGGTTTTCAGCCTGACGGAGTGGTTTTGGGCTTGGCAGAGTGGTTTCAGACTTGGCGGAGCGGTTTCAGCCCCAGCGCAGTGGTTTTAGGGCTGACGGAGTGGTTTTGGGCTCGAAAGAGAGGTTTCGGCCCCAACGCGCTGGTTTTGGGCTTAGGCGGAGTGGTTTCGGCCCCAACGCAGTGGTTTTGTCCCCGGTGGAGTGGTTTTAGGCTTGGCAGAATGGTTTTAGGCCCCGATGGTGTGGTTTCGGGCTCGAAAGAGTGCTTTCCGCTCCGACGGAGTGGTTTTGGGCCTCACGTAGTGGTTTTAGTCTTGGCAGAGTGGTTTTGGCCCTGGCGGGGTGGTTTCAGCCCCAACGCAGTGGTTTGGGGCTTGGCGGAGTGGTTTCAGCCCCAAAGCAGTGGTTTTGACCCTGACGGATTGGTTTCAGCCCTGATGCAGTGTTTTCAGGCTCGGCGGAGTGGTTTTAGGCCCGACAGACTGGTTTCAGCCCCAACGCAGAGGTTTCAGCCCCAGCGGAGTGGTTTCATCCCCGACGGAGTGGTTTTATGCTTGGCAGAGTGGTTTCGGCCCCGACAGAGTGGTTTTCGGCCTCTTGTAGTGGTTTTGGACTTGGCGGAGTGGTTTCAGCCCCGACGGAGTGGTTTCAGCCCCAACGCAGTGGTTGTGCCCTAACGGAGCGGTTTCCGCCCCGGCGCAGTGGTTTTGGGCTTGGTGGACTGGTTTCAGCTCCGACGGACTGGTTTCAGCCCCAGCGGCGTGGTTTCGGCCCCAACGGAGTGGTTTCAGCCCCGACGGAGTGGTTTCAGGCTCGGCGAAGTGGTTTCAGGTTTGGCGGAGTGGGTTCAGGTTTGGCGGAGTGGTTTCAGGCTCGGCGGAGTGTTTTCGGCCCCGGCGGAGTTGTTTTAAGGCCGGCGGAGTGGTTTCGGCCCCGACGGAGTGGTTTCAGCCCTGACAGAGTTTTTTTTGGACTGGCGCAGTGGTTTTCGGCTTGGCGGAGTGGTTTCAGGCCCAATGGAGTGGTTTTGGCCCTGACGGAGTGGTTTCCGCCCCAGCGGAGTGGTTTCCGCCCCAGCGGAGTGGTTTCAGCCCCGGCGGAGTGGTTTCAGCCCGGGCAGAGTGGTTTCAGGCTCGGCAGAGTGGTTTTCAGGCTTGGCAGAGTGGTTTCAGGCCCGGCGGAGTGGTTTCAGCCCCGGTGGAGTGGTTTGAAGGTCGGCGGAGTGGTTTTAAGGTCGGCAGAGTGGTTTTAAGGTCAGCGGAGTGGTTTTGGCCCCAACGGAGTGTTTTTAACGTCGGCGGAGTAGTTTCAGTGCTGGTGGAGTGGTTTCCGCCCAGACAGAGTGGTTTCAGGCTCGGCGGAGTGGTTTTAGGCTCGGCGCAGTGGTTTTCGGCTTGGCGGAGTGGTTTTAACGTCGGCGGATTGGTTTCCGCCCCAACGGAGTGGTTTTAAGGTCAGCGGAGTGGTTTCAGCGCTGGTGGAGTGGTTTCCGCCCCGACGGAGTGGTTTCAGCCCTGACAGAGTTTTTTTTGGACTGGCGCAGTGGTTTTCGGCTTGGCGGAGTGGTTTCAGGCCCAATGGAGTGGTTTCAGCCCCTGCGGAGTGGTTTCAGCCCCTGCGGAGTGGTTTCCGCCCCAGCGGAGTGATTTCAGCCCCGGCGGAGTGGTTTCAGCCCGGGCAGAGTGGTTTCAGGCTCGGCAGAGTGGTTTTCAGGCTTGGCAGAGTGGTTTCAGGCCCAGCGGAGTGGTTTCAGCCCCAACAGAGTGGTTTTCAGCTCAGCGGAGTGGTTTTAAGGTCGGCGGAGTGGTTTCCGCCCCAGCGAAGTGGTTTCAGCCCCGGCGGAGTGGTTTCAGCCCGGGCAGAGTGGTTTCAGGCTCGGCAGAGTGGTTTTCAGGCTTGGCAGAGTGGTTTCAGGCCCGGCGGAGTGGTTTCAGCCCCGGTGGAGTGGTTTGAAGGTCGGCGGAGTGGTTTTAAGGTCGGCAGAGTGGTTTTAAGGTCAGCGGAGTGGTTTTGGCCCCAACGGAGTGTTTTTAACGTCGGCAGAGTAGTTTCAGTGCTGGTGGAGTGGTTTCCGCCCAGACAGAGTGGTTTCAGGCTCGGCGGAGTGGTTTTAGGCTCGGCGCAGTGGTTTTCGGCTTGGCGGAGTGGTTTTAACGTCGGCGGATTGGTTTCCGCCCCAACGGAGTGGTTTTAAGGTCAGCGGAGTGGTTTCAGCGCTGGTGGAGTGGTTTCCGCCCCGACGGAGTGGTTTCAGCCCTGACAGAGTTTTTTTTGGACTGGCGCAGTGGTTTTGGGCTTGGCGGAGCGGTTTCAGGCCCAATGGAGTGGTTTTGGCCCTGACGGAGTGGTTTCAGCCCCTGCGGAGTGGTTTCAGCCCCTGCGGAGTGGTTTCCGCCCCAGCGGAGTGGTTTCAGCCCCGGCGGAGTGGTTTCAGCCCGGGCAGAGTGGTTTCAGGCTCGGCAGAGTGGTTTTCAGGCTTGGCAGAGTGGTTTCAGGCCCAGCGGAGTGGTTTCAGCCCCAACAGAGTGGTTTTCAGCTCAGCGGAGTGGTTTTAAGGTCGGCGGAGTGGTTTCGGCCCCGACGCAGCAGTTTTGGGCTTTACAGAGTAGTTTCGGCCCCGATGGAGTGGTTTCAGCACTGGTGGAGCGGTTTTGGCCCCGATGGAGTTGTTTTAGGCTCGGCGGAGTGGTTTCAGGTTTGACGGAGTTGTTTCAGGTTTGGCGGAGTGGTTTCAGGTTCGGCGGAGTGGTTTCAGCGCTGGTGGAGTGGTTTCCGCCCCGACGGAGTGGTTTCCGCCCTGACAGAGTTTTTTTGGACTGACGCAGTGGTTTTGGGCTTGGCGGAGTGGTTTCAGCCCCGGCGGAGTGGTTTTGTCCCTGACGGAGTGGTTTTAGGCTCAGCGGAGTGGTTTCGGCCCCAACGGAGTGGTTTCGACCCTGATGGAGTGGTTTCAGGATCGACGGAGTGGTTTTAAGGACGGTGGAGTGGTTTCCGCCCCGACGGAGTGGTTTTAAGGTCGGCGGAGTGGTTTTGGCCCTGACGGAGTGTTTTTAAGGTCGGCGGAGTGGTTTCAGGCTCGGCGGAGTGGTTTCACCCTTGGTGGAGTGGTTTCGGTCCCGACAGAGTGGTTTCAGCCCCGGCGGAGTGGTTTCAGTCTCGGTGGAGTGGTTTCAGCCCCGACAGAGTGGTTTCAGCCCCGACGCAGTGTTTTTAGGCTCGGCAGAGTGGTTTCGGCCACAACGGAGTGGTTTTAGGCTTGGCGGAGTGGTTTCAGCCCCAGCGGAGTGGTTTCCGCCCCGACGGAGTGGTTTCAGGCTCGGCAGAGTGATTTCGGCCCCGACGGAGTGGTTTTAGGCTCGGCAGAGTGATTTTGGCCCCGACGGGGTGGTTTCAGGCTCGGCAGAGTGGTTTGGGCCCCGACGCAGTGGTTTTAGGCTTGCCAGAGTGGTTTCAGCCCCGACGCAGTGGTTTCAGCCCCGACGCAGTGGTTTTAGGCTTGCCAGAGTGGTCTTAATGTCGGCGGAGTGGTTTCAGCCCCGACGCAGTGGTTTTAGGCTTGCCGCAGTGGTCTTAATGTCGGCGGAGTGGTTTCAGCCCCGACGCAGTGGTTTTAGGCTCGGCGGAGTGGTTTCAGCCCCAACGCAGTGGTTGTGCCCTAACGGAGCGGTTTCCGCCCCGGCGCAGTGGTTTTGGGCTTGGTGGACTGGTTTCAGCTCCGACGGACTGGTTTCAGCCCCAGCGGCGTGGTTTCGGCCCCAACGGAGTGGTTTTAGGCTTGGCGGAGTGGTTTCAGCCCCAGCGGAGTGGTTTCAGCCCCGACGGAGTGGTTTCAGGCTCGGCAGAGTGGTTTCAGGTTTGGCGGAGTGGTTTCAGGCTCGGCGGAGTGGTTTCAGGCTCGGCGGAGTGTTTTCGGCCCCGGCGGAGTTGTTTTAAGGCCGGCGGAGTGGTTTCAGCCCCGACGGAGTGGTTTCAGCCCCAACGCAGTGGTTGTGCCCTAACGGAGCGGTTTCCGCCCCGGCGCAGTGGTTTTGGGCTTGGTGGACTGGTTTCAGCTCCGACGGACTGGTTTCAGCCCCAGCGGCGTGGTTTCGGCCCCAACGGAGTGGTTTTAGGCTTGGCGGAGTGGTTTCAGCCCCAGCGGAGTGGTTTCAGCCCCGACGGAGTGGTTTCAGGCTCGGCGAAGTGGTTTCAGGTTTGGCGGAGTGGTTTCAGGTTTGGCGGAGTGGTTTCAGGCTCGGCAGAGTGGTTTCGGCCCCGACGGAGTTGTTTTAAGGCCGGCGGAGTGGTTTCGGCCCCGACGGAGTGGTTTCAGCCCTGACAGAGTTTTTTTTGGACTGGCGCAGTGGTTTTCGGCTTGGCGGAGTGGTTTCAGGCCCAATGGAGTAGTTTTGGCCCTGACGGAATGGTTTTAGACCCAGCGGAGTGGTTTCAGCCCCGACGGAGTGGTTTCAGGCTCGGCGGAGTGGTTTTAGGCTCGGCGGAGTGGTTTGGGCCCCGACGCAGTGGTTTTAGTCTTGCCAGAGTGGTTTCAGCCCCGACGCAGTGGTTTTAGGCTCGGCGGAGTGGTTTCAGCCCCGACGCAGTGGTTTCAGCCCCGACGCAGTGGTTCCAGCCCTGACGCAGTGGTTTTAGGCTTGGCGCAGTGGTCTTAATGTTGGCGGAGTGGTTTCAGCCCCGACACAGTGGTTTTAGGCTTGCCGCAGTGGTCTTAATGTCGGCGGAGTGGTTTCAGCCCCGACGCAGTGGTTTTAGGCTCGGCGGAGTGGTTTCAGCCCCGACGGAGTGGTTTTCGGCCTGACACAGTGCTTTTAAGCCTGACGGAGCAATTTCTGCCCCAGCACAGTGGTTTCAGCCCCGACGCAGTGGTTTTAGGCTCGGCGGAGTGATTTTGGCCCTGACGGAGTTGTTTTAGGCTCGGCGGAGTGGTTTCAGCCCCGATGGAGTGGTTTCAGGCTCGGCGGAGTGGTTTCAGTCCCAACGCAGTGGTTTTCGGCTCGGCGGAGTGGTTTCAGCCCCGACGGGGTGGTTTTAGGCTTGGTGCAGTGGTTTTAATGTCAGCGGAGTGGTTTTGGCCCTGGCGGAGTGGTTTCCGCCCCGACGCAGTGGTTTCCGCCCCGACAGAGTGGTTTTCAGCTCAGCGGAGTTGTTTCAGCCCCGACGCAGCAGTTTTGGGCTTTACAGAGTAGTTTCGGCCCCGACGGAGTGGTTTCAGCACTGGTGGAGCGGTTTTGGCCCCGATGGAGTTGTTTTAGGTGCGGCAGAATGGTTTTAGGCCTGACGGAGTGGTTTTAGGCTTGGCACAGTGGTTTTGGCCCTTGATGGAGTGGTTTTCAGCCTGACGGAGTGGTTTTGGGCTTGGCGGAGTGGTTTCAGACTTGGCGGAGCGGTTTCAGCCCCAGCGCAGTGGTTTTAGGGCTGACGGAGTGGTTTTGGGCTCGAAAGAGAGGTTTCGGCCCCAACGCGCTGGTTTTGGGCTTAGGCGGAGTGGTTTCGGCCCCAACGCAGTGGTTTTGTCCCCGGTGGAGTGGTTTTAGGCTTGGCAGAATGGTTTTAGGCCCCGATGGTGTGGTTTCGGGCTCGAAAGAGTGCTTTCCGCTCCGACGGAGTGGTTTTGGGCCTCACGTAGTGGTTTTAGTCTTGGCAGAGTGGTTTTGGCCCTGGCGGGGTGGTTTCAGCCCCAACGCAGTGGTTTGGGGCTTGGCGGAGTGGTTTCAGCCCCAAAGCAGTGGTTTTGACCCTGACGGATTGGTTTCAGCCCTGATGCAGTGTTTTCAGGCTCGGCGGAGTGGTTTTAGGCCCGACAGACTGGTTTCAGCCCCAACGCAGAGGTTTCAGCCCCAGCGGAGTGGTTTCATCCCCGACGGAGTGGTTTTATGCTTGGCAGAGTGGTTTCGGCCCCGACAGAGTGGTTTTCGGCCTCTTGTAGTGGTTTTGGACTTGGCGGAGTGGTTTCAGCCCCGACGGAGTGGTTTCAGCCCCAACGCAGTGGTTGTGCCCTAACGGAGCGGTTTCCGCCCCGGCGCAGTGGTTTTGGGCTTGGTGGACTGGTTTCAGCTCCGACGGACTGGTTTCAGCCCCAGCGGCGTGGTTTCGGCCCCAACGGAGTGGTTTCAGCCCCGACGGAGTGGTTTCAGGCTCGGCGAAGTGGTTTCAGGTTTGGCGGAGTGGGTTCAGGTTTGGCGGAGTGGTTTCAGGCTCGGCGGAGTGTTTTCGGCCCCGGCGGAGTTGTTTTAAGGCCGGCGGAGTGGTTTCGGCCCCGACGGAGTGGTTTCAGCCCTGACAGAGTTTTTTTTGGACTGGCGCAGTGGTTTTCGGCTTGGCGGAGTGGTTTCAGGCCCAATGGAGTGGTTTTGGCCCTGACGGAGTGGTTTCCGCCCCAGCGGAGTGGTTTCCGCCCCAGCGGAGTGGTTTCAGCCCCGGCGGAGTGGTTTCAGCCCGGGCAGAGTGGTTTCAGGCTCGGCAGAGTGGTTTTCAGGCTTGGCAGAGTGGTTTCAGGCCCGGCGGAGTGGTTTCAGCCCCGGTGGAGTGGTTTGAAGGTCGGCGGAGTGGTTTTAAGGTCGGCAGAGTGGTTTTAAGGTCAGCGGAGTGGTTTCGGCCCCAACGGAGTGTTTTTAACGTCGGCGGAGTAGTTTCAGTGCTGGTGGAGTGGTTTCCGCCCCGACGGAGTGGTTTCAGGCTCGGCGGAGTGGTTTTAGGCTCGGCGGAGTGGTTTTAGGCCCGACGGAGTGGTTTTAACGTCGGCGGATTGGTTTCCGCCCCAACGGAGTGGTTTTAAGGTCAGCGGAGTGGTTTCAGCGCTGGTGGAGTGGTTTCCGCCCCGACGGAGTGGTTTCAGCCCTGACAGAGTTTTTTTTGGACTGGCGCAGTGGTTTTGGGCTTGGCGGAGCGGTTTCAGGCCCAATGGAGTGGTTTTGGCCCTGACGGAGTGGTTTCAGCCCCTGCGGAGTGGTTTCAGCCCCTGCGGAGTGGTTTCCGCCCCAGCGGAGTGGTTTCAGCCCCGGCGGAGTGGTTTCAGCCCGGGCAGAGTGGTTTCAGGCTCGGCAGAGTGGTTTTCAGGCTTGGCAGAGTGGTTTCAGGCCCGGCGGAGTGGTTTCAGCCCCGGTGGAGTGGTTTGAAGGTCGGCGGAGTGGTTTTAAGGTCGGCAGAGTGGTTTTAAGGTCAGTGGAGTGGTTTCGGCCCCAACGGAGTGTTTTTAACGTCGGCAGAGTAGTTTCAGTGCTGGTGGAGTGGTTTCCGCCCAGACAGAGTGGTTTCAGGCTCGGCGGAGTGGTTTTAGGCTCGGCGCAGTGGTTTTCGGCTTGGCGGAGTGGTTTTAACGTCGGCGGATTGGTTTCCGCCCCAACGGAGTGGTTTTAAGGTCAGCGGAGTGGTTTCAGCGCTGGTGGAGTGGTTTCCGCCCCGACGGAGTGGTTTCAGCCCTGACAGAGTTTTTTTTGGACTGGCGCAGTGGTTTTGGGCTTGGCGGAGCGGTTTCAGGCCCAATGGAGTGGTTTTGGCCCTGACGGAGTGGTTTCAGCCCCTGCGGAGTGGTTTCAGCCCCTGCGGAGTGGTTTCCGCCCCAGCGGAGTGGTTTCAGCCCCGGCGGAGTGGTTTCAGCCCGGGCAGAGTGGTTTCAGGCTCGGCAGAGTGGTTTTCAGGCTTGGCAGAGTGGTTTCAGGCCCAGCGGAGTGGTTTCAGCCCCAACAGAGTGGTTTTCAGCTCAGCGGAGTGGTTTTAAGGTCGGCGGAGTGGTTTCCGCCCCAGCGAAGTGGTTTCAGCCCCGGCGGAGTGGTTTCAGCCCGGGCAGAGTGGTTTCAGGCTCGGCAGAGTGGTTTTCAGGCTTGGCAGAGTGGTTTCAGGCCCGGCGGAGTGGTTTCAGCCCCGGTGGAGTGGTTTGAAGGTCGGCGGAGTGGTTTTAAGGTCGGCAGAGTGGTTTTAAGGTCAGCGGAGTGGTTTTGGCCCCAACGGAGTGTTTTTAACGTCGGCAGAGTAGTTTCAGTGCTGGTGGAGTGGTTTCCGCCCAGACAGAGTGGTTTCAGGCTCGGCGGAGTGGTTTTAGGCTCGGCGCAGTGGTTTTCGGCTTGGCGGAGTGGTTTTAACGTCGGCGGATTGGTTTCCGCCCCAACGGAGTGGTTTTAAGGTCAGCGGAGTGGTTTCAGCGCTGGTGGAGTGGTTTCCGCCCCGACGGAGTGGTTTCAGCCCTGACAGAGTTTTTTTTGGACTGGCGCAGTGGTTTTGGGCTTGGCGGAGCGGTTTCAGGCCCAATGGAGTGGTTTTGGCCCTGACGGAGTGGTTTCAGCCCCTGCGGAGTGGTTTCAGCCCCTGCGGAGTGGTTTCCGCCCCAGCGGAGTGGTTTCAGCCCCGGCGGAGTGGTTTCAGCCCGGGCAGAGTGGTTTCAGGCTCGGCAGAGTGGTTTTCAGGCTTGGCAGAGTGGTTTCAGGCCCAGCGGAGTGGTTTCAGCCCTAACAGAGTGGTTTTCAGCTCAGCGGAGTGGTTTTAAGGTCGGCGGAGTGGTTTCGGCCCCGACGCAGCAGTTTTGGGCTTTACAGAGTAGTTTCGGCCCCGATGGAGTGGTTTCAGCACTGGTGGAGCGGTTTTGGCCCCGATGGAGTTGTTTTAGGCTCGGCGGAGTGGTTTCAGGTTTGACGGAGTGGTTTCAGGTTTGGCGGAGTGGTTTCAGGTTCGGCGGAGTGGTTTCAGCGCTGGTGGAGTGGTTTCCGCCCCGACGGAGTGGTTTCCGCCCTGACAGAGTTTTTTTGGACTGACGCAGTGGTTTTGGGCTTGGCGGAGTGGTTTCAGCCCCGGCGGAGTGGTTTTGTCCCTGACGGAGTGGTTTTAGGCTCAGCGGAGTGGTTTCGGCCCCAACGGAGTGGTTTCGACCCCGATGGAGTGGTTTCAGGATCGACGCAGTGGTTTTAAGGACGGTGGAGTGGTTTCCGCCCCGACGGAGTGGTTTTAAGGTCGGCGGAGTGGTTTTAAGGTCGGCGGAGTGGTTTTGGCCCTGACGGAGTGTTTTTAAGGTCGGCGGAGTGGTTTCAGGCTCGGCGGAGTGGTTTCACCCTTGGTGGAGTGGTTTCAGTCCCGACAGAGTGGTTTCAGGCCCGGCGGAGTGGTTTCAGTCTCGGTGGAGTGGTTTCAGCCCCGACAGAGTGGTTTCAGCCCCGACGCAGTGTTTTTAGGCTCGGCAGAGTGGTTTCGGCCACAACGGAGTGGTTTTAGGCTTGGCGGAGTGGTTTCAGCCCCAGCGGAGTGGTTTCCGCCCCGACGGAGTGGTTTCAGGCTCGGCAGAGTGATTTCGGCCCCGACGCAGTGGTTTTAGGCTCGGCAGAGTGATTTTGGCCCCGACGGGGTGGTTTCAGGCTCGGCAGAGTGGTTTGGGCCCCGACGCAGTGGTTTTAGGCTTGCCAGAGTGGTTTCAGCCCCGACGCAGTGGTTTTAGGCTCGGCGGAGTGGTTTCAGCCCCGACGCAGTGGTTTTAGGCTCGGCGGAGTGGTTTCAGCCCCGACGCAGTGGTTTTAGGCTTGCCGCAGTGGTCTTAATGTCGGCGGAGTGGTTTCAGCCCCGACGCAGTGGTTTTAGGCTCGGCGGAGTGGTTTCAGCCCCGACGCAGTGGTTTTCGGCCTGACACAGTGCTTTTAAGCCTGACGGAGCAATTTCTGCCCCAGCACAGTGGTTTCAGCCCCGACGCAGTGGTTTTAGGCTCGGCGGAGTGATTTTGGCCCTGACGGAGTTGTTTTAGGCTCGGCGGAGTGGTTTCAGCCCCGATGGAGTGGTTTCAGGCTCGGCGGAGTGGTTTCAGTCCCAACGCAGTGGTTTTCGGCTCGGTGGAGTGGTTTCAGCCCCGACGGGGTGGTTTTAGGCTTGGTGCAGTGGTTTTAATGTCAGCGGAGTGGTTTTGGCCCTGGCGGAGTGGTTTCCGCCCCGACGCAGTGGTTTCCGCCCCGACAGAGTGGTTTTCAGCTCAGCGGAGTTGTTTCAGCCCCGACGCAGCAGTTTTGGGCTTTACAGAGTAGTTTCGGCCCCGACGGAGTGGTTTCAGCACTGGTGGAGCGGTTTTGGCCCCGATGGAGTTGTTTTAGGCGCGGCAGAATGGTTTTAGGCCTGACGGAGTGGTTTTAGGCTTGGCACAGTGGTTTTGGCCCTTGATGGAGTGGTTTTCAGCCTGACGGAGTGGTTTTGGGCTTGGCGGAGTGGTTTCAGACTTGGCGGAGCGGTTTCAGCCCCAGCGCAGTGGTTTTAGGGCTGACGGAGTGGTTTTGGGCTCGAAAGAGAGGTTTCGGCCCCAACGCGCTGGTTTTGGGCTTAGGCGGAGTGGTTTCGGCCCCAACGCAGTGGTTTTGTCCCTGGTGGAGTGGTTTTAGGCTTGGCAGAATGGTTTTAGGCCCCGATGGTGTGGTTTCGGGCTCGAAAGAGTGCTTTCCGCTCCGACGGAGTGGTTTTGGGCCTCACGTAGTGGTTTTAGTCTTGGCAGAGTGGTTTTGGCCCTGGCGGGGTGGTTTCAGCCCCAACGCAGTGGTTTGGGGCTTGGCGGAGTGGTTTCAGCCCCAAAGCAGTGGTTTTGACCCTGACGGATTGGTTTCAGCCCTGATGCAGTGTTTTCAGGCTCGGCGGAGTGGTTTTAGGCCCGACAGACTGGTTTCAGCCCCAACGCAGAGGTTTCAGCCCCAGCGGAGTGGTTTCATCCCCGACGGAGTGGTTTTATGCTTGGCAGAGTGGTTTCGGCCCCGACAGAGTGGTTTTCGGCCTCTTGTAGTGGTTTTGGACTTGGCGGAGTGGTTTCAGCCCCGACGGAGTGGTTTCAGCCCCAACGCAGTGGTTGTGCCCTAACGGAGCGGTTTCCGCCCCGGCGCAGTGGTTTTGGGCTTGGTGGACTGGTTTCAGCTCCGACGGACTGGTTTCAGCCCCAGCGGCGTGGTTTCGGCCCCAACGGAGTGGTTTTAGGCTTGGCGGAGTGGTTTCAGCCCCAGCGGAGTGGTTTCAGCCCCGACGGAGTGGTTTCAGGCTCGGCAGAGTGGTTTCAGGTTTGGCGGAGTGGGTTCAGGTTTGGCGGAGTGGTTTCAGGCTCGGCGGAGTGGTTTCCGCCCCGACGCAGTGGTTTCCGCCCCGACAGAGTGGTTTTCAGCTCAGCGGAGTTGTTTCAGCCCCGACGCAGCAGTTTTGGGCTTTACAGAGTAGTTTCGGCCCCGACGGAGTGGTTTCAGCACTGGTGGAGCGGTTTTGGCCCCGATGGAGTTGTTTTAGGCGCGGCAGAATGGTTTTAGGCCTGACGGAGTGGTTTTAGGCTTGGCACAGTGGTTTTGGCCCTTGATGGAGTGGTTTTCAGCCTGACGGAGTGGTTTTGGGCTTGGCAGAGTGGTTTCAGACTTGGCGGAGCGGTTTCAGCCCCAGCGCAGTGGTTTTAGGGCTGACGGAGTGGTTTTGGGCTCGAAAGAGAGGTTTCGGCCCCAACGCGCTGGTTTTGGGCTTAGGCGGAGTGGTTTCGGCCCCAACGCAGTGGTTTTGTCCCCGGTGGAGTGGTTTTAGGCTTGGCAGAATGGTTTTAGGCCCCGATGGTGTGGTTTCGGGCTCGAAAGAGTGCTTTCCGCTCCGACGGAGTGGTTTTGGGCCTCACGTAGTGGTTTTAGTCTTGGCAGAGTGGTTTTGGCCCTGGCGGGGTGGTTTCAGCCCCAACGCAGTGGTTTGGGGCTTGGCGGAGTGGTTTCAGCCCCAAAGCAGTGGTTTTGACCCTGACGGATTGGTTTCAGCCCTGATGCAGTGTTTTCAGGCTCGGCGGAGTGGTTTTAGGCCCGACAGACTGGTTTCAGCCCCAACGCAGAGGTTTCAGCCCCAGCGGAGTGGTTTCATCCCCGACGGAGTGGTTTTATGCTTGGCAGAGTGGTTTCGGCCCCGACAGAGTGGTTTTCGGCCTCTTGTAGTGGTTTTGGACTTGGCGGAGTGGTTTCAGCCCCGACGGAGTGGTTTCAGCCCCAACGCAGTGGTTGTGCCCTAACGGAGCGGTTTCCGCCCCGGCGCAGTGGTTTTGGGCTTGGTGGACTGGTTTCAGCTCCGACGGACTGGTTTCAGCCCCAGCGGCGTGGTTTCGGCCCCAACGGAGTGGTTTTAGGCTTGGCGGAGTGGTTTCAGCCCCAGCGGAGTGGTTTCAGCCCCGACGGAGTGGTTTCAGGCTCGGCGAAGTGGTTTCAGGTTTGGCGGAGTGGGTTCAGGTTTGGCGGAGTGGTTTCAGGCTCGGCGGAGTGGTTTCCGCCCCGACGCAGTGGTTTCCGCCCCGACAGAGTGGTTTTCAGCTCAGCGGAGTTGTTTCAGCCCCGACGCAGCAGTTTTGGGCTTTACAGAGTAGTTTCGGCCCCGACGGAGTGGTTTCAGCACTGGTGGAGCGGTTTTGGCCCCGATGGAGTTGTTTTAGGCGCGGCAGAATGGTTTTAGGCCTGACGGAGTGGTTTTAGGCTTGGCACAGTGGTTTTGGCCCTTGATGGAGTGGTTTTCAGCCTGACGGAGTGGTTTTGGGCTTGGCAGAGTGGTTTCAGACTTGGCGGAGCGGTTTCAGCCCCAGCGCAGTGGTTTTAGGGCTGACGGAGTGGTTTTGGGCTCGAAAGAGAGGTTTCGGCCCCAACGCGCTGGTTTTGGGCTTAGGCGGAGTGGTTTCGGCCCCAACGCAGTGGTTTTGTCCCCGGTGGAGTGGTTTTAGGCTTGGCAGAATGGTTTTAGGCCCCGATGGTGTGGTTTCGGGCTCGAAAGAGTGCTTTCCGCTCCGACGGAGTGGTTTTGGGCCTCACGTAGTGGTTTTAGTCTTGGCAGAGTGGTTTTGGCCCTGGCGGGGTGGTTTCAGCCCCAACGCAGTGGTTTGGGGCTTGGCGGAGTGGTTTCAGCCCCAAAGCAGTGGTTTTGACCCTGACGGATTGGTTTCAGCCCTGATGCAGTGTTTTCAGGCTCGGCGGAGTGGTTTTAGGCCCGACAGACTGGTTTCAGCCCCAACGCAGAGGTTTCAGCCCCAGCGGAGTGGTTTCATCCCCGACGGAGTGGTTTTATGCTTGGCAGAGTGGTTTCGGCCCCGACAGAGTGGTTTTCGGCCTCTTGTAGTGGTTTTGGACTTGGCGGAGTGGTTTCAGCCCCGACGGAGTGGTTTCAGCCCCAACGCAGTGGTTGTGCCCTAACGGAGCGGTTTCCGCCCCGGCGCAGTGGTTTTGGGCTTGGTGGACTGGTTTCAGCTCCGACGGACTGGTTTCAGCCCCAGCGGCGTGGTTTCGGCCCCAACGGAGTGGTTTCAGCCCCGACGGAGTGGTTTCAGGCTCGGCGAAGTGGTTTCAGGTTTGGCGGAGTGGGTTCAGGTTTGGCGGAGTGGTTTCAGGCTCGGCGGAGTGTTTTCGGCCCCGGCGGAGTTGTTTTAAGGCCGGCGGAGTGGTTTCGGCCCCGACGGAGTGGTTTCAGCCCTGACAGAGTTTTTTTTGGACTGGCGCAGTGGTTTTCGGCTTGGCGGAGTGGTTTCAGGCCCAATGGAGTGGTTTTGGCCCTGACGGAGTGGTTTCCGCCCCAGCGGAGTGGTTTCCGCCCCAGCGGAGTGGTTTCAGCCCCGGCGGAGTGGTTTCAGCCCGGGCAGAGTGGTTTCAGGCTCGGCAGAGTGGTTTTCAGGCTTGGCAGAGTGGTTTCAGGCCCGGCGGAGTGGTTTCAGCCCCGGTGGAGTGGTTTGAAGGTCGGCGGAGTGGTTTTAAGGTCGGCAGAGTGGTTTTAAGGTCAGCGGAGTGGTTTTGGCCCCAACGGAGTGTTTTTAACGTCGGCGGAGTAGTTTCAGTGCTGGTGGAGTGGTTTCCGCCCAGACAGAGTGGTTTCAGGCTCGGCGGAGTGGTTTTAGGCTCGGCGCAGTGGTTTTCGGCTTGGCGGAGTGGTTTTAACGTCGGCGGATTGGTTTCCGCCCCAACGGAGTGGTTTTAAGGTCAGCGGAGTGGTTTCAGCGCTGGTGGAGTGGTTTCCGCCCCGACGGAGTGGTTTCAGCCCTGACAGAGTTTTTTTTGGACTGGCGCAGTGGTTTTCGGCTTGGCGGAGTGGTTTCAGGCCCAATGGAGTGGTTTCAGCCCCTGCGGAGTGGTTTCAGCCCCTGCGGAGTGGTTTCCGCCCCAGCGGAGTGGTTTCAGCCCCGGCGGAGTGGTTTCAGCCCGGGCAGAGTGGTTTCAGGCTCGGCAGAGTGGTTTTCAGGCTTGGCAGAGTGGTTTCAGGCCCAGCGGAGTGGTTTCAGCCCCAACAGAGTGGTTTTCAGCTCAGCGGAGTGGTTTTAAGGTCGGCGGAGTGGTTTCCGCCCCAGCGAAGTGGTTTCAGCCCCGGCGGAGTGGTTTCAGCCCGGGCAGAGTGGTTTCAGGCTCGGCAGAGTGGTTTTCAGGCTTGGCAGAGTGGTTTCAGGCCCGGCGGAGTGGTTTCAGCCCCGGTGGAGTGGTTTGAAGGTCGGCGGAGTGGTTTTAAGGTCGGCAGAGTGGTTTTAAGGTCAGCGGAGTGGTTTTGGCCCCAACGGAGTGTTTTTAACGTCGGCAGAGTAGTTTCAGTGCTGGTGGAGTGGTTTCCGCCCAGACAGAGTGGTTTCAGGCTCGGCGGAGTGGTTTTAGGCTCGGCGCAGTGGTTTTCGGCTTGGCGGAGTGGTTTTAACGTCGGCGGATTGGTTTCCGCCCCAACGGAGTGGTTTTAAGGTCAGCGGAGTGGTTTCAGCGCTGGTGGAGTGGTTTCCGCCCCGACGGAGTGGTTTCAGCCCTGACAGAGTTTTTTTTGGACTGGCGCAGTGGTTTTGGGCTTGGCGGAGCGGTTTCAGGCCCAATGGAGTGGTTTTGGCCCTGACGGAGTGGTTTCCGCCCCTGCGGAGTGGTTTCAGCCCCTGCGGAGTGGTTTCCGCCCCAGCGGAGTGGTTTCAGCCCCGGCGGAGTGGTTTCAGCCCGGGCAGAGTGGTTTCAGGCTCGGCAGAGTGGTTTTCAGGCTTGGCAGAGTGGTTTCAGGCCCAGCGGAGTGGTTTCAGCCCTAACAGAGTGGTTTTCAGCTCAGCGGAGTGGTTTTAAGGTCGGCGGAGTGGTTTCGGCCCCGACGCAGCAGTTTTGGGCTTTACAGAGTAGTTTCGGCCCCGATGGAGTGGTTTCAGCACTGGTGGAGCGGTTTTGGCCCCGATGGAGTTGTTTTAGGCTCGGCGGAGTGGTTTCAGGTTTGACGGAGTGGTTTCAGGTTTGGCGGAGTGGTTTCAGGTTCGGCGGAGTGGTTTCAGCGCTGGTGGAGTGGTTTCCGCCCCGACGGAGTGGTTTCCGCCCTGACAGAGTTTTTTTGGACTGACGCAGTGGTTTTGGGCTTGGCGGAGTGGTTTCAGCCCCGGCGGAGTGGTTTTGTCCCTGACGGAGTGGTTTTAGGCTCAGCGGAGTGGTTTCGGCCCCAACGGAGTGGTTTCGACCCCGATGGAGTGGTTTCAGGATCGACGCAGTGGTTTTAAGGACGGTGGAGTGGTTTCCGCCCCGACGGAGTGGTTTTAAGGTCGGCGGAGTGGTTTTAAGGTCGGCGGAGCGGTTTTGGCCCTGACGGAGTGTTTTTAAGGTCGGCGGAGTGGTTTCAGGCTCGGCGGAGTGGTTTCACCCTTGGTGGAGTGGTTTCAGTCCCGACAGAGTGGTTTCAGGCCCGGCGGAGTGGTTTCAGTCTCGGTGGAGTGGTTTCAGCCCCGACAGAGTGGTTTCAGCCCCGACGCAGTGTTTTTAGGCTCGGCAGAGTGGTTTCGGCCACAACGGAGTGGTTTTAGGCTTGGCGGAGTGGTTTCAGCCCCAGCGGAGTGGTTTCCGCCCCGACGGAGTGGTTTCAGGCTCGGCAGAGTGATTTCGGCCCCGACGCAGTGGTTTTAGGCTCGGCAGAGTGATTTTGGCCCCGACGGGGTGGTTTCAGGCTCGGCAGAGTGGTTTGGGCCCCGACGCAGTGGTTTTAGGCTTGCCAGAGTGGTTTCAGCCCCGACGCAGTGGTTTTAGGCTCGGCGGAGTGGTTTCAGCCCCGACGCAGTGGTTTTAGGCTCGGCGGAGTGGTTTCAGCCCCGACGCAGTGGTTTTAGGCTTGCCGCAGTGGTCTTAATGTCGGCGGAGTGGTTTCAGCCCCGACGCAGTGGTTTTAGGCTCGGCGGAGTGGTTTCAGCCCCGACGCAGTGGTTTTCGGCCTGACACAGTGCTTTTAAGCCTGACGGAGCAATTTCTGCCCCAGCACAGTGGTTTCAGCCCCGACGCAGTGGTTTTAGGCTCGGCGGAGTGATTTTGGCCCTGACGGAGTTGTTTTAGGCTCGGCGGAGTGGTTTCAGCCCCGATGGAGTGGTTTCAGGCTCGGCGGAGTGGTTTCAGTCCCAACGCAGTGGTTTTCGGCTCGGCGGAGTGGTTTCAGCCCCGACGGGGTGGTTTTAGGCTTGGTGCAGTGGTTTTAATGTCAGCGGAGTGGTTTTGGCCCTGGCGGAGTGGTTTCCGCCCCGACGCAGTGGTTTCCGCCCCGACAGAGTGGTTTTCAGCTCAGCGGAGTTGTTTCAGCCCCGACGCAGCAGTTTTGGGCTTTACAGAGTAGTTTCGGCCCCGACGGAGTGGTTTCAGCACTGGTGGAGCGGTTTTGGCCCCGATGGAGTTGTTTTAGGCGCGGCAGAATGGTTTTAGGCCTGACGGAGTGGTTTTAGGCTTGGCACAGTGGTTTTGGCCCTTGATGGAGTGGTTTTCAGCCTGACGGAGTGGTTTTGGGCTTGGCGGAGTGGTTTCAGACTTGGCGGAGCGGTTTCAGCCCCAGCGCAGTGGTTTTAGGGCTGACGGAGTGGTTTTGGGCTCGAAAGAGAGGTTTCGGCCCCAACGCGCTGGTTTTGGGCTTAGGCGGAGTGGTTTCGGCCCCAACGCAGTGGTTTTGTCCCCGGTGGAGTGGTTTTAGGCTTGGCAGAATGGTTTTAGGCCCCGATGGTGTGGTTTCGGGCTCGAAAGAGTGCTTTCCGCTCCGACGGAGTGGTTTTGGGCCTCACGTAGTGGTTTTAGTCTTGGCAGAGTGGTTTTGGCCCTGGCGGGGTGGTTTCAGCCCCAACGCAGTGGTTTGGGGCTTGGCGGAGTGGTTTCAGCCCCAAAGCAGTGGTTTTGACCCTGACGGATTGGTTTCAGCCCTGATGCAGTGTTTTCAGGCTCGGCGGAGTGGTTTTAGGCCCGACAGACTGGTTTCAGCCCCAACGCAGAGGTTTCAGCCCCAGCGGAGTGGTTTCATCCCCGACAGAGTGGTTTTATGCTTGGCAGAGTGGTTTCGGCCCCGACGGGGTGGTTTTCGGCCTCTTGTAGTGGTTTTGGACTTGGCGGAGTGGTTTCAGCCCCGACGGGGTGGTTTCAGCCCCAACGCAGTGGTTGTGCCCTAACGGAGCGGTTTCCGCCCCGGCGCAGTGGTTTTGGGCTTGGTGGACTGGTTTCAGCTCCGACGGACTGGTTTCAGCCCCAGCGGCGTGGTTTCGGCCCCAACGGAGTGGTTTTAGGCTTGGCGGAGTGGTTTCAGCCCCAGCGGAGTGGTTTCAGCCCCGACGGAGTGGTTTCAGGCTCGGCAGAGTGGTTTCAGGTTTGGCGGAGTGGGTTCAGGTTTGGCGGAGTGGTTTCAGGCTCGGCGGAGTGTTTTCGGCCCCGGCGGAGTTGTTTTAAGGCCGGCAGAGTGGTTTCGGCCCCGACGGAGTGGTTTCAGCCCCAACGCAGTGGTTGTGCCCTAACGGAGCGGTTTCCGCCCCGGCGCAGTGGTTTTGGGCTTGGTGGACTGGTTTCAGCTCCAACGGACTGGTTTCAGCCCCAGCAGCGTGGTTTCGGCCCCAACGGAGTGGTTTTAGGCTTGGCGGAGTGGTTTCAGCCCCAGCGGAGTGGTTTCAGCCCCGACGGAGTGGTTTCAGGCTCGGCGAAGTGGTTTCAGGTTTGGCGGAGTGGGTTCAGGTTTGGCGGAGTGGTTTCAGGCTCGGCAGAGTGTTTTCGGCCCCGGCGGAGTTGTTTTAAGGCCGGCGGAGTGGTTTCGGCCCCGACGCAGTGGTTTCAGCCCTGACAGAGTTTTTTTTGGACTGGCGCAGTGGTTTTCGGCTTGGCGGAGTGGTTTCAGGCCCAATGGAGTGGTTTCAGCCCCTGCGGAGTGGTTTCAGCCCCTGCGGAGTGGTTTCCGCCCCAGCGGAGTGGTTTCAGCCCCGGCGGAGTGGTTTCAGCCCGGGCAGAGTGGTTTCAGGCTCGGCAGAGTGGTTTTCAGGCTTGGCAGAGTGGTTTCAGGCCCGGCGGAGTGGTTTCAGCCCCGGTGGAGTGGTTTGAAGGTCGGCGGAGTGGTTTTAAGGTCGGTGGAGTGGTTTTAAGGTCGGCAGAGTGGTTTTAAGGTCGGCGGAGTGGTTTCGGCCCCAACGGAGTGTTTTTAACGTCGGCGGAGTAGTTTCAGTGCTGGTGGAGTGGTTTCCGCCCAGACAGAGTGGTTTTAGGCTCGGCGGAGTGGTTTTAGGCTCGGCGGAGTGGTTTGGGCCCCGACGCAGTGGTTTTAGTCTTGCCAGAGTGGTTTCAGCCCCGACGCAGTGGTTTTAGGCTCGGCGGAGTGGTTTCAGCCCCGACGCAGTGGTTTCAGCCCCGACGCAGTGGTTCCAGCCCTGACGCAGTGGTTTTAGGCTTGGCGCAGTGGTCTTAATGTTGGCGGAGTGGTTTCAGCCCCGACGCAGTGGTTTTAGGCTTGCCGCAGTGGTCTTAATGTCGGCGGAGTGGTTTCAGCCCCGACGCAGTGGTTTTAGGCTCGGCGGAGTGGTTTCAGCCCCGACGCAGTGGTTTTCGGCCTGACACAGTGCTTTTAAGCCTGACGGAGCAATTTCTGCCCCAGCACAGTGGTTTCAGCCCCGACGCAGTGGTTTTAGGCTCGGCGGAGTGATTTTGGCCCTGACGGAGTTGTTTTAGGCTCGGCGGAGTGGTTTCAGCCCCGATGGAGTGGTTTCAGGCTCGGCGGAGTGGTTTCAGTCCCAACGCAGTGGTTTTCGGCTCGGTGGAGTGGTTTCAGCCCCGACGGGGTGGTTTTAGGCTTGGTGCAGTGGTTTTAATGTCAGCGGAGTGGTTTTGGCCCTGGCGGAGTGGTTTCCGCCCCGACGCAGTGGTTTCCGCCCCGACAGAGTGGTTTTCAGCTCAGCGGAGTTGTTTCAGCCCCGACGCAGCAGTTTTGGGCTTTACAGAGTAGTTTCGGCCCCGACGGAGTGGTTTCAGCACTGGTGGAGCGGTTTTGGCCCCGATGGAGTTGTTTTAGGCGCGGCAGAATGGTTTTAGGCCTGACGGAGTGGTTTTAGGCTTGGCACAGTGGTTTTGGCCCTTGATGGAGTGGTTTTCAGCCTGACGGAGTGGTTTTGGGCTTGGCGGAGTGGTTTCAGACTTGGCGGAGCGGTTTCAGCCCCAGCGCAGTGGTTTTAGGGCTGACGGAGTGGTTTTGGGCTCGAAAGAGAGGTTTCGGCCCCAACGCGCTGGTTTTGGGCTTAGGCGGAGTGGTTTCGGCCCCAACGCAGTGGTTTTGTCCCCGGTGGAGTGGTTTTAGGCTTGGCAGAATGGTTTTAGGCCCCGATGGTGTGGTTTCGGGCTCGAAAGAGTGCTTTCCGCTCCGACGGAGTGGTTTTGGGCCTCACGTAGTGGTTTTAGTCTTGGCAGAGTGGTTTTGGCCCTGGCGGGGTGGTTTCAGCCCCAACGCAGTGGTTTGGGGCTTGGCGGAGTGGTTTCAGCCCCAAAGCAGTGGTTTTGACCCTGACGGATTGGTTTCAGCCCTGATGCAGTGTTTTCAGGCTCGGCGGAGTGGTTTTAGGCCCGACAGACTGGTTTCAGCCCCAACGCAGAGGTTTCAGCCCCAGCGGAGTGGTTTCATCCCCGACGGAGTGGTTTTATGCTTGGCAGAGTGGTTTCGGCCCCGACAGAGTGGTTTTCGGCCTCTTGTAGTGGTTTTGGACTTGGCGGAGTGGTTTCAGCCCCGACGGAGTGGTTTCAGCCCCAACGCAGTGGTTGTGCCCTAACGGAGCGGTTTCCGCCCCGGCGCAGTGGTTTTGGGCTTGGTGGACTGGTTTCAGCTCCGACGGACTGGTTTCAGCCCCAGCGGCGTGGTTTCGGCCCCAACGGAGTGGTTTTAGGCTTGGCGGAGTGGTTTCAGCCCCAGCGGAGTGGTTTCAGCCCCGACGGAGTGGTTTCAGGCTCGGCGAAGTGGTTTCAGGTTTGGCGGAGTGGGTTCAGGTTTGGCGGAGTGGTTTCAGGCTCGGCAGAGTGTTTTCGGCCCCGGCGGAGTTGTTTTAAGGCCGGCGGAGTGGTTTCGGCCCCGACGCAGTGGTTTCAGCCCTGACAGAGTTTTTTTTGGACTGGCGCAGTGGTTTTCGGCTTGGCGGAGTGGTTTCAGGCCCAATGGAGTGGTTTTGGCCCTGACGGAGTGGTTTCCGCCCCAGCGGAGTGGTTTCCGCCCCAGCGGAGTGGTTTCAGCCCCGGCGGAGTGGTTTCAGCCCGGGCAGAGTGGTTTCAGGCTCGGCAGAGTGGTTTTCAGGCTTGGCAGAGTGGTTTCAGGCCCGGTGGAGTGGTTTCAGCCCCGGTGGAGTGGTTTGAAGGTCGGCGGAGTGGTTTTAAGGTCGGCAGAGTGGTTTTAAGGTCGGCAGAGTGGTTTTAAGGTCGGCGGAGTGTTTTTGGCCCCAACGGAGTGTTTTTAACGTCGGCAGAGTAGTTTCAGTGCTGGTGGAGTGGTTTCCGCCCCGACGGAGTGGTTTCAGGCTCGGCGGAGTGGTTTTAGGCTTGGCGGAGTGGTTTTAGGCCCGACGGAGTGGTTTTAACGTCGGCGGATTGGTTTCCGCCCCAACGGAGTGGTTTTAAGGTCAGCGGAGTGGTTTCAGCCCCAGCGGAGTGGTTTCAGCCCCGACGGAGTGGTTTCAGGCTCGGCGAAGTGGTTTCAGGTTTGGCGGAGTGGGTTCAGGTTTGGCGGAGTGGTTTCAGGCTCGGCAGAGTGTTTTCGGCCCCGGCGGAGTTGTTTTAAGGCCGGCGGAGTGGTTTCGGCCCCGACGGAGTGGTTTCAGCCCTGACAGAGTTTTTTTTGGACTGGCGCAGTGGTTTTCGGCTTGGCGGAGTGGTTTCAGGCCCAATGGAGTGGTTTTGGCCCTGACGGAGTGGTTTCAGCCCCTGCGGAGTGGTTTCAGCCCCTGCGGAGTGGTTTCCGCCCCAGCGGAGTGGTTTCAGCCCCGGCGGAGTGGTTTCAGCCCGGGCAGAGTGGTTTCAGGCTCGGCAGAGTGGTTTTCAGGCTTGGCAGAGTGGTTTCAGGCCTGGCGGAGTGGTTTCAGCCCCGGTGGAGTGGTTTGAAGGTCGGCGGAGTGGTTTTAAGGTCGGTGGAGTGGTTTTAAGGTCGGCAGAGTGGTTTTAAGGTCGGCGGAGTGGTTTCGGCCCCAACGGAGTGTTTTTAACGTCGGCGGAGTAGTTTCAGTGCTGGTGGAGTGGTTTCCGCCCAGACAGAGTGGTTTTAGGCTCGGCGGAGTGGTTTTAGGCTCGGCGGAGTGGTTTGGGCCCCGACGCAGTGGTTTTAGTCTTGCCAGAGTGGTTTCAGCCCCGACGCAGTGGTTTTAGGCTCGGCGGAGTGGTTTCAGCCCCGACGCAGTGGTTTCAGCCCCGACGCAGTGGTTCCAGCCCCGACGCAGTGGTTTTAGGCTTGGCGCAGTGGTCTTAATGTTGGCGGAGTGGTTTCAGCCCCGACGCAGTGGTTTTAGGCTTGCCGCAGTGGTCTTAATGTCGGCGGAGTGGTTTCAGCCCCGACGCAGTGGTTTTAGGCTCGGCGGAGTGGTTTCAGCCCCGACGCAGTGGTTTTCGGCCTGACACAGTGCTTTTAAGCCTGACGGAGCAATTTCTGCCCCAGCACAGTGGTTTCAGCCCCGACGCAGTGGTTTTAGGCTCGGCGGAGTGATTTTGGCCCTGACGGAGTTGTTTTAGGCTCGGCGGAGTGGTTTCAGCCCCGATGGAGTGGTTTCAGGCTCGGCGGAGTGGTTTCAGTCCCAACGCAGTGGTTTTCGGCTCGGTGGAGTGGTTTCAGCCCCGACGGGGTGGTTTTAGGCTTGGTGCAGTGGTTTTAATGTCAGCGGAGTGGTTTTGGCCCTGGCGGAGTGGTTTCCGCCCCGACGCAGTGGTTTCCGCCCCGACAGAGTGGTTTTCAGCTCAGCGGAGTTGTTTCAGCCCCGACGCAGCAGTTTTGGGCTTTACAGAGTAGTTTCGGCCCCGACGGAGTGGTTTCAGCACTGGTGGAGCGGTTTTGGCCCCGATGGAGTTGTTTTAGGCGCGGCAGAATGGTTTTAGGCCTGACGGAGTGGTTTTAGGCTTGGCACAGTGGTTTTGGCCCTTGATGGAGTGGTTTTCAGCCTGACGGAGTGGTTTTGGGCTTGGCGGAGTGGTTTCAGACTTGGCGGAGCGGTTTCAGCCCCAGCGCAGTGGTTTTAGGGCTGACGGAGTGGTTTTGGGCTCGAAAGAGAGGTTTCGGCCCCAACGCGCTGGTTTTGGGCTTAGGCGGAGTGGTTTCGGCCCCAACGCAGTGGTTTTGTCCCCGGTGGAGTGGTTTTAGGCTTGGCAGAATGGTTTTAGGCCCCGATGGTGTGGTTTCGGGCTCGAAAGAGTGCTTTCCGCTCCGACGGAGTGGTTTTGGGCCTCACGTAGTGGTTTTAGTCTTGGCAGAGTGGTTTTGGCCCTGGCGGGGTGGTTTCAGCCCCAACGCAGTGGTTTGGGGCTTGGCGGAGTGGTTTCAGCCCCAAAGCAGTGGTTTTGACCCTGACGGATTGGTTTCAGCCCTGATGCAGTGTTTTCAGGCTCGGCGGAGTGGTTTTAGGCCCGACAGACTGGTTTCAGCCCCAACGCAGAGGTTTCAGCCCCAGCGGAGTGGTTTCATCCCCGACGGAGTGGTTTTATGCTTGGCAGAGTGGTTTCGGCCCCAACAGAGTGGTTTTCGGCCTCTTGTAGTGGTTTTGGACTTGGCGGAGTGGTTTCAGCCCCGACGGAGTGGTTTCAGCCCCAACGCAGTGGTTGTGCCCTAACGGAGCGGTTTCCGCCCCGGCGCAGTGGTTTTGGGCTTGGTGGACTGGTTTCAGCTCCGACGGACTGGTTTCAGCCCCAGCGGCGTGGTTTCGGCCCCAACGGAGTGGTTTTAGGCTTGGCGGAGTGGTTTCAGCCCCAGCGGAGTGGTTTCAGCCCCGACGGAGTGGTTTCAGGCTCGGCGAAGTGGTTTCAGGTTTGGCGGAGTGGGTTCAGGTTTGGCGGAGTGGTTTCAGGCTCGGCAGAGTGTTTTCGGCCCCGGCGGAGTTGTTTTAAGGCCGGCGGAGTGGTTTCGGCCCCGACGCAGTGGTTTCAGCCCTGACAGAGTTTTTTTTGGACTGGCGCAGTGGTTTTCGGCTTGGCGGAGTGGTTTCAGGCCCAATGGAGTGGTTTTGGCCCTGACGGAGTGGTTTCCGCCCCAGCGGAGTGGTTTCCGCCCCAGCGGAGTGGTTTCAGCCCCGGCGGAGTGGTTTCAGCCCGGGCAGAGTGGTTTCAGGCTCGGCAGAGTGGTTTTCAGGCTTGGCAGAGTGGTTTCAGGCCCGGCGGAGTGGTTTCAGCCCCGGTGGAGTGGTTTGAAGGTCGGCGGAGTGGTTTTAAGGTCGGCAGAGTGGTTTTAAGGTCGGCAGAGTGGTTTTAAGGTCGGCGGAGTGGTTTTGGCCCCAACGGAGTGTTTTTAACGTCGGCAGAGTAGTTTCAGTGCTGGTGGAGTGGTTTCCGCCCCGACGGAGTGGTTTCAGGCTCGGCGGAGTGGTTTTAGGCTTGGCGGAGTGGTTTTAGGCCCGACGGAGTGGTTTTAACGTCGGCGGATTGGTTTCCGCCCCAACGGAGTGGTTTTAAGGTCAGCGGAGTGGTTTCAGCGCTGGTGGAGTGGTTTCCGCCCCGACGGAGTGGTTTCAGCCCTGACAGAGTTTTTTTTGGACTGGCGCAGTGGTTTTGGGCTTGGCGGAGCGGTTTCAGGCCCAATGGAGTGGTTTTGGCCCTGACGGAGTGGTTTCAGCCCCTGCGGAGTGGTTTCAGCCCCTGCGGAGTGGTTTCCGCCCCAGCGGAGTGGTTTCAGCCCCGGCGGAGTGGTTTCAGCCCGGGCAGAGTGGTTTCAGGCTTGGCAGACTGGTTTTCAGGCTTGGCAGAGTGGTTTCAGGCCTGGCGGAGTGGTTTCAGCCCCGGTGGAGTGGTTTGAAGGTCGGCGGAGTGGTTTTAAGGTCGGTGGAGTGGTTTTAAGGTCGGCAGAGTGGTTTTAAGGTCGGCGGAGTGGTTTCGGCCCCAACGGAGTGTTTTTAACGTCGGCGGAGTAGTTTCAGTGCTGGTGGAGTGGTTTCCGCCCAGACAGAGTGGTTTTAGGCTCGGCGGAGTGGTTTTAGGCTCGGCGGAGTGGTTTGGGCCCCGACGCAGTGGTTTTAGTCTTGCCAGAGTGGTTTCAGCCCCGACGCAGTGGTTTTAGGCTCGGCGGAGTGGTTTCAGCCCCGACGCAGTGGTTTCAGCCCCGACGCAGTGGTTCCAGCCCCGACGCAGTGGTTTTAGGCTTGGCGCAGTGGTCTTAATGTTGGCGGAGTGGTTTCAGCCCCGACGCAGTGGTTTTAGGCTTGCCGCAGTGGTCTTAATGTCGGCGGAGTGGTTTCAGCCCCGACGCAGTGGTTTTAGGCTCGGCGGAGTGGTTTCAGCCCCGACGCAGTGGTTTTCGGCCTGACACAGTGCTTTTAAGCCTGACGGAGCAATTTCTGCCCCAGCACAGTGGTTTCAGCCCCGACGCAGTGGTTTTAGGCTCGGCGGAGTGATTTTGGCCCTGACGGAGTTGTTTTAGGCTCGGCGGAGTGGTTTCAGCCCCGATGGAGTGGTTTCAGGCTCGGCGGAGTGGTTTCAGTCCCAACGCAGTGGTTTTCGGCTCAGCGGAGTGGTTTCAGCCCCGACGGGGTGGTTTTAGGCTTGGTGCAGTGGTTTTAATGTCAGCGGAGTGGTTTTGGCCCTGGCGGAGTGGTTTCCGCCCCGACGCAGTGGTTTCCGCCCCGACAGAGTGGTTTTCAGCTCAGCGGAGTTGTTTCAGCCCCGACGCAGCAGTTTTGGGCTTTACAGAGTAGTTTCGGCCCCGACGGAGTGGTTTCAGCACTGGTGGAGCGGTTTTGGCCCCGATGGAGTTGTTTTAGGCGCGGCAGAATGGTTTTAGGCCTGACGGAGTGGTTTTAGGCTTGGCACAGTGGTTTTGGCCCTTGATGGAGTGGTTTTCAGCCTGACGGAGTGGTTTTGGGCTTGGCGGAGTGGTTTCAGACTTGGCGGAGCGGTTTCAGCCCCAGCGCAGTGGTTTTAGGGCTGACGGAGTGGTTTTGGGCTCGAAAGAGAGGTTTCGGCCCCAACGCGCTGGTTTTGGGCTTAGGCGGAGTGGTTTCGGCCCCAACGCAGTGGTTTTGTCCCCGGTGGAGTGGTTTTAGGCTTGGCAGAATGGTTTTAGGCCCCGATGGTGTGGTTTCGGGCTCGAAAGAGTGCTTTCCGCTCCGACGGAGTGGTTTTGGGCCTCACGTAGTGGTTTTAGTCTTGGCAGAGTGGTTTTGGCCCTGGCGGGGTGGTTTCAGCCCCAACGCAGTGGTTTGGGGCTTGGCGGAGTGGTTTCAGCCCCAAAGCAGTGGTTTTGACCCTGACGGATTGGTTTCAGCCCTGATGCAGTGTTTTCAGGCTCGGCGGAGTGGTTTTAGGCCCGACAGACTGGTTTCAGCCCCAACGCAGAGGTTTCAGCCCCAGCGGAGTGGTTTCATCCCCGACGGAGTGGTTTTATGCTTGGCAGAGTGGTTTCGGCCCCGACAGAGTGGTTTTCGGCCTCTTGTAGTGGTTTTGGACTTGGCGGAGTGGTTTCAGCCCCGACGGAGTGGTTTCAGCCCCAACGCAGTGGTTGTGCCCTAACGGAGCGGTTTCCGCCCCGGCGCAGTGGTTTTGGGCTTGGTGGACTGGTTTCAGCTCCGACGGACTGGTTTCAGCCCCAGCGGCGTGGTTTCGGCCCCAACGGAGTGGTTTTAGGCTTGGCGGAGTGGTTTCAGCCCCAGCGGAGTGGTTTCAGCCCCGACGGAGTGGTTTCAGGCTCGGCGAAGTGGTTTCAGGTTTGGCGGAGTGGGTTCAGGTTTGGCGGAGTGGTTTCAGGCTCGGCAGAGTGTTTTCGGCCCCGGCGGAGTTGTTTTAAGGCCGGCGGAGTGGTTTCGGCCCCGACACAGTGGTTTCAGCCCTGACAGAGTTTTTTTTGGACTGGCGCAGTGGTTTTCGGCTTGGCGGAGTGGTTTCAGGCCCAATGGAGTGGTTTTGGCCCTGACGGAGTGGTTTCCGCCCCAGCGGAGTGGTTTCCGCCCCAGCGGAGTGGTTTCAGCCCCGGCGGAGTGGTTTCAGCCCGGGCAGAGTGGTTTCAGGCTCGGCAGAGTGGTTTTCAGGCTTGGCAGAGTGGTTTCAGGCCCGGCGGAGTGGTTTCAGCCCCGGTGGAGTGGTTTGAAGGTCGGCGGAGTGGTTTTAAGGTCGGTGGAGTGGTTTTAAGGTCGGCAGAGTGGTTTTAAGGTCGGCGGAGTGTTTTTGGCCCCAACGGAGTGTTTTTAACGTCGGCAGAGTAGTTTCAGTGCTGGTGGAGTGGTTTCCGCCCCGACGGAGTGGTTTCAGGCTCGGCGGAGTGGTTTTAGGCTTGGCGGAGTGGTTTTAGGCCCGACGGAGTGGTTTTAACGTCGGCGGATTGGTTTCCGCCCCAACGGAGTGGTTTTAAGGTCAGCGGAGTGGTTTCAGCGCTGGTGGAGTGGTTTCCGCCCCGACGGAGTGGTTTCAGCCCTGACAGAGTTTTTTTTGGACTGGCGCAGTGGTTTTGGGCTTGGCGGAGCGGTTTCAGGCCCAATGGAGTGGTTTTGGCCCTGACGGAGTGGTTTCAGCCCCTGCGGAGTGGTTTCAGCCCCTGCGGAGTGGTTTCCGCCCCAGCGGAGTGGTTTCAGCCCCGGCGGAGTGGTTTCAGCCCGGGCAGAGTGGTTTCAGGCTCGGCAGAGTGGTTTTCAGGCTTGGCAGAGTGGTTTCAGCCCCAGCGGAGTGGTTTCAGCCCCGACGGAGTGGTTTCAGGCTCGGCGAAGTGGTTTCAGGCTCGGCGGAGTGGTTTCAGGCTCCGCGGAGTGTTTTCGGCCCCGGCGGATTGGTTTCGGCCCCGACGGAGTTGTTTTAAGGCCGGCGGAGTGGTTTCGGCCCCGACGCAGTGGTTTCAGCCCTGACAGAGTTTTTTTTGGACTGGCGCAGTGGTTTTCGGCTTGGCGGAGTGGTTTCAGGCCCAATGGAGTGGTTTTGGCCCTGACGGAGTGGTTTCCGCCCCAGCGGAGTGGTTTCCGCCCCAGCGGAGTGGTTTCAGCCCCGGCGGAGTGGTTTCAGCCCGGGCAGAGTGGTTTCAGGCTCGGCAGAGTGGTTTTCAGGCTTGGCAGAGTGGTTTCAGGCCCGGCGGAGTGGTTTCAGCCCCGGTGGAGTGGTTTGAAGGTCGGCGGAGTGGTTTTAAGGTCGGTGGAGTGGTTTTAAGGTCGGCAGAGTGGTTTTAAGGTCGGCGGAGTGGTTTCGGCCCCAACGGAGTGTTTTTAACGTCGGCGGAGTAGTTTCAGTGCTGGTGGAGTGGTTTCCGCCCAGACAGAGTGGTTTTAGGCTCGGCGGAGTGGTTTTAGGCTCGGCGGAGTGGTTTGGGCCCCGACGCAGTGGTTTTAGTCTTGCCAGAGTGGTTTCAGCCCCGACGCAGTGGTTTTAGGCTCGGCGGAGTGGTTTCAGCCCCGACGCAGTGGTTTCAGCCCCGACGCAGTGGTTCCAGCCCCGACGCAGTGGTTTTAGGCTTGGCGCAGTGGTCTTAATGTTGGCGGAGTGGTTTCAGCCCCGACGCAGTGGTTTTAGGCTTGCCGCAGTGGTCTTAATGTCGGCGGAGTGGTTTCAGCCCCGACGCAGTGGTTTTAGGCTCGGCGGAGTGGTTTCAGCCCCGACGCAGTGGTTTTCGGCCTGACACAGTGCTTTTAAGCCTGACGGAGCAATTTCTGCCCCAGCACAGTGGTTTCAGCCCCGACGCAGTGGTTTTAGGCTCGGCGGAGTGATTTTGGCCCTGACGGAGTTGTTTTAGGCTCGGCGGAGTGGTTTCAGCCCCGATGGAGTGGTTTCAGGCTCGGCGGAGTGGTTTCAGTCCCAACGCAGTGGTTTTCGGCTCGGTGGAGTGGTTTCAGCCCCGACGGGGTGGTTTTAGGCTTGGTGCAGTGGTTTTAATGTCAGCGGAGTGGTTTTGGCCCTGGCGGAGTGGTTTCCGCCCCGACGCAGTGGTTTCCGCCCCGACAGAGTGGTTTTCAGCTCAGCGGAGTTGTTTCAGCCCCGACGCAGCAGTTTTGGGCTTTACAGAGTAGTTTCGGCCCCGACGGAGTGGTTTCAGCACTGGTGGAGCGGTTTTGGCCCCGATGGAGTTGTTTTAGGCGCGGCAGAATGGTTTTAGGCCTGACGGAGTGGTTTTAGGCTTGGCACAGTGGTTTTGGCCCTTGATGGAGTGGTTTTCAGCCTGACGGAGTGGTTTTGGGCTTGGCGGAGTGGTTTCAGACTTGGCGGAGCGGTTTCAGCCCCAGCGCAGTGGTTTTAGGGCTGACGGAGTGGTTTTGGGCTCGAAAGAGAGGTTTCGGCCCCAACGCGCTGGTTTTGGGCTTAGGCGGAGTGGTTTCGGCCCCAACGCAGTGGTTTTGTCCCCGGTGGAGTGGTTTTAGGCTTGGCAGAATGGTTTTAGGCCCCGATGGTGTGGTTTCGGGCTCGAAAGAGTGCTTTCCGCTCCGACGGAGTGGTTTTGGGCCTCACGTAGTGGTTTTAGTCTTGGCAGAGTGGTTTTGGCCCTGGCGGGGTGGTTTCAGCCCCAACGCAGTGGTTTGGGGCTTGGCGGAGTGGTTTCAGCCCCAAAGCAGTGGTTTTGACCCTGACGGATTGGTTTCAGCCCTGATGCAGTGTTTTCAGGCTCGGCGGAGTGGTTTTAGGCCCGACAGACTGGTTTCAGCCCCAACGCAGAGGTTTCAGCCCCAGCGGAGTGGTTTCATCCCCGACGGAGTGGTTTTATGCTTGGCAGAGTGGTTTCGGCCCCGACAGAGTGGTTTTCGGCCTCTTGTAGTGGTTTTGGACTTGGCGGAGTGGTTTCAGCCCCGACGGAGTGGTTTCAGCCCCAACGCAGTGGTTGTGCCCTAACGGAGCGGTTTCCGCCCCGGCGCAGTGGTTTTGGGCTTGGTGGACTGGTTTCAGCTCCGACGGACTGGTTTCAGCCCCAGCGGCGTGGTTTCGGCCCCAACGGAGTGGTTTTAGGCTTGGCGGAGTGGTTTCAGCCCCAGCGGAGTGGTTTCAGCCCCGACGGAGTGGTTTCAGGCTCGGCGAAGTGGTTTCAGGTTTGGCGGAGTGGGTTCAGGTTTGGCGGAGTGGTTTCAGGCTCGGCAGAGTGTTTTCGGCCCCGGCGGAGTTGTTTTAAGGCCGGCGGAGTGGTTTCGGCCCCGACGGAGTGGTTTCAGCCCTGACAGAGTTTTTTTTGGACTGGCGCAGTGGTTTTCGGCTTGGCGGAGTGGTTTCAGGCCCAATGGAGTGGTTTTGGCCCTGACGGAGTGGTTTCAGCCCCTGCGGAGTGGTTTCAGCCCCTGCGGAGTGGTTTCCGCCCCAGCGGAGTGGTTTCAGCCCCGGCGGAGTGGTTTCAGCCCGGGCAGAGTGGTTTCAGGCTCGGCAGAGTGGTTTTCAGGCTTGGCAGAGTGGTTTCAGGCCTGGCGGAGTGGTTTCAGCCCCGGTGGAGTGGTTTGAAGGTCGGCGGAGTGGTTTTAAGGTCGGTGGAGTGGTTTTAAGGTCGGCAGAGTGGTTTTAAGGTCGGCGGAGTGGTTTCGGCCCCAACGGAGTGTTTTTAACGTCGGCGGAGTAGTTTCAGTGCTGGTGGAGTGGTTTCCGCCCAGACAGAGTGGTTTTAGGCTCGGCGGAGTGGTTTTAGGCTCGGCGGAGTGGTTTGGGCCCCGACGCAGTGGTTTTAGTCTTGCCAGAGTGGTTTCAGCCCCGACGCAGTGGTTTTAGGCTCGGCGGAGTGGTTTCAGCCCCGACGCAGTGGTTTCAGCCCCGACGCAGTGGTTCCAGCCCCGACGCAGTGGTTTTAGGCTTGGCGCAGTGGTCTTAATGTTGGCGGAGTGGTTTCAGCCCCGACGCAGTGGTTTTAGGCTTGCCGCAGTGGTCTTAATGTCGGCGGAGTGGTTTCAGCCCCGACGCAGTGGTTTTAGGCTCGGCGGAGTGGTTTCAGCCCCGACGCAGTGGTTTTCGGCCTGACACAGTGCTTTTAAGCCTGACGGAGCAATTTCTGCCCCAGCACAGTGGTTTCAGCCCCGACGCAGTGGTTTTAGGCTCGGCGGAGTGATTTTGGCCCTGACGGAGTTGTTTTAGGCTCGGCGGAGTGGTTTCAGCCCCGATGGAGTGGTTTCAGGCTCGGCGGAGTGGTTTCAGTCCCAACGCAGTGGTTTTCGGCTCGGTGGAGTGGTTTCAGCCCCGACGGGGTGGTTTTAGGCTTGGTGCAGTGGTTTTAATGTCAGCGGAGTGGTTTTGGCCCTGGCGGAGTGGTTTCCGCCCCGACGCAGTGGTTTCCGCCCCGACAGAGTGGTTTTCAGCTCAGCGGAGTTGTTTCAGCCCCGACGCAGCAGTTTTGGGCTTTACAGAGTAGTTTCGGCCCCGACGGAGTGGTTTCAGCACTGGTGGAGCGGTTTTGGCCCCGATGGAGTTGTTTTAGGCGCGGCAGAATGGTTTTAGGCCTGACGGAGTGGTTTTAGGCTTGGCACAGTGGTTTTGGCCCTTGATGGAGTGGTTTTCAGCCTGACGGAGTGGTTTTGGGCTTGGCGGAGTGGTTTCAGACTTGGCGGAGCGGTTTCAGCCCCAGCGCAGTGGTTTTAGGGCTGACGGAGTGGTTTTGGGCTCGAAAGAGAGGTTTCGGCCCCAACGCGCTGGTTTTGGGCTTAGGCGGAGTGGTTTCGGCCCCAACGCAGTGGTTTTGTCCCCGGTGGAGTGGTTTTAGGCTTGGCAGAATGGTTTTAGGCCCCGATGGTGTGGTTTCGGGCTCGAAAGAGTGCTTTCCGCTCCGACGGAGTGGTTTTGGGCCTCACGTAGTGGTTTTAGTCTTGGCAGAGTGGTTTTGGCCCTGGCGGGGTGGTTTCAGCCCCAACGCAGTGGTTTGGGGCTTGGCGGAGTGGTTTCAGCCCCAAAGCAGTGGTTTTGACCCTGACGGATTGGTTTCAGCCCTGATGCAGTGTTTTCAGGCTCGGCGGAGTGGTTTTAGGCCCGACAGACTGGTTTCAGCCCCAACGCAGAGGTTTCAGCCCCAGCGGAGTGGTTTCATCCCCGACGGAGTGGTTTTATGCTTGGCAGAGTGGTTTCGGCCCCGACAGAGTGGTTTTCGGCCTCTTGTAGTGGTTTTGGACTTGGCGGAGTGGTTTCAGCCCCGACGGAGTGGTTTCAGCCCCAACGCAGTGGTTGTGCCCTAACGGAGCGGTTTCCGCCCCGGCGCAGTGGTTTTGGGCTTGGTGGACTGGTTTCAGCTCCGACGGACTGGTTTCAGCCCCAGCGGCGTGGTTTCGGCCCCAACGGAGTGGTTTTAGGCTTGGCGGAGTGGTTTCAGCCCCAGCGGAGTGGTTTCAGCCCCGACGGAGTGGTTTCAGGCTCGGCAGAGTGGTTTCAGGTTTGGCGGAGTGGGTTCAGGTTTGGCGGAGTGGTTTCAGGCTCGGCGGAGTGTTTTCGGCCCCGGCGGAGTTGTTTTAAGGCCGGCAGAGTGGTTTCGGCCCCGACGGAGTGGTTTCAGCCCCAACGCAGTGGTTGTGCCCTAACGGAGCGGTTTCCGCCCCGGCGCAGTGGTTTTGGGCTTGGTGGACTGGTTTCAGCTCCAACGGACTGGTTTCAGCCCCAGCAGCGTGGTTTCGGCCCCAACGGAGTGGTTTTAGGCTTGGCGGAGTGGTTTCAGCCCCAGCGGAGTGGTTTCAGCCCCGACGGAGTGGTTTCAGGCTCGGCGAAGTGGTTTCAGGTTTGGCGGAGTGGGTTCAGGTTTGGCGGAGTGGTTTCAGGCTCGGCAGAGTGTTTTCGGCCCCGGCGGAGTTGTTTTAAGGCCGGCGGAGTGGTTTCGGCCCCGACGCAGTGGTTTCAGCCCTGACAGAGTTTTTTTTGGACTGGCGCAGTGGTTTTCGGCTTGGCGGAGTGGTTTCAGGCCCAATGGAGTGGTTTCAGCCCCTGCGGAGTGGTTTCAGCCCCTGCGGAGTGGTTTCCGCCCCAGCGGAGTGGTTTCAGCCCCGGCGGAGTGGTTTCAGCCCGGGCAGAGTGGTTTCAGGCTCGGCAGAGTGGTTTTCAGGCTTGGCAGAGTGGTTTCAGGCCCGGCGGAGTGGTTTCAGCCCCGGTGGAGTGGTTTGAAGGTCGGCGGAGTGGTTTTAAGGTCGGTGGAGTGGTTTTAAGGTCGGCAGAGTGGTTTTAAGGTCGGCGGAGTGGTTTCGGCCCCAACGGAGTGTTTTTAACGTCGGCGGAGTAGTTTCAGTGCTGGTGGAGTGGTTTCCGCCCAGACAGAGTGGTTTTAGGCTCGGCGGAGTGGTTTTAGGCTCGGCGGAGTGGTTTGGGCCCCGACGCAGTGGTTTTAGTCTTGCCAGAGTGGTTTCAGCCCCGACGCAGTGGTTTTAGGCTCGGCGGAGTGGTTTCAGCCCCGACGCAGTGGTTTCAGCCCCGACGCAGTGGTTCCAGCCCTGACGCAGTGGTTTTAGGCTTGGCGCAGTGGTCTTAATGTTGGCGGAGTGGTTTCAGCCCCGACGCAGTGGTTTTAGGCTTGCCGCAGTGGTCTTAATGTCGGCGGAGTGGTTTCAGCCCCGACGCAGTGGTTTTAGGCTCGGCGGAGTGGTTTCAGCCCCGACGCAGTGGTTTTCGGCCTGACACAGTGCTTTTAAGCCTGACGGAGCAATTTCTGCCCCAGCACAGTGGTTTCAGCCCCGACGCAGTGGTTTTAGGCTCGGCGGAGTGATTTTGGCCCTGACGGAGTTGTTTTAGGCTCGGCGGAGTGGTTTCAGCCCCGATGGAGTGGTTTCAGGCTCGGCGGAGTGGTTTCAGTCCCAACGCAGTGGTTTTCGGCTCGGTGGAGTGGTTTCAGCCCCGACGGGGTGGTTTTAGGCTTGGTGCAGTGGTTTTAATGTCAGCGGAGTGGTTTTGGCCCTGGCGGAGTGGTTTCCGCCCCGACGCAGTGGTTTCCGCCCCGACAGAGTGGTTTTCAGCTCAGCGGAGTTGTTTCAGCCCCGACGCAGCAGTTTTGGGCTTTACAGAGTAGTTTCGGCCCCGACGGAGTGGTTTCAGCACTGGTGGAGCGGTTTTGGCCCCGATGGAGTTGTTTTAGGCGCGGCAGAATGGTTTTAGGCCTGACGGAGTGGTTTTAGGCTTGGCACAGTGGTTTTGGCCCTTGATGGAGTGGTTTTCAGCCTGACGGAGTGGTTTTGGGCTTGGCGGAGTGGTTTCAGACTTGGCGGAGCGGTTTCAGCCCCAGCGCAGTGGTTTTAGGGCTGACGGAGTGGTTTTGGGCTCGAAAGAGAGGTTTCGGCCCCAACGCGCTGGTTTTGGGCTTAGGCGGAGTGGTTTCGGCCCCAACGCAGTGGTTTTGTCCCCGGTGGAGTGGTTTTAGGCTTGGCAGAATGGTTTTAGGCCCCGATGGTGTGGTTTCGGGCTCGAAAGAGTGCTTTCCGCTCCGACGGAGTGGTTTTGGGCCTCACGTAGTGGTTTTAGTCTTGGCAGAGTGGTTTTGGCCCTGGCGGGGTGGTTTCAGCCCCAACGCAGTGGTTTGGGGCTTGGCGGAGTGGTTTCAGCCCCAAAGCAGTGGTTTTGACCCTGACGGATTGGTTTCAGCCCTGATGCAGTGTTTTCAGGCTCGGCGGAGTGGTTTTAGGCCCGACAGACTGGTTTCAGCCCCAACGCAGAGGTTTCAGCCCCAGCGGAGTGGTTTCATCCCCGACGGAGTGGTTTTATGCTTGGCAGAGTGGTTTCGGCCCCGACAGAGTGGTTTTCGGCCTCTTGTAGTGGTTTTGGACTTGGCGGAGTGCTTTCAGCCCCGACGGAGTGGTTTCAGCCCCAACGCAGTGGTTGTGCCCTAACGGAGCGGTTTCCGCCCCGGCGCAGTGGTTTTGGGCTTGGTGGACTGGTTTCAGCTCCGACGGACTGGTTTCAGCCCCAGCGGCGTGGTTTCGGCCCCAACGGAGTGGTTTTAGGCTTGGCGGAGTGGTTTCAGCCCCAGCGGAGTGGTTTCAGCCCCGACGGAGTGGTTTCAGGCTCGGCGAAGTGGTTTCAGGTTTGGCGGAGTGGGTTCAGGTTTGGCGGAGTGGTTTCAGGCTCGGCAGAGTGTTTTCGGCCCCGGCGGAGTTGTTTTAAGGCCGGCGGAGTGGTTTCGGCCCCGACGCAGTGGTTTCAGCCCTGACAGAGTTTTTTTTGGACTGGCGCAGTGGTTTTCGGCTTGGCGGAGTGGTTTCAGGCCCAATGGAGTGGTTTTGGCCCTGACGGAGTGGTTTCCGCCCCAGCGGAGTGGTTTCCGCCCCAGCGGAGTGGTTTCAGCCCCGGCGGAGTGGTTTCAGCCCGGGCAGAGTGGTTTCAGGCTCGGCAGAGTGGTTTTCAGGCTTGGCAGAGTGGTTTCAGGCCCGGTGGAGTGGTTTCAGCCCCGGTGGAGTGGTTTGAAGGTCGGCGGAGTGGTTTTAAGGTCGGCAGAGTGGTTTTAAGGTCGGCAGAGTGGTTTTAAGGTCGGCGGAGTGTTTTTGGCCCCAACGGAGTGTTTTTAACGTCGGCAGAGTAGTTTCAGTGCTGGTGGAGTGGTTTCCGCCCCGACGGAGTGGTTTCAGGCTCGGCGGAGTGGTTTTAGGCTTGGCGGAGTGGTTTTAGGCCCGACGGAGTGGTTTTAACGTCGGCGGATTGGTTTCCGCCCCAACGGAGTGGTTTTAAGGTCAGCGGAGTGGTTTCAGCCCCAGCGGAGTGGTTTCAGCCCCGACGGAGTGGTTTCAGGCTCGGCGAAGTGGTTTCAGGTTTGGCGGAGTGGGTTCAGGTTTGGCGGAGTGGTTTCAGGCTCGGCAGAGTGTTTTCGGCCCCGGCGGAGTTGTTTTAAGGCCGGCGGAGTGGTTTCGGCCCCGACGGAGTGGTTTCAGCCCTGACAGAGTTTTTTTTGGACTGGCGCAGTGGTTTTCGGCTTGGCGGAGTGGTTTCAGGCCCAATGGAGTGGTTTTGGCCCTGACGGAGTGGTTTCAGCCCCTGCGGAGTGGTTTCAGCCCCTGCGGAGTGGTTTCCGCCCCAGCGGAGTGGTTTCAGCCCCGGCGGAGTGGTTTCAGCCCGGGCAGAGTGGTTTCAGGCTCGGCAGAGTGGTTTTCAGGCTTGGCAGAGTGGTTTCAGGCCTGGCGGAGTGGTTTCAGCCCCGGTGGAGTGGTTTGAAGGTCGGCGGAGTGGTTTTAAGGTCGGTGGAGTGGTTTTAAGGTCGGCAGAGTGGTTTTAAGGTCGGCGGAGTGGTTTCGGCCCCAACGGAGTGTTTTTAACGTCGGCGGAGTAGTTTCAGTGCTGGTGGAGTGGTTTCCGCCCAGACAGAGTGGTTTTAGGCTCGGCGGAGTGGTTTTAGGCTCGGCGGAGTGGTTTGGGCCCCGACGCAGTGGTTTTAGTCTTGCCAGAGTGGTTTCAGCCCCGACGCAGTGGTTTTAGGCTCGGCGGAGTGGTTTCAGCCCCGACGCAGTGGTTTCAGCCCCGACGCAGTGGTTCCAGCCCCGACGCAGTGGTTTTAGGCTTGGCGCAGTGGTCTTAATGTTGGCGGAGTGGTTTCAGCCCCGACGCAGTGGTTTTAGGCTTGCCGCAGTGGTCTTAATGTCGGCGGAGTGGTTTCAGCCCCGACGCAGTGGTTTTAGGCTCGGCGGAGTGGTTTCAGCCCCGACGCAGTGGTTTTCGGCCTGACACAGTGCTTTTAAGCCTGACGGAGCAATTTCTGCCCCAGCACAGTGGTTTCAGCCCCGACGCAGTGGTTTTAGGCTCGGCGGAGTGATTTTGGCCCTGACGGAGTTGTTTTAGGCTCGGCGGAGTGGTTTCAGCCCCGATGGAGTGGTTTCAGGCTCGGCGGAGTGGTTTCAGTCCCAACGCAGTGGTTTTCGGCTCGGTGGAGTGGTTTCAGCCCCGACGGGGTGGTTTTAGGCTTGGTGCAGTGGTTTTAATGTCAGCGGAGTGGTTTTGGCCCTGGCGGAGTGGTTTCCGCCCCGACGCAGTGGTTTCCGCCCCGACAGAGTGGTTTTCAGCTCAGCGGAGTTGTTTCAGCCCCGACGCAGCAGTTTTGGGCTTTACAGAGTAGTTTCGGCCCCGACGGAGTGGTTTCAGCACTGGTGGAGCGGTTTTGGCCCCGATGGAGTTGTTTTAGGCGCGGCAGAATGGTTTTAGGCCTGACGGAGTGGTTTTAGGCTTGGCACAGTGGTTTTGGCCCTTGATGGAGTGGTTTTCAGCCTGACGGAGTGGTTTTGGGCTTGGCGGAGTGGTTTCAGACTTGGCGGAGCGGTTTCAGCCCCAGCGCAGTGGTTTTAGGGCTGACGGAGTGGTTTTGGGCTCGAAAGAGAGGTTTCGGCCCCAACGCGCTGGTTTTGGGCTTAGGCGGAGTGGTTTCGGCCCCAACGCAGTGGTTTTGTCCCCGGTGGAGTGGTTTTAGGCTTGGCAGAATGGTTTTAGGCCCCGATGGTGTGGTTTCGGGCTCGAAAGAGTGCTTTCCGCTCCGACGGAGTGGTTTTGGGCCTCACGTAGTGGTTTTAGTCTTGGCAGAGTGGTTTTGGCCCTGGCGGGGTGGTTTCAGCCCCAACGCAGTGGTTTGGGGCTTGGCGGAGTGGTTTCAGCCCCAAAGCAGTGGTTTTGACCCTGACGGATTGGTTTCAGCCCTGATGCAGTGTTTTCAGGCTCGGCGGAGTGGTTTTAGGCCCGACAGACTGGTTTCAGCCCCAACGCAGAGGTTTCAGCCCCAGCGGAGTGGTTTCATCCCCGACGGAGTGGTTTTATGCTTGGCAGAGTGGTTTCGGCCCCGACAGAGTGGTTTTCGGCCTCTTGTAGTGGTTTTGGACTTGGCGGAGTGCTTTCAGCCCCGACGGAGTGGTTTCAGCCCCAACGCAGTGGTTGTGCCCTAACGGAGCGGTTTCCGCCCCGGCGCAGTGGTTTTGGGCTTGGTGGACTGGTTTCAGCTCCGACGGACTGGTTTCAGCCCCAGCGGCGTGGTTTCGGCCCCAACGGAGTGGTTTTAGGCTTGGCGGAGTGGTTTCAGCCCCAGCGGAGTGGTTTCAGCCCCGACGGAGTGGTTTCAGGCTCGGCGAAGTGGTTTCAGGTTTGGCGGAGTGGGTTCAGGTTTGGCGGAGTGGTTTCAGGCTCGGCAGAGTGTTTTCGGCCCCGGCGGAGTTGTTTTAAGGCCGGCGGAGTGGTTTCGGCCCCGACGCAGTGGTTTCAGCCCTGACAGAGTTTTTTTTGGACTGGCGCAGTGGTTTTCGGCTTGGCGGAGTGGTTTCAGGCCCAATGGAGTGGTTTTGGCCCTGACGGAGTGGTTTCCGCCCCAGCGGAGTGGTTTCCGCCCCAGCGGAGTGGTTTCAGCCCCGGCGGAGTGGTTTCAGCCCGGGCAGAGTGGTTTCAGGCTCGGCAGAGTGGTTTTCAGGCTTGGCAGAGTGGTTTCAGGCCCGGTGGAGTGGTTTCAGCCCCGGTGGAGTGGTTTGAAGGTCGGCGGAGTGGTTTTAAGGTCGGCAGAGTGGTTTTAAGGTCGGCAGAGTGGTTTTAAGGTCGGCGGAGTGTTTTTGGCCCCAACGGAGTGTTTTTAACGTCGGCAGAGTAGTTTCAGTGCTGGTGGAGTGGTTTCCGCCCCGACGGAGTGGTTTCAGGCTCGGCGGAGTGGTTTTAGGCTTGGCGGAGTGGTTTTAGGCCCGACGGAGTGGTTTTAACGTCGGCGGATTGGTTTCCGCCCCAACGGAGTGGTTTTAAGGTCAGCGGAGTGGTTTCAGCCCCAGCGGAGTGGTTTCAGCCCCGACGGAGTGGTTTCAGGCTCGGCGAAGTGGTTTCAGGTTTGGCGGAGTGGGTTCAGGTTTGGCGGAGTGGTTTCAGGCTCGGCAGAGTGTTTTCGGCCCCGGCGGAGTTGTTTTAAGGCCGGCGGAGTGGTTTCGGCCCCGACGGAGTGGTTTCAGCCCTGACAGAGTTTTTTTTGGACTGGCGCAGTGGTTTTCGGCTTGGCGGAGTGGTTTCAGGCCCAATGGAGTGGTTTTGGCCCTGACGGAGTGGTTTCAGCCCCTGCGGAGTGGTTTCAGCCCCTGCGGAGTGGTTTCCGCCCCAGCGGAGTGGTTTCAGCCCCGGCGGAGTGGTTTCAGCCCGGGCAGAGTGGTTTCAGGCTCGGCAGAGTGGTTTTCAGGCTTGGCAGAGTGGTTTCAGGCCTGGCGGAGTGGTTTCAGCCCCGGTGGAGTGGTTTGAAGGTCGGCGGAGTGGTTTTAAGGTCGGTGGAGTGGTTTTAAGGTCGGCAGAGTGGTTTTAAGGTCGGCGGAGTGGTTTCGGCCCCAACGGAGTGTTTTTAACGTCGGCGGAGTAGTTTCAGTGCTGGTGGAGTGGTTTCCGCCCAGACAGAGTGGTTTTAGGCTCGGCGGAGTGGTTTTAGGCTCGGCGGAGTGGTTTGGGCCCCGACGCAGTGGTTTTAGTCTTGCCAGAGTGGTTTCAGCCCCGACGCAGTGGTTTTAGGCTCGGCGGAGTGGTTTCAGCCCCGACGCAGTGGTTTCAGCCCCGACGCAGTGGTTCCAGCCCCGACGCAGTGGTTTTAGGCTTGGCGCAGTGGTCTTAATGTTGGCGGAGTGGTTTCAGCCCCGACGCAGTGGTTTTAGGCTTGCCGCAGTGGTCTTAATGTCGGCGGAGTGGTTTCAGCCCCGACGCAGTGGTTTTAGGCTCGGCGGAGTGGTTTCAGCCCCGACGCAGTGGTTTTCGGCCTGACACAGTGCTTTTAAGCCTGACGGAGCAATTTCTGCCCCAGCACAGTGGTTTCAGCCCCGACGCAGTGGTTTTAGGCTCGGCGGAGTGATTTTGGCCCTGACGGAGTTGTTTTAGGCTCGGCGGAGTGGTTTCAGCCCCGATGGAGTGGTTTCAGGCTCGGCGGAGTGGTTTCAGTCCCAACGCAGTGGTTTTCGGCTCGGTGGAGTGGTTTCAGCCCCGACGGGGTGGTTTTAGGCTTGGTGCAGTGGTTTTAATGTCAGCGGAGTGGTTTTGGCCCTGGCGGAGTGGTTTCCGCCCCGACGCAGTGGTTTCCGCCCCGACAGAGTGGTTTTCAGCTCAGCGGAGTTGTTTCAGCCCCGACGCAGCAGTTTTGGGCTTTACAGAGTAGTTTCGGCCCCGACGGAGTGGTTTCAGCACTGGTGGAGCGGTTTTGGCCCCGATGGAGTTGTTTTAGGCGCGGCAGAATGGTTTTAGGCCTGACGGAGTGGTTTTAGGCTTGGCACAGTGGTTTTGGCCCTTGATGGAGTGGTTTTCAGCCTGACGGAGTGGTTTTGGGCTTGGCGGAGTGGTTTCAGACTTGGCGGAGCGGTTTCAGCCCCAGCGCAGTGGTTTTAGGGCTGACGGAGTGGTTTTGGGCTCGAAAGAGAGGTTTCGGCCCCAACGCGCTGGTTTTGGGCTTAGGCGGAGTGGTTTCGGCCCCAACGCAGTGGTTTTGTCCCCGGTGGAGTGGTTTTAGGCTTGGCAGAATGGTTTTAGGCCCCGATGGTGTGGTTTCGGGCTCGAAAGAGTGCTTTCCGCTCCGACGGAGTGGTTTTGGGCCTCACGTAGTGGTTTTAGTCTTGGCAGAGTGGTTTTGGCCCTGGCGGGGTGGTTTCAGCCCCAACGCAGTGGTTTGGGGCTTGGCGGAGTGGTTTCAGCCCCAAAGCAGTGGTTTTGACCCTGACGGATTGGTTTCAGCCCTGATGCAGTGTTTTCAGGCTCGGCGGAGTGGTTTTAGGCCCGACAGACTGGTTTCAGCCCCAACGCAGAGGTTTCAGCCCCAGCGGAGTGGTTTCATCCCCGACGGAGTGGTTTTATGCTTGGCAGAGTGGTTTCGGCCCCAACAGAGTGGTTTTCGGCCTCTTGTAGTGGTTTTGGACTTGGCGGAGTGGTTTCAGCCCCGACGGAGTGGTTTCAGCCCCAACGCAGTGGTTGTGCCCTAACGGAGCGGTTTCCGCCCCGGCGCAGTGGTTTTGGGCTTGGTGGACTGGTTTCAGCTCCGACGGACTGGTTTCAGCCCCAGCGGCGTGGTTTCGGCCCCAACGGAGTGGTTTTAGGCTTGGCGGAGTGGTTTCAGCCCCAGCGGAGTGGTTTCAGCCCCGACGGAGTGGTTTCAGGCTCGGCGAAGTGGTTTCAGGTTTGGCGGAGTGGGTTCAGGTTTGGCGGAGTGGTTTCAGGCTCGGCAGAGTGTTTTCGGCCCCGGCGGAGTTGTTTTAAGGCCGGCGGAGTGGTTTCGGCCCCGACGCAGTGGTTTCAGCCCTGACAGAGTTTTTTTTGGACTGGCGCAGTGGTTTTCGGCTTGGCGGAGTGGTTTCAGGCCCAATGGAGTGGTTTTGGCCCTGACGGAGTGGTTTCCGCCCCAGCGGAGTGGTTTCCGCCCCAGCGGAGTGGTTTCAGCCCCGGCGGAGTGGTTTCAGCCCGGGCAGAGTGGTTTCAGGCTCGGCAGAGTGGTTTTCAGGCTTGGCAGAGTGGTTTCAGGCCCGGCGGAGTGGTTTCAGCCCCGGTGGAGTGGTTTGAAGGTCGGCGGAGTGGTTTTAAGGTCGGCAGAGTGGTTTTAAGGTCGGCAGAGTGGTTTTAAGGTCGGCGGAGTGGTTTTGGCCCCAACGGAGTGTTTTTAACGTCGGCAGAGTAGTTTCAGTGCTGGTGGAGTGGTTTCCGCCCCGACGGAGTGGTTTCAGGCTCGGCGGAGTGGTTTTAGGCTTGGCGGAGTGGTTTTAGGCCCGACGGAGTGGTTTTAACGTCGGCGGATTGGTTTCCGCCCCAACGGAGTGGTTTTAAGGTCAGCGGAGTGGTTTCAGCGCTGGTGGAGTGGTTTCCGCCCCGACGGAGTGGTTTCAGCCCTGACAGAGTTTTTTTTGGACTGGCGCAGTGGTTTTGGGCTTGGCGGAGCGGTTTCAGGCCCAATGGAGTGGTTTTGGCCCTGACGGAGTGGTTTCAGCCCCTGCGGAGTGGTTTCAGCCCCTGCGGAGTGGTTTCCGCCCCAGCAGAGTGGTTTCAGCCCCGGCGGAGTGGTTTCAGCCCGGGCAGAGTGGTTTCAGGCTTGGCAGACTGGTTTTCAGGCTTGGCAGAGTGGTTTCAGGCCTGGCGGAGTGGTTTCAGCCCCGGTGGAGTGGTTTGAAGGTCGGCGGAGTGGTTTTAAGGTCGGTGGAGTGGTTTTAAGGTCGGCAGAGTGGTTTTAAGGTCGGCGGAGTGGTTTCGGCCCCAACGGAGTGTTTTTAACGTCGGCGGAGTAGTTTCAGTGCTGGTGGAGTGGTTTCCGCCCAGACAGAGTGGTTTTAGGCTCGGCGGAGTGGTTTTAGGCTCGGCGGAGTGGTTTGGGCCCCGACGCAGTGGTTTTAGTCTTGCCAGAGTGGTTTCAGCCCCGACGCAGTGGTTTTAGGCTCGGCGGAGTGGTTTCAGCCCCGACGCAGTGGTTTCAGCCCCGACGCAGTGGTTCCAGCCCCGACGCAGTGGTTTTAGGCTTGGCGCAGTGGTCTTAATGTTGGCGGAGTGGTTTCAGCCCCGACGCAGTGGTTTTAGGCTTGCCGCAGTGGTCTTAATGTCGGCGGAGTGGTTTCAGCCCCGACGCAGTGGTTTTAGGCTCGGCGGAGTGGTTTCAGCCCCGACGCAGTGGTTTTCGGCCTGACACAGTGCTTTTAAGCCTGACGGAGCAATTTCTGCCCCAGCACAGTGGTTTCAGCCCCGACGCAGTGGTTTTAGGCTCGGCGGAGTGATTTTGGCCCTGACGGAGTTGTTTTAGGCTCGGCGGAGTGGTTTCAGCCCCGATGGAGTGGTTTCAGGCTCGGCGGAGTGGTTTCAGTCCCAACGCAGTGGTTTTCGGCTCAGCGGAGTGGTTTCAGCCCCGACGGGGTGGTTTTAGGCTTGGTGCAGTGGTTTTAATGTCAGCGGAGTGGTTTTGGCCCTGGCGGAGTGGTTTCCGCCCCGACGCAGTGGTTTCCGCCCCGACAGAGTGGTTTTCAGCTCAGCGGAGTTGTTTCAGCCCCGACGCAGCAGTTTTGGGCTTTACAGAGTAGTTTCGGCCCCGACGGAGTGGTTTCAGCACTGGTGGAGCGGTTTTGGCCCCGATGGAGTTGTTTTAGGCGCGGCAGAATGGTTTTAGGCCTGACGGAGTGGTTTTAGGCTTGGCACAGTGGTTTTGGCCCTTGATGGAGTGGTTTTCAGCCTGACGGAGTGGTTTTGGGCTTGGCGGAGTGGTTTCAGACTTGGCGGAGCGGTTTCAGCCCCAGCGCAGTGGTTTTAGGGCTGACGGAGTGGTTTTGGGCTCGAAAGAGAGGTTTCGGCCCCAACGCGCTGGTTTTGGGCTTAGGCGGAGTGGTTTCGGCCCCAACGCAGTGGTTTTGTCCCCGGTGGAGTGGTTTTAGGCTTGGCAGAATGGTTTTAGGCCCCGATGGTGTGGTTTCGGGCTCGAAAGAGTGCTTTCCGCTCCGACGGAGTGGTTTTGGGCCTCACGTAGTGGTTTTAGTCTTGGCAGAGTGGTTTTGGCCCTGGCGGGGTGGTTTCAGCCCCAACGCAGTGGTTTGGGGCTTGGCGGAGTGGTTTCAGCCCCAAAGCAGTGGTTTTGACCCTGACGGATTGGTTTCAGCCCTGATGCAGTGTTTTCAGGCTCGGCGGAGTGGTTTTAGGCCCGACAGACTGGTTTCAGCCCCAACGCAGAGGTTTCAGCCCCAGCGGAGTGGTTTCATCCCCGACGGAGTGGTTTTATGCTTGGCAGAGTGGTTTCGGCCCCGACAGAGTGGTTTTCGGCCTCTTGTAGTGGTTTTGGACTTGGCGGAGTGGTTTCAGCCCCGACGGAGTGGTTTCAGCCCCAACGCAGTGGTTGTGCCCTAACGGAGCGGTTTCCGCCCCGGCGCAGTGGTTTTGGGCTTGGTGGACTGGTTTCAGCTCCGACGGACTGGTTTCAGCCCCAGCGGCGTGGTTTCGGCCCCAACGGAGTGGTTTTAGGCTTGGCGGAGTGGTTTCAGCCCCAGCGGAGTGGTTTCAGCCCCGACGGAGTGGTTTCAGGCTCGGCGAAGTGGTTTCAGGTTTGGCGGAGTGGGTTCAGGTTTGGCGGAGTGGTTTCAGGCTCGGCAGAGTGTTTTCGGCCCCGGCGGAGTTGTTTTAAGGCCGGCGGAGTGGTTTCGGCCCCGACACAGTGGTTTCAGCCCTGACAGAGTTTTTTTTGGACTGGCGCAGTGGTTTTCGGCTTGGCGGAGTGGTTTCAGGCCCAATGGAGTGGTTTTGGCCCTGACGGAGTGGTTTCCGCCCCAGCGGAGTGGTTTCCGCCCCAGCGGAGTGGTTTCAGCCCCGGCGGAGTGGTTTCAGCCCGGGCAGAGTGGTTTCAGGCTCGGCAGAGTGGTTTTCAGGCTTGGCAGAGTGGTTTCAGGCCCGGCGGAGTGGTTTCAGCCCCGGTGGAGTGGTTTGAAGGTCGGCGGAGTGGTTTTAAGGTCGGTGGAGTGGTTTTAAGGTCGGCAGAGTGGTTTTAAGGTCGGCGGAGTGTTTTTGGCCCCAACGGAGTGTTTTTAACGTCGGCAGAGTAGTTTCAGTGCTGGTGGAGTGGTTTCCGCCCCGACGGAGTGGTTTCAGGCTCGGCGGAGTGGTTTTAGGCTTGGCGGAGTGGTTTTAGGCCCGACGGAGTGGTTTTAACGTCGGCGGATTGGTTTCCGCCCCAACGGAGTGGTTTTAAGGTCAGCGGAGTGGTTTCAGCGCTGGTGGAGTGGTTTCCGCCCCGACGGAGTGGTTTCAGCCCTGACAGAGTTTTTTTTGGACTGGCGCAGTGGTTTTGGGCTTGGCGGAGCGGTTTCAGGCCCAATGGAGTGGTTTTGGCCCTGACGGAGTGGTTTCAGCCCCTGCGGAGTGGTTTCAGCCCCTGCGGAGTGGTTTCCGCCCCAGCGGAGTGGTTTCAGCCCCGGCGGAGTGGTTTCAGCCCGGGCAGAGTGGTTTCAGGCTCGGCAGAGTGGTTTTCAGGCTTGGCAGAGTGGTTTCAGCCCCAGCGGAGTGGTTTCAGCCCCGACGGAGTGGTTTCAGGCTCGGCGAAGTGGTTTCAGGCTCGGCGGAGTGGTTTCAGGCTCCGCGGAGTGTTTTCGGCCCCGGCGGATTGGTTTCGGCCCCGACGGAGTTGTTTTAAGGCCGGCGGAGTGGTTTCGGCCCCGACGCAGTGGTTTCAGCCCTGACAGAGTTTTTTTTGGACTGGCGCAGTGGTTTTCGGCTTGGCGGAGTGGTTTCAGGCCCAATGGAGTGGTTTTGGCCCTGACGGAGTGGTTTCCGCCCCAGCGGAGTGGTTTCCGCCCCAGCGGAGTGGTTTCAGCCCCGGCGGAGTGGTTTCAGCCCGGGCAGAGTGGTTTCAGGCTCGGCAGAGTGGTTTTCAGGCTTGGCAGAGTGGTTTCAGGCCCGGCGGAGTGGTTTCAGCCCCGGTGGAGTGGTTTGAAGGTCGGCGGAGTGGTTTTAAGGTCGGTGGAGTGGTTTTAAGGTCGGCAGAGTGGTTTTAAGGTCGGCGGAGTGGTTTCGGCCCCAACGGAGTGTTTTTAACGTCGGCGGAGTAGTTTCAGTGCTGGTGGAGTGGTTTCCGCCCAGACAGAGTGGTTTTAGGCTCGGCGGAGTGGTTTTAGGCTCGGCGGAGTGGTTTGGGCCCCGACGCAGTGGTTTTAGTCTTGCCAGAGTGGTTTCAGCCCCGACGCAGTGGTTTTAGGCTCGGCGGAGTGGTTTCAGCCCCGACGCAGTGGTTTCAGCCCCGACGCAGTGGTTCCAGCCCCGACGCAGTGGTTTTAGGCTTGGCGCAGTGGTCTTAATGTTGGCGGAGTGGTTTCAGCCCCGACGCAGTGGTTTTAGGCTTGCCGCAGTGGTCTTAATGTCGGCGGAGTGGTTTCAGCCCCGACGCAGTGGTTTTAGGCTCGGCGGAGTGGTTTCAGCCCCGACGCAGTGGTTTTCGGCCTGACACAGTGCTTTTAAGCCTGACGGAGCAATTTCTGCCCCAGCACAGTGGTTTCAGCCCCGACGCAGTGGTTTTAGGCTCGGCGGAGTGATTTTGGCCCTGACGGAGTTGTTTTAGGCTCGGCGGAGTGGTTTCAGCCCCGATGGAGTGGTTTCAGGCTCGGCGGAGTGGTTTCAGTCCCAACGCAGTGGTTTTCGGCTCGGTGGAGTGGTTTCAGCCCCGACGGGGTGGTTTTAGGCTTGGTGCAGTGGTTTTAATGTCAGCGGAGTGGTTTTGGCCCTGGCGGAGTGGTTTCCGCCCCGACGCAGTGGTTTCCGCCCCGACAGAGTGGTTTTCAGCTCAGCGGAGTTGTTTCAGCCCCGACGCAGCAGTTTTGGGCTTTACAGAGTAGTTTCGGCCCCGACGGAGTGGTTTCAGCACTGGTGGAGCGGTTTTGGCCCCGATGGAGTTGTTTTAGGCGCGGCAGAATGGTTTTAGGCCTGACGGAGTGGTTTTAGGCTTGGCACAGTGGTTTTGGCCCTTGATGGAGTGGTTTTCAGCCTGACGGAGTGGTTTTGGGCTTGGCGGAGTGGTTTCAGACTTGGCGGAGCGGTTTCAGCCCCAGCGCAGTGGTTTTAGGGCTGACGGAGTGGTTTTGGGCTCGAAAGAGAGGTTTCGGCCCCAACGCGCTGGTTTTGGGCTTAGGCGGAGTGGTTTCGGCCCCAACGCAGTGGTTTTGTCCCCGGTGGAGTGGTTTTAGGCTTGGCAGAATGGTTTTAGGCCCCGATGGTGTGGTTTCGGGCTCGAAAGAGTGCTTTCCGCTCCGACGGAGTGGTTTTGGGCCTCACGTAGTGGTTTTAGTCTTGGCAGAGTGGTTTTGGCCCTGGCGGGGTGGTTTCAGCCCCAACGCAGTGGTTTGGGGCTTGGCGGAGTGGTTTCAGCCCCAAAGCAGTGGTTTTGACCCTGACGGATTGGTTTCAGCCCTGATGCAGTGTTTTCAGGCTCGGCGGAGTGGTTTTAGGCCCGACAGACTGGTTTCAGCCCCAACGCAGAGGTTTCAGCCCCAGCGGAGTGGTTTCATCCCCGACGGAGTGGTTTTATGCTTGGCAGAGTGGTTTCGGCCCCGACAGAGTGGTTTTCGGCCTCTTGTAGTGGTTTTGGACTTGGCGGAGTGGTTTCAGCCCCGACGGAGTGGTTTCAGCCCCAACGCAGTGGTTGTGCCCTAACGGAGCGGTTTCCGCCCCGGCGCAGTGGTTTTGGGCTTGGTGGACTGGTTTCAGCTCCGACGGACTGGTTTCAGCCCCAGCGGCGTGGTTTCGGCCCCAACGGAGTGGTTTTAGGCTTGGCGGAGTGGTTTCAGCCCCAGCGGAGTGGTTTCAGCCCCGACGGAGTGGTTTCAGGCTCGGCGAAGTGGTTTCAGGTTTGGCGGAGTGGGTTCAGGTTTGGCGGAGTGGTTTCAGGCTCGGCAGAGTGTTTTCGGCCCCGGCGGAGTTGTTTTAAGGCCGGCGGAGTGGTTTCGGCCCCGACGGAGTGGTTTCAGCCCTGACAGAGTTTTTTTTGGACTGGCGCAGTGGTTTTCGGCTTGGCGGAGTGGTTTCAGGCCCAATGGAGTGGTTTTGGCCCTGACGGAGTGGTTTCAGCCCCTGCGGAGTGGTTTCAGCCCCTGCGGAGTGGTTTCCGCCCCAGCGGAGTGGTTTCAGCCCCGGCGGAGTGGTTTCAGCCCGGGCAGAGTGGTTTCAGGCTCGGCAGAGTGGTTTTCAGGCTTGGCAGAGTGGTTTCAGGCCTGGCGGAGTGGTTTCAGCCCCGGTGGAGTGGTTTGAAGGTCGGCGGAGTGGTTTTAAGGTCGGTGGAGTGGTTTTAAGGTCGGCAGAGTGGTTTTAAGGTCGGCGGAGTGGTTTCGGCCCCAACGGAGTGTTTTTAACGTCGGCGGAGTAGTTTCAGTGCTGGTGGAGTGGTTTCCGCCCAGACAGAGTGGTTTTAGGCTCGGCGGAGTGGTTTTAGGCTCGGCGGAGTGGTTTGGGCCCCGACGCAGTGGTTTTAGTCTTGCCAGAGTGGTTTCAGCCCCGACGCAGTGGTTTTAGGCTCGGCGGAGTGGTTTCAGCCCCGACGCAGTGGTTTCAGCCCCGACGCAGTGGTTCCAGCCCCGACGCAGTGGTTTTAGGCTTGGCGCAGTGGTCTTAATGTTGGCGGAGTGGTTTCAGCCCCGACGCAGTGGTTTTAGGCTTGCCGCAGTGGTCTTAATGTCGGCGGAGTGGTTTCAGCCCCGACGCAGTGGTTTTAGGCTCGGCGGAGTGGTTTCAGCCCCGACGCAGTGGTTTTCGGCCTGACACAGTGCTTTTAAGCCTGACGGAGCAATTTCTGCCCCAGCACAGTGGTTTCAGCCCCGACGCAGTGGTTTTAGGCTCGGCGGAGTGATTTTGGCCCTGACGGAGTTGTTTTAGGCTCGGCGGAGTGGTTTCAGCCCCGATGGAGTGGTTTCAGGCTCGGCGGAGTGGTTTCAGTCCCAACGCAGTGGTTTTCGGCTCGGTGGAGTGGTTTCAGCCCCGACGGGGTGGTTTTAGGCTTGGTGCAGTGGTTTTAATGTCAGCGGAGTGGTTTTGGCCCTGGCGGAGTGGTTTCCGCCCCGACGCAGTGGTTTCCGCCCCGACAGAGTGGTTTTCAGCTCAGCGGAGTTGTTTCAGCCCCGACGCAGCAGTTTTGGGCTTTACAGAGTAGTTTCGGCCCCGACGGAGTGGTTTCAGCACTGGTGGAGCGGTTTTGGCCCCGATGGAGTTGTTTTAGGCGCGGCAGAATGGTTTTAGGCCTGACGGAGTGGTTTTAGGCTTGGCACAGTGGTTTTGGCCCTTGATGGAGTGGTTTTCAGCCTGACGGAGTGGTTTTGGGCTTGGCGGAGTGGTTTCAGACTTGGCGGAGCGGTTTCAGCCCCAGCGCAGTGGTTTTAGGGCTGACGGAGTGGTTTTGGGCTCGAAAGAGAGGTTTCGGCCCCAACGCGCTGGTTTTGGGCTTAGGCGGAGTGGTTTCGGCCCCAACGCAGTGGTTTTGTCCCCGGTGGAGTGGTTTTAGGCTTGGCAGAATGGTTTTAGGCCCCGATGGTGTGGTTTCGGGCTCGAAAGAGTGCTTTCCGCTCCGACGGAGTGGTTTTGGGCCTCACGTAGTGGTTTTAGTCTTGGCAGAGTGGTTTTGGCCCTGGCGGGGTGGTTTCAGCCCCAACGCAGTGGTTTGGGGCTTGGCGGAGTGGTTTCAGCCCCAAAGCAGTGGTTTTGACCCTGACGGATTGGTTTCAGCCCTGATGCAGTGTTTTCAGGCTCGGCGGAGTGGTTTTAGGCCCGACAGACTGGTTTCAGCCCCAACGCAGAGGTTTCAGCCCCAGCGGAGTGGTTTCATCCCCGACGGAGTGGTTTTATGCTTGGCAGAGTGGTTTCGGCCCCGACAGAGTGGTTTTCGGCCTCTTGTAGTGGTTTTGGACTTGGCGGAGTGGTTTCAGCCCCGACGGAGTGGTTTCAGCCCCAACGCAGTGGTTGTGCCCTAACGGAGCGGTTTCCGCCCCGGCGCAGTGGTTTTGGGCTTGGTGGACTGGTTTCAGCTCCGACGGACTGGTTTCAGCCCCAGCGGCGTGGTTTCGGCCCCAACGGAGTGGTTTTAGGCTTGGCGGAGTGGTTTCAGCCCCAGCGGAGTGGTTTCAGCCCCGACGGAGTGGTTTCAGGCTCGGCGAAGTGGTTTCAGGTTTGGCGGAGTGGGTTCAGGTTTGGCGGAGTGGTTTCAGGCTCGGCAGAGTGTTTTCGGCCCCGGCGGAGTTGTTTTAAGGCCGGCGGAGTGGTTTCGGCCCCGACGGAGTGGTTTCAGCCCTGACAGAGTTTTTTTTGGACTGGCGCAGTGGTTTTCGGCTTGGCGGAGTGGTTTCAGGCCCAATGGAGTGGTTTTGGCCCTGACGGAGTGGTTTCCGCCCCAGCGGAGTGGTTTCCGCCCCAGCGGAGTGGTTTCAGCCCCGGCGGAGTGGTTTCAGCCCGGGCAGAGTGGTTTCAGGCTCGGCAGAGTGGTTTTCAGGCTTGGCAGAGTGGTTTCAGGCCCGGCGGAGTGGTTTCAGCCCCGGTGGAGTGGTTTGAAGGTCGGCGGAGTGGTTTTAAGGTCGGCAGAGTGGTTTTAAGGTCGGCAGAGTGGTTTTAAGGTCGGCGGAGTGGTTTTGGCCCCAACGGAGTGTTTTTAACGTCGGCAGAGTAGTTTCAGTGCTGGTGGAGTGGTTTCCGCCCCGACGGAGTGGTTTCAGGCTCGGCGGAGTGGTTTTAGGCTTGGCGGAGTGGTTTTAGGCCCGACGGAGTGGTTTTAACGTCGGCGGATTGGTTTCCGCCCCAACGGAGTGGTTTTAAGGTCAGCGGAGTGGTTTCAGCGCTGGTGGAGTGGTTTCCGCCCCGACGGAGTGGTTTCAGCCCTGACAGAGTTTTTTTTGGACTGGCGCAGTGGTTTTGGGCTTGGCGGAGCGGTTTCAGGCCCAATGGAGTGGTTTTGGCCCTGACGGAGTGGTTTCAGCCCCTGCGGAGTGGTTTCAGCCCCTGCGGAGTGGTTTCCGCCCCAGCGGAGTGGTTTCAGCCCCGGCGGAGTGGTTTCAGCCCGGGCAGAGTGGTTTCAGGCTTGGCAGACTGGTTTTCAGGCTTGGCAGAGTGGTTTCAGGCCTGGCGGAGTGGTTTCAGCCCCGGTGGAGTGGTTTGAAGGTCGGCGGAGTGGTTTTAAGGTCGGTGGAGTGGTTTTAAGGTCGGCAGAGTGGTTTTAAGGTCGGCGGAGTGGTTTCGGCCCCAACGGAGTGTTTTTAACGTCGGCGGAGTAGTTTCAGTGCTGGTGGAGTGGTTTCCGCCCAGACAGAGTGGTTTTAGGCTCGGCGGAGTGGTTTTAGGCTCGGCGGAGTGGTTTGGGCCCCGACGCAGTGGTTTTAGTCTTGCCAGAGTGGTTTCAGCCCCGACGCAGTGGTTTTAGGCTCGGCGGAGTGGTTTCAGCCCCGACGCAGTGGTTTCAGCCCCGACGCAGTGGTTCCAGCCCCGACGCAGTGGTTTTAGGCTTGGCGCAGTGGTCTTAATGTTGGCGGAGTGGTTTCAGCCCCGACGCAGTGGTTTTAGGCTTGCCGCAGTGGTCTTAATGTCGGCGGAGTGGTTTCAGCCCCGACGCAGTGGTTTTAGGCTCGGCGGAGTGGTTTCAGCCCCGACGCAGTGGTTTTCGGCCTGACACAGTGCTTTTAAGCCTGACGGAGCAATTTCTGCCCCAGCACAGTGGTTTCAGCCCCGACGCAGTGGTTTTAGGCTCGGCGGAGTGATTTTGGCCCTGACGGAGTTGTTTTAGGCTCGGCAGAGTGGTTTCAGCCCCGATGGAGTGGTTTCAGGCTCGGCGGAGTGGTTTCAGTCCCAACGCAGTGGTTTTCGGCTCAGCGGAGTGGTTTCAGCCCCGACGGGGTGGTTTTAGGCTTGGTGCAGTGGTTTTAATGTCAGCGGAGTGGTTTTGGCCCTGGCGGAGTGGTTTCCGCCCCGACGCAGTGGTTTCCGCCCCGACAGAGTGGTTTTCAGCTCAGCGGAGTTGTTTCAGCCCCGACGCAGCAGTTTTGGGCTTTACAGAGTAGTTTCGGCCCCGACGGAGTGGTTTCAGCACTGGTGGAGCGGTTTTGGCCCCGATGGAGTTGTTTTAGGCGCGGCAGAATGGTTTTAGGCCTGACGGAGTGGTTTTAGGCTTGGCACAGTGGTTTTGGCCCTTGATGGAGTGGTTTTCAGCCTGACGGAGTGGTTTTGGGCTTGGCGGAGTGGTTTCAGACTTGGCGGAGCGGTTTCAGCCCCAGCGCAGTGGTTTTAGGGCTGACGGAGTGGTTTTGGGCTCGAAAGAGAGGTTTCGGCCCCAACGCGCTGGTTTTGGGCTTAGGCGGAGTGGTTTCGGCCCCAACGCAGTGGTTTTGTCCCCGGTGGAGTGGTTTTAGGCTTGGCAGAATGGTTTTAGGCCCCGATGGTGTGGTTTCGGGCTCGAAAGAGTGCTTTCCGCTCCGACGGAGTGGTTTTGGGCCTCACGTAGTGGTTTTAGTCTTGGCAGAGTGGTTTTGGCCCTGGCGGGGTGGTTTCAGCCCCAACGCAGTGGTTTGGGGCTTGGCGGAGTGGTTTCAGCCCCAAAGCAGTGGTTTTGACCCTGACGGATTGGTTTCAGCCCTGATGCAGTGTTTTCAGGCTCGGCGGAGTGGTTTTAGGCCCGACAGACTGGTTTCAGCCCCAACGCAGAGGTTTCAGCCCCAGCGGAGTGGTTTCAGCCCCGACGGGGTGGTTTTAGGCTTGGTGCAGTGGTTTTAATGTCAGCGGAGTGGTTTTGGCCCTGGCGGAGTGGTTTCCGCCCCGACGCAGTGGTTTCCACCCCGACAGAGTGGTTTTCAGCTCAGCGGAGTTGTTTCAGCCCCGACGCAGCAGTTTTGGGCTTTACAGAGTAGTTTCGGCCCCGACGGAGTGGTTTCAGCACTGGTGGAGCGGTTTTGGCCCCGATGGAGTTGTTTTAGGCGCGGCAGAATGGTTTTAGGCCTGACGGAGTGGTTTTAGGCTTGGCACAGTGGTTTTGGCCCTTGATGGAGTGGTTTTCAGCCTGACGGAGTGGTTTTGGGCTTGGCGGAGTGGTTTCAGACTTGGCGGAGTGGTTTCAGACTTGGCGGAGCGGTTTCAGCCCCAGCGCAGTGGTTTTAGGGCTGACGGAGTGGTTTTGGGCTCGAAAGAGAGGTTTCGGCCCCAACGCGCTGGTTTTGGGCTTAGGCGGAGTGGTTTCGGCCCCAACGCAGTGGTTTTGTCCCCGGTGGAGTGGTTTTAGGCTTGGCAGAATGGTTTTAGGCCCCGATGGTGTGGTTTCGGGCTCGAAAGAGTGCTTTCCGCTCCGACGGAGTGGTTTTGGGCCTCACGTAGTGGTTTTAGTCTTGGCAGAGTGGTTTTGGCCCTGGCGGGGTGGTTTCAGCCCCAACGCAGTGGTTTGGGGCTTGGCGGAGTGGTTTCAGCCCCAAAGCAGTGGTTTTGACCCTGACGGATTGGTTTCAGCCCTGATGCAGTGTTTTCAGGCTCGGCGGAGTGGTTTTAGGCCCGACAGACTGGTTTCAGCCCCAACGCAGAGGTTTCAGCCCCAGCGGAGTGGTTTCATCCCCGACGGAGTGGTTTTATGCTTGGCAGAGTGGTTTCGGCCCCGACAGAGTGGTTTTCGGCCTCTTGTAGTGGTTTTGGACTTGGCGGAGTGGTTTCAGCCCCGACGGAGTGGTTTCAGCCCCAACGCAGTGGTTGTGCCCTAACGGAGCGGTTTCCGCCCCGGCGCAGTGGTTTTGGGCTTGGTGGACTGGTTTCAGCTCCGACGGACTGGTTTCAGCCCCAGCGGCGTGGTTTCGGCCCCAACGGAGTGGTTTTAGGCTTGGCGGAGTGGTTTCAGCCCCAGCGGAGTGGTTTCAGCCCCGACGGAGTGGTTTCAGGCTCGGCGAAGTGGTTTCAGGTTTGGCGGAGTGGGTTCAGGTTTGGCGGAGTGGTTTCAGGCTCGGCAGAGTGTTTTCGGCCCCGGCGGAGTTGTTTTAAGGCCGGCGGAGTGGTTTCGGCCCCGACACAGTGGTTTCAGCCCTGACAGAGTTTTTTTTGGACTGGCGCAGTGGTTTTCGGCTTGGCGGAGTGGTTTCAGGCCCAATGGAGTGGTTTTGGCCCTGACGGAGTGGTTTCCGCCCCAGCGGAGTGGTTTCCGCCCCAGCGGAGTGGTTTCAGCCCCGGCGGAGTGGTTTCAGCCCGGGCAGAGTGGTTTCAGGCTCGGCAGAGTGGTTTTCAGGCTTGGCAGAGTGGTTTCAGGCCCAGCGGAGTGGTTTCAGCCCCGGTGGAGTGGTTTGAAGGTCGGCGGAGTGGTTTTAAGGTCGGCAGAGTGGTTTTAAGGTCGGCAGAGTGGTTTTAAGGTCGGCGGAGTGTTTTTGGCCCCAACGGAGTGTTTTTAACGTCGGCAGAGTAGTTTCAGTGCTGGTGGAGTGGTTTCCGCCCCGACGGAGTGGTTTCAGGCTCGGCGGAGTGGTTTTAGGCTTGGCGGAGTGGTTTTAGGCCCGACGGAGTGGTTTTAACGTCGGCGGATTGGTTTCCGCCCCAACGGAGTGGTTTTAAGGTCAGCGGAGTGGTTTCAGCGCTGGTGGAGTGGTTTCCGCCCCGACGGAGTGGTTTCAGCCCTGACAGAGTTTTTTTTGGACTGGCGCAGTGGTTTTGGGCTTGGCGGAGCGGTTTCAGGCCCAATGGAGTGGTTTTGGCCCTGACGGAGTGGTTTCAGCCCCTGCGGAGTGGTTTCAGCCCCTGCGGAGTGGTTTCCGCCCCAGCGGAGTGGTTTCAGCCCCGGCGGAGTGGTTTCAGCCCGGGCAGAGTGGTTTCAGGCTCGGCAGAGTGGTTTTCAGGCTTGGCAGAGTGGTTTCAGCCCCAGCGGAGTGGTTTCAGCCCCGACGGAGTGGTTTCAGGCTCGGCGAAGTGGTTTCAGGCTCGGCGGAGTGGTTTCAGGCTCCGCGGAGTGTTTTCGGCCCCGGCGGATTGGTTTCGGCCCCGACGGAGTTGTTTTAAGGCCGGCGGAGTGGTTTCGGCCCCGACGCAGTGGTTTCAGCCCTGACAGAGTTTTTTTTGGACTGGCGCAGTGGTTTTCGGCTTGGCGGAGTGGTTTCAGGCCCAATGGAGTGGTTTTGGCCCTGACGGAGTGGTTTCCGCCCCAGCGGAGTGGTTTCGGCCCCAGCGGAGTGGTTTCAGCCCCGGCGGAGTGGTTTCAGCCCGGGCAGAGTGGTTTCAGGCTCGGCAGAGTGGTTTTCAGGCTTGGCAGAGTGGTTTCAGGCCCGGCGGAGTGGTTTCAGCCCCGGTGGAGTGGTTTGAAGGTCGGCGGAGTGGTTTTAAGGTCGGTGGAGTGGTTTTAAGGTCGGCAGAGTGGTTTTAAGGTCGGCGGAGTGGTTTCGGCCCCAACGGAGTGTTTTTAACGTCGGCGGAGTAGTTTCAGTGCTGGTGGAGTGGTTTCCGCCCAGACAGAGTGGTTTTAGGCTCGGCGGAGTGGTTTTAGGCTCGGCGGAGTGGTTTGGGCCCCGACGCAGTGGTTTTAGTCTTGCCAGAGTGGTTTCAGCCCCGACGCAGTGGTTTTAGGCTCGGCGGAGTGGTTTCAGCCCCGACGCAGTGGTTTCAGCCCCGACGCAGTGGTTCCAGCCCCGACGCAGTGGTTTTAGGCTTGGCGCAGTGGTCTTAATGTTGGCGGAGTGGTTTCAGCCCCGACGCAGTGGTTTTAGGCTTGCCGCAGTGGTCTTAATGTCGGCGGAGTGGTTTCAGCCCCGACGCAGTGGTTTTAGGCTCGGCGGAGTGGTTTCAGCCCCGACGCAGTGGTTTTCGGCCTGACACAGTGCTTTTAAGCCTGACGGAGCAATTTCTGCCCCAGCACAGTGGTTTCAGCCCCGACGCAGTGGTTTTAGGCTTGGCGGAGTGATTTTGGCCCTGACGGAGTTGTTTTAGGCTCGGCGGAGTGGTTTCAGCCCCGATGGAGTGGTTTCAGGCTCGGCGGAGTGGTTTCAGTCCCAACGCAGTGGTTTTCGGCTCGGCGGAGTGGTTTCAGCCCCGACGGGGTGGTTTTAGGCTTGGTGCAGTGGTTTTAATGTCAGCGGAGTGGTTTTGGCCCTGGCGGAGTGGTTTCCGCCCCGACGCAGTGGTTTCCGCCCCGACAGAGTGGTTTTCAGCTCAGCGGAGTTGTTTCAGCCCCGACGCAGCAGTTTTGGGCTTTACAGAGTAGTTTCGGCCCCGACGGAGTGGTTTCAGCACTGGTGGAGCGGTTTTGGCCCCGATGGAGTTGTTTTAGGCGCGGCAGAATGGTTTTAGGCCTGACGGAGTGGTTTTAGGCTTGGCACAGTGGTTTTGGCCCTTGATGGAGTGGTTTTCAGCCTGACGGAGTGGTTTTGGGCTTGGCGGAGTGGTTTCAGACTTGGCGGAGCGGTTTCAGCCCCAGCGCAGTGGTTTTAGGGCTGACGGAGTGGTTTTGGGCTCGAAAGAGAGGTTTCGGCCCCAACGCGCTGGTTTTGGGCTTAGGCGGAGTGGTTTCGGCCCCAACGCAGTGGTTTTGTCCCCGGTGGAGTGGTTTTAGGCTTGGCAGAATGGTTTTAGGCCCCGATGGTGTGGTTTCGGGCTCGAAAGAGTGCTTTCCGCTCCGACGGAGTGGTTTTTGGCCTCACGTAGTGGTTTTAGTCTTGGCAGAGTGGTTTTGGCCCTGGCGGGGTGGTTTCAGCCCCAACGCAGTGGTTTGGGGCTTGGCGGAGTGGTTTCAGCCCCAAAGCAGTGGTTTTGACCCTGACGGATTGGTTTCAGCCCTGATGCAGTGTTTTCAGGCTCGGCGGAGTGGTTTTAGGCCCGACAGACTGGTTTCAGCCCCAACGCAGAGGTTTCAGCCCCAGCGGAGTGGTTTCATCCCCGACGGAGTGGTTTTATGCTTGGCAGAGTGGTTTCGGCCCCGACAGAGTGGTTTTCGGCCTCTTGTAGTGGTTTTGGACTTGGCGGAGTGGTTTCAGCCCCGACGGAGTGGTTTCAGCCCCAACGCAGTGGTTGTGCCCTAACGGAGCGGTTTCCGCCCCGGCGCAGTGGTTTTGGGCTTGGTGGACTGGTTTCAGCTCCGACGGACTGGTTTCAGCCCCAGCGGCGTGGTTTCGGCCCCAACGGAGTGGTTTTAGGCTTGGCGGAGTGGTTTCAGCCCCAGCGGAGTGGTTTCAGCCCCGACGGAGTGGTTTCAGGCTCGGCGAAGTGGTTTCAGGTTTGGCGGAGTGGGTTCAGGTTTGGCGGAGTGGTTTCAGGCTCGGCAGAGTGTTTTCGGCCCCGGCGGAGTTGTTTTAAGGCCGGCGGAGTGGTTTCGGCCCCGACGCAGTGGTTTCAGCCCTGACAGAGTTTTTTTTGGACTGGCGCAGTGGTTTTCGGCTTGGCGGAGTGGTTTCAGGCCCAATGGAGTGGTTTTGGCCCTGACGGAGTGGTTTCCGCCCCAGCGGAGTGGTTTCAGCCCCTGCGGAGTGGTTTCAGCCCCGGCGGAGTGGTTTCAGCCCGGGCAGAGTGGTTTCAGGCTCGGCAGAGTGGTTTTCAGGCTTGGCAGAGTGGTTTCAGGCCCGGCGGAGTGGTTTCAGCCCCGGTGGAGTGGTTTGAAGGTCGGCGGAGTGGTTTTAAGGTCGGCAGAGTGGTTTTAAGGTCGGCAGAGTGGTTTTAAGGTCGGCGGAGTGGTTTTGGCCCCAACGGAGTGTTTTTAACGTCGGCAGAGTAGTTTCAGTGCTGGTGGAGTGGTTTCCGCCCCGACGGAGTGGTTTCAGGCTCGGCGGAGTGGTTTTAGGCTTGGCGGAGTGGTTTTAGGCCCGACGGAGTGGTTTTAACGTCGGCGGATTGGTTTCCGCCCCAACGGAGTGGTTTTAAGGTCAGCGGAGTGGTTTCAGCGCTGGTGGAGTGGTTTCCGCCCCGACGGAGTGGTTTCAGCCCTGACAGAGTTTTTTTTGGACTGGCGCAGTGGTTTTGGGCTTGGCGGAGCGGTTTCAGGCCCAATGGAGTGGTTTTGGCCCTGACGGAGTGGTTTCAGCCCCTGCGGAGTGGTTTCAGCCCCTGCGGAGTGGTTTCCGCCCCAGCGGAGTGGTTTCAGCCCCGGCGGAGTGGTTTCAGCCCGGGCAGAGTGGTTTCAGGCTCGGCAGAGTGGTTTTCAGGCTTGGCAGAGTGGTTTCAGCCCCAGCGGAGTGGTTTCAGCCCCGACGGAGTGGTTTCAGGCTCGGCGAAGTGGTTTCAGGCTCGGCGGAGTGGTTTCAGGCTCCGCGGAGTGTTTTCGGCCCCGGCGGATTGGTTTCGGCCCCGACGGAGTTGTTTTAAGGCCGGCGGAGTGGTTTCGGCCCCGACGCAGTGGTTTCAGCCCTGACAGAGTTTTTTTTGGACTGGCGCAGTGGTTTTCGGCTTGGCGGAGTGGTTTCAGGCCCAATGGAGTGGTTTTGGCCCTGACGGAGTGGTTTCCGCCCCAGCGGAGTGGTTTCGGCCCCAGCGGAGTGGTTTCAGCCCCGGCGGAGTGGTTTCAGCCCGGGCAGAGTGGTTTCAGGCTCGGCAGAGTGGTTTTCAGGCTTGGCAGAGTGGTTTCAGGCCCGGCGGAGTGGTTTCAGCCCCGGTGGAGTGGTTTGAAGGTCGGCGGAGTGGTTTTAAGGTCGGCAGAGTGGTTTTAAGGTCGGCAGAGTGGTTTTAAGGTCGGCGGAGTGGTTTCGGCCCCAACGGAGTGTTTTTAACGTCGGCGGAGTAGTTTCAGTGCTGGTGGAGTGGTTTCCGCCCAGACAGAGTGGTTTTAGGCTCGGCGGAGTGGTTTTAGGCTCGGCGGAGTGGTTTGGGCCCCGACGCAGTGGTTTTAGTCTTGCCAGAGTGGTTTCAGCCCCGACGCAGTGGTTTTAGGCTCGGCGGAGTGGTTTCAGCCCCGACGCAGTGGTTTCAGCCCCGACGCAGTGGTTCCAGCCCCGACGCAGTGGTTTTAGGCTTGGCGCAGTGGTCTTAATGTTGGCGGAGTGGTTTCAGCCCCGACGCAGTGGTTTTAGGCTTGCCGCAGTGGTCTTAATGTCGGCGGAGTGGTTTCAGCCCCGACGCAGTGGTTTTAGGCTCGGCGGAGTGGTTTCAGCCCCGACGCAGTGGTTTTCGGCCTGACACAGTGCTTTTAAGCCTGACGGAGCAATTTCTGCCCCAGCACAGTGGTTTCAGCCCCGACGCAGTGGTTTTAGGCTCGGCGGAGTGATTTTGGCCCTGACGGAGTTGTTTTAGGCTCGGCGGAGTGGTTTCAGCCCCGATGGAGTGGTTTCAGGCTCGGCGGAGTGGTTTCAGTCCCAACGCAGTGGTTTTCGGCTCGGTGGAGTGGTTTCAGCCCCGACGGGGTGGTTTTAGGCTTGGTGCAGTGGTTTTAATGTCAGCGGAGTGGTTTTGGCCCTGGCGGAGTGGTTTCCGCCCCGACGCAGTGGTTTCCGCCCCGACAGAGTGGTTTTCAGCTCAGCGGAGTTGTTTCAGCCCCGACGCAGCAGTTTTGGGCTTTACAGAGTAGTTTCGGCCCCGACGGAGTGGTTTCAGCACTGGTGGAGCGGTTTTGGCCCCGATGGAGTTGTTTTAGGCGCGGCAGAATGGTTTTAGGCCTGACGGAGTGGTTTTAGGCTTGGCACAGTGGTTTTGGCCCTTGATGGAGTGGTTTTCAGCCTGACGGAGTGGTTTTGGGCTTGGCGGAGTGGTTTCAGACTTGGCGGAGCGGTTTCAGCCCCAGCGCAGTGGTTTTAGGGCTGACGGAGTGGTTTTGGGCTCGAAAGAGAGGTTTCGGCCCCAACGCGCTGGTTTTGGGCTTAGGCGGAGTGGTTTCGGCCCCAACGCAGTGGTTTTGTCCCCGGTGGAGTGGTTTTAGGCTTGGCAGAATGGTTTTAGGCCCCGATGGTGTGGTTTCGGGCTCGAAAGAGTGCTTTCCGCTCCGACGGAGTGGTTTTGGGCCTCACGTAGTGGTTTTAGTCTTGGCAGAGTGGTTTTGGCCCTGGCGGGGTGGTTTCAGCCCCAACGCAGTGGTTTGGGGCTTGGCGGAGTGGTTTCAGCCCCAAAGCAGTGGTTTTGACCCTGACGGATTGGTTTCAGCCCTGATGCAGTGTTTTCAGGCTCGGCGGAGTGGTTTTAGGCCCGACAGACTGGTTTCAGCCCCAACGCAGAGGTTTCAGCCCCAGCGGAGTGGTTTCATCCCCGACGGAGTGGTTTTATGCTTGGCAGAGTGGTTTCGGCCCCGACAGAGTGGTTTTCGGCCTCTTGTAGTGGTTTTGGACTTGGCGGAGTGCTTTCAGCCCCGACGGAGTGGTTTCAGCCCCAACGCAGTGGTTGTGCCCTAACGGAGCGGTTTCCGCCCCGGCGCAGTGGTTTTGGGCTTGGTGGACTGGTTTCAGCTCCGACGGACTGGTTTCAGCCCCAGCGGCGTGGTTTCGGCCCCAACGGAGTGGTTTTAGGCTTGGCGGAGTGGTTTCAGCCCCAGCGGAGTGGTTTCAGCCCCGACGGAGTGGTTTCAGGCTCGGCGAAGTGGTTTCAGGTTTGGCGGAGTGGTTTCAGGCTCGGCAGAGTGGTTTCAGGCTCGGCGGAGTGGTTTCGGCCCCGGCGGATTGGTTTCGGCCCCGACGGAGTTGTTTTAAGGCCGGCGGAGTGGTTTCGGCCCCGACGGAGTGGTTTCAGCCCTGACAGAGTTTTTTTTTGGACTGGCGCAGTGGTTTTCGGCTTGGCGGAGTGGTTTCAGGCCCAATGGAGTGGTTTTGGCCCTGACGGAGTGGTTTCCGCCCCAGCGGAGTGGTTTCCGCCCCAGCGGAGTGGTTTCAGCCCCGGCGGAGTGGTTTCAGCCCGGGCAGAGTGGTTTCAGGCTCGGCAGAGTGGTTTTCAGGCTTGGCAGAGTGGTTTCAGGCCCGGCGGAGTGGTTTCAGCCCCGGTGGAGTGGTTTGAAGGTCGGCGGAGTGGTTTTAAGGTCGGCAGAGTGGTTTTAAGGTCGGCAGAGTGGTTTTAAGGTCGGCGGAGTGGTTTTGGCCCCAACGGAGTGTTTTTAACGTCGGCAGAGTAGTTTCAGTGCTGGTGGAGTGGTTTCCGCCCCGACGGAGTGGTTTCAGGCTCGGCGGAGTGGTTTTAGGCTTGGCGGAGTGGTTTTAGGCCCGACGGAGTGGTTTTAACGTCGGCGGATTGGTTTCCGCCCCAACGGAGTGGTTTTAAGGTCAGCGGAGTGGTTTCAGCGCTGGTGGAGTGGTTTCCGCCCCGACGGAGTGGTTTCAGCCCTGACAGAGTTTTTTTTGGACTGGCGCAGTGGTTTTGGGCTTGGCGGAGCGGTTTCAGGCCCAATGGAGTGGTTTTGGCCCTGACGGAGTGGTTTCAGCCCCTGCGGAGTGGTTTCAGCCCCTGCGGAGTGGTTTCCGCCCCAGCGGAGTGGTTTCAGCCCCGGCGGAGTGGTTTCAGCCCGGGCAGAGTGGTTTCAGGCTCGGCAGACTGGTTTTCAGGCTTGGCAGAGTGGTTTCAGGCCTGGCGGAGTGGTTTCAGCCCCGGTGGAGTGGTTTGAAGGTCGGCGGAGTGGTTTTAAGGTCGGTGGAGTGGTTTTAAGGTCGGCAGAGTGGTTTTAAGGTCGGCGGAGTGGTTTCGGCCCCAACGGAGTGTTTTTAACGTCGGCGGAGTAGTTTCAGTGCTGGTGGAGTGGTTTCCGCCCAGACAGAGTGGTTTTAGGCTCGGCGGAGTGGTTTTAGGCTCGGCGGAGTGGTTTGGGCCCCGACGCAGTGGTTTTAGTCTTGCCAGAGTGGTTTCAGCCCCGACGCAGTGGTTTTAGGCTCGGCGGAGTGGTTTCAGCCCCGACGCAGTGGTTTCAGCCCCGACGCAGTGGTTCCAGCCCCGACGCAGTGGTTTTAGGCTTGGCGCAGTGGTCTTAATGTTGGCGGAGTGGTTTCAGCCCCGACGCAGTGGTTTTAGGCTTGCCGCAGTGGTCTTAATGTCGGCGGAGTGGTTTCAGCCCCGACGCAGTGGTTTTAGGCTCGGCGGAGTGGTTTCAGCCCCGACGCAGTGGTTTTCGGCCTGACACAGTGCTTTTAAGCCTGACGGAGCAATTTCTGCCCCAGCACAGTGGTTTCAGCCCCGACGCAGTGGTTTTAGGCTCGGCGGAGTGATTTTGGCCCTGACGGAGTTGTTTTAGGCTCGGCGGAGTGGTTTCAGCCCCGATGGAGTGGTTTCAGGCTCGGCGGAGTGGTTTCAGTCCCAACGCAGTGGTTTTCGGCTCGGCGGAGTGGTTTCAGCCCCGACGGGGTGGTTTTAGGCTTGGTGCAGTGGTTTTAATGTCAGCGGAGTGGTTTTGGCCCTGGCGGAGTGGTTTCCGCCCCGACGCAGTGGTTTCCGCCCCGACAGAGTGGTTTTCAGCTCAGCGGAGTTGTTTCAGCCCCGACGCAGCAGTTTTGGGCTTTACAGAGTAGTTTCGGCCCCGACGGAGTGGTTTCAGCACTGGTGGAGCGGTTTTGGCCCCGATGGAGTTGTTTTAGGCGCGGCAGAATGGTTTTAGGCCTGACGGAGTGGTTTTAGGCTTGGCACAGTGGTTTTGGCCCTTGATGGAGTGGTTTTCAGCCTGACGGAGTGGTTTTGGGCTTGGCGGAGTGGTTTCAGACTTGGCGGAGCGGTTTCAGCCCCAGCGCAGTGGTTTTAGGGCTGACGGAGTGGTTTTGGGCTCGAAAGAGAGGTTTCGGCCCCAACGCGCTGGTTTTGGGCTTAGGCGGAGTGGTTTCGGCCCCAACGCAGTGGTTTTGTCCCCGGTGGAGTGGTTTTAGGCTTGGCAGAATGGTTTTAGGCCCCGATGGTGTGGTTTCGGGCTCGAAAGAGTGCTTTCCGCTCCGACGGAGTGGTTTTGGGCCTCACGTAGTGGTTTTAGTCTTGGCAGAGTGGTTTTGGCCCTGGCGGGGTGGTTTCAGCCCCAACGCAGTGGTTTGGGGCTTGGCGGAGTGGTTTCAGCCCCAAAGCAGTGGTTTTGACCCTGACGGATTGGTTTCAGCCCTGATGCAGTGTTTTCAGGCTCGGCGGAGTGGTTTTAGGCCCGACAGACTGGTTTCAGCCCCAACGCAGAGGTTTCAGCCCCAGCGGAGTGGTTTCATCCCCGACGGAGTGGTTTTATGCTTGGCAGAGTGGTTTCGGCCCCGACAGAGTGGTTTTCGGCCTCTTGTAGTGGTTTTGGACTTGGCGGAGTGGTTTCAGCCCCGACGGAGTGGTTTCAGCCCCAACGCAGTGGTTGTGCCCTAACGGAGCGGTTTCCGCCCCGGCGCAGTGGTTTTGGGCTTGGTGGACTGGTTTCAGCTCCGACGGACTGGTTTCAGCCCCAGCGGCGTGGTTTCGGCCCCAACGGAGTGGTTTTAGGCTTGGCGGAGTGGTTTCAGCCCCAGCGGAGTGGTTTCAGCCCCGACGGAGTGGTTTCAGGCTCGGCGAAGTGGTTTCAGGTTTGGCGGAGTGGGTTCAGGTTTGGCGGAGTGGTTTCAGGCTCGGCAGAGTGTTTTCGGCCCCGGCGGAGTTGTTTTAAGGCCGGCGGAGTGGTTTCGGCCCCGACGCAGTGGTTTCAGCCCTGACAGAGTTTTTTTTGGACTGGCGCAGTGGTTTTCGGCTTGGCGGAGTGGTTTCAGGCCCAATGGAGTGGTTTTGGCCCTGACGGAGTGGTTTCCGCCCCAGCGGAGTGGTTTCCGCCCCAGCGGAGTGGTTTCAGCCCCGGCGGAGTGGTTTCAGCCCGGGCAGAGTGGTTTCAGGCTCGGCAGAGTGGTTTTCAGGCTTGGCAGAGTGGTTTCAGGCCCGGCGGAGTGGTTTCAGCCCCGGTGGAGTGGTTTGAAGGTCGGCGGAGTGGTTTTAAGGTCGGCAGAGTGGTTTTAAGGTCGGCAGAGTGGTTTTAAGGTCGGCGGAGTGGTTTTGGCCCCAACGGAGTGTTTTTAACGTCGGCAGAGTAGTTTCAGTGCTGGTGGAGTGGTTTCCGCCCCGACGGAGTGGTTTCAGGCTCGGCGGAGTGGTTTTAGGCTTGGCGGAGTGGTTTTAGGCCCGACGGAGTGGTTTTAACGTCGGCGGATTGGTTTCCGCCCCAACGGAGTGGTTTTAAGGTCAGCGGAGTGGTTTCAGCGCTGGTGGAGTGGTTTCCGCCCCGACGGAGTGGTTTCAGCCCTGACAGAGTTTTTTTTGGACTGGCGCAGTGGTTTTGGGCTTGGCGGAGCGGTTTCAGGCCCAATGGAGTGGTTTTGGCCCTGACGGAGTGGTTTCAGCCCCTGCGGAGTGGTTTCAGCCCCTGCGGAGTGGTTTCCGCCCCAGCGGAGTGGTTTCAGCCCCGGCGGAGTGGTTTCAGCCTGGGCAGAGTGGTTTCAGGCTCGGCAGAGTGGTTTTCAGGCTTGGCAGAGTGGTTTCAGGCCCAGCGGAGTGGTTTCAGCCCCAACAGAGTGGTTTTCAGCTCAGCGGAGTGGTTTTAAGGTCGGCGGAGTGGTTTCGGCCCCGACGCAGCAGTTTTGGGCTTTACAGAGTAGTTTCGGCCCCGATGGAGTGGTTTCAGCACTGGTGGAGCGGTTTTGGCCCCGATGGAGTTGTTTTAGGCTCGGCGGAGTGGTTTCAGGTTTGACGGAGTTGTTTCAGGTTTGGCGGAGTGGTTTCAGGTTCGGCGGAGTGGTTTCAGCGCTGGTGGAGTGGTTTCCGCCCCGACGGAGTGGTTTCCGCCCTGACAGAGTTTTTTTGGACTGACGCAGTGGTTTTGGGCTTGGCGGAGTGGTTTCAGCCCCGGCGGAGTGGTTTTGTCCCTGACGGAGTGGTTTTAGGCTCAGCGGAGTGGTTTCGGCCCCAACGGAGTGGTTTCGACCCCGATGGAGTGGTTTCAGGATCGACGGAGTGGTTTTAAGGACGGTGGAGTGGTTTCCGCCCCGACGGAGTGGTTTTAAGGTCGGCGGAGTGGTTTTGGCCCTGACGGAGTGTTTTTAAGGTCGGCGGAGTGGTTTCAGGCTCGGCGGAGTGGTTTCACCCTTGGTGGAGTGGTTTCGGTCCCGACAGAGTGGTTTCAGCCCCGGCGGAGTGGTTTCAGTCTCGGTGGAGTGGTTTCAGCCCCGACAGAGTGGTTTCAGCCCCGACGCAGTGTTTTTAGGCTCGGCAGAGTGGTTTCGGCCACAACGGAGTGGTTTTAGGCTTGGCGGAGTGGTTTCAGCCCCAGCGGAGTGGTTTCCGCCCCGACGGAGTGGTTTCAGGCTCGGCAGAGTGATTTCGGCCCCGACGCAGTGGTTTTAGGCTCGGCAGAGTGATTTTGGCCCCGACGGGGTGGTTTCAGGCTCGGCAGAGTGGTTTGGGCCCCGACGCAGTGGTTTTAGGCTTGCCAGAGTGGTTTCAGCCCCGACGCAGTGGTTTCAGCCCCGACGCAGTGGTTTTAGGCTCGGCGGAGTGGTCTTAATGTCGGCGGAGTGGTTTCAGCCCCGACGCAGTGGTTTTAGGCTTGCCGCAGTGGTCTTAATGTCGGCGGAGTGGTTTCAGCCCCGACGCAGTGGTTTTAGGCTCGGCGGAGTGGTTTCAGCCCCGACGCAGTGGTTTTCGGCCTGACACAGTGCTTTTAAGCCTGACGGAGCAATTTCTGCCCCAGCACAGTGGTTTCAGCCCCGACGCAGTGGTTTTAGGCTCGGCGGAGTGATTTTGGCCCTGACGGAGTTGTTTTAGGCTCGGCGGAGTGGTTTCAGCCCCGATGGAGTGGTTTCAGGCTCGGCGGAGTGGTTTCAGTCCCAACGCAGTGGTTTTCGGCTCGGTGGAGTGGTTTCAGCCCCGACGGGGTGGTTTTAGGCTTGGTGCAGTGGTTTTAATGTCAGCGGAGTGGTTTTGGCCCTGGCGGAGTGGTTTCCGCCCCGACGCAGTGGTTTCCGCCCCGACAGAGTGGTTTTCAGCTCAGCGGAGTTGTTTCAGCCCCGACGCAGCAGTTTTGGGCTTTACAGAGTAGTTTCGGCCCCGACGGAGTGGTTTCAGCACTGGTGGAGCGGTTTTGGCCCCGATGGAGTTGTTTTAGGCGCGGCAGAATGGTTTTAGGCCTGACGGAGTGGTTTTAGGCTTGGCACAGTGGTTTTGGCCCTTGATGGAGTGGTTTTCAGCCTGACGGAGTGGTTTTGGGCTTGGCGGAGTGGTTTCAGACTTGGCGGAGCGGTTTCAGCCCCAGCGCAGTGGTTTTAGGGCTGACGGAGTGGTTTTGGGCTCGAAAGAGAGGTTTCGGCCCCAACGCGCTGGTTTTGGGCTTAGGCGGAGTGGTTTCGGCCCCAACGCAGTGGTTTTGTCCCTGGTGGAGTGGTTTTAGGCTTGGCAGAATGGTTTTAGGCCCCGATGGTGTGGTTTCGGGCTCGAAAGAGTGCTTTCCGCTCCGACGGAGTGGTTTTGGGCCTCACGTAGTGGTTTTAGTCTTGGCAGAGTGGTTTTGGCCCTGGCGGGGTGGTTTCAGCCCCAACGCAGTGGTTTGGGGCTTGGCGGAGTGGTTTCAGCCCCAAAGCAGTGGTTTTGACCCTGACGGATTGGTTTCAGCCCTGATGCAGTGTTTTCAGGCTCGGCGGAGTGGTTTTAGGCCCGACAGACTGGTTTCAGCCCCAACGCAGAGGTTTCAGCCCCAGCGGAGTGGTTTCATCCCCGACGGAGTGGTTTTATGCTTGGCAGAGTGGTTTCGGCCCCGACAGAGTGGTTTTCGGCCTCTTGTAGTGGTTTTGGACTTGGCGGAGTGGTTTCAGCCCCGACGGAGTGGTTTCAGCCCCAACGCAGTGGTTGTGCCCTAACGGAGCGGTTTCCGCCCCGGCGCAGTGGTTTTGGGCTTGGTGGACTGGTTTCAGCTCCGACGGACTGGTTTCAGCCCCAGCGGCGTGGTTTCGGCCCCAACGGAGTGGTTTTAGGCTTGGCGGAGTGGTTTCAGCCCCAGCGGAGTGGTTTCAGCCCCGACGGAGTGGTTTCAGGCTCGGCGAAGTGGTTTCAGGTTTGGCGGAGTGGGTTCAGGTTTGGCGGAGTGGTTTCAGGCTCGGCAGAGTGTTTTCGGCCCCGGCGGAGTTGTTTTAAGGCCGGCGGAGTGGTTTCGGCCCCGACGCAGTGGTTTCAGCCCTGACAGAGTTTTTTTTGGACTGGCGCAGTGGTTTTCGGCTTGGCGGAGTGGTTTCAGGCCCAATGGAGTGGTTTTGGCCCTGACGGAGTGGTTTCCGCCCCAGCGGAGTGGTTTCCGCCCCAGCGGAGTGGTTTCAGCCCCGGCGGAGTGGTTTCAGCCCGGGCAGAGTGGTTTCAGGCTCGGCAGAGTGGTTTTCAGGCTTGGCAGAGTGGTTTCAGGCCCGGCGGAGTGGTTTCAGCCCCGGTGGAGTGGTTTGAAGGTCGGCGGAGTGGTTTTAAGGTCGGCAGAGTGGTTTTAAGGTCGGCGGAGTGGTTTTGGCCCCAACGGAGTGTTTTTAACGTCGGCAGAGTAGTTTCAGTGCTGGTGGAGTGGTTTCCGCCCCGACGGAGTGGTTTCAGGCTCGGCGGAGTGGTTTTAGGCTCGGCGGAGTGGTTTTAGGCCCGACGGAGTGGTTTTAACGTCGGCGGATTGGTTTCCGCCCCAACGGAGTGGTTTTAAGGTCAGCGGAGTGGTTTCAGCGCTGGTGGAGTGGTTTCCGCCCCGACGGAGTGGTTTCAGCCCTGACAGAGTTTTTTTTGGACTGGCGCAGTGGTTTTGGGCTTGGCGGAGCGGTTTCAGGCCCAATGGAGTGGTTTTGGCCCTGACGGAGTGGTTTCAGCCCCTGCGGAGTGGTTTCAGCCCCTGCGGAGTGGTTTCCGCCCCAGCGGAGTGGTTTCAGCCCCGGCGGAGTGGTTTCAGCCCGGGCAGAGTGGTTTCAGGCTCGGCAGAGTGGTTTTCAGGCTTGGCAGAGTGGTTTCAGGCCCAGCGGAGTGGTTTCAGCCCCAACAGAGTGGTTTTCAGCTCAGCGGAGTGGTTTTAAGGTCGGCGGAGTGGTTTCGGCCCCGACGCAGCAGTTTTGGGCTTTACAGAGTAGTTTCGGCCCCGATGGAGTGGTTTCAGCACTGGTGGAGCGGTTTTGGCCCCGATGGAGTTGTTTTAGGCTCGGCGGAGTGGTTTCAGGTTTGACGGAGTTGTTTCAGGTTTGGCGGAGTGGTTTCAGGTTCGGCGGAGTGGTTTCAGCGCTGGTGGAGTGGTTTCCGCCCCGACGGAGTGGTTTCCGCCCTGACAGAGTTTTTTTGGACTGACGCAGTGGTTTTGGGCTTGGCGGAGTGGTTTCAGCCCCGGCGGAGTGGTTTTGTCCCTGACGGAGTGGTTTTAGGCTCAGCGGAGTGGTTTCGGCCCCAACGGAGTGGTTTCGACCCCGATGGAGTGGTTTCAGGATCGACGGAGTGGTTTTAAGGACGGTGGAGTGGTTTCCGCCCCGACGGAGTGGTTTTAAGGTCGGCGGAGTGGTTTTGGCCCTGACGGAGTGTTTTTAAGGTCGGCGGAGTGGTTTCAGGCTCGGCGGAGTGGTTTCACCCTTGGTGGAGTGGTTTCGGTCCCGACAGAGTGGTTTCAGCCCCGGCGGAGTGGTTTCAGTCTCGGTGGAGTGGTTTCAGCCCCGACAGAGTGGTTTCAGCCCCGACGCAGTGTTTTTAGGCTCGGCAGAGTGGTTTCGGCCACAACGGAGTGGTTTTAGGCTTGGCGGAGTGGTTTCAGCCCCAGCGGAGTGGTTTCCGCCCCGACGGAGTGGTTTCAGGCTCGGCAGAGTGATTTCGGCCCCGACGGAGTGGTTTTAGGCTCGGCAGAGTGATTTTGGCCCCGACGGGGTGGTTTCAGGCTCGGCAGAGTGATTTTGGCCCCGACGGGGTGGTTTCAGGCTCGGCAGAGTGGTTTGGGCCCCGACGCAGTGGTTTTAGGCTTGCCAGAGTGGTTTCAGCCCCGACGCAGTGGTTTCAGCCCCGACGCAGTGGTTTTAGGCTCGGCGGAGTGGTCTTAATGTCGGCGGAGTGGTTTCAGCCCCGACGCAGTGGTTTTAGGCTCGGCGGAGTGGTTTCAGCCCCGACGCAGTGGTTTTCGGCCTGACACAATGCTTTTAAGCCTGACGGAGCAATTTCTGCCCCAGCACAGTGGTTTCAGCCCCGACGCAGTGGTTTTAGGCTCGGCGGAGTGATTTTGGCCCTGACGGAGTTGTTTTAGGCTCGGCGGAGTGGTTTCAGCCCCGATGGAGTGGTTTCAGGCTCGGCGGAGTGGTTTCAGTCCCAACGCAGTGGTTTTCGGCTCGGCGGAGTGGTTTCAGCCCCGACGAGGTGGTTTTAGGCTTGGTGCAGTGGTTTTAATGTCAGCGGAGTGGTTTTGGCCCTGGCGGAGTGGTTTCCGCCCCGACGCAGTGGTTTCCGCCCCGACAGAGTGGTTTTCAGCTCAGCGGAGTTGTTTCAGCCCCGACGCAGCAGTTTTGGGCTTTACAGAGTAGTTTCGGCCCCGACGGAGTGGTTTCAGCACTGGTGGAGCAGTTTTGGCCCCGATGGAGTTGTTTTAGGCGCGGCAGAATGGTTTTAGGCCTGACGGAGTGGTTTTAGGCTTGGCACAGTGGTTTTGGCCCTTGATGGAGTGGTTTTCAGCCTGACGGAGTGGTTTTGGGCTTGGCGGAGTGGTTTCAGACTTGGCGGAGCGGTTTCAGCCCCAGCGCAGTGGTTTTAGGGCTGACGGAGTGGTTTTGGGCTCGAAAGAGAGGTTTCGGCCCCAACGCGCTGGTTTTGGGCTTAGGCGGAGTGGTTTCGGCCCCAACGCAGTGGTTTTGTCCCCGGTGGAGTGGTTTTAGGCTTGGCAGAATGGTTTTAGGCCCCGATGGTGTGGTTTCGGGCTCGAAAGAGTGCTTTCCGCTCCGACGGAGTGGTTTTTGGCCTCACGTAGTGGTTTTAGTCTTGGCAGAGTGGTTTTGGCCCTGGCGGGGTGGTTTCAGCCCCAACGCAGTGGTTTGGGGCTTGCGGAGTGGTTTCCGCCCCGACGCAGTGGTTTTCGGCCTGACACAGTGCTTTTAAGCCTGACGGAGCAATTTCTGCCCCAGCACAGTGGTTTCAGCCCCGACGGAGTGGTTTTAGGCTCGGCAGAGTGATTTCGGCCCCGATGGGGTGGTTTCAGGCTCGGCGGAGTGGTTTCGGCCCCGACGCAGTGGTTTTAGGCTCGGCGGAGTGGTTTCAGCCCCGACGCAGTGGTTTTAGGCTTGGCGCAGTGGTTTTAATGTCGGCGGAGTGGTTTTGGCCCTGGAGGAACGCTTTCAGCCCCGACGGAGTGGTTTTCGGCCTGATGCAGTGCTTTTCAGCCTGACAGTGTGGTTTCCGCCCCGAAGGAGTGGTTTTGGTCCTGGCACAGTGGTTTCAGCCCCACGGAGTGGCTTTAGGCTCAGCGGAGTGGTTTTAGTCCTGACGGAGTGGTGTTAGGATTGGCAGAGTGCTTTTAGGCTTGGTGGAGTGGTCTTAATGTCGGCAGAGTGGTTTTGGCCCTGGTGGAGTGGTTTTCGGCCTGACACAGTGCTTTTCAGCCTGACGCAGCAGTTTCCGCCCCAGCACACTGGTTTCAGCCCCGACGGAGTGGTTTCAGGCTCGGCGGAGAGGTTTCAGCCCCGACACAGTGGTTTTAGGCTTGGCGGAGTGGTTTCAGCCCCAACGCAGTGGTTTTAGGCTTGATGGAGTGCTTTCAGCCCCGACGCAGCGGTTTTAGGCTTGATGGAGTGCTTTCAGCCCCGACGCAGTGGTTTTCGGCTTGATGGAGTGATTTCAGCCCCGACAGAGAGGTTTTAGGCTCGGCAGAGTGCTTTCAGCCCCGACGCAGTGGTTTTAGGCTCGGCAGAGTGATTTCAGCCCCGACGGGGTGGTTTCAGGCTCGGCGGAGTGGTTTCCGCCCCGACGCAGTGGTTTTAGGCTCGGCGGAGTGCTTTCAGCCCCGACGCAGTGGTTTTGGCTTGGCGTAGTGGTCTTAATGTCGGCGGAGTGGTTTCCGCCCCGACGCAGTGGTTTTCGGCCTGACACAGTGCTTTTAAGCCTGACGGAGCAATTTCTGCCCCAGCACAGTGGTTTCAGCCCCGACGGAGTGGTTTTAGGCTCGGCAGAGTGGTTTTGGCCCTGACGGAGTTGCTTTAGGCTCGGCGGAGTGATTTTGGCCCTGACAGAGTTGTTTTAGGCTCGGCGGAGTGGTTTCGGCCCCGACGCAGTGGTTTTAGGCTCGGCGGAGTGGTTTCAGCCCCGACGCAGTGGTTTTAGGCTTGGCGCAGTGGTTTTAATGTCGGCGGAGTGGTTTTGGCCCTGGAGGAACGCTTTCAGCCCCGACGGAGTGGTTTTCGGCCTGATGCAGTGCTTTTCAGCCTGACAGTGTGGTTTCCGCCCCGAAGGAGTGGTTTTGGTCCTGGCACAGTGGTTTCAGCCCCACGGAGTGGCTTTAGGCTCAGCGGAGTGGTTTTAGTCCTGACGGAGTGGTGTTAGGATTGGCAGAGTGCTTTTAGGCTTGGTGGAGTGGTCTTAATGTCGGCAGAGTGGTATTGGCCCTGGTGGAGTGGTTTTCGGCCTGACACAGTGCTTTTCAGCCTGACGCAGCAGTTTCCGCCCCAGCACACTGGTTTCAGCCCCGACGGAGTGGTTTCAGGCTCGGCGGAGAGGTTTCAGCCCCGACACAGTGGTTTTAGGCTTGGCGGAGTGGTTTCAGCCCCGACGCAGTGGTTTTAGGCTTGATGGAGTGCTTTCAGCCCCGACGCAGCGGTTCTAGGCTTGATGGAGTGCTTTCAGCCCCGACGCAGTGGTTTTCGGCTTGATGGAGTGCTTTCAGCCCCGACACAGTGGTTTCAGGCTCGGCGGAGTGGTTTCAGCCCCGACGCAGTGGTTTTAGGCTCGGCGGAGTGGTTTCAGCCCCGACAGAGAGGTTTTAGGCTTGGCGGAGTGGTTTCAGCCCCAACGCAGTGGTTTTAGGCTTGATGCAGTGTTTTCAGCCCCGACGCAGTGGTTTTAGGCTTGATGGAGTGCTTTCAGCCCCGACGCAGTGGTTTTAGGCTTGATGGAGTGCTTTCAGCCCCGACACAGTGGTTTCAGGCTCGGCGGAGTGGTTTCAGCCCCAACGCAGTGGTTTTAGGCTCGGCGGAGTGGTTTCAGCCCCGACGCAGTGGTTTTAGGCTTGGCGCAGTGGTCTTAATGTCGGCAGATTTGTTTCAGCCCCGACGCAGTGGTTTTAGGCTCGGCGGAGTGGTTTCAGCCCCGACGCAGTGGTTTTAGGCTCGGCGGAGTGGTTTCAGCCCCGACGCAGTGGTTTTCGGCGTGCCGCAGTGGTCTTAATGTCGGCAGATTTGTTTCAGCCCCGACGCAGTGGTTTTAGGCTCGGCGGAGTGGTTTGGGCCCCGACGCAGTGGTTTTAGGCTCGGCAGAGTGATTTCGGCCCCGACGGGGTGGTTTCAGGCTCGGCGGAGTGGTTTCCGCCCCGACGCAGTGGTTTTAGGCTTGATGGAGTGCTTTCAGCCCCGACGCAGTGGTTTTAGGCTTGATGGAGTGCTTTCAGCCCCGACACAGTGGTTTCAGGCTCGGCGGAGTGGTTTCAGCCCCAACGCAGTGGTTTTAGGCTCGGCGGAGTGGTTTCAGCCCCGACAGAGAGGTTTTAGGCTTGGCGGAGTGGTTTCAGCCCCGACGCAGTGGTTTTAGGCTCGGCGGAGTGGTTTCAGCCCCGACGGAGTGGATTCAGCCCCGACGGAGTGGTTTCAGCCCCGACAGAGAGGTTTTAGGCTTGGCGGAGTGGTTTCAGCCCCAACGCAGTGGTTTTAGGCTTGATGCAGTGTTTTCAGCCCCGACGCAGTGGTTTTAGGCTTGATGGAGTGCTTTCAGCCCCGACGCAGTGGTTTTAGGCTTGATGGAGTGCTTTCAGCCCCGACACAGTGGTTTCAGGCTCGGCGGAGTGGTTTCAGCCCCAACGCAGTGGTTTTAGGCTCGGCGGAGTGGTTTCAGCCCCGACGCAGTGGTTTTCGGCGTGCCGCAGTGGTCTTAATGTCGGCAGATTTGTTTCAGCCCCGACGCAGTGGTTTTAGGCTCGGCGGAGTGGTTTCAGCCCCGACGCAGTGGTTTTCGGCTCGGCGGAGTGCTTTCAGCCCCGACGCAGTGGTTTTGGCTTGGCGTAGTGGTCTTAATGTCGGCGGAGTGGTTTCAGCCCCGACGCAGTGGTTTTCGGCCTGACACAGTGCTTTTAAGCCTGACGGAGCAATTTCTGCCCCAGCACAGTGGTTTCAGCCCCGACGGAGTGGTTTTAGGCTCGGCGGAGTGGTTTCAGCCCCGACGCAGTGGTTTTAGGCTCGGCGGAGTGATTTTGGCCCTGACGGAGTTGCTTTAGGCTCGGCGGAGTGATTTCGGCCCCGACGGGGTGGTTTCAGGCTCGGCGGAGTGGTTTCGGCCCCGACGCAGTGGTTTTCGGCTCGGCGGAGTGGTTTCAGCCCCGACGCAGTGGTTTTAGGCTCGGCACAGTGGTTTTAATGTCAGCGGAGTGGTTTTGGCCCTGGAGGAACGCTTTCAGCCCCGACGGAGTGGTTTTCGGCCTGATGCAGTGCTTTTCAGCCTGACAGTGTGGTTTCCGCCCCGAAGGAGTGGTTTTGGTCCTGGCACAGTGGTTTCAGCCCCACGGAGTGGCTTTAGGCTCAGCGGAGTGGTTTTAGTCCTGACGGAGTGGTGTTAGGATTGGCAGAGTGCTTTTAGGCTTGGTGGAGTGGTCTTAATGTCGGCAGAGTGGTATTGGCCCTGGTGGAGTGGTTTTCGGCCTGACACAGTGCTTTTCAGCCTGACGCAGCAGTTTCCGCCCCAGCACACTGGTTTCAGCCCCGACGGAGTGGTTTCAGGCTCGGCGGAGAGGTTTCAGCCCCGACACAGTGGTTTTAGGCTTGGCGGAGTGGTTTCAGCCCCGACGCAGTGGTTTTAGGCTTGATGGAGTGCTTTCAGCCCCGACGCAGCGGTTCTAGGCTTGATGGAGTGCTTTCAGCCCCGACGCAGTGGTTTTCGGCTTGATGGAGTGCTTTCAGCCCCGACACAGTGGTTTCAGGCTCGGCGGAGTGGTTTCAGCCCCGACGCAGTGGTTTTAGGCTCGGCGGAGTGGTTTCAGCCCCGACAGAGAGGTTTTAGGCTTGGCGGAGTGGTTTCAGCCCCAACGCAGTGGTTTTAGGCTTGATGCAGTGTTTTCAGCCCCGACGCAGTGGTTTTAGGCTTGATGGAGTGCTTTCAGCCCCGACGCAGTGGTTTTAGGCTTGATGGAGTGCTTTCAGCCCCGACACAGTGGTTTCAGGCTCGGCGGAGTGGTTTCAGCCCCAACGCAGTGGTTTTAGGCTCGGCGGAGTGGTTTCAGCCCCGACGCAGTGGTTTTAGGCTTGGCGCAGTGGTCTTAATGTCGGCAGATTTGTTTCAGCCCCGACGCAGTGGTTTTAGGCTCGGCGGAGTGGTTTCAGCCCCAACGCAGTGGTTTTAGGCTCGGTGGAGTGGTTTCAGCCCCGACGCAGTGGTTTTAGGCTTGGCGCAGTGGTCTTAATGTCGGCAGATTTGTTTCAGCCCCGACGCAGTGGTTTTAGGCTTGGCGGAGTGGTTTCAGCCCCGACGGAGTGGTTTTAGGCTTGGCGGAGTGGTTTCGGCCCCGACGGGGTGGTTTCAGCACTGGTGGAGTGCTTTCAGCCCCGACACAGTGGTTTCAGGCTCAGCGGAGTGGTTTCAGCCCCAACGCAGTGGTTTTAGGCTCGGCGGAGTGGTTTCAGCCCCGATGCATTGGTTTTAGGCTTGGCGGAGTGGTTTCAGCCCCGATGGAATGGTTTTAGGCTTGACGGAGTGGTTTCAGCACTGGCGGAGTGGTTTTGGCCCTCACGGACTTCTTTTAGGCCTGATACAGTGGTTTCAGCCCCGACGGAGTGGTTTTAGGCTCGGCGGAGTGGTTTCAGTCCCGATGCAGTGGTTTTAGGCCTGATGGAGTGGTTTTAGGCTTGGTGGAGCGGTTTCAGCCCCGACGCTCTGCTTTTAGGCTCGGCGGCGTGGTTTTGGCCCTCACGGAGTGGTTTCAGGCTTGGCGGAGTGGTTTCAGCCCCGACAGAGAGGTTTTAGGCTCGGCGGAGTGGTTTCAGCTCCGACGCAGTGGTTTTAGGCTTGATGGAGTGGTTTCAACGTCAGCCGAGTGGTTTTGGCCCTGGCGGAGTGGTTTCAGCCCCGATGGAGTGGTTTTAGGCTTGCCGGATTGATTTCAGCACTGGTGGAGTGGTTTTGGCCCTGACGGAGTTGTTTTAGGCCTGATGGAGTGGTTTCAGCCCCGACGCAGTGGTTTTAGGCTCGGCGGAGTGGTTTCAGCCCCGACGGAGTGGTTTTAGGCTTGATGGAGTGCTTTCAGCCCCGACGCAGTGGTTTTAGGCTCGGTGGAGTGGTCTTAATGTCAGCCGAGTGGTTTTGGCCCTGGCGGAGTGCTTTCAGCCCCGACGCAGTGGTTTTAGGCTCGGCGGAGTGGTTTCAGCCCCGACACAGTGGTTTCAGGCTCGGCGGAGTGGTTTCAGCCCCAACGCAGTGGTTTTCGGCTCGGCGGAGTGGTTTCAGCCCCGACGCAGTGGTTTTAGGCTTGGCGCAGTGGTCTTAATGTCGGCAGATTTGTTTCAGCCCCGACGCAGTGGTTTTAGGCTCGGCGGAGTGGTTTCAGCCCCAACGCAGTGGTTTTAGGCTCGGCGGAGTGATTTTGGCCCCGATGGAGTTGTTTTAGGCTCGGCAGAGTGATTTCGGCCCCGACGGGGTGGTTTCAGGCTCGGCGGAGTGGTTTCGGCCCCGACGCAGTGGTTTTAGGCTCGGCGGAGTGCTTTCAGCCCCGACGCAGTGGTTTTGGCTTGGCGTAGTGGTCTTAATGTCGGCGGAGTGGTTTCCGCCCCGACGCAGTGGTTTTCGGCCTGACACAGTGCTTTTAAGCCTGACGGAGCAATTTCTGCCCCAGCACAGTGGTTTCAGCCCCGACGGAGTGGTTTTAGGCTCGGCAGAGTGGTTTTGGCCCTGACGCAGTGGTTTTAGGCTCGGCGGAGTGATTTTGGCCCTGACAGAGTTGTTTTAGGCTCGGCGGAGTGGTTTCAGCCCCGACGGGGTGGTTTCAGGCTTGATGGAGTGCTTTCAGCCCCGACGCAGTGGTTTTCGGCTCGGCGGAGTGGTTTCAGCCCCGATGGAGTGGTTTTAGGCTTGGTGCAGTGGTTTTAATGTCAGCGGAGTGGTTTTGGCCCTGGCGGGGTGGTTTCAGCCCCAACGCAGTGGTTTGGGGCTTGGCGGAGTGGTTTCAGCCCCAAAGCAGTGGTTTTGACCCTGACGGATTGGTTTCAGCCCTGATGCAGTGTTTTCAGGCTCGGCGGAGTGGTTTTAGGCCCGACAGACTGGTTTCAGCCCCAACGCAGAGGTTTCAGCCCCAGCGGAGTGGTTTCATCCCCGACGGAGTGGTTTTATGCTTGGCAGAGTGGTTTCGGCCCCAACAGAGTGGTTTTCGGCCTCTTGTAGTGGTTTTGGACTTGGCGGAGTGGTTTCAGCCCCGACGGAGTGGTTTCAGCCCCAACGCAGTGGTTGTGCCCTAACGGAGCGGTTTCCACCCCGGCGCAGTGGTTTTGGGCTTGGTGGACTGGTTTCAGCTCCGACGGACTGGTTTCAGCCCCAGCGGCGTGGTTTCGGCCCCAACGGAGTGGTTTTAGGCTTGGCGGAGTGGTTTCAGCCCCAGCGGAGTGGTTTCAGCCCCGACGGAGTGGTTTCAGGCTCGGCAGAGTGGTTTCAGGTTTGGCGGAGTGGTTTCAGGCTCGGCGGAGTGGTTTCAGGCTCGGCGGAGTGTTTTCGGCCCCGGCGGAGTTGTTTTAAGGCCGGCGGAGTGGTTTCAGCCCCGACGGAGTGGTTTCAGCCCCAACGCAGTGGTTGTGCCCTAACGGAGCGGTTTCCGCCCCGGCGCAGTGGTTTTGGGCTTGGTGGACTGGTTTCAGCTCCGACGGACTGGTTTCAGCCCCAGCAGCGTGGTTTCGGCCCCAACGGAGTGGTTTTAGGCTTGGCGGAGTGGTTTCAGCCCCAGCGGAGTGGTTTCAGCCCCGACGGAGTGGTTTCAGGCTCGGCGAAGTGGTTTCAGGTTTGACGGAGGTTTTTTTGGACTGGCGCAGTGGTTTTGGGCTTGGCGGAGCGGTTTCAGGCCCAATGGAGTGGTTTTGGCCCTGACGGAGTGGTTTCAGCCCCTGCGGAGTGGTTTCAGCCCCTGCGGAGTGGTTTCCGCCCCAGCGGAGTGGTTTCAGCCCCGGCGGAGTGGTTTCAGCCCGGGCAGAGTGGTTTCAGGCTCGGCAGAGTGGTTTTCAGGCTTGGCAGAGTGGTTTCAGGCCCAGCGGAGTGGTTTCAGCCCCAACAGAGTGGTTTTCAGCTCAGCGGAGTGGTTTTAAGGTCGGCGGAGTGGTTTCGGCCCCGACGCAGCAGTTTTGGGCTTTACAGAGTAGTTTCGGCCCCGATGGAGTGGTTTCAGCACTGGTGGAGCGGTTTTGGCCCCGATGGAGTTGTTTTAGGCTCGGCGGAGTGGTTTCAGGTTTGACGGAGTTGTTTCAGGTTTGGCGGAGTGGTTTCAGGTTCGGCGGAGTGGTTTCAGCGCTGGTGGAGTGGTTTCCGCCCCGACGGAGTGGTTTCCGCCCTGACAGAGTTTTTTTGGACTGACGCAGTGGTTTTGGGCTTGGCGGAGTGGTTTCAGCCCCGGCGGAGTGGTTTTGTCCCTGACGGAGTGGTTTTAGGCTCAGCGGAGTGGTTTCGGCCCCAACGGAGTGGTTTCGACCCCGATGGAGTGGTTTCAGGATCGACGGAGTGGTTTTAAGGACGGTGGAGTGGTTTCCGCCCCGACGGAGTGGTTTTAAGGTCGGCGGAGTGGTTTTGGCCCTGACGGAGTGTTTTTAAGGTCGGCGGAGTGGTTTCAGGCTCGGCGGAGTGGTTTCACCCTTGGTGGAGTGGTTTCGGTCCCGACAGAGTGGTTTCAGCCCCGGCGGAGTGGTTTCAGTCTCGGTGGAGTGGTTTCAGCCCCGACAGAGTGGTTTCAGCCCCGACGCAGTGTTTTTAGGCTCGGCAGAGTGGTTTCGGCCACAACGGAGTGGTTTTAGGCTTGGCGGAGTGGTTTCAGCCCCAGCGGAGTGGTTTCCGCCCCGACGGAGTGGTTTCAGGCTCGGCAGAGTGATTTCGGCCCCGACGGAGTGGTTTTAGGCTCGGCAGAGTGATTTTGGCCCCGACGGGGTGGTTTCAGGCTCGGCAGAGTGGTTTGGGCCCTGACGCAGTGGTTTTAGGCTTGCCAGAGTGGTTTCAGCCCCGACAGAGTGGTTTCAGCCCCGACGCAGTGGTTTTAGGCTCGGCGGAGTGGTCTTAATGTCGGCGGAGTGGTTTCAGCCCCGACGCAGTGGTTTTAGGCTTGCCGCAGTGGTCTTAATGTCGGCGGAGTGGTTTCAGCCCCGACGCAGTGGTTTTAGGCTCGGCGGAGTGATTTTGGCCCTGACGGAGTTGTTTTAGGCTCGGCGGAGTGGTTTCAGCCCCGATGGAGTGGTTTCAGGCTCGGCGGAGTGGTTTCAGTCCCAACGCAGTGGTTTTCGGCTCGGCGGAGTGGTTTCAGCCCCGACGGGGTGGTTTTAGGCTTGGTGCAGTGGTTTTAATGTCAGCGGAGTGGTTTTGGCCCTGGCGGAGTGGTTTCCGCCCCGACGCAGTGGTTTCCGCCCCGACAGAGTGGTTTTCAGCTCAGCGGAGTTGTTTCAGCCCCGACGCAGCAGTTTTGGGCTTTACAGAGTAGTTTCGGCCCCGACGGAGTGGTTTCAGCACTGGTGGAGCGGTTTTGGCCCCGATGGAGTTGTTTTAGGCGCGGCAGAATGGTTTTAGGCCTGACGGAGTGGTTTTAGGCTTGGCACAGTGGTTTTGGCCCTTGATGGAGTGGTTTTCAGCCTGACGGAGTGGTTTTGGGCTTGGCGGAGTGGTTTCAGACTTGGCGGAGCGGTTTCAGCCCCAGCGCAGTGGTTTTAGGGCTGACGGAGTGGTTTTGGGCTCGAAAGAGAGGTTTCGGCCCCAACGCGCTGGTTTTGGGCTTAGGCGGAGTGGTTTCGGCCCCAACGCAGTGGTTTTGTCCCCGGTGGAGTGGTTTTAGGCTTGGCAGAATGGTTTTAGGCCCCGATGGTGTGGTTTCGGGCTCGAAAGAGTGCTTTCCGCTCCGACGGAGTGGTTTTGGGCCTCACGTAGTGGTTTTAGTCTTGGCAGAGTGGTTTTGGCCCTGGCGGAGTGGTTTCAGCCCCAACGCAGTGGTTTGGGGCTTGGCGGAGTGGTTTCAGCCCCAAAGCAGTGGTTTTGACCCTGACGGATTGGTTTCAGCCCTGATGCAGTGTTTTCAGGCTCGGCGGAGTGGTTTTAGGCCCGACAGACTGGTTTCAGCCCCAACGCAGAGGTTTCAGCCCCAGCGGAGTGGTTTCATCCCCGACGGAGTGGTTTTATGCTTGGCAGAGTGGTTTCGGCCCCGACAGAGTGGTTTTCGGCCTCTTGTAGTGGTTTTGGACTTGGCGGAGTGGTTTCAGCCCCGACGGAGTGGTTTCAGCCCCAACGCAGTGGTTGTGCCCTAACGGAGCGGTTTCCGCCCCGGCGCAGTGGTTTTGGGCTTGGTGGACTGGTTTCAGCTCCGACGGACTGGTTTCAGCCCCAGCGGCGTGGTTTCGGCCCCAACGGAGTGGTTTTAGGCTTGGCGGAGTGGTTTCAGCCCCAGCGGAGTGGTTTCAGCCCCGACGGAGTGGTTTCAGGCTCGGCGAAGTGGTTTCAGGTTTGGCGGAGTGGTTTCAGGCTCGGCGGAGTGGTTTCAGGCTCGGCGGAGTGTTTTCGGCCCCGGCGGATTGGTTTCGGCCCCGACGGAGTTGTTTTAAGGCCGGCGGAGTGGTTTCGGCCCCGACGCAGTGGTTTCAGCCCTGACAGAGTTTTTTTTTGGACTGGCGCAGTGGTTTTCGGCTTGGCGGAGTGGTTTCAGGCCCAATGGAGTGGTTTTGGCCCTGACGGAATGGTTTTAGACTCAGCGGAGTGGTTTCAGCCCCGACGGAGTGGTTTCAGCCCCGGCGGAGTGGTTTCAGGCTCGGCAGAGTGGTTTTCAGGCTTGGCAGAGTGGTTTCAGCCCCGGTGGAGTGGTTTGAAGGTCGGCGGAGTGGTTTTAAGGTCGGCAGAGTGGTTTTAAGGTCGGCGGAGTGGTTTCGGCCCCAACGGAGTGTTTTTAACGTCGGCGGAGTAGTTTCAGTGCTGGTGGAGTGGTTTCCGCCCAGACGGAGTGGTTTCAGGCTCGGCGGAGTGGTTTTAGGCTCGGCGGAGTGGTTTGGGCCCCGACGCAGTGGTTTTAGGCTTGCCAGAGTGGTTTCAGCCCCGACGCAGTGGTTTTAGGCTCGGCGGAGTGGTTTCAGCCCCGACGCAGTGGTTTCAGCCCCGACGCAGTGGTTCCAGCCCCGATGCAGTGGTTTTAGGCTTGCCGCAGTGGTCTTAATGTCGGCGGAGTGGTTTCAGCCCCGACGCAGTGGTTTTAGGCTTGCCGCAGTGGTCTTAATGTCGGCGGAGTGGTTTCAGCCCCGACGCAGTGGTTTTAGGCTCGGCGGAGTGGTTTCAGCCCCGACGCAGTGGTTTTCGGCCTGACACAGTGCTTTTAAGCCTGACGGAGCAATTTCTGCCCCAGCACAGTGGTTTCAGCCCCGACGCAGTGGTTTTAGGCTCGGCGGAGTGATTTTGGCCCTGACGGAGTTGTTTTAGGCTCGGCGGAGTGGTTTCAGCCCCGATGGAGTGGTTTCAGGCTCGGCGGAGTGGTTTCAGTCCCAACGCAGTGGTTTTCGGCTCGGCGGAGTGGTTTCAGCCCCGACGGGGTGGTTTTAGGCTTGGTGCAGTGGTTTTAATGTCAGCGGAGTGGTTTTGGCCCTGGCGGAGTGGTTTCCGCCCCGACGCAGTGGTTTCCGCCCCGACAGAGTGGTTTTCAGCTCAGCGGAGTTGTTTCAGCCCCGACGCAGCAGTTTTGGGCTTTACAGAGTAGTTTCGGCCCCGACGGAGTGGTTTCAGCACTGGTGGAGCAGTTTTGGCCCCGATGGAGTTGTTTTAGGCGCGGCAGAATGGTTTTAGGCCTGACGGAGTGGTTTTAGGCTTGGCACAGTGGTTTTGGCCCTTGATGGAGTGGTTTTCAGCCTGACGGAGTGGTTTTGGGCTTGGCGGAGTGGTTTCAGACTTGGCGGAGCGGTTTCAGCCCCAGCGCAGTGGTTTTAGGGCTGACGGAGTGGTTTTGGGCTCGAAAGAGAGGTTTCGGCCCCAACGCGCTGGTTTTGGGCTTAGGCGGAGTGGTTTCGGCCCCAACGCAGTGGTTTTGTCCCCGGTGGAGTGGTTTTAGGCTTGGCAGAATGGTTTTAGGCCCCGATGGTGTGGTTTCGGGCTCGAAAGAGTGCTTTCCGCTCCGACGGAGTGGTTTTGGGCCTCACGTAGTGGTTTTAGTCTTGGCAGAGTGGTTTTGGCCCTGGCGGAGTGGTTTCAGCCCCAACGCAGTGGTTTGGGGCTTGGCGGAGTGGTTTCAGCCCCAAAGCAGTGGTTTTGACCCTGACGGATTGGTTTCAGCCCTGATGCAGTGTTTTCAGGCTCGGCGGAGTGGTTTTAGGCCCGACAGACTGGTTTCAGCCCCAACGCAGAGGTTTCAGCCCCAGCGGAGTGGTTTCATCCCCGACGGAGTGGTTTTATGCTTGGCAGAGTGGTTTCGGCCCCGACAGAGTGGTTTTCGGCCTCTTGTAGTGGTTTTGGACTTGGCGGAGTGGTTTCAGCCCCGACGGAGTGGTTTCAGCCCCAACGCAGTGGTTGTGCCCTAACGGAGCGGTTTCCGCCCCGGCGCAGTGGTTTTGGGCTTGGTGGACTGGTTTCAGCTCCGACGGACTGGTTTCAGCCCCAGCGGCGTGGTTTCGGCCCCAACGGAGTGGTTTTAGGCTTGGCGGAGTGGTTTCAGCCCCAGCGGAGTGGTTTCAGCCCCGACGGAGTGGTTTCAGGCTCGGCGAAGTGGTTTCAGGTTTGGCGGAGTGGTTTCAGGCTCGGCAGAGTGGTTTTAGGCTCGGCGGAGTGGTTTCAGCCCCAACGCAGTGGTTTTAGGCTCGGCGGAGTGATTTTGGCCCCGATGGAGTTGTTTTAGGCTCGGCAGAGTGATTTCGGCCCCGACGGGGTGGTTTCAGGATCGGCGGAGTGGTTTCGGCCCCGACGCAGTGGTTTTAGGCTCGGCGGAGTGCTTTCAGCCCCGACGCAGTGGTTTTGGCTTGGCGTAGTGGTCTTAATGTCGGCGGAGTGGTTTCCGCCCCGACGCAGTGGTTTTCGGCCTGACACAGTGCTTTTAAGCCTGACGGAGCAATTTCTGCCCCAGCACAGTGGTTTCAGCCCCGACGGAGTGGTTTTAGGCTCGGCAGAGTGGTTTTGGCCCTGACGCAGTGGTTTTAGGCTCGGCGGAGTGATTTTGGCCCTGACAGAGTTGTTTTAGGCTCGGCGGAGTGGTTTCAGCCCCGACGGGGTGGTTTCAGGCTTGATGGAGTGCTTTCAGCCCCGACGCAGTGGTTTTCGGCTCGGCGGAGTGGTTTCAGCCCCGATGGAGTGGTTTTAGGCTTGGTGCAGTGGTTTTAATGTCAGCGGAGTGGTTTTGGCCCTGGCGGGGTGGTTTCAGCCCCAACGCAGTGGTTTGGGGCTTGGCGGAGTGGTTTCAGCCCCAAAGCAGTGGTTTTGACCCTGACGGATTGGTTTCAGCCCTGATGCAGTGTTTTCAGGCTCGGCGGAGTGGTTTTAGGCCCGACAGACTGGTTTCAGCCCCAACGCAGAGGTTTCAGCCCCAGCGGAGTGGTTTCATCCCCGACGGAGTGGTTTTATGCTTGGCAGAGTGGTTTCGGCCCCAACAGAGTGGTTTTCGGCCTCTTGTAGTGGTTTTGGGCTTGGTGGACTGGTTTCAGCTCCGACGGACTGGTTTCAGCCCCAGCGGCGTGGTTTCGGCCCCAACGGAGTGGTTTTAGGCTTGGCGGAGTGGTTTCAGCCCCAGCGGAGTGGTTTCAGCCCCGACGGAGTGGTTTCAGGCTCGGCAGAGTGGTTTCAGGTTTGGCGGAGTGGTTTCAGGCTCGGCGGAGTGGTTTCAGGCTCGGCGGAGTGTTTTCGGCCCCGGCGGAGTTGTTTTAAGGCCGGCGGAGTGGTTTCAGCCCCGACGGAGTGGTTTCAGCCCCAACGCAGTGGTTGTGCCCTAACGGAGCGGTTTCCGCCCCGGCGCAGTGGTTTTGGGCTTGGTGGACTGGTTTCAGCTCCGACGGACTGGTTTCAGCCCCAGCAGCGTGGTTTCGGCCCCAACGGAGTGGTTTTAGGCTTGGCGGAGTGGTTTCAGCCCCAGCGGAGTGGTTTCAGCCCCGACGGAGTGGTTTCAGGCTCGGCGAAGTGGTTTCAGGTTTGACGGAGGTTTTTTTGGACTGGCGCAGTGGTTTTGGGCTTGGCGGAGCGGTTTCAGGCCCAATGGAGTGGTTTTGGCCCTGACGGAGTGGTTTCAGCCCCTGCGGAGTGGTTTCAGCCCCTGCGGAGTGGTTTCCGCCCCAGCGGAGTGGTTTCAGCCCCGGCGGAGTGGTTTCAGCCCGGGCAGAGTGGTTTCAGGCTCGGCAGAGTGGTTTTCAGGCTTGGCAGAGTGGTTTCAGGCCCAGCGGAGTGGTTTCAGCCCTAACAGAGTGGTTTTCAGCTCAGCGGAGTGGTTTTAAGGTCGGCGGAGTGGTTTCGGCCCCGACGCAGCAGTTTTGGGCTTTACAGAGTAGTTTCGGCCCCGATGGAGTGGTTTCAGCACTGGTGGAGCGGTTTTGGCCCCGATGGAGTTGTTTTAGGCTCGGCGGAGTGGTTTCAGGTTTGACGGAGTTGTTTCAGGTTTGGCGGAGTGGTTTCAGGTTCGGCGGAGTGGTTTCAGCGCTGGTGGAGTGGTTTCCGCCCCGACGGAGTGGTTTCCGCCCTGACAGAGTTTTTTTGGACTGACGCAGTGGTTTTGGGCTTGGCGGAGTGGTTTCAGCCCCGGCGGAGTGGTTTTGTCCCTGACGGAGTGGTTTTAGGCTCAGCGGAGTGGTTTCGGCCCCAACGGAGTGGTTTCGACCCCGATGGAGTGGTTTCAGGATCGACGGAGTGGTTTTAAGGACGGTGGAGTGGTTTCCGCCCCGACGGAGTGGTTTTAAGGTCGGCGGAGTGGTTTTGGCCCTGACGGAGTGTTTTTAAGGTCGGCGGAGTGGTTTCAGGCTCGGCGGAGTGGTTTCACCCTTGGTGGAGTGGTTTCGGTCCCGACAGAGTGGTTTCAGCCCCGGCGGAGTGGTTTCAGTCTCGGTGGAGTGGTTTCAGCCCCGACAGAGTGGTTTCAGCCCCGACGCAGTGTTTTTAGGCTCGGCAGAGTGGTTTCGGCCACAACGGAGTGGTTTTAGGCTTGGCGGAGTGGTTTCAGCCCCAGCGGAGTGGTTTCCGCCCCGACGGAGTGGTTTCAGGCTCGGCAGAGTGATTTCGGCCCCGACGGAGTGGTTTTAGGCTCGGCAGAGTGATTTTGGCCCCGACGGGGTGGTTTCAGGCTCGGCAGAGTGGTTTGGGCCCTGACGCAGTGGTTTTAGGCTTGCCAGAGTGGTTTCAGCCCCGACAGAGTGGTTTCAGCCCCGACGCAGTGGTTTTAGGCTCGGCGGAGTGGTCTTAATGTCGGCGGAGTGGTTTCAGCCCCGACGCAGTGGTTTTAGGCTTGCCGCAGTGGTCTTAATGTCGGCGGAGTGGTTTCAGCCCCGACGCAGTGGTTTTAGGCTCGGCGGAGTGATTTTGGCCCTGACGGAGTTGTTTTAGGCTCGGCGGAGTGGTTTCAGCCCCGATGGAGTGGTTTCAGGCTCGGCGGAGTGGTTTCAGTCCCAACGCAGTGGTTTTCGGCTCGGCGGAGTGGTTTCAGCCCCGACGGGGTGGTTTTAGGCTTGGTGCAGTGGTTTTAATGTCAGCGGAGTGGTTTTGGCCCTGGCGGAGTGGTTTCCGCCCCGACGCAGTGGTTTCCGCCCCGACAGAGTGGTTTTCAGCTCAGCGGAGTTGTTTCAGCCCCGACGCAGCAGTTTTGGGCTTTACAGAGTAGTTTCGGCCCCGACGGAGTGGTTTCAGCACTGGTGGAGCGGTTTTGGCCCCGATGGAGTTGTTTTAGGCGCGGCAGAATGGTTTTAGGCCTGACGGAGTGGTTTTAGGCTTGGCACAGTGGTTTTGGCCCTTGATGGAGTGGTTTTCAGCCTGACGGAGTGGTTTTGGGCTTGGCGGAGTGGTTTCAGACTTGGCGGAGCGGTTTCAGCCCCAGCGCAGTGGTTTTAGGGCTGACGGAGTGGTTTTGGGCTCGAAAGAGAGGTTTCGGCCCCAACGCGCTGGTTTTGGGCTTAGGCGGAGTGGTTTCGGCCCCAACGCAGTGGTTTTGTCCCTGGTGGAGTGGTTTTAGGCTTGGCAGAATGGTTTTAGGCCCCGATGGTGTGGTTTCGGGCTCGAAAGAGTGCTTTCCGCTCCGACGGAGTGGTTTTGGGCCTCACGTAGTGGTTTTAGTCTTGGCAGAGTGGTTTTGGCCCTGGCGGGGTGGTTTCAGCCCCAACGCAGTGGTTTGGGGCTTGGCGGAGTGGTTTCAGCCCCAAAGCAGTGGTTTTGACCCTGACGGATTGGTTTCAGCCCTGATGCAGTGTTTTCAGGCTCGGCGGAGTGGTTTTAGGCCCGACAGACTGGTTTCAGCCCCAACGCAGAGGTTTCAGCCCCAGCGGAGTGGTTTCATCCCCGACGGAGTGGTTTTATGCTTGGCAGAGTGGTTTCGGCCCCGACAGAGTGGTTTTCGGCCTCTTGTAGTGGTTTTGGACTTGGCGGAGTGGTTTCAGCCCCGACGGAGTGGTTTCAGCCCCAACGCAGTGGTTGTGCCCTAACGGAGCGGTTTCCGCCCCGGCGCAGTGGTTTTGGGCTTGGTGGACTGGTTTCAGCTCCGACGGACTGGTTTCAGCCCCAGCGGCGTGGTTTCGGCCCCAACGGAGTGGTTTTAGGCTTGGCGGAGTGGTTTCAGCCCCAGCGGAGTGGTTTCAGCCCCGACGGAGTGGTTTCAGGCTCGGCGAAGTGGTTTCAGGTTTGGCGGAGTGGTTTCAGGCTCGGCGGAGTGGTTTCAGGCTCGGCGGAGTGTTTTCGGCCCCGGCGGAGTTGTTTTAAGGCCGGTGGAGTGGTTTCGGCCCCGACGCAGTGGTTTCAGCCCTGACAGAGTTTTTTTTGGACTGGCGCAGTGGTTTTCGGCTTGGCGGAGTGGTTTCAGGCCCAATGGAGTGGTTTTGGCCCTGACGGAGTGGTTTCCGCCCCAGCGGAGTGGTTTCCGCCCCAGCGGAGTGGTTTCAGCCCCGGCGGAGTGGTTTCAGCCCGGGCAGAGTGGTTTCAGCCCGGGCAGAGTGGTTTCAGGCTTGGCAGAGTGGTTTCAGGCCCGGCGGAGTGGTTTCAGCCCCGGTGGAGTGGTTTGAAGGTCGGCGGAGTGGTTTTAAGGTCGGCAGAGTGGTTTTAAGGTCGGCAGAGTGGTTTTAAGGTCGGCGGAGTGGTTTTGGCCCCAACGGAGTGTTTTTAACGTCGGCAGAGTAGTTTCAGTGCTGGTGGAGTGGTTTCCGCCCCGACGGAGTGGTTTCAGGCTCGGCGGAGTGGTTTTAGGCTCGGCGGAGTGGTTTTAGGCCCGACGGAGTGGTTTTAACGTCGGCGGATTGGTTTCCGCCCCAACGGAGTGGTTTTAAGGTCAGCGGAGTGGTTTCAGCGCTGGTGGAGTGGTTTCCGCCCCGACGGAGTGGTTTCAGCCCTGACAGAGTTTTTTTTGGACTGGCGCAGTGGTTTTGGGCTTGGCGGAGCGGTTTCAGGCCCAATGGAGTGGTTTTGGCCCTGACGGAGTGGTTTCAGCCCCTGCGGAGTGGTTTCAGCCCCTGCGGAGTGGTTTCCGCCCCAGCGGAGTGGTTTCAGCCCCGGCGGAGTGGTTTCAGCCCGGGCAGAGTGGTTTCAGGCTCGGCAGAGTGGTTTTCAGGCTTGGCAGAGTGGTTTCAGGCCCAGCGGAGTGGTTTCAGCCCCAACAGAGTGGTTTTCAGCTCAGCGGAGTGGTTTTAAGGTCGGCGGAGTGGTTTCGGCCCCGACGCAGCAGTTTTGGGCTTTACAGAGTAGTTTCGGCCCCGACGGAGTGGTTTCAGCACTGGTGGAGCGGTTTTGGCCCCGATGGAGTTGTTTTAGGCGCGGCAGAATGGTTTTAGGCCTGACGGAGTGGTTTTAGGCTTGGCACAGTGGTTTTGGCCCTTGATGGAGTGGTTTTCAGCCTGACGGAGTGGTTTTGGGCTTGGCGGAGTGGTTTCAGACTTGGCGGAGCGGTTTCAGCCCCAGCGCAGTGGTTTTAGGGCTGACGGAGTTGTTTTGGGCTCGAAAGAGAGGTTTCGGCCCCAACGCGCTGGTTTTGGGCTTAGGCGGAGTGGTTTCGGCCCCAACGCAGTGGTTTTGTCCCCGGTGGAGTGGTTTTAGGCTTGGCAGAATGGTTTTAGGCCCCGATGGTGTGGTTTCGGGCTCGAAAGAGTGCTTTCCGCTCCGACGGAGTGGTTTTGGGCCTCACGTAGTGGTTTTAGTCTTGGCAGAGTGGTTTTGGCCCTGGCGGAGTGGTTTCAGCCCCAACGCAGTGGTTTGGGGCTTGGCGGAGTGGTTTCAGCCCCAAAGCAGTGGTTTTGACCCTGACGGATTGGTTTCAGCCCTGATGCAGTGTTTTCAGGCTCGGCGGAGTGGTTTTAGGCCCGACAGACTGGTTTCAGCCCCAACGCAGAGGTTTCAGCCCCAGCGGAGTGGTTTCATCCCCGACGGAGTGGTTTTATGCTTGGCAGAGTGGTTTCGGCCCCGACAGAGTGGTTTTCGGCCTCTTGTAGTGGTTTTGGACTTGGCGGAGTGGTTTCAGCCCCGACGGAGTGGTTTCAGCCCCAACGCAGTGGTTGTGCCCTAACGGAGCGGTTTCCGCCCCGGCGCAGTGGTTTTGGGCTTGGTGGACTGGTTTCAGCTCCGACGGACTGGTTTCAGCCCCAGCGGCGTGGTTTCGGCCCCAACGGAGTGGTTTTAGGCTTGGCGGAGTGGTTTCAGCCCCAGCGGAGTGGTTTCAGCCCCGACGGAGTGGTTTCAGGCTCGGCGAAGTGGTTTCAGGTTTGGCGGAGTGGGTTCAGGTTTGGCGGAGTGGTTTCAGGCTCGGCAGAGTGTTTTCGGCCCCGGCGGAGTTGTTTTAAGGCCGGCGGAGTGGTTTCGGCCCCGACGCAGTGGTTTCAGCCCTGACAGAGTTTTTTTTGGACTGGCGCAGTGGTTTTCGGCTTGGCGGAGTGGTTTCAGGCCCAATGGAGTGGTTTTGGCCCTGACGGAGTGGTTTCCGCCCCAGCGGAGTGGTTTCCGCCCCAGCGGAGTGGTTTCAGCCCCGGCGGAGTGGTTTCAGCCCGGGCAGAGTGGTTTCAGGCTCGGCAGAGTGGTTTTCAGGCTTGGCAGAGTGGTTTCAGGCCCGGCGGAGTGGTTTCAGCCCCGGTGGAGTGGTTTGAAGGTCGGCGGAGTGGTTTTAAGGTCGGCAGAGTGGTTTTAAGGTCGGCAGAGTGGTTTTAAGGTCGGCGGAGTGGTTTTGGCCCCAACGGAGTGTTTTTAACGTCGGCAGAGTAGTTTCAGTGCTGGTGGAGTGGTTTCCGCCCCGACGGAGTGGTTTCAGGCTCGGCGGAGTGGTTTTAGGCTTGGCGGAGTGGTTTTAGGCCCGACGGAGTGGTTTTAACGTCGGCGGATTGGTTTCCGCCCCAACGGAGTGGTTTTAAGGTCAGCGGAGTGGTTTCAGCGCTGGTGGAGTGGTTTCCGCCCCGACGGAGTGGTTTCAGCCCTGACAGAGTTTTTTTTGGACTGGCGCAGTGGTTTTGGGCTTGGCGGAGCGGTTTCAGGCCCAATGGAGTGGTTTTGGCCCTGACGGAGTGGTTTCAGCCCCTGCGGAGTGGTTTCAGCCCCTGCGGAGTGGTTTCCGCCCCAGCGGAGTGGTTTCAGCCCCGGCGGAGTGGTTTCAGCCCGGGCAGAGTGGTTTCAGGCTCGGCAGAGTGGTTTTCAGGCTTGGCAGAGTGGTTTCAGGCCCAGCGGAGTGGTTTCAGCCCCAACAGAGTGGTTTTCAGCTCAGCGGAGTGGTTTTAAGGTCGGCGGAGTGGTTTCGGCCCCGACGCAGCAGTTTTGGGCTTTACAGAGTAGTTTCGGCCCCGATGGAGTGGTTTCAGCACTGGTGGAGCGGTTTTGGCCCCGATGGAGTTGTTTTAGGCTCGGCGGAGTGGTTTCAGGTTTGACGGAGTTGTTTCAGGTTTGGCGGAGTGGTTTCAGGTTCGGCGGAGTGGTTTCAGCGCTGGTGGAGTGGTTTCCGCCCCGACGGAGTGGTTTCCGCCCTGACAGAGTTTTTTTTGGACTGGCGCAGTGGTTTTGGGCTTGGCGGAGTGGTTTCAGCCCCGGCGGAGTGGTTTTGTCCCTGACGGAGTGGTTTTAGGCTCAGCGGAGTGGTTTCGGCCCCAACGGAGTGGTTTCGACCCCGATGGAGTGGTTTCAGGATCGACGGAGTGGTTTTAAGGACGGTGGAGTGGTTTCTGCCCCGACGGAGTGGTTTTAAGGTCGGCGGAGTGGTTTTGGCCCTGACGGAGTGTTTTTAAGGTCGGCGGAGTGGTTTCAGGCTCAGCGGAGTGGTTTCACCCTTGGTGGAGTGGTTTCGGTCCCGACAGAGTGGTTTCAGCCCCGGCGGAGTGGTTTCAGTCTCGGTGGAGTGGTTTCAGCCCCGACAGAGTGGTTTCAGCCCCGACCCAGTGTTTTTAGGCTCGGCAGAGTGGTTTCGGCCACAACGGAGTGGTTTTAGGCTTGGCGGAGTGGTTTCAGCCCCAGCGGAGTGGTTTCCGCCCCGACGGAGTGGTTTCAGGCTCGGCAGAGTGATTTCGGCCCCGACGCAGTGGTTTTAGGCTCGGCAGAGTGATTTTGGCCCCGACGGGGTGGTTTCAGGCTCGGCAGAGTGGTTTGGGCCCCGACGCAGTGGTTTTAGGCTTGCCAGAGTGGTCTTAATGTCGGCGGAGTGGTTTCAGCCCCGACGCAGTGGTTTTAGGCTTGCCGCAGTGGTCTTAATGTCGGCGGAGTGGTTTCAGCCCCGACGCAGTGGTTTTAGGCTCGGCGGAGTGGTTTCAGCCCCGACGCAGTGGTTTTCGGCCTGACACAGTGCTTTTAAGCCTGACGGAGCAATTTCTGCCCCAGCACAGTGGTTTCAGCCCCGACGCAGTGGTTTTAGGCTCGGCGGAGTGATTTTGGCCCTGACGGAGTTGTTTTAGGCTCGGCGGAGTGGTTTCAGCCCCGATGGAGTGGTTTCAGGCTCGGCGGAGTGGTTTCAGTCCCAACGCAGTGGTTTTCGGCTCGGCGGAGTGGTTTCAGCCCCGACGAGGTGGTTTTAGGCTTGGTGCAGTGGTTTTAATGTCAGCGGAGTGGTTTTGGCCCTGGCGGAGTGGTTTCCGCCCCGACGCAGTGGTTTCCGCCCCGACAGAGTGGTTTTCAGCTCAGCGGAGTTGTTTCAGCCCCGACGCAGCAGTTTTGGGCTTTACAGAGTAGTTTCGGCCCCGACGGAGTGGTTTCAGCACTGGTGGAGCGGTTTTGGCCCCGATGGAGTTGTTTTAGGCGCGGCAGAATGGTTTTAGGCCTGACGGAGTGGTTTTAGGCTTGGCACAGTGGTTTTGGCCCTTGATGGAGTGGTTTTCAGCCTGACGGAGTGGTTTTGGGCTTGGCGGAGTGGTTTCAGACTTGGCGGAGCGGTTTCAGCCCCAGCGCAGTGGTTTTAGGGCTGACGGAGTGGTTTTGGGCTCGAAAGAGAGGTTTCGGCCCCAACGCGCTGGTTTTGGGCTTAGGCGGAGTGGTTTCGGCCCCAACGCAGTGGTTTTGTCCCTGGTGGAGTGGTTTTAGGCTTGGCAGAATGGTTTTAGGCCCCGATGGTGTGGTTTCGGGCTCGAAAGAGTGCTTTCCGCTCCGACGGAGTGGTTTTGGGCCTCACGTAGTGGTTTTAGTCTTGGCAGAGTGGTTTTGGCCCTGGCGGAGTGGTTTCAGCCCCAACGCAGTGGTTTGGGGCTTGGCGGAGTGGTTTCAGCCCCAAAGCGGTGGTTTTGACCCTGACGGATTGGTTTCAGCCCTGATGCAGTGTTTTCAGGCTCGGCGGAGTGGTTTTAGGCCCGACAGACTGGTTTCAGCCCCAACGCAGAGGTTTCAGCCCCAGCGGAGTGGTTTCATCCCCGACGGAGTGGTTTTATGCTTGGCAGAGTGGTTTCGGCCCCGACAGAGTGGTTTTCGGCCTCTTGTAGTGGTTTTGGACTTGGCGGAGTGGTTTCAGCCCCGACGGAGTGGTTTCAGCCCCAACGCAGTGGTTGTGCCCTAACGGAGCGGTTTCCGCCCCGGCGCAGTGGTTTTGGGCTTGGTGGACTGGTTTCAGCTCCGACGGACTGGTTTCAGCCCCAGCGGCGTGGTTTCGGCCCCAACGGAGTGGTTTTAGGCTTGGCGGAGTGGTTTCAGCCCCAGCGGAGTGGTTTCAGCCCCGACGGAGTGGTTTCAGGCTCGGCGAAGTGGTTTCAGGTTTGGCGGAGTGGGTTCAGGTTTGGCGGAGTGGTTTCAGGCTCGGCAGAGTGTTTTCGGCCCCGGCGGAGTTGTTTTAAGGCCGGCGGAGTGGTTTCGGCCCCGACGGAGTGGTTTCAGCCCTGACAGAGTTTTTTTTTGGACTGGCGCAGTGGTTTTCGGCTTGGCGGAGTGGTTTCAGGCCCAATGGAGTGGTTTTGGCCCTGACGGAGTGGTTTCCGCCCCAGCGGAGTGGTTTCCGCCCCAGCGGAGTGGTTTCAGCCCCGGCGGAGTGGTTTCAGCCCGGGCAGAGTGGTTTCAGGCTCGGCAGAGTGGTTTTCAGGCTTGGCAGAGTGGTTTCAGGCCCGGCGGAGTGGTTTCAGCCCCGGTGGAGTGGTTTGAAGGTCGGCGGAGTGGTTTTAAGGTCGGCAGAGTGGTTTTAAGGTCGGCAGAGTGGTTTTAAGGTCGGCGGAGTGGTTTTGGCCCCAACGGAGTGTTTTTAACGTCGGCAGAGTAGTTTCAGTGCTGGTGGAGTGGTTTCCGCCCCGACGGAGTGGTTTCAGGCTCGGCGGAGTGGTTTTAGGCTTGGCGGAGTGGTTTTAGGCCCGACGGAGTGGTTTTAACGTCGGCGGATTGGTTTCCGCCCCAACGGAGTGGTTTTAAGGTCAGCGGAGTGGTTTCAGCGCTGGTGGAGTGGTTTCCGCCCCGACGGAGTGGTTTCAGCCCTGACAGAGTTTTTTTTGGACTGGCGCAGTGGTTTTGGGCTTGGCGGAGCGGTTTCAGGCCCAATGGAGTGGTTTTGGCCCTGACGGAGTGGTTTCAGCCCCTGCGGAGTGGTTTCAGCCCCTGCGGAGTGGTTTCCGCCCCAGCGGAGTGGTTTCAGCCCCGGCGGAGTGGTTTCAGCCCGGGCAGAGTGGTTTCAGGCTCGGCAGAGTGGTTTTCAGGCTTGGCAGAGTGGTTTCAGGCCCAGCGGAGTGGTTTCAGCCCCAACAGAGTGGTTTTCAGCTCAGCGGAGTGGTTTTAAGGTCGGCGGAGTGGTTTCGGCCCCGACGCAGCAGTTTTGGGCTTTACAGAGTAGTTTCGGCCCCGACGGAGTGGTTTCAGCACTGGTGGAGCGGTTTTGGCCCCGATGGAGTTGTTTTAGGCGCGGCAGAATGGTTTTAGGCCTGACGGAGTGGTTTTAGGCTTGGCACAGTGGTTTTGGCCCTTGATGGAGTGGTTTTCAGCCTGACGGAGTGGTTTTGGGCTTGGCGGAGTGGTTTCAGACTTGGCGGAGCGGTTTCAGCCCCAGCGCAGTGGTTTTAGGGCTGACGGAGTTGTTTTGGGCTCGAAAGAGAGGTTTCGGCCCCAACGCGCTGGTTTTGGGCTTAGGCGGAGTGGTTTCGGCCCCAACGCAGTGGTTTTGTCCCCGGTGGAGTGGTTTTAGGCTTGGCAGAATGGTTTTAGGCCCCGATGGTGTGGTTTCGGGCTCGAAAGAGTGCTTTCCGCTCCGACGGAGTGGTTTTGGGCCTCACGTAGTGGTTTTAGTCTTGGCAGAGTGGTTTTGGCCCTGGCGGAGTGGTTTCAGCCCCAACGCAGTGGTTTGGGGCTTGGCGGAGTGGTTTCAGCCCCAAAGCAGTGGTTTTGACCCTGACGGATTGGTTTCAGCCCTGATGCAGTGTTTTCAGGCTCGGCGGAGTGGTTTTAGGCCCGACAGACTGGTTTCAGCCCCAACGCAGAGGTTTCAGCCCCAGCGGAGTGGTTTCATCCCCGACGGAGTGGTTTTATGCTTGGCAGAGTGGTTTCGGCCCCGACAGAGTGGTTTTCGGCCTCTTGTAGTGGTTTTGGACTTGGCGGAGTGGTTTCAGCCCCGACGGAGTGGTTTCAGCCCCAACGCAGTGGTTGTGCCCTAACGGAGCGGTTTCCGCCCCGGCGCAGTGGTTTTGGGCTTGGTGGACTGGTTTCAGCTCCGACGGACTGGTTTCAGCCCCAGCGGCGTGGTTTCGGCCCCAACGGAGTGGTTTTAGGCTTGGCGGAGTGGTTTCAGCCCCAGCGGAGTGGTTTCAGCCCCGACGGAGTGGTTTCAGGCTCGGCGAAGTGGTTTCAGGTTTGGCGGAGTGGGTTCAGGTTTGGCGGAGTGGTTTCAGGCTCGGCAGAGTGTTTTCGGCCCCGGCGGAGTTGTTTTAAGGCCGGCGGAGTGGTTTCGGCCCCGACGGAGTGGTTTCAGCCCTGACAGAGTTTTTTTTTGGACTGGCGCAGTGGTTTTCGGCTTGGCGGAGTGGTTTCAGGCCCAATGGAGTGGTTTTGGCCCTGACGGAGTGGTTTCCGCCCCAGCGGAGTGGTTTCCGCCCCAGCGGAGTGGTTTCAGCCCCGGCGGAGTGGTTTCAGCCCGGGCAGAGTGGTTTCAGGCTCGGCAGAGTGGTTTTCAGGCTTGGCAGAGTGGTTTCAGGCCCGGCGGAGTGGTTTCAGCCCCGGTGGAGTGGTTTGAAGGTCGGCGGAGTGGTTTTAAGGTCGGCAGAGTGGTTTTAAGGTCGGCAGAGTGGTTTTAAGGTCGGCGGAGTGGTTTTGGCCCCAACGGAGTGTTTTTAACGTCGGCAGAGTAGTTTCAGTGCTGGTGGAGTGGTTTCCGCCCCGACGGAGTGGTTTCAGGCTCGGCGGAGTGGTTTTAGGCTTGGCGGAGTGGTTTTAGGCCCGACGGAGTGGTTTTAACGTCGGCGGATTGGTTTCCGCCCCAACGGAGTGGTTTTAAGGTCAGCGGAGTGGTTTCAGCGCTGGTGGAGTGGTTTCCGCCCCGACGGAGTGGTTTCAGCCCTGACAGAGTTTTTTTTGGACTGGCGCAGTGGTTTTGGGCTTGGCGGAGCGGTTTCAGGCCCAATGGAGTGGTTTTGGCCCTGACGGAGTGGTTTCAGCCCCTGCGGAGTGGTTTCAGCCCCTGCGGAGTGGTTTCCGCCCCAGCGGAGTGGTTTCAGCCCCGGCGGAGTGGTTTCAGCCCGGGCAGAGTGGTTTCAGGCTCGGCAGAGTGGTTTTAAGGCTTGGCAGAGTGGTTTCAGGCCCGGCGGAGTGGTTTCAGCCCCAACAGAGTGGTTTTCAGCTCAGCGGAGTGGTTTTAAGGTCGGCGGAGTGGTTTCGGCCCCGACGCAGCAGTTTTGGGCTTTACAGAGTAGTTTCGGCCCCGACGGAGTGGTTTCAGCACTGGTGGAGCGGTTTTGGCCCCGATGGAGTTGTTTTAGGCGCGGCAGAATGGTTTTAGGCCTGACGGAGTGGTTTTAGGCTTGGCACAGTGGTTTTGGCCCTTGATGGAGTGGTTTTCAGCCTGACGGAGTGGTTTTGGGCTTGGCGGAGTGGTTTCAGACTTGGCGGAGCGGTTTCAGCCCCAGCGCAGTGGTTTTAGGGCTGACGGAGTTGTTTTGGGCTCGAAAGAGAGGTTTCGGCCCCAACGCGCTGGTTTTGGGCTTAGGCGGAGTGGTTTCGGCCCCAACGCAGTGGTTTTGTCCCCGGTGGAGTGGTTTTAGGCTTGGCAGAATGGTTTTAGGCCCCGATGGTGTGGTTTCGGGCTCGAAAGAGTGCTTTCCGCTCCGACGGAGTGGTTTTGGGCCTCACGTAGTGGTTTTAGTCTTGGCAGAGTGGTTTTGGCCCTGGCGGAGTGGTTTCAGCCCCAACGCAGTGGTTTGGGGCTTGGCGGAGTGGTTTCAGCCCCAAAGCAGTGGTTTTGACCCTGACGGATTGGTTTCAGCCCTGATGCAGTGTTTTCAGGCTCGGCGGAGTGGTTTTAGGCCCGACAGACTGGTTTCAGCCCCAACGCAGAGGTTTCAGCCCCAGCGGAGTGGTTTCATCCCCGACGGAGTGGTTTTATGCTTGGCAGAGTGGTTTCGGCCCCGACAGAGTGGTTTTCGGCCTCTTGTAGTGGTTTTGGACTTGGCGGAGTGGTTTCAGCCCCGACGGAGTGGTTTCAGCCCCAACGCAGTGGTTGTGCCCTAACGGAGCGGTTTCCGCCCCGGCGCAGTGGTTTTGGGCTTGGTGGACTGGTTTCAGCTCCGACGGACTGGTTTCAGCCCCAGCGGCGTGGTTTCGGCCCCAACGGAGTGGTTTTAGGCTTGGCGGAGTGGTTTCAGCCCCAGCGGAGTGGTTTCAGCCCCGACGGAGTGGTTTCAGGCTCGGCGAAGTGGTTTCAGGTTTGGCGGAGTGGGTTCAGGTTTGGCGGAGTGGTTTCAGGCTCGGCAGAGTGTTTTCGGCCCCGGCGGAGTTGTTTTAAGGCCGGCGGAGTGGTTTCGGCCCCGACGCAGTGGTTTCAGCCCTGACAGAGTTTTTTTTGGACTGGCGCAGTGGTTTTCGGCTTGGCGGAGTGGTTTCAGGCCCAATGGAGTGGTTTTGGCCCTGACGGAGTGGTTTCCGCCCCAGCGGAGTGGTTTCCGCCCCAGCGGAGTGGTTTCAGCCCCGGCGGAGTGGTTTCAGCCCGGGCAGAGTGGTTTCAGGCTCGGCAGAGTGGTTTTCAGGCTTGGCAGAGTGGTTTCAGGCCCGGCGGAGTGGTTTCAGCCCCGGTGGAGTGGTTTGAAGGTCAGCGGAGTGGTTTTAAGGTCGGCAGAGTGGTTTTAAGGTCGGCAGAGTGGTTTTAAGGTCGGCGGAGTGGTTTTGGCCCCAACGGAGTGTTTTTAACGTCGGCAGAGTAGTTTCAGTGCTGGTGGAGTGGTTTCCGCCCCGACGGAGTGGTTTCAGGCTCGGCGGAGTGGTTTTAGGCTCGGCGGAGTGGTTTTAGGCCCGACGGAGTGGTTTTAACGTCGGCGGATTGGTTTCCGCCCCAACGGAGTGGTTTTAAGGTCAGCGGAGTGGTTTCAGCGCTGGTGGAGTGGTTTCCGCCCCGACGGAGTGGTTTCAGCCCTGACAGAGTTTTTTTTGGACTGGCGCAGTGGTTTTGGGCTTGGCGGAGCGGTTTCAGGCCCAATGGAGTGGTTTTGGCCCTGACGGAGTGGTTTCAGCCCCTGCGGAGTGGTTTCAGCCCCTGCGGAGTGGTTTCCGCCCCAGCGGAGTGGTTTCAGCCCCGGCGGAGTGGTTTCAGCCCGGGCAGAGTGGTTTCAGGCTCGGCAGAGTGGTTTTCAGGCTTGGCAGAGTGGTTTCAGGCCCAGCGGAGTGGTTTCAGCCCCAACAGAGTGGTTTTCAGCTCAGCGGAGTGGTTTTAAGGTCGGCGGAGTGGTTTCGGCCCCGACGCAGCAGTTTTGGGCTTTACAGAGTAGTTTCGGCCCCGATGGAGTGGTTTCAGCACTGGTGGAGCGGTTTTGGCCCCGATGGAGTTGTTTTAGGCTCGGCGGAGTGGTTTCAGGTTTGACGGAGTTGTTTCAGGTTTGGCGGAGTGGTTTCAGGTTCGGCGGAGTGGTTTCAGCGCTGGTGGAGTGGTTTCCGCCCCGACGGAGTGGTTTCCGCCCTGACAGAGTTTTTTTTGGACTGGCGCAGTGGTTTTGGGCTTGGCGGAGTGGTTTCAGCCCCGGCGGAGTGGTTTTGTCCCTGACGGAGTGGTTTTAGGCTCAGCGGAGTGGTTTCGGCCCCAACGGAGTGGTTTCGACCCCGATGGAGTGGTTTCAGGATCGACGGAGTGGTTTTAAGGACGGTGGAGTGGTTTCTGCCCCGACGGAGTGGTTTTAAGGTCGGCGGAGTGGTTTTGGCCCTGACGGAGTGTTTTTAAGGTCGGCGGAGTGGTTTCAGGCTCAGCGGAGTGGTTTCACCCTTGGTGGAGTGGTTTCGGTCCCGACAGAGTGGTTTCAGCCCCGGCGGAGTGGTTTCAGTCTCGGTGGAGTGGTTTCAGCCCCGACAGAGTGGTTTCAGCCCCGACCCAGTGTTTTTAGGCTCGGCAGAGTGGTTTCGGCCACAACGGAGTGGTTTTAGGCTTGGCGGAGTGGTTTCAGCCCCAGCGGAGTGGTTTCCGCCCCGACGGAGTGGTTTCAGGCTCGGCAGAGTGATTTCGGCCCCGACGCAGTGGTTTTAGGCTCGGCAGAGTGATTTTGGCCCCGACGGGGTGGTTTCAGGCTCGGCAGAGTGGTTTGGGCCCCGACGCAGTGGTTTTAGGCTTGCCAGAGTGGTTTCAGCCCCGACGCAGTGGTTTCAGCCCCGACGCAGTGGTTTTAGGCTTGCCAGAGTGGTCTTAATGTCGGCGGAGTGGTTTCAGCCCCGACGCAGTGGTTTTAGGCTTGCCGCAGTGGTCTTAATGTCGGCGGAGTGGTTTCAGCCCCGACGCAGTGGTTTTAGGCTCGGCGGAGTGGTTTCAGCCCCGACGCAGTGGTTTTCGGCCTGACACAGTGCTTTTAAGCCTGACGGAGCAATTTCTGCCCCAGACAGAGTGGTTTCAGCCCCGACGCAGTGGTTTTAGGCTCGGCGGAGTGATTTTGGCCCTGACGGAGTTGTTTTAGGCTCGGCGGAGTGGTTTCAGCCCCGATGGAGTGGTTTCAGGCTCGGCGGAGTGGTTTCAGTCCCAACGCAGTGGTTTTCGGCTCGGCGGAGTGGTTTCAGCCCCGACGAGGTGGTTTTAGGCTTGGTGCAGTGGTTTTAATGTCAGCGGAGTGGTTTTGGCCCTGGCGGAGTGGTTTCCGCCCCGACGCAGTGGTTTCCGCCCCGACAGAGTGGTTTTCAGCTCAGCGGAGTTGTTTCAGCCCCGACGCAGCAGTTTTGGGCTTTACAGAGTAGTTTCGGCCCCGACGGAGTGGTTTCAGCACTGGTGGAGCGGTTTTGGCCCCGATGGAGTTGTTTTAGGCGCGGCAGAATGGTTTTAGGCCTGACGGAGTGGTTTTAGGCTTGGCACAGTGGTTTTGGCCCTTGATGGAGTGGTTTTCAGCCTGACGGAGTGGTTTTGGGCTTGGCGGAGTGGTTTCAGACTTGGCGGAGCGGTTTCAGCCCCAGCGCAGTGGTTTTAGGGCTGACGGAGTGGTTTTGGGCTCGAAAGAGAGGTTTCGGCCCCAACGCGCTGGTTTTGGGCTTAGGCGGAGTGGTTTCGGCCCCAACGCAGTGGTTTTGTCCCTGGTGGAGTGGTTTTAGGCTTGGCAGAATGGTTTTAGGCCCCGATGGTGTGGTTTCGGGCTCGAAAGAGTGCTTTCCGCTCCGACGGAGTGGTTTTGGGCCTCACGTAGTGGTTTTAGTCTTGGCAGAGTGGTTTTGGCCCTGGCGGAGTGGTTTCAGCCCCAACGCAGTGGTTTGGGGCTTGGCGGAGTGGTTTCAGCCCCAAAGCGGTGGTTTTGACCCTGACGGATTGGTTTCAGCCCTGATGCAGTGTTTTCAGGCTCGGCGGAGTGGTTTTAGGCCCGACAGACTGGTTTCAGCCCCAACGCAGAGGTTTCAGCCCCAGCGGAGTGGTTTCATCCCCGACGGAGTGGTTTTATGCTTGGCAGAGTGGTTTCGGCCCCGACAGAGTGGTTTTCGGCCTCTTGTAGTGGTTTTGGACTTGGCGGAGTGGTTTCAGCCCCGACGGAGTGGTTTCAGCCCCAACGCAGTGGTTGTGCCCTAACGGAGCGGTTTCCGCCCCGGCGCAGTGGTTTTGGGCTTGGTGGACTGGTTTCAGCTCCGACGGACTGGTTTCAGCCCCAGCGGCGTGGTTTCGGCCCCAACGGAGTGGTTTTAGGCTTGGCGGAGTGGTTTCAGCCCCAGCGGAGTGGTTTCAGCCCCGACGGAGTGGTTTCAGGCTCGGCGAAGTGGTTTCAGGTTTGGCGGAGTGGGTTCAGGTTTGGCGGAGTGGTTTCAGGCTCGGCAGAGTGTTTTCGGCCCCGGCGGAGTTGTTTTAAGGCCGGCGGAGTGGTTTCGGCCCCGACGGAGTGGTTTCAGCCCTGACAGAGTTTTTTTTTGGACTGGCGCAGTGGTTTTCGGCTTGGCGGAGTGGTTTCAGGCCCAATGGAGTGGTTTTGGCCCTGACGGAGTGGTTTCCGCCCCAGCGGAGTGGTTTCCGCCCCAGCGGAGTGGTTTCAGCCCCGGCGGAGTGGTTTCAGCCCGGGCAGAGTGGTTTCAGGCTCGGCAGAGTGGTTTTCAGGCTTGGCAGAGTGGTTTCAGGCCCGGCGGAGTGGTTTCAGCCCCGGTGGAGTGGTTTGAAGGTCGGCGGAGTGGTTTTAAGGTCGGCAGAGTGGTTTTAAGGTCGGCAGAGTGGTTTTAAGGTCGGCGGAGTGGTTTTGGCCCCAACGGAGTGTTTTTAACGTCGGCAGAGTAGTTTCAGTGCTGGTGGAGTGGTTTCCGCCCCGACGGAGTGGTTTCAGGCTCGGCGGAGTGGTTTTAGGCTTGGCGGAGTGGTTTTAGGCCCGACGGAGTGGTTTTAACGTCGGCGGATTGGTTTCCGCCCCAACGGAGTGGTTTTAAGGTCAGCGGAGTGGTTTCAGCGCTGGTGGAGTGGTTTCCGCCCCGACGGAGTGGTTTCAGCCCTGACAGAGTTTTTTTTGGACTGGCGCAGTGGTTTTGGGCTTGGCGGAGCGGTTTCAGGCCCAATGGAGTGGTTTTGGCCCTGACGGAGTGGTTTCAGCCCCTGCGGAGTGGTTTCAGCCCCTGCGGAGTGGTTTCCGCCCCAGCGGAGTGGTTTCAGCCCCGGCGGAGTGGTTTCAGCCCGGGCAGAGTGGTTTCAGGCTCGGCAGAGTGGTTTTCAGGCTTGGCAGAGTGGTTTCAGGCCCAGCGGAGTGGTTTCAGCCCCTGCGGAGTGGTTTCCGCCCCAGCGGAGTGGTTTCAGCCCCGGCGGAGTGGTTTCAGCCCGGGCAGAGTGGTTTCAGGCTCGGCAGAGTGGTTTTCAGGCTTGGCAGAGTGGTTTCAGGCCCAGCGGAGTGGTTTCAGCCCCAACAGAGTGGTTTTCAGCTCAGCGGAGTGGTTTTAAGGTCGGCGGAGTGGTTTCGGCCCCGACGCAGCAGTTTTGGGCTTTACAGAGTAGTTTCGGCCCCGATGGAGTGGTTTCAGCACTGGTGGAGCGGTTTTGGCCCCGATGGAGTTGTTTTAGGCTCGGCGGAGTGGTTTCAGGTTTGACGGAGTGGTTTCAGGTTTGGCGGAGTGGTTTCAGGTTCGGCGGAGTGGTTTCAGCGCTGGTGGAGTGGTTTCCGCCCCGACGGAGTGGTTTCCGCCCTGACAGAGTTTTTTTGGACTGACGCAGTGGTTTTGGGCTTGGCGGAGTGGTTTCAGCCCCGGCGGAGTGGTTTTGTCCCTGACGGAGTGGTTTTAGGCTCAGCGGAGTGGTTTCGGCCCCAACGGAGTGGTTTCGACCCCGATGGAGTGGTTTCAGGATCGACGGAGTGGTTTTAAGGACGGTGGAGTGGTTTCCGCCCCGACGGAGTGGTTTTAAGGTCGGCGGAGTGGTTTCAGGCTCGGCGGAGTGGTTTCACCCTTGGTGGAGTGGTTTCGGTCCCGACAGAGTGGTTTCAGCCCCGGCGGAGTGGTTTCAGTCTCGGTGGAGTGGTTTCAGCCCCGACAGAGTGGTTTCAGCCCCGACGCAGTGTTTTTAGGCTCGGCAGAGTGGTTTCGGCCACAACGGAGTGGTTTTAGGCTTGGCGGAGTGGTTTCAGCCCCAGCGGAGTGGTTTCCGCCCCGACGGAGTGGTTTCAGGCTCGGCAGAGTGATTTCGGCCCCGACGCAGTGGTTTTAGGCTCGGCAGAGTGATTTTGGCCCCGACGGGGTGGTTTCAGGCTCGGCAGAGTGGTTTGGGCCCTGACGCAGTGGTTTTAGGCTTGCCAGAGTGGTTTCAGCCCCGACGCAGTGGTTTCAGCCCCGACGCAGTGGTTTTAGGCTCGGCGGAGTGGTCTTAATGTCGGCGGAGTGGTTTCAGCCCCGACGCAGTGGTTTTAGGCTTGCCGCAGTGGTCTTAATGTCGGCGGAGTGGTTTCAGCCCCGACGCAGTGGTTTTAGGCTCGGCGGAGTGATTTTGGCCCTGACGGAGTGTTTTTAGGCTCGGCGGAGTGGTTTCAGCCCCGATGGAGTGGTTTCAGGCTCGGCGGAGTGGTTTCAGTCCCAACGCAGTGGTTTTCGGCTCGGCGGAGTGGTTTCAGCCCCGACGGGGTGGTTTTAGGCTTGGTGCAGTGGTTTTAATGTCAGCGGAGTGGTTTTGGCCCTGGCGGAGTGGTTTCCGCCCCGACGCAGTGGTTTCCGCCCCGACAGAGTGGTTTTCAGCTCAGCGGAGTTGTTTCAGCCCCGACGCAGCAGTTTTGGGCTTTACAGAGTAGTTTCGGCCCCGACGGAGTGGTTTCAGCACTGGTGGAGCGGTTTTGGCCCCGATGGAGTTGTTTTAGGCGCGGCAGAATGGTTTTAGGCCTGACGGAGTGGTTTTAGGCTTGGCACAGTGGTTTTGGCCCTTGATGGAGTGGTTTTCAGCCTGACGGAGTGGTTTTGGGCTTGGCGGAGTGGTTTCAGACTTGGCGGAGCGGTTTCAGCCCCAGCGCAGTGGTTTTAGGGCTGACGGAGTTGTTTTGGGCTCGAAAGAGAGGTTTCGGCCCCAACGCGCTGGTTTTGGGCTTAGGCGGAGTGGTTTCGGCCCCAACGCAGTGGTTTTGTCCCCGGTGGAGTGGTTTTAGGCTTGGCAGAATGGTTTTAGGCCCCGATGGTGTGGTTTCGGGCTCGAAAGAGTGCTTTCCGCTCCGACGGAGTGGTTTTGGGCCTCACGTAGTGGTTTTAGTCTTGGCAGAGTGGTTTTGGCCCTGGCGGGGTGGTTTCAGCCCCAACGCAGTGGTTTGGGGCTTGGCGGAGTGGTTTCAGCCCCAAAGCAGTGGTTTTGACCCTGACGGATTGGTTTCAGCCCTGATGCAGTGTTTTCAGGCTCGGCGGAGTGGTTTTAGGCCCGACAGACTGGTTTCAGCCCCAACGCAGAGGTTTCAGCCCCAGCGGAGTGGTTTCATCCCCGACGGAGTGGTTTTATGCTTGGCAGAGTGGTTTCGGCCCCGACAGAGTGGTTTTCGGCCTCTTGTAGTGGTTTTGGACTTGGCGGAGTGGTTTCAGCCCCGACGGAGTGGTTTCAGCCCCAACGCAGTGGTTGTGCCCTAACGGAGCGGTTTCCGCCCCGGCGCAGTGGTTTTGGGCTTGGTGGACTGGTTTCAGCTCCGACGGACTGGTTTCAGCCCCAGCGGCGTGGTTTCGGCCCCAACGGAGTGGTTTTAGGCTTGGCGGAGTGGTTTCAGCCCCAGCGGAGTGGTTTCAGCCCCGACGGAGTGGTTTCAGGCTCGGCGAAGTGGTTTCAGGTTTGGCGGAGTGGGTTCAGGTTTGGCGGAGTGGTTTCAGGCTCGGCAGAGTGTTTTCGGCCCCGGCGGAGTTGTTTTAAGGCCGGCGGAGTGGTTTCGGCCCCGACGCAGTGGTTTCAGCCCTGACAGAGTTTTTTTTGGACTGGCGCAGTGGTTTTCGGCTTGGCGGAGTGGTTTCAGGCCCAATGGAGTGGTTTTGGCCCTGACGGAGTGGTTTCCGCCCCAGCGGAGTGGTTTCCGCCCCAGCGGAGTGGTTTCAGCCCCGGCGGAGTGGTTTCAGCCCGGGCAGAGTGGTTTCAGGCTCGGCAGAGTGGTTTTCAGGCTTGGCAGAGTGGTTTCAGGCCCGGCGGAGTGGTTTCAGCCCCGGTGCAGTGGTTTGAAGGTCGGCGGAGTGGTTTTAAGGTCGGCGGAGTGGTTTTAAGGTCGGCGGAGTGGTTTTGGCCCCAACGGAGTGTTTTTAACGTCGGCAGAGTAGTTTCAGTGCTGGTGGAGTGGTTTCCGCCCCGACGGAGTGGTTTCAGGCTCGGCGGAGTGGTTTTAGGCTCGGCGGAGTGGTTTTAGGCCTGACGGAGTGGTTTTAACGTCGGCGGATTGGTTTCCGCCCCAACGGAGTGGTTTTAAGGTCAGCGGAGTGGTTTCAGCGCTGGTGGAGTGGTTTCGGCCCCGACGGAGTGGTTTCAGCCCTGACAGAGTTTTTTTTGGACTGGCGCAGTGGTTTTGGGCTTGGCGGAGCGGTTTCAGGCCCAATGGAGTGGTTTTGGCCCTGACGGAGTGGTTTCAGCCCCTGCGGAGTGGTTTCAGCCCCTGCGGAGTGGTTTCCGCCCCAGCGGAGTGGTTTCAGCCCCGGCGGAGTGGTTTCAGCCCGGGCAGAGTGGTTTCAGGCTCGGCAGAGTGGTTTTCAGGCTTGGCAGAGTGGTTTCAGGCCCAGCGGAGTGGTTTCAGCCCCAACAGAGTGGTTTTCAGCTCAGCGGAGTGGTTTTAAGGTCGGCGGAGTGGTTTCGGCCCCGACGCAGCAGTTTTGGGCTTTACAGAGTAGTTTCGGCCCCGATGGAGTGGTTTCAGCACTGGTGGAGCGGTTTTGGCCCCGATGGAGTTGTTTTAGGCTCGGCGGAGTGGTTTCAGGTTTGACGGAGTTGTTTCAGGTTTGGCGGAGTGGTTTCAGGTTCGGCGGAGTGGTTTCAGCGCTGGTGGAGTGGTTTCCGCCCCGACGGAGTGGTTTCCGCCCTGACAGAGTTTTTTTGGACTGACGCAGTGGTTTTGGGCTTGGCGGAGTGGTTTCAGCCCCGGCGGAGTGGTTTTGTCCCTGACGGAGTGGTTTTAGGCTCAGCGGAGTGGTTTCGGCCCCAACGGAGTGGTTTCGACCCCGATGGAGTGGTTTCAGGATCGACGGAGTGGTTTTAAGGACGGTGGAGTGGTTTCCGCCCCGACGGAGTGGTTTTAAGGTCGGCGGAGTGGTTTTGGCCCTGACGGAGTGTTTTTAAGGTCGGCGGAGTGGTTTCAGGCTCAGCGGAGTGGTTTCACCCTTGGTGGAGTGGTTTCGGTCCCGACAGAGTGGTTTCAGCCCCGGCGGAGTGGTTTCAGTCTCGGTGGAGTGGTTTCAGCCCCGACAGAGTGGTTTCAGCCCCGACCCAGTGTTTTTAGGCTCGGCAGAGTGGTTTCGGCCACAACGGAGTGGTTTTAGGCTTGGCGGAGTGGTTTCAGCCCCAGCGGAGTGGTTTCCGCCCCGACGGAGTGGTTTCAGGCTCGGCAGAGTGATTTCGGCCCCGACGCAGTGGTTTTAGGCTCGGCAGAGTGATTTTGGCCCCGACGGGGTGGTTTCAGGCTCGGCAGAGTGGTTTGGGCCCCGACGCAGTGGTTTTAGGCTTGCCAGAGTGGTTTCAGCCCCGACGCAGTGGTTTCAGCCCCGACGCAGTGGTTTTAGGCTTGCCAGAGTGGTCTTAATGTCGGCGGAGTGGTTTCAGCCCCGACGCAGTGGTTTTAGGCTTGCCGCAGTGGTCTTAATGTCGGCGGAGTGGTTTCAGCCCCGACGCAGTGGTTTTAGGCTCGGCGGAGTGGTTTCAGCCCCGACGCAGTGGTTTTCGGCCTGACACAGTGCTTTTAAGCCTGACGGAGCAATTTCTGCCCCAGACAGAGTGGTTTCAGCCCCGACGCAGTGGTTTTAGGCTCGGCGGAGTGATTTTGGCCCTGACGGAGTTGTTTTAGGCTCGGCGGAGTGGTTTCAGCCCCGATGGAGTGGTTTCAGGCTCGGCGGAGTGGTTTCAGTCCCAACGCAGTGGTTTTCGGCTCGGCGGAGTGGTTTCAGCCCCGACGAGGTGGTTTTAGGCTTGGTGCAGTGGTTTTAATGTCAGCGGAGTGGTTTTGGCCCTGGCGGAGTGGTTTCCGCCCCGACGCAGTGGTTTCCGCCCCGACAGAGTGGTTTTCAGCTCAGCGGAGTTGTTTCAGCCCCGACGCAGCAGTTTTGGGCTTTACAGAGTAGTTTCGGCCCCGACGGAGTGGTTTCAGCACTGGTGGAGCGGTTTTGGCCCCGATGGAGTTGTTTTAGGCGCGGCAGAATGGTTTTAGGCCTGACGGAGTGGTTTTAGGCTTGGCACAGTGGTTTTGGCCCTTGATGGAGTGGTTTTCAGCCTGACGGAGTGGTTTTGGGCTTGGCGGAGTGGTTTCAGACTTGGCGGAGCGGTTTCAGCCCCAGCGCAGTGGTTTTAGGGCTGACGGAGTGGTTTTGGGCTCGAAAGAGAGGTTTCGGCCCCAACGCGCTGGTTTTGGGCTTAGGCGGAGTGGTTTCGGCCCCAACGCAGTGGTTTTGTCCCTGGTGGAGTGGTTTTAGGCTTGGCAGAATGGTTTTAGGCCCCGATGGTGTGGTTTCGGGCTCGAAAGAGTGCTTTCCGCTCCGACGGAGTGGTTTTGGGCCTCACGTAGTGGTTTTAGTCTTGGCAGAGTGGTTTTGGCCCTGGCGGAGTGGTTTCAGCCCCAACGCAGTGGTTTGGGGCTTGGCGGAGTGGTTTCAGCCCCAAAGCGGTGGTTTTGACCCTGACGGATTGGTTTCAGCCCTGATGCAGTGTTTTCAGGCTCGGCGGAGTGGTTTTAGGCCCGACAGACTGGTTTCAGCCCCAACGCAGAGGTTTCAGCCCCAGCGGAGTGGTTTCATCCCCGACGGAGTGGTTTTATGCTTGGCAGAGTGGTTTCGGCCCCGACAGAGTGGTTTTCGGCCTCTTGTAGTGGTTTTGGACTTGGCGGAGTGGTTTCAGCCCCGACGGAGTGGTTTCAGCCCCAACGCAGTGGTTGTGCCCTAACGGAGCGGTTTCCGCCCCGGCGCAGTGGTTTTGGGCTTGGTGGACTGGTTTCAGCTCCGACGGACTGGTTTCAGCCCCAGCGGCGTGGTTTCGGCCCCAACGGAGTGGTTTTAGGCTTGGCGGAGTGGTTTCAGCCCCAGCGGAGTGGTTTCAGCCCCGACGGAGTGGTTTCAGGCTCGGCGAAGTGGTTTCAGGTTTGGCGGAGTGGGTTCAGGTTTGGCGGAGTGGTTTCAGGCTCGGCAGAGTGTTTTCGGCCCCGGCGGAGTTGTTTTAAGGCCGGCGGAGTGGTTTCGGCCCCGACGGAGTGGTTTCAGCCCTGACAGAGTTTTTTTTTGGACTGGCGCAGTGGTTTTCGGCTTGGCGGAGTGGTTTCAGGCCCAATGGAGTGGTTTTGGCCCTGACGGAGTGGTTTCCGCCCCAGCGGAGTGGTTTCCGCCCCAGCGGAGTGGTTTCAGCCCCGGCGGAGTGGTTTCAGCCCGGGCAGAGTGGTTTCAGGCTCGGCAGAGTGGTTTTCAGGCTTGGCAGAGTGGTTTCAGGCCCGGCGGAGTGGTTTCAGCCCCGGTGGAGTGGTTTGAAGGTCGGCGGAGTGGTTTTAAGGTCGGCAGAGTGGTTTTAAGGTCGGCAGAGTGGTTTTAAGGTCGGCGGAGTGGTTTTGGCCCCAACGGAGTGTTTTTAACGTCGGCAGAGTAGTTTCAGTGCTGGTGGAGTGGTTTCCGCCCCGACGGAGTGGTTTCAGGCTCGGCGGAGTGGTTTTAGGCTTGGCGGAGTGGTTTTAGGCCCGACGGAGTGGTTTTAACGTCGGCGGATTGGTTTCCGCCCCAACGGAGTGGTTTTAAGGTCAGCGGAGTGGTTTCAGCGCTGGTGGAGTGGTTTCCGCCCCGACGGAGTGGTTTCAGCCCTGACAGAGTTTTTTTTGGACTGGCGCAGTGGTTTTGGGCTTGGCGGAGCGGTTTCAGGCCCAATGGAGTGGTTTTGGCCCTGACGGAGTGGTTTCAGCCCCTGCGGAGTGGTTTCAGCCCCTGCGGAGTGGTTTCCGCCCCAGCGGAGTGGTTTCAGCCCCGGCGGAGTGGTTTCAGCCCGGGCAGAGTGGTTTCAGGCTCGGCAGAGTGGTTTTCAGGCTTGGCAGAGTGGTTTCAGGCCCAGCGGAGTGGTTTCAGCCCCTGCGGAGTGGTTTCCGCCCCAGCGGAGTGGTTTCAGCCCCGGCGGAGTGGTTTCAGCCCGGGCAGAGTGGTTTCAGGCTCGGCAGAGTGGTTTTCAGGCTTGGCAGAGTGGTTTCAGGCCCAGCGGAGTGGTTTCAGCCCCAACAGAGTGGTTTTCAGCTCAGCGGAGTGGTTTTAAGGTCGGCGGAGTGGTTTCGGCCCCGACGCAGCAGTTTTGGGCTTTACAGAGTAGTTTCGGCCCCGATGGAGTGGTTTCAGCACTGGTGGAGCGGTTTTGGCCCCGATGGAGTTGTTTTAGGCTCGGCGGAGTGGTTTCAGGTTTGACGGAGTGGTTTCAGGTTTGGCGGAGTGGTTTCAGGTTCGGCGGAGTGGTTTCAGCGCTGGTGGAGTGGTTTCCGCCCCGACGGAGTGGTTTCCGCCCTGACAGAGTTTTTTTGGACTGACGCAGTGGTTTTGGGCTTGGCGGAGTGGTTTCAGCCCCGGCGGAGTGGTTTTGTCCCTGACGGAGTGGTTTTAGGCTCAGCGGAGTGGTTTCGGCCCCAACGGAGTGGTTTCGACCCCGATGGAGTGGTTTCAGGATCGACGGAGTGGTTTTAAGGACGGTGGAGTGGTTTCCGCCCCGACGGAGTGGTTTTAAGGTCGGCGGAGTGGTTTCAGGCTCGGCGGAGTGGTTTCACCCTTGGTGGAGTGGTTTCGGTCCCGACAGAGTGGTTTCAGCCCCGGCGGAGTGGTTTCAGTCTCGGTGGAGTGGTTTCAGCCCCGACAGAGTGGTTTCAGCCCCGACGCAGTGTTTTTAGGCTCGGCAGAGTGGTTTCGGCCACAACGGAGTGGTTTTAGGCTTGGCGGAGTGGTTTCAGCCCCAGCGGAGTGGTTTCCGCCCCGACGGAGTGGTTTCAGGCTCGGCAGAGTGATTTCGGCCCCGACGCAGTGGTTTTAGGCTCGGCAGAGTGATTTTGGCCCCGACGGGGTGGTTTCAGGCTCGGCAGAGTGGTTTGGGCCCTGACGCAGTGGTTTTAGGCTTGCCAGAGTGGTTTCAGCCCCGACGCAGTGGTTTCAGCCCCGACGCAGTGGTTTTAGGCTCGGCGGAGTGGTCTTAATGTCGGCGGAGTGGTTTCAGCCCCGACGCAGTGGTTTTAGGCTTGCCGCAGTGGTCTTAATGTCGGCGGAGTGGTTTCAGCCCCGACGCAGTGGTTTTAGGCTCGGCGGAGTGATTTTGGCCCTGACGGAGTGTTTTTAGGCTCGGCGGAGTGGTTTCAGCCCCGATGGAGTGGTTTCAGGCTCGGCGGAGTGGTTTCAGTCCCAACGCAGTGGTTTTCGGCTCGGCGGAGTGGTTTCAGCCCCGACGGGGTGGTTTTAGGCTTGGTGCAGTGGTTTTAATGTCAGCGGAGTGGTTTTGGCCCTGGCGGAGTGGTTTCCGCCCCGACGCAGTGGTTTCCGCCCCGACAGAGTGGTTTTCAGCTCAGCGGAGTTGTTTCAGCCCCGACGCAGCAGTTTTGGGCTTTACAGAGTAGTTTCGGCCCCGACGGAGTGGTTTCAGCACTGGTGGAGCGGTTTTGGCCCCGATGGAGTTGTTTTAGGCGCGGCAGAATGGTTTTAGGCCTGACGGAGTGGTTTTAGGCTTGGCACAGTGGTTTTGGCCCTTGATGGAGTGGTTTTCAGCCTGACGGAGTGGTTTTGGGCTTGGCGGAGTGGTTTCAGACTTGGCGGAGCGGTTTCAGCCCCAGCGCAGTGGTTTTAGGGCTGACGGAGTTGTTTTGGGCTCGAAAGAGAGGTTTCGGCCCCAACGCGCTGGTTTTGGGCTTAGGCGGAGTGGTTTCGGCCCCAACGCAGTGGTTTTGTCCCCGGTGGAGTGGTTTTAGGCTTGGCAGAATGGTTTTAGGCCCCGATGGTGTGGTTTCGGGCTCGAAAGAGTGCTTTCCGCTCCGACGGAGTGGTTTTGGGCCTCACGTAGTGGTTTTAGTCTTGGCAGAGTGGTTTTGGCCCTGGCGGGGTGGTTTCAGCCCCAACGCAGTGGTTTGGGGCTTGGCGGAGTGGTTTCAGCCCCAAAGCAGTGGTTTTGACCCTGACGGATTGGTTTCAGCCCTGATGCAGTGTTTTCAGGCTCGGCGGAGTGGTTTTAGGCCCGACAGACTGGTTTCAGCCCCAACGCAGAGGTTTCAGCCCCAGCGGAGTGGTTTCATCCCCGACGGAGTGGTTTTATGCTTGGCAGAGTGGTTTCGGCCCCGACAGAGTGGTTTTCGGCCTCTTGTAGTGGTTTTGGACTTGGCGGAGTGGTTTCAGCCCCGACGGAGTGGTTTCAGCCCCAACGCAGTGGTTGTGCCCTAACGGAGCGGTTTCCGCCCCGGCGCAGTGGTTTTGGGCTTGGTGGACTGGTTTCAGCTCCGACGGACTGGTTTCAGCCCCAGCGGCGTGGTTTCGGCCCCAACGGAGTGGTTTTAGGCTTGGCGGAGTGGTTTCAGCCCCAGCGGAGTGGTTTCAGCCCCGACGGAGTGGTTTCAGGCTCGGCGAAGTGGTTTCAGGTTTGGCGGAGTGGGTTCAGGTTTGGCGGAGTGGTTTCAGGCTCGGCAGAGTGTTTTCGGCCCCGGCGGAGTTGTTTTAAGGCCGGCGGAGTGGTTTCGGCCCCGACGCAGTGGTTTCAGCCCTGACAGAGTTTTTTTTGGACTGGCGCAGTGGTTTTCGGCTTGGCGGAGTGGTTTCAGGCCCAATGGAGTGGTTTTGGCCCTGACGGAGTGGTTTCCGCCCCAGCGGAGTGGTTTCCGCCCCAGCGGAGTGGTTTCAGCCCCGGCGGAGTGGTTTCAGCCCGGGCAGAGTGGTTTCAGGCTCGGCAGAGTGGTTTTCAGGCTTGGCAGAGTGGTTTCAGGCCCGGCGGAGTGGTTTCAGCCCCGGTGCAGTGGTTTGAAGGTCGGCGGAGTGGTTTTAAGGTCGGCGGAGTGGTTTTAAGGTCGGCGGAGTGGTTTTGGCCCCAACGGAGTGTTTTTAACGTCGGCAGAGTAGTTTCAGTGCTGGTGGAGTGGTTTCCGCCCCGACGGAGTGGTTTCAGGCTCGGCGGAGTGGTTTTAGGCTCGGCGGAGTGGTTTTAGGCCTGACGGAGTGGTTTTAACGTCGGCGGATTGGTTTCCGCCCCAACGGAGTGGTTTTAAGGTCAGCGGAGTGGTTTCAGCGCTGGTGGAGTGGTTTCGGCCCCGACGGAGTGGTTTCAGCCCTGACAGAGTTTTTTTTGGACTGGCGCAGTGGTTTTGGGCTTGGCGGAGCGGTTTCAGGCCCAATGGAGTGGTTTTGGCCCTGACGGAGTGGTTTCAGCCCCTGCGGAGTGGTTTCAGCCCCTGCGGAGTGGTTTCCGCCCCAGCGGAGTGGTTTCAGCCCCGGCGGAGTGGTTTCAGCCCGGGCAGAGTGGTTTCAGGCTCGGCAGAGTGGTTTTCAGGCTTGGCAGAGTGGTTTCAGGCCCAGCGGAGTGGTTTCAGCCCCAACAGAGTGGTTTTCAGCTCAGCGGAGTGGTTTTAAGGTCGGCGGAGTGGTTTCGGCCCCGACGCAGCAGTTTTGGGCTTTACAGAGTAGTTTCGGCCCCGATGGAGTGGTTTCAGCACTGGTGGAGCGGTTTTGGCCCCGATGGAGTTGTTTTAGGCTCGGCGGAGTGGTTTCAGGTTTGACGGAGTTGTTTCAGGTTTGGCGGAGTGGTTTCAGGTTCGGCGGAGTGGTTTCAGCGCTGGTGGAGTGGTTTCCGCCCCGACGGAGTGGTTTCCGCCCTGACAGAGTTTTTTTGGACTGACGCAGTGGTTTTGGGCTTGGCGGAGTGGTTTCAGCCCCGGCGGAGTGGTTTTGTCCCTGACGGAGTGGTTTTAGGCTCAGCGGAGTGGTTTCGGCCCCAACGGAGTGGTTTCGACCCCGATGGAGTGGTTTCAGGATCGACGGAGTGGTTTTAAGGACGGTGGAGTGGTTTCCGCCCCGACGGAGTGGTTTTAAGGTCGGCGGAGTGGTTTTGGCCCTGACGGAGTGTTTTTAAGGTCGGCGGAGTGGTTTCAGGCTCGGCGGAGTGGTTTCACCCTTGGTGGAGTGGTTTCGGTCCCGACAGAGTGGTTTCAGCCCCGGCGGAGTGGTTTCAGTCTCGGTGGAGTGGTTTCAGCCCCGACAGAGTGGTTTCAGCCCCGACGCAGTGTTTTTAGGCTCGGCAGAGTGGTTTCGGCCACAACGGAGTGGTTTTAGGCTTGGCGGAGTGGTTTCAGCCCCAGCGGAGTGGTTTCCGCCCCGACGGAGTGGTTTCAGGCTCGGCAGAGTGATTTCGGCCCCGACGGAGTGGTTTTAGGCTCGGCAGAGTGATTTTGGCCCCGACGGGGTGGTTTCAGGCTCGGCAGAGTGGTTTGGGCCCCGACGCAGTGGTTTTAGGCTTGCCAGAGTGGTTTCAGCCCCGACGCAGTGGTTTCAGCCCCGACGCAGTGGTTTTAGGCTTGCCAGAGTGGTCTTAATGTCGGCGGAGTGGTTTCAGCCCCGACGCAGTGGTTTTAGGCTTGCCGCAGTGGTCTTAATGTCGGCGGAGTGGTTTCAGCCCCGACGCAGTGGTTTTAGGCTCGGCGGAGTGGTTTCAGCCCCGACGCAGTGGTTTTCGGCCTGACACAGTGCTTTTAAGCCTGACGGAGCAATTTCTGCCCCAGACAGAGTGGTTTCAGCCCCGACGCAGTGGTTTTAGGCTCGGCGGAGTGATTTTGGCCCTGACGGAGTTGTTTTAGGCTCGGCGGAGTGGTTTCAGCCCCGATGGAGTGGTTTCAGGCTCGGCGGAGTGGTTTCAGTCCCAACGCAGTGGTTTTCGGCTCGGCGGAGTGGTTTCAGCCCCGACGGGGTGGTTTTAGGCTTGGTGCAGTGGTTTTAATGTCAGCGGAGTGGTTTTGGCCCTGGCGGAGTGGTTTCCGCCCCGACGCAGTGGTTTCCGCCCCGACAGAGTGGTTTTCAGCTCAGCGGAGTTGTTTCAGCCCCGACGCAGCAGTTTTGGGCTTTACAGAGTAGTTTCGGCCCCGACGGAGTGGTTTCAGCACTGGTGGAGCGGTTTTGGCCCCGATGGAGTTGTTTTAGGCGCGGCAGAATGGTTTTAGGCCTGACGGAGTGGTTTTAGGCTTGGCACAGTGGTTTTGGCCCTTGATGGAGTGGTTTTCAGCCTGACGGAGTGGTTTTGGGCTTGGCGGAGTGGTTTCAGACTTGGCGGAGCGGTTTCAGCCCCAGCGCAGTGGTTTTAGGGCTGACGGAGTGGTTTTGGGCTCGAAAGAGAGGTTTCGGCCCCAACGCGCTGGTTTTGGGCTTAGGCGGAGTGGTTTCGGCCCCAACGCAGTGGTTTTGTCCCCGGTGGAGTGGTTTTAGGCTTGGCAGAATGGTTTTAGGCCCCGATGGTGTGGTTTCGGGCTCGAAAGAGTGCTTTCCGCTCCGACGGAGTGGTTTTGGGCCTCACGTAGTGGTTTTAGTCTTGGCAGAGTGGTTTTGGCCCTGGCGGGGTGGTTTCAGCCCCAACGCAGTGGTTTGGGGCTTGGCGGAGTGGTTTCAGCCCCAAAGCAGTGGTTTTGACCCTGACGGATTGGTTTCAGCCCTGATGCAGTGTTTTCAGGCTCGGCGGAGTGGTTTTAGGCCCGACAGACTGGTTTCAGCCCCAACGCAGAGGTTTCAGCCCCAGCGGAGTGGTTTCATCCCCGACGGAGTGGTTTTATGCTTGGCAGAGTGGTTTCGGCCCCGACAGAGTGGTTTTCGGCCTCTTGTAGTGGTTTTGGACTTGGCGGAGTGCTTTCAGCCCCGACGGAGTGGTTTCAGCCCCAACGCAGTGGTTGTGCCCTAACGGAGCGGTTTCCGCCCCGGCGCAGTGGTTTTGGGCTTGGTGGACTGGTTTCAGCTCCGACGGACTGGTTTCAGCCCCAGCGGCGTGGTTTCGGCCCCAACGGAGTGGTTTTAGGCTTGGCGGAGTGGTTTCAGCCCCAGCGGAGTGGTTTCAGCCCCGACGGAGTGGTTTCAGGCTCGGCGAAGTGGTTTCAGGTTTGGCGGAGTGGGTTCAGGTTTGGCGGAGTGGTTTCAGGCTCGGCAGAGTGTTTTCGGCCCCGGCGGAGTTGTTTTAAGGCCGGCGGAGTGGTTTCGGCCCCGACGCAGTGGTTTCAGCCCTGACAGAGTTTTTTTTGGACTGGCGCAGTGGTTTTCGGCTTGGCGGAGTGGTTTCAGGCCCAATGGAGTGGTTTTGGCCCTGACGGAGTGGTTTCCGCCCCAGCGGAGTGGTTTCCGCCCCAGCGGAGTGGTTTCAGCCCCGGCGGAGTGGTTTCAGCCCGGGCAGAGTGGTTTCAGGCTCGGCAGAGTGGTTTTCAGGCTTGGCAGAGTGGTTTCAGGCCCGGCGGAGTGGTTTCAGCCCCGGTGGAGTGGTTTGAAGGTCGGCGGAGTGGTTTTAAGGTCGGCGGAGTGGTTTTAAGGTCGGCGGAGTGGTTTTGGCCCCAACGGAGTGTTTTTAACGTCGGCAGAGTAGTTTCAGTGCTGGTGGAGTGGTTTCCGCCCCGACGGAGTGGTTTCAGGCTCGGCGGAGTGGTTTTAGGCTCGGCGGAGTGGTTTTAGGCCCGACGGAGTGGTTTTAACGTCGGCGGATTGGTTTCCGCCCCAACGGAGTGGTTTTAAGGTCAGCGGAGTGGTTTCAGCGCTGGTGGAGTGGTTTCCGCCCCGACGGAGTGGTTTCAGCCCTGACAGAGTTTTTTTTGGACTGGCGCAGTGGTTTTGGGCTTGGCGGAGCGGTTTCAGGCCCAATGGAGTGGTTTTGGCCCTGACGGAGTGGTTTCAGCCCCTGCGGAGTGGTTTCAGCCCCTGCGGAGTGGTTTCCGCCCCAGCGGAGTGGTTTCAGCCCCGGCGGAGTGGTTTCAGCCCGGGCAGAGTGGTTTCAGGCTCGGCAGAGTGGTTTTCAGGCTTGGCAGAGTGGTTTCAGGCCCAGCGGAGTGGTTTCAGCCCCAACAGAGTGGTTTTCAGCTCAGCGGAGTGGTTTTAAGGTCGGCGGAGTGGTTTCGGCCCCGACGCAGCAGTTTTGGGCTTTACAGAGTAGTTTCGGCCCCGATGGAGTGGTTTCAGCACTGGTGGAGCGGTTTTGGCCCCGATGGAGTTGTTTTAGGCTCGGCGGAGTGGTTTCAGGTTTGACGGAGTTGTTTCAGGTTTGGCGGAGTGGTTTCAGGTTCGGCGGAGTGGTTTCAGCGCTGGTGGAGTGGTTTCAGCACTGGTGGAGCGGTTTTGGCCCCGATGGAGTTGTTTTAGGCGCGGCAGAATGGTTTTAGGCCTGACGGAGTGGTTTTAGGCTTGGCACAGTGGTTTTGGCCCTTGATGGAGTGGTTTTCAGCCTGACGGAGTGGTTTTGGGCTTGGCGGAGTGGTTTCAGACTTGGCGGAGCGGTTTCAGCCCCAGCGCAGTGGTTTTAGGGCTGACGGAGTGGTTTTGGGCTCGAAAGAGAGGTTTCGGCCCCAACGCGCTGGTTTTGGGCTTAGGCGGAGTGGTTTCGGCCCCAACGCAGTGGTTTTGTCCCCGGTGGAGTGGTTTTAGGCTTGGCAGAATGGTTTTAGGCCCCGATGGTGTGGTTTCGGGCTCGAAAGAGTGCTTTCCGCTCCGACGGAGTGGTTTTGGGCCTCACGTAGTGGTTTTAGTCTTGGCAGAGTGGTTTTGGCCCTGGCGGGGTGGTTTCAGCCCCAACGCAGTGGTTTGGGGCTTGGCGGAGTGGTTTCAGCCCCAAAGCAGTGGTTTTGACCCTGACGGATTGGTTTCAGCCCTGATGCAGTGTTTTCAGGCTCGGCGGAGTGGTTTTAGGCCCGACAGACTGGTTTCAGCCCCAACGCAGAGGTTTCAGCCCCAGCGGAGTGGTTTCATCCCCGACGGAGTGGTTTTATGCTTGGCAGAGTGGTTTCGGCCCCAACAGAGTGGTTTTCGGCCTCTTGTAGTGGTTTTGGACTTGGCGGAGTGGTTTCAGCCCCGACGGAGTGGTTTCAGCCCCAACGCAGTGGTTGTGCCCTAACGGAGCGGTTTCCGCCCCGGCGCAGTGGTTTTGGGCTTGGTGGACTGGTTTCAGCTCCGACGGACTGGTTTCAGCCCCAGCGGCGTGGTTTCGGCCCCAACGGAGTGGTTTTAGGCTTGGCGGAGTGGTTTCAGCCCCAGCGGAGTGGTTTCAGCCCCGACGGAGTGGTTTCAGGCTCGGCGAAGTGGTTTCAGGTTTGGCGGAGTGGGTTCAGGTTTGGCGGAGTGGTTTCAGGCTCGGCAGAGTGTTTTCGGCCCCGGCGGAGTTGTTTTAAGGCCGGCGGAGTGGTTTCGGCCCCGACGCAGTGGTTTCAGCCCTGACAGAGTTTTTTTTGGACTGGCGCAGTGGTTTTCGGCTTGGCGGAGTGGTTTCAGGCCCAATGGAGTGGTTTTGGCCCTGACGGAGTGGTTTCCGCCCCAGCGGAGTGGTTTCCGCCCCAGCGGAGTGGTTTCAGCCCCGGCGGAGTGGTTTCAGCCCGGGCAGAGTGGTTTCAGGCTCGGCAGAGTGGTTTTCAGGCTTGGCAGAGTGGTTTCAGGCCCGGCGGAGTGGTTTCAGCCCCGGTGCAGTGGTTTGAAGGTCGGCGGAGTGGTTTTAAGGTCGGCGGAGTGGTTTTAAGGTCGGCGGAGTGGTTTTGGCCCCAACGGAGTGTTTTTAACGTCGGCAGAGTAGTTTCAGTGCTGGTGGAGTGGTTTCCGCCCCGACGGAGTGGTTTCAGGCTCGGCGGAGTGGTTTTAGGCTCGGCGGAGTGGTTTTAGGCCTGACGGAGTGGTTTTAACGTCGGCGGATTGGTTTCCGCCCCAACGGAGTGGTTTTAAGGTCAGCGGAGTGGTTTCAGCGCTGGTGGAGTGGTTTCGGCCCCGACGGAGTGGTTTCAGCCCTGACAGAGTTTTTTTTGGACTGGCGCAGTGGTTTTGGGCTTGGCGGAGCGGTTTCAGGCCCAATGGAGTGGTTTTGGCCCTGACGGAGTGGTTTCAGCCCCTGCGGAGTGGTTTCAGCCCCTGCGGAGTGGTTTCCGCCCCAGCGGAGTGGTTTCAGCCCCGGCGGAGTGGTTTCAGCCCGGGCAGAGTGGTTTCAGGCTCGGCAGAGTGGTTTTCAGGCTTGGCAGAGTGGTTTCAGGCCCAGCGGAGTGGTTTCAGCCCCAACAGAGTGGTTTTCAGCTCAGCGGAGTGGTTTTAAGGTCGGCGGAGTGGTTTCGGCCCCGACGCAGCAGTTTTGGGCTTTACAGAGTAGTTTCGGCCCCGATGGAGTGGTTTCAGCACTGGTGGAGCGGTTTTGGCCCCGATGGAGTTGTTTTAGGCTCGGCGGAGTGGTTTCAGGTTTGACGGAGTTGTTTCAGGTTTGGCGGAGTGGTTTCAGGTTCGGCGGAGTGGTTTCAGCGCTGGTGGAGTGGTTTCCGCCCCGACGGAGTGGTTTCCGCCCTGACAGAGTTTTTTTGGACTGACGCAGTGGTTTTGGGCTTGGCGGAGTGGTTTCAGCCCCGGCGGAGTGGTTTTGTCCCTGACGGAGTGGTTTTAGGCTCAGCGGAGTGGTTTCGGCCCCAACGGAGTGGTTTCGACCCCGATGGAGTGGTTTCAGGATCGACGGAGTGGTTTTAAGGACGGTGGAGTGGTTTCCGCCCCGACGGAGTGGTTTTAAGGTCGGCGGAGTGGTTTTGGCCCTGACGGAGTGTTTTTAAGGTCGGCGGAGTGGTTTCAGGCTCGGCGGAGTGGTTTCACCCTTGGTGGAGTGGTTTCGGTCCCGACAGAGTGGTTTCAGCCCCGGCGGAGTGGTTTCAGTCTCGGTGGAGTGGTTTCAGCCCCGACAGAGTGGTTTCAGCCCCGACGCAGTGTTTTTAGGCTCGGCAGAGTGGTTTCGGCCACAACGGAGTGGTTTTAGGCTTGGCGGAGTGGTTTCAGCCCCAGCGGAGTGGTTTCCGCCCCGACGGAGTGGTTTCAGGCTCGGCAGAGTGATTTCGGCCCCGACGGAGTGGTTTTAGGCTCGGCAGAGTGATTTTGGCCCCGACGGGGTGGTTTCAGGCTCGGCAGAGTGGTTTGGGCCCCGACGCAGTGGTTTTAGGCTTGCCAGAGTGGTTTCAGCCCCGACGCAGTGGTTTCAGCCCCGACGCAGTGGTTTTAGGCTTGCCAGAGTGGTCTTAATGTCGGCGGAGTGGTTTCAGCCCCGACGCAGTGGTTTTAGGCTTGCCGCAGTGGTCTTAATGTCGGCGGAGTGGTTTCAGCCCCGACGCAGTGGTTTTAGGCTCGGCGGAGTGGTTTCAGCCCCGACGCAGTGGTTTTCGGCCTGACACAGTGCTTTTAAGCCTGACGGAGCAATTTCTGCCCCAGACAGAGTGGTTTCAGCCCCGACGCAGTGGTTTTAGGCTCGGCGGAGTGATTTTGGCCCTGACGGAGTTGTTTTAGGCTCGGCGGAGTGGTTTCAGCCCCGATGGAGTGGTTTCAGGCTCGGCGGAGTGGTTTCAGTCCCAACGCAGTGGTTTTCGGCTCGGCGGAGTGGTTTCAGCCCCGACGGGGTGGTTTTAGGCTTGGTGCAGTGGTTTTAATGTCAGCGGAGTGGTTTTGGCCCTGGCGGAGTGGTTTCCGCCCCGACGCAGTGGTTTCCGCCCCGACAGAGTGGTTTTCAGCTCAGCGGAGTTGTTTCAGCCCCGACGCAGCAGTTTTGGGCTTTACAGAGTAGTTTCGGCCCCGACGGAGTGGTTTCAGCACTGGTGGAGCGGTTTTGGCCCCGATGGAGTTGTTTTAGGCGCGGCAGAATGGTTTTAGGCCTGACGGAGTGGTTTTAGGCTTGGCACAGTGGTTTTGGCCCTTGATGGAGTGGTTTTCAGCCTGACGGAGTGGTTTTGGGCTTGGCGGAGTGGTTTCAGACTTGGCGGAGCGGTTTCAGCCCCAGCGCAGTGGTTTTAGGGCTGACGGAGTGGTTTTGGGCTCGAAAGAGAGGTTTCGGCCCCAACGCGCTGGTTTTGGGCTTAGGCGGAGTGGTTTCGGCCCCAACGCAGTGGTTTTGTCCCCGGTGGAGTGGTTTTAGGCTTGGCAGAATGGTTTTAGGCCCCGATGGTGTGGTTTCGGGCTCGAAAGAGTGCTTTCCGCTCCGACGGAGTGGTTTTGGGCCTCACGTAGTGGTTTTAGTCTTGGCAGAGTGGTTTTGGCCCTGGCGGGGTGGTTTCAGCCCCAACGCAGTGGTTTGGGGCTTGGCGGAGTGGTTTCAGCCCCAAAGCAGTGGTTTTGACCCTGACGGATTGGTTTCAGCCCTGATGCAGTGTTTTCAGGCTCGGCGGAGTGGTTTTAGGCCCGACAGACTGGTTTCAGCCCCAACGCAGAGGTTTCAGCCCCAGCGGAGTGGTTTCATCCCCGACGGAGTGGTTTTATGCTTGGCAGAGTGGTTTCGGCCCCGACAGAGTGGTTTTCGGCCTCTTGTAGTGGTTTTGGACTTGGCGGAGTGCTTTCAGCCCCGACGGAGTGGTTTCAGCCCCAACGCAGTGGTTGTGCCCTAACGGAGCGGTTTCCGCCCCGGCGCAGTGGTTTTGGGCTTGGTGGACTGGTTTCAGCTCCGACGGACTGGTTTCAGCCCCAGCGGCGTGGTTTCGGCCCCAACGGAGTGGTTTTAGGCTTGGCGGAGTGGTTTCAGCCCCAGCGGAGTGGTTTCAGCCCCGACGGAGTGGTTTCAGGCTCGGCGAAGTGGTTTCAGGTTTGGCGGAGTGGGTTCAGGTTTGGCGGAGTGGTTTCAGGCTCGGCAGAGTGTTTTCGGCCCCGGCGGAGTTGTTTTAAGGCCGGCGGAGTGGTTTCGGCCCCGACGCAGTGGTTTCAGCCCTGACAGAGTTTTTTTTGGACTGGCGCAGTGGTTTTCGGCTTGGCGGAGTGGTTTCAGGCCCAATGGAGTGGTTTTGGCCCTGACGGAGTGGTTTCCGCCCCAGCGGAGTGGTTTCCGCCCCAGCGGAGTGGTTTCAGCCCCGGCGGAGTGGTTTCAGCCCGGGCAGAGTGGTTTCAGGCTCGGCAGAGTGGTTTTCAGGCTTGGCAGAGTGGTTTCAGGCCCGGCGGAGTGGTTTCAGCCCCGGTGGAGTGGTTTGAAGGTCGGCGGAGTGGTTTTAAGGTCGGCGGAGTGGTTTTAAGGTCGGCGGAGTGGTTTTGGCCCCAACGGAGTGTTTTTAACGTCGGCAGAGTAGTTTCAGTGCTGGTGGAGTGGTTTCCGCCCCGACGGAGTGGTTTCAGGCTCGGCGGAGTGGTTTTAGGCTCGGCGGAGTGGTTTTAGGCCCGACGGAGTGGTTTTAACGTCGGCGGATTGGTTTCCGCCCCAACGGAGTGGTTTTAAGGTCAGCGGAGTGGTTTCAGCGCTGGTGGAGTGGTTTCCGCCCCGACGGAGTGGTTTCAGCCCTGACAGAGTTTTTTTTGGACTGGCGCAGTGGTTTTGGGCTTGGCGGAGCGGTTTCAGGCCCAATGGAGTGGTTTTGGCCCTGACGGAGTGGTTTCAGCCCCTGCGGAGTGGTTTCAGCCCCTGCGGAGTGGTTTCCGCCCCAGCGGAGTGGTTTCAGCCCCGGCGGAGTGGTTTCAGCCCGGGCAGAGTGGTTTCAGGCTCGGCAGAGTGGTTTTCAGGCTTGGCAGAGTGGTTTCAGGCCCAGCGGAGTGGTTTCAGCCCCAACAGAGTGGTTTTCAGCTCAGCGGAGTGGTTTTAAGGTCGGCGGAGTGGTTTCGGCCCCGACGCAGCAGTTTTGGGCTTTACAGAGTAGTTTCGGCCCCGATGGAGTGGTTTCAGCACTGGTGGAGCGGTTTTGGCCCCGATGGAGTTGTTTTAGGCTCGGCGGAGTGGTTTCAGGTTTGACGGAGTTGTTTCAGGTTTGGCGGAGTGGTTTCAGGTTCGGCGGAGTGGTTTCAGCGCTGGTGGAGTGGTTTCCGCCCCGACGGAGTGGTTTCCGCCCTGACAGAGTTTTTTTGGACTGACGCAGTGGTTTTGGGCTTGGCGGAGTGGTTTCAGCCCCGGCGGAGTGGTTTTGTCCCTGACGGAGTGGTTTTAGGCTCAGCGGAGTGGTTTCGGCCCCAACGGAGTGGTTTCGACCCCGATGGAGTGGTTTCAGGATCGACGGAGTGGTTTTAAGGACGGTGGAGTGGTTTCCGCCCCGACGGAGTGGTTTTAAGGTCGGCGGAGTGGTTTTGGCCCTGACGGAGTGTTTTTAAGGTCGGCGGAGTGGTTTCAGGCTCGGCGGAGTGGTTTCACCCTTGGTGGAGTGGTTTCGGTCCCGACAGAGTGGTTTCAGCCCCGGCGGAGTGGTTTCAGTCTCGGTGGAGTGGTTTCAGCCCCGACAGAGTGGTTTCAGCCCCGACGCAGTGTTTTTAGGCTCGGCAGAGTGGTTTCGGCCACAACGGAGTGGTTTTAGGCTTGGCGGAGTGGTTTCAGCCCCAGCGGAGTGGTTTCCGCCCCGACGGAGTGGTTTCAGGCTCGGCAGAGTGATTTCGGCCCCGACGGAGTGGTTTTAGGCTCGGCAGAGTGATTTTGGCCCCGACGGGGTGGTTTCAGGCTCGGCAGAGTGGTTTGGGCCCCGACGCAGTGGTTTTAGGCTTGCCAGAGTGGTTTCAGCCCCGACGCAGTGGTTTCAGCCCCGACGCAGTGGTTTTAGGCTTGCCAGAGTGGTCTTAATGTCGGCGGAGTGGTTTCAGCCCCGACGCAGTGGTTTTAGGCTTGCCGCAGTGGTCTTAATGTCGGCGGAGTGGTTTCAGCCCCGACGCAGTGGTTTTAGGCTCGGCGGAGTGGTTTCAGCCCCGACGCAGTGGTTTTCGGCCTGACACAGTGCTTTTAAGCCTGACGGAGCAATTTCTGCCCCAGACAGAGTGGTTTCAGCCCCGACGCAGTGGTTTTAGGCTCGGCGGAGTGATTTTGGCCCTGACGGAGTTGTTTTAGGCTCGGCGGAGTGGTTTCAGCCCCGATGGAGTGGTTTCAGGCTCGGCGGAGTGGTTTCAGTCCCAACGCAGTGGTTTTCGGCTCGGCGGAGTGGTTTCAGCCCCGACGGGGTGGTTTTAGGCTTGGTGCAGTGGTTTTAATATCAGCGGAGTGGTTTTGGCCCTGGCGGAGTGGTTTCCGCCCCGACGCAGTGGTTTCCGCCCCGACAGAGTGGTTTTCAGCTCAGCGGAGTTGTTTCAGCCCCGACGCAGCAGTTTTGGGCTTTACAGAGTAGTTTCGGCCCCGACGGAGTGGTTTCAGCACTGGTGGAGCGGTTTTGGCCCCGATGGAGTTGTTTTAGGCGCGGCAGAATGGTTTTAGGCCTGACGGAGTGGTTTTAGGCTTGGCACAGTGGTTTTGGCCCTTGATGGAGTGGTTTTCAGCCTGACGGAGTGGTTTTGGGCTTGGCGGAGTGGTTTCAGACTTGGCGGAGCGGTTTCAGCCCCAGCGCAGTGGTTTTAGGGCTGACGGAGTGGTTTTGGGCTCGAAAGAGAGGTTTCGGCCCCAACGCGCTGGTTTTGGGCTTAGGCGGAGTGGTTTCGGCCCCAACGCAGTGGTTTTGTCCCTGGTGGAGTGGTTTTAGGCTTGGCAGAATGGTTTTAGGCCCCGATGGTGTGGTTTCGGGCTCGAAAGAGTGCTTTCCGCTCCGACGGAGTGGTTTTGGGCCTCACGTAGTGGTTTTAGTCTTGGCAGAGTGGTTTTGGCCCTGGCGGAGTGGTTTCAGCCCCAACGCAGTGGTTTGGGGCTTGGCGGAGTGGTTTCAGCCCCAAAGCAGTGGTTTTGACCCTGACGGATTGGTTTCAGCCCTGATGCAGTGTTTTCAGGCTCGGCGGAGTGGTTTTAGGCCCGACAGACTGGTTTCAGCCCCAACGCAGAGGTTTCAGCCCCAGCGGAGTGGTTTCATCCCCGACGGAGTGGTTTTATGCTTGGCAGAGTGGTTTTGGCCCCGACAGAGTGGTTTTCGGCCTCTTGTAGTGGTTTTGGACTTGGCGGAGTGGTTTCAGCCCCGACGGAGTGGTTTCAGCCCCAACGCAGTGGTTGTGCCCTAACGGAGCGGTTTCCGCCCCGGCGCAGTGGTTTTGGGCTTGGTGGACTGGTTTCAGCTCCGACGGACTGGTTTCAGCCCCAGCGGCGTGGTTTCGGCCCCAACGGAGTGGTTTTAGGCTTGGCGGAGTGGTTTCAGCCCCAGCGGAGTGGTTTCAGCCCCGACGGAGTGGTTTCAGGCTCGGCGAAGTGGTTTCAGGTTTGGCGGAGTGGGTTCAGGTTTGGCGGAGTGGTTTCAGGCTCGGCAGAGTGTTTTCGGCCCCGGCGGAGTTGTTTTAAGGCCGGCGGAGTGGTTTCGGCCCCGACGCAGTGGTTTCAGCCCTGACAGAGTTTTTTTTGGACTGGCGCAGTGGTTTTCGGCTTGGCGGAGTGGTTTCAGGCCCAATGGAGTGGTTTTGGCCCTGACGGAGTGGTTTCCGCCCCAGCGGAGTGGTTTCCGCCCCAGCGGAGTGGTTTCAGCCCCGGCGGAGTGGTTTCAGCCCGGGCAGAGTGGTTTCAGGCTCGGCAGAGTGGTTTTCAGGCTTGGCAGAGTGGTTTCAGGCCCGGCGGAGTGGTTTCAGCCCCGGTGCAGTGGTTTGAAGGTCGGCGGAGTGGTTTTAAGGTCGGCGGAGTGGTTTTAAGGTCGGCAGAGTGGTTTTAAGGTCGGCGGAGTGGTTTTGGCCCCAACGGAGTGTTTTTAACGTCGGCAGAGTAGTTTCAGTGCTGGTGGAGTGGTTTCCGCCCCGACGGAGTGGTTTCAGGCTCGGCGGAGTGGTTTTAGGCTCGGCGGAGTGGTTTTAGGCCCGACGGAGTGGTTTTAACGTCGGCGGATTGGTTTCCGCCCCAACGGAGTGGTTTTAAGGTCAGCGGAGTGGTTTCAGCGCTGGTGGAGTGGTTTCAGCCCCGACGGAGTGGTTTCAGCCCTGACAGAGTTTTTTTTGGACTGGCGCAGTGGTTTTGGGCTTGGCGGAGCGGTTTCAGGCCCAATGGAGTGGTTTTGGCCCTGACGGAGTGGTTTCAGCCCCTGCGGAGTGGTTTCAGCCCCTGCGGAGTGGTTTCCGCCCCAGCGGAGTGGTTTCAGCCCCGGCGGAGTGGTTTCAGCCCGGGCAGAGTGGTTTCAGGCTCGGCAGAGTGGTTTTCAGGCTTGGCAGAGTGGTTTCAGGCCCAGCGGAGTGGTTTCAGCCCCAACAGAGTGGTTTTCAGCTCAGCGGAGTGGTTTTAAGGTCGGCGGAGTGGTTTCGGCCCCGACGCAGCAGTTTTGGGCTTTACAGAGTAGTTTCGGCCCCGACGGAGTGGTTTCAGCACTGGTGGAGCGGTTTTGGCCCCGATGGAGTTGTTTTAGGCTCGGCGGAGTGGTTTCAGGTTTGACGGAGTTGTTTCAGGTTTGGCGGAGTGGTTTCAGGTTCGGCGGAGTGGTTTCAGCGCTGGTGGAGTGGTTTCCGCCCCGACGGAGTGGTTTCCGCCCTGACAGAGTTTTTTTGGACTGACGCAGTGGTTTTGGGCTTGGCGGAGTGGTTTCAGCCCCGACGCAGTGGTTTTAGGCTTGCCGCAGTGGTCTTAATGTCGGCGGAGTGGTTTCAGCCCCGACGCAGTGGTTTTAGGCTCGGCGGAGTGGTTTCAGCCCCGACGCAGTGGTTTTCGGCCTGACACAGTGCTTTTAAGCCTGACGGAGCAATTTCTGCCCCAGACAGAGTGGTTTCAGCCCCGACGCAGTGGTTTTAGGCTCGGCGGAGTGATTTTGGCCCTGACGGAGTTGTTTTAGGCTCGGCGGAGTGGTTTCAGCCCCGATGGAGTGGTTTCAGGCTCGGCGGAGTGGTTTCAGTCCCAACGCAGTGGTTTTCGGCTCGGCGGAGTGGTTTCAGCCCCGACGGGGTGGTTTTAGGCTTGGTGCAGTGGTTTTAATGTCAGCGGAGTGGTTTTGGCCCTGGCGGAGTGGTTTCCGCCCCGACGCAGTGGTTTCCGCCCCGACAGAGTGGTTTTCAGCTCAGCGGAGTTGTTTCAGCCCCGACGCAGCAGTTTTGGGCTTTACAGAGTAGTTTCGGCCCCGACGGAGTGGTTTCAGCACTGGTGGAGCGGTTTTGGCCCCGATGGAGTTGTTTTAGGCGCGGCAGAATGGTTTTAGGCCTGACGGAGTGGTTTTAGGCTTGGCACAGTGGTTTTGGCCCTTGATGGAGTGGTTTTCAGCCTGACGGAGTGGTTTTGGGCTTGGCGGAGTGGTTTCAGACTTGGCGGAGCGGTTTCAGCCCCAGCGCAGTGGTTTTAGGGCTGACGGAGTGGTTTTGGGCTCGAAAGAGAGGTTTCGGCCCCAACGCGCTGGTTTTGGGCTTAGGCGGAGTGGTTTCGGCCCCAACGCAGTGGTTTTGTCCCTGGTGGAGTGGTTTTAGGCTTGGCAGAATGGTTTTAGGCCCCGATGGTGTGGTTTCGGGCTCGAAAGAGTGCTTTCCGCTCCGACGGAGTGGTTTTGGGCCTCACGTAGTGGTTTTAGTCTTGGCAGAGTGGTTTTGGCCCTGGCGGAGTGGTTTCAGCCCCAACGCAGTGGTTTGGGGCTTGGCGGAGTGGTTTCAGCCCCAAAGCAGTGGTTTTGACCCTGACGGATTGGTTTCAGCCCTGATGCAGTGTTTTCAGGCTCGGCGGAGTGGTTTTAGGCCCGACAGACTGGTTTCAGCCCCAACGCAGAGGTTTCAGCCCCAGCGGAGTGGTTTCATCCCCGACGGAGTGGTTTTATGCTTGGCAGAGTGGTTTTGGCCCCGACAGAGTGGTTTTCGGCCTCTTGTAGTGGTTTTGGACTTGGCGGAGTGGTTTCAGCCCCGACGGAGTGGTTTCAGCCCCAACGCAGTGGTTGTGCCCTAACGGAGCGGTTTCCGCCCCGGCGCAGTGGTTTTGGGCTTGGTGGACTGGTTTCAGCTCCGACGGACTGGTTTCAGCCCCAGCGGCGTGGTTTCGGCCCCAACGGAGTGGTTTTAGGCTTGGCGGAGTGGTTTCAGCCCCAGCGGAGTGGTTTCAGCCCCGACGGAGTGGTTTCAGGCTCGGCGAAGTGGTTTCAGGTTTGGCGGAGTGGTTTCAGGCTCGGCGGAGTGGTTTCAGGCTCGGCAGAGTGTTTTCGGCCCCGGCGGAGTTGTTTTAAGGCCGGCGGAGTGGTTTCGGCCCCGACGCAGTGGTTTCAGCCCTGACAGAGTTTTTTTTGGACTGGCGCAGTGGTTTTCGGCTTGGCGGAGTGGTTTCAGGCCCAATGGAGTGGTTTTGGCCCTGACGGAGTGGTTTCCGCCCCAGCGGAGTGGTTTCCGCCCCAGCGGAGTGGTTTCAGCCCCGGCGGAGTGGTTTCAGCCCGGGCAGAGTGGTTTCAGGCTCGGCAGAGTGGTTTTCAGGCTTGGCAGAGTGGTTTCAGGCCCGGCGGAGTGGTTTCAGCCCCGGTGCAGTGGTTTGAAGGTCGGCGGAGTGGTTTTAAGGTCGGCGGAGTGGTTTTAAGGTCGGCAGAGTGGTTTTAAGGTCGGCGGAGTGGTTTTGGCCCCAACGGAGTGTTTTTAACGTCGGCAGAGTAGTTTCAGTGCTGGTGGAGTGGTTTCCGCCCCGACGGAGTGGTTTCAGGCTCGGCGGAGTGGTTTTAGGCTCGGCGGAGTGGTTTTAGGCCCGACGGAGTGGTTTTAACGTCGGCGGATTGGTTTCCGCCCCAACGGAGTGGTTTTAAGGTCAGCGGAGTGGTTTCAGCGCTGGTGGAGTGGTTTCAGCCCCGACGGAGTGGTTTCAGCCCTGACAGAGTTTTTTTTGGACTGGCGCAGTGGTTTTGGGCTTGGCGGAGCGGTTTCAGGCCCAATGGAGTGGTTTTGGCCCTGACGGAGTGGTTTCAGCCCCTGCGGAGTGGTTTCAGCCCCTGCGGAGTGGTTTCCGCCCCAGCGGAGTGGTTTCAGCCCCGGCGGAGTGGTTTCAGCCCGGGCAGAGTGGTTTCAGGCTCGGCAGAGTGGTTTTCAGGCTTGGCAGAGTGGTTTCAGGCCCAGCGGAGTGGTTTCAGCCCCAACAGAGTGGTTTTCAGCTCAGCGGAGTGGTTTTAAGGTCGGCGGAGTGGTTTCGGCCCCGACGCAGCAGTTTTGGGCTTTACAGAGTAGTTTCGGCCCCGATGGAGTGGTTTCAGCACTGGTGGAGCGGTTTTGGCCCCGATGGAGTTGTTTTAGGCTCGGCGGAGTGGTTTCAGGTTTGACGGAGTTGTTTCAGGTTTGACGGAGTGGTTTCAGGTTCGGCGGAGTGGTTTCAGCGCTGGTGGAGTGGTTTCCGCCCCGACGGAGTGGTTTCCGCCCTGACAGAGTTTTTTTGGACTGACGCAGTGGTTTTGGGCTTGGCGGAGTGGTTTCAGCCCCGGCGGAGTGGTTTTGTCCCTGACGGAGTGGTTTTAGGCTCAGCGGAGTGGTTTCGGCCCCAACGGAGTGGTTTCGACCCCGATGGAGTGGTTTCAGGATCGACGGAGTGGTTTTAAGGACGGTGGAGTGGTTTCCGCCCCGACGGAGTGGTTTTAAGGTCGGCGGAGTGGTTTTGGCCCTGACGGAGTGTTTTTAAGGTCGGCGGAGTGGTTTCAGGCTCGGCGGAGTGGTTTCACCCTTGGTGGAGTGGTTTCGGTCCCGACAGAGTGGTTTCAGCCCCGGCGGAGTGGTTTCAGTCTCGGTGGAGTGGTTTCAGCCCCGACAGAGTGGTTTCAGCCCCGACGCAGTGTTTTTAGGCTCGGCAGAGTGGTTTCGGCCACAACGGAGTGGTTTTAGGCTTGGCGGAGTGGTTTCAGCCCCAGCGGAGTGGTTTCCGCCCCGACGGAGTGGTTTCAGGCTCGGCAGAGTGATTTCGGCCCCGACGCAGTGGTTTTAGGCTCGGCAGAGTGATTTCGGCCCCGACGCAGTGGTTTCAGGCTCGGCAGAGTGGTTTGGGCCCCGACGCAGTGGTTTTAGGCTTGCCAGAGTGGTTTCAGCCCCGACGCAGTGGTTTTAGGCTCGGCGGAGTGGTTTCAGCCCCGACGCAGTGGTTTTAGGCTTGGCGGAGTGGTTTCAGCCCCAGCGGAGTGGTTTCCGCCCCGACGGAGTGGTTTCAGGCTCGGCAGAGTGATTTCGGCCCCGACGCAGTGGTTTTAGGCTCGGCAGAGTGATTTTGGCCCCGACGGGGTGGTTTCAGGCTCGGCAGAGTGGTTTGGGCCCCGACGCAGTGGTTTTAGGCTTGCCAGAGTGGTTTCAGCCCCGACGCAGTGGTTTCAGCCCCGACGCAGTGGTTTTAGGCTTGCCAGAGTGGTCTTAATGTCGGCGGAGTGGTTTCAGCCCCGACGCAGTGGTTTTAGGCTTGCCGCAGTGGTCTTAATGTCGGCGGAGTGGTTTCAGCCCCGACGCAGTGGTTTTAGGCTCGGCGGAGTGGTTTCAGCCCCGACGCAGTGGTTTTCGGCCTGACACAGTGCTTTTAAGCCTGACGGAGCAATTTCTGCCCCAGACAGAGTGGTTTCAGCCCCGACGCAGTGGTTTTAGGCTCGGCGGAGTGATTTTGGCCCTGACGGAGTTGTTTTAGGCTCGGCGGAGTGGTTTCAGCCCCGATGGAGTGGTTTCAGGCTCGGCGGAGTGGTTTCAGTCCCAACGCAGTGGTTTTCGGCTCGGCGGAGTGGTTTCAGCCCCGACGAGGTGGTTTTAGGCTTGGTGCAGTGGTTTTAATGTCAGCGGAGTGGTTTTGGCCCTGGCGGAGTGGTTTCCGCCCCGACGCAGTGGTTTCCGCCCCGACAGAGTGGTTTTCAGCTCAGTGGAGTTGTTTCAGCCCCGACGCAGCAGTTTTGGGCTTTACAGAGTAGTTTCGGCCCCGATGGAGTGGTTTCAGCACTGGTGGAGCGGTTTTGGCCCCGATGGAGTTGTTTTAGGCGCGGCAGAATGGTTTTAGGCCTGACGGAGTGGTTTTAGGCTTGGCACAGTGGTTTTGGCCCTTGATGGAGTGGTTTTCAGCCTGACGGAGTGGTTTTGGGCTTGGCGGAGTGGTTTCAGACTTGGCGGAGCGGTTTCAGCCCCAGCGCAGTGGTTTTAGGGCTGACGGAGTGGTTTTGGGCTCGAAAGAGAGGTTTCGGCCCCAACGCGCTGGTTTTGGGCTTAGGCGGAGTGGTTTCGGCCCCAACGCAGTGGTTTTGTCCCCGGTGGAGTGGTTTTAGGCTTGGCAGAATGGTTTTAGGCCCCGATGGTGTGGTTTCGGGCTCGAAAGAGTGCTTTCCGCTCCGACGGAGTGGTTTTGGGCCTCACGTAGTGGTTTTAGTCTTGGCAGAGTGGTTTTGGCCCTGGCGGAGTGGTTTCAGCCCCAACGCAGTGGTTTGGGGCTTGGCGGAGTGGTTTCAGCCCCAAAGCAGTGGTTTTGACCCTGACGGATTGGTTTCAGCCCTGATGCAGTGTTTTCAGGCTCGGCGGAGTGGTTTTAGGCCCGACAGACTGGTTTCAGCCCCAACGCAGAGGTTTCAGCCCCAGCGGAGTGGTTTCATCCCCGACGGAGTGGTTTTATGCTTGGCAGAGTGGTTTCGGCCCCGACAGAGTGGTTTTCGGCCTCTTGTAGTGGTTTTGGACTTGGCGGAGTGGTTTCAGCCCCGACGGAGTGGTTTCAGCCCCAACGCAGTGGTTGTGCCCTAACGGAGCGGTTTCCGCCCCGGCGCAGTGGTTTTGGGCTTGGTGGACTGGTTTCAGCTCCGACGGACTGGTTTCAGCCCCAGCGGCGTGGTTTCGGCCCCAACGGAGTGGTTTTAGGCTTGGCGGAGTGGTTTCAGCCCCAGCGGAGTGGTTTCAGCCCCGACGGAGTGGTTTCAGGCTCGGCGAAGTGGTTTCAGGTTTGGCGGAGTGGTTTCAGGCTCGGCGGAGTGGTTTCAGGCTCGGCGGAGTGTTTTCGGCCCCGGCGGATTGGTTTCGGCCCCGACGGAGTTGTTTTAAGGCCGGCGGAGTGGTTTCGGCCCCGACGCAGTGGTTTCAGCCCTGACAGAGTTTTTTTTTGGACTGGCGCAGTGGTTTTCGGCTTGGCGGAGTGGTTTCAGGCCCAATGGAGTGGTTTTGGCCCTGACGGAATGGTTTTAGACTCAGCGGAGTGGTTTCAGCCCCGACGGAGTGGTTTCAGCCCCGGCGGAGTGGTTTCAGGCTCGGCGGAGTGGTTTCAGTCCCAACGCAGTGGTTTTCGGCTCGGCGGAGTGGTTTCAGCCCCGACGGGGTGGTTTTAGGCTTGGTGCAGTGGTTTTAATGTCAGCGGAGTGGTTTTGGCCCTGGCGGAGTGGTTTCCGCCCCGACGCAGTGGTTTCCGCCCCGACAGAGTGGTTTTCAGCTCAGCGGAGTTGTTTCAGCCCCGACGCAGCAGTTTTGGGCTTTACAGAGTAGTTTCGGCCCCGACGGAGTGGTTTCAGCACTGGTGGAGCGGTTTTGGCCCCGATGGAGTTGTTTTAGGCGCGGCAGAATGGTTTTAGGCCTGACGGAGTGGTTTTAGGCTTGGCACAGTGGTTTTGGCCCTTGATGGAGTGGTTTTCAGCCTGACGGAGTGGTTTTGGGCTTGGCGGAGTGGTTTCAGACTTGGCGGAGCGGTTTCAGCCCCAGCGCAGTGGTTTTAGGGCTGACGGAGTGGTTTTGGGCTCGAAAGAGAGGTTTCGGCCCCAACGCGCTGGTTTTGGGCTTAGGCGGAGTGGTTTCGGCCCCAACGCAGTGGTTTTGTCCCCGGTGGAGTGGTTTTAGGCTTGGCAGAATGGTTTTAGGCCCCGATGGTGTGGTTTCGGGCTCGAAAGAGTGCTTTCCGCTCCGACGGAGTGGTTTTGGGCCTCACGTAGTGGTTTTAGTCTTGGCAGAGTGGTTTTGGCCCTGGCGGAGTGGTTTCAGCCCCAACGCAGTGGTTTGGGGCTTGGCGGAGTGGTTTCAGCCCCAAAGCAGTGGTTTTGACCCTGACGGATTGGTTTCAGCCCTGATGCAGTGTTTTCAGGCTCGGCGGAGTGGTTTTAGGCCCGACAGACTGGTTTCAGCCCCAACGCAGAGGTTTCAGCCCCAGCGGAGTGGTTTCATCCCCGACGGAGTGGTTTTATGCTTGGCAGAGTGGTTTCGGCCCCGACAGAGTGGTTTTCGGCCTCTTGTAGTGGTTTTGGACTTGGCGGAGTGGTTTCAGCCCCGACGGAGTGGTTTCAGCCCCAACGCAGTGGTTGTGCCCTAACGGAGCGGTTTCCGCCCCGGCGCAGTGGTTTTGGGCTTGGTGGACTGGTTTCAGCTCCGACGGACTGGTTTCAGCCCCAGCGGCGTGGTTTCGGCCCCAACGGAGTGGTTTTAGGCTTGGCGGAGTGGTTTCAGCCCCAGCGGAGTGGTTTCAGCCCCGACGGAGTGGTTTCAGGCTCGGCGAAGTGGTTTCAGGTTTGGCGGAGTGGTTTCAGGCTCGGCGGAGTGGTTTCAGGCTCGGCGGAGTGTTTTCGGCCCCGGCGGATTGGTTTCGGCCCCGACGGAGTTGTTTTAAGGCCGGCGGAGTGGTTTCGGCCCCGACGGAGTGGTTTCAGCCCTGACAGAGTTTTTTTTTGGACTGGCGCAGTGGTTTTCGGCTTGGCGGAGTGGTTTCAGGCCCAATGGAGTGGTTTTGGCCCTGACGGAATGGTTTTAGACTCAGCGGAGTGGTTTCAGCCCCGACGGAGTGGTTTCAGCCCCGGCGGAGTGGTTTCAGGCTCGGCAGAGTGGTTTTCAGGCTTGGCAGAGTGGTTTCAGCCCCGGTGGAGTGGTTTGAAGGTCGGCGGAGTGGTTTTAAGGTCGGCAGAGTGGTTTTAAGGTCGGCGGAGTGGTTTCGGCCCCAACGGAGTGTTTTTAACGTCGGCGGAGTAGTTTCAGTGCTGGTGGAGTGGTTTCCGCCCAGACGGAGTGGTTTCAGGCTCGGCGGAGTGGTTTTAGGCTCGGCGGAGTGGTTTGGGCCCCGACGCAGTGGTTTTAGGCTTGCCAGAGTGGTTTCAGCCCCGACGCAGTGGTTTTAGGCTCGGCGGAGTGGTTTCAGCCCCGACGCAGTGGTTTCAGCCCCGACGCAGTGGTTCCAGCCCCGATGCAGTGGTTTTAGGCTTGCCGCAGTGGTCTTAATGTCGGCGGAGTGGTTTCAGCCCCGACGCAGTGGTTTTAGGCTTGCCGCAGTGGTCTTAATGTCGGCGGAGTGGTTTCAGCCCCGACGCAGTGGTTTTAGGCTCGGCGGAGTGGTTTCAGCCCCGACGCAGTGGTTTTCGGCCTGACACAGTGCTTTTAAGCCTGACGGAGCAATTTCTGCCCCAGCACAGTGGTTTCAGCCCCGACGCAGTGGTTTTAGGCTCGGCGGAGTGATTTTGGCCCTGACGGAGTTGTTTTAGGCTCGGCGGAGTGGTTTCAGCCCCGATGGAGTGGTTTCAGGCTCGGCGGAGTGGTTTCAGTCCCAACGCAGTGGTTTTCGGCTCGGCGGAGTGGTTTCAGCCCCGACGGGGTGGTTTTAGGCTTGGTGCAGTGGTTTTAATGTCAGCGGAGTGGTTTTGGCCCTGGCGGAGTGGTTTCCGCCCCGACGCAGTGGTTTCCGCCCCGACAGAGTGGTTTTCAGCTCAGCGGAGTTGTTTCAGCCCCGACGCAGCAGTTTTGGGCTTTACAGAGTAGTTTCGGCCCCGACGGAGTGGTTTCAGCACTGGTGGAGCAGTTTTGGCCCCGATGGAGTTGTTTTAGGCGCGGCAGAATGGTTTTAGGCCTGACGGAGTGGTTTTAGGCTTGGCACAGTGGTTTTGGCCCTTGATGGAGTGGTTTTCAGCCTGACGGAGTGGTTTTGGGCTTGGCGGAGTGGTTTCAGACTTGGCGGAGCGGTTTCAGCCCCAGCGCAGTGGTTTTAGGGCTGACGGAGTGGTTTTGGGCTCGAAAGAGAGGTTTCGGCCCCAACGCGCTGGTTTTGGGCTTAGGCGGAGTGGTTTCGGCCCCAACGCAGTGGTTTTGTCCCCGGTGGAGTGGTTTTAGGCTTGGCAGAATGGTTTTAGGCCCCGATGGTGTGGTTTCGGGCTCGAAAGAGTGCTTTCCGCTCCGACGGAGTGGTTTTGGGCCTCACGTAGTGGTTTTAGTCTTGGCAGAGTGGTTTTGGCCCTGGCGGAGTGGTTTCAGCCCCAACGCAGTGGTTTGGGGCTTGGCGGAGTGGTTTCAGCCCCAAAGCAGTGGTTTTGACCCTGACGGATTGGTTTCAGCCCTGATGCAGTGTTTTCAGGCTCGGCGGAGTGGTTTTAGGCCCGACAGACTGGTTTCAGCCCCAACGCAGAGGTTTCAGCCCCAGCGGAGTGGTTTCATCCCCGACGGAGTGGTTTTATGCTTGGCAGAGTGGTTTCGGCCCCGACAGAGTGGTTTTCGGCCTCTTGTAGTGGTTTTGGACTTGGCGGAGTGGTTTCAGCCCCGACGGAGTGGTTTCAGCCCCAACGCAGTGGTTGTGCCCTAACGGAGCGGTTTCCGCCCCGGCGCAGTGGTTTTGGGCTTGGTGGACTGGTTTCAGCTCCGACGGACTGGTTTCAGCCCCAGCGGCGTGGTTTCGGCCCCAACGGAGTGGTTTTAGGCTTGGCGGAGTGGTTTCAGCCCCAGCGGAGTGGTTTCAGCCCCGACGGAGTGGTTTCAGGCTCGGCGAAGTGGTTTCAGGTTTGGCGGAGTGGTTTCAGGCTCGGCAGAGTGGTTTCAGGCTCGGCGGAGTGGTTTCGGCCCCGGCGGATTGGTTTCGGCCCCGACGGAGTTGTTTTAAGGCCGGCGGAGTGGTTTCAGCCCCGACGGAGTGGTTTCAGCCCTGACAGAGTTTTTTTTGGACTGGCGCAGTGGTTTTCGGCTTGGCGGAGTGGTTTCAGGCCCAATGGAGTAGTTTTGGCCCTGACGGAATGGTTTTAGACTCAGCGGAGTGGTTTCAGCCCCGACGGAGTGGTTTCAGCCCCGGCGGAGTGGTTTCAGCCCGGGCAGAGTGGTTTCAGGCTCGGCAGAGTGGTTTTCAGGCTTGGCAGAGTGGTTTCAGGCCCGGCGGAGTGGTTTCAGCCCCGGTGCAGTGGTTTGAAGGTCGGCGGAGTGGTTTTAAGGTCGGCGGAGTGGTTTTAAGGTCGGCAGAGTGGTTTTAAGGTTGGCGGAGTGGTTTCGGCCCCAACGGAGTGTTTTTAACGTCGGCGGAGTAGTTTCAGTGCTGGTGGAGTGGTTTCCGCCCAGACAGAGTGGTTTCAGGCTCGACGGAGTGGTTTTAGGCTCGGCGGAGTGGTTTTAGGCCCGACGGAGTGGTTTTAACGTCGGCGGATTGGTTTCCGCCCCAACGGAGTGGTTTTAAGGTCAGCGGAGTGGTTTCAGCGCTGGTGGAGTGGTTTCCGCCCCGACGTAGTGGTTTCAGCCCTGACAGAGTTTTTTTTGGACTGGCGCAGTGGTTTTGGGCTTGGCGGAGTGGTTTCAGCCCCGGCGGAGTGGTTTTGTCCCTGACGGAGTGGTTTTAGGCTCAGCGGAGTGGTTTCGGCCCCAACGGAGTGGTTTCGACCCCGATGGAGTGGTTTCAGGGTCGACGGAGTGGTTTTAAGGACGGTGGAGTGGTTTCCGCCCCGACGGAGTGGTTTTAAGGTCGGCGGAGTGGTTTTAAGGTCGGCGGAGTGGTTTTGGCCCTGACGGAGTGTTTTTAAGGTCGGCGGAGTGGTTTCAGGCTCGGCGGAGTGGTTTCACCCTTGGTGGAGTGGTTTCGGTCCCGACAGAGTGGTTTCAGCCCCGGCGGAGTGGTTTCAGTCTCGGTGGAGTGGTTTCAGCCCCGACAGAGTGGTTTCAGCCCCGACAGAGTGATTTCAGCCCGAACGCAGTGGTTTTAGGCTTGCCAGAGTGGTTTCAGCCCCGACGCAGTGGTTTTAGGCTCGGCGGAGTGGTTTCAGCCCCGACAGAGTGGTTTTAGGCTTGGCGGAGTGGTTTCAGCCCCAGCGGAGTGGTTTCAGCCCCGACGGAGTGGTTTCAGGCTCGGCGAAGTGGTTTCAGGTTTGGCGGAGTGGTTTCAGGCTCGGCGGAGTGGTTTCAGGCTCGGCGGAGTGTTTTCGGCCCCGGCGGAGTTGTTTTAAGGCCGGCGGAGTGGTTTCGGCCCCAACGGAGTGGTTTCAGCCCCAACGCAGTGGTTGTGCCCTAACGGAGCGGTTTCCGCCCCGGCGCAGTGGTTTTGGGCTTGGTGGACTGGTTTCAGCTCCGACGGACTGGTTTCAGCCCCAGCGGCGTGGTTTCGGCCCCAACGGAGTGGTTTTAGGCTTGGCGGAGTGGTTTCAGCCCCAGCGGAGTGGTTTCAGCCCCGACGGAGTGGTTTCAGCCCCGACGGAGTGGTTTCAGGTTTGGCGGAGTGGTTTCAGGCTCGGCGGAGTGATTTCAGGCTCGGCGGAGTGGTTTCAGGCTTGGCAGAGTGGTTTCGGCCCCGGCGGATTGGTTTCGGCCCCGACGGAGTTGTTTTAAGGCCGGCGGAGTGGTTTCGGCCCCGACGGAGTGGTTTCAGCCCTGACAGAGTTTTTTTTGGACTGGCGCAGTGGTTTTCGGCTTGGCGGAGTGGTTTCAGGCCCAATGGAGTAGTTTTGGCCCTGACAGAATGGTTTTAGACCCAGCGGAGTGGTTTCAGCCCCGACGGAGTGGTTTCAGCCCCGGCGGAGTGGTTTCAGCCCGGGCAGAGTGGTTTCAGGCTCGGCAGAGTGGTTTTCAGGCTTGGCAGAGTGGTTTCAGGCCCGGCGGAGTGGTTTCAGCCCCGGTGCAGTGGTTTGAAGGTCGGCGGAGTGGTTTTAAGGTCGGCGGAGTGGTTTTAAGGTCGGCAGAGTGGTTTTAAGGTCGGCGGAGTGGTTTCGGCCCCAACGGAGTGTTTTTAACGTCGGCAGAGTAGTTTCAGTGCTGGTGGAGTGGTTTCCGCCCAGACAGAGTGGTTTCAGGCTCGGCGGAGTGGTTTTAGGCTCGGCGGAGTGGTTTTAGGCCCGACGGAGTGGTTTTAACGTCGGCGGATTGGTTTCCGCCCCAACGGAGTGGTTTTAAGGTCAGCGGAGTGGTTTCAGCGCTGGTGGAGTGGTTTCCGCCCCGACGGAGTGGTTTCAGCCCTGACAGAGTTTTTTTTGGACTGGCGCAGTGGTTTTAGGCTTGCCGCAGTGGTCTTAATGTCGGCGGAGTGGTTTCAGCCCCGACGCAGTGGTTTTAGGCTTGCCGCAGTGGTCTTAATGTCGGCGGAGTGGTTTCAGCCCCGACGCAGTGGTTTTAGGCTCGGCGGAGTGGTTTCAGCCCCGACGCAGTGGTTTTCGGCCTGACACAGTGCTTTTAAGCCTGACGGAGCAATTTCTGCCCCAGCACAGTGGTTTCAGCCCCGACGCAGTGGTTTTAGGCTTGGCGGAGTGATTTTGGCCCTGACGGAGTTGTTTTAGGCTCGGCGGAGTGGTTTCAGCCCCGATGGAGTGGTTTCAGGCTCGGCGGAGTGGTTTCAGTCCCAACGCAGTGGTTTTCGGCTCGGCGGAGTGGTTTCAGCCCCGACGGGGTGGTTTTAGGCTTGGTGCAGTGGTTTTAATGTCAGCGGAGTGGTTTTGGCCCTGGCGGAGTGGTTTCCGCCCCGACGCAGTGGTTTCCGCCCCGACAGAGTGGTTTTCAGCTCAGCGGAGTTGTTTCAGCCCCGACGCAGCAGTTTTGGGCTTTACAGAGTAGTTTCGGCCCCGACGGAGTGGTTTCAGCACTGGTGGAGCGGTTTTGGCCCCGATGGAGTTGTTTTAGGCGCGGCAGAATGGTTTTAGGCCTGACGGAGTGGTTTTAGGCTTGGCACAGTGGTTTTGGCCCTTGATGGAGTGGTTTTCAGCCTGACGGAGTGGTTTTGGGCTTGGCGGAGTGGTTTCAGACTTGGCGGAGCGGTTTCAGCCCCAGCGCAGTGGTTTTAGGGCTGACGGAGTGGTTTTGGGCTCGAAAGAGAGGTTTCGGCCCCAACGCGCTGGTTTTGGGCTTAGGCGGAGTGGTTTCGGCCCCAACGCAGTGGTTTTGTCCCCGGTGGAGTGGTTTTAGGCTTGGCAGAATGGTTTTAGGCCCCGATGGTGTGGTTTCGGGCTCGAAAGAGTGCTTTCCGCTCCGACGGAGTGGTTTTGGGCCTCACGTAGTGGTTTTAGTCTTGGCAGAGTGGTTTTGGCCCTGGCGGGGTGGTTTCAGCCCCAACGCAGTGGTTTGGGGCTTGGCGGAGTGGTTTCAGCCCCAAAGCAGTGGTTTTGACCCTGACGGATTGGTTTCAGCCCTGATGCAGTGTTTTCAGGCTCGGCGGAGTGGTTTTAGGCCCGACAGACTGGTTTCAGCCCCAACGCAGAGGTTTCAGCCCCAGCGGAGTGGTTTCATCCCCGACGGAGTGGTTTTATGCTTGGCAGAGTGGTTTTGGCCCCGACAGAGTGGTTTTCGGCCTCTTGTAGTGGTTTTGGACTTGGCGGAGTGGTTTCAGCCCCGACGGAGTGGTTTCAGCCCCAACGCAGTGGTTGTGCCCTAACGGAGCGGTTTCCGCCCCGGCGCAGTGGTTTTGGGCTTGGTGGACTGGTTTCAGCTCCGACGGACTGGTTTCAGCCCCAGCGGCGTGGTTTCGGCCCCAACGGAGTGGTTTTAGGCTTGGCGGAGTGGTTTCAGCCCCAGCGGAGTGGTTTCAGCCCCGACGGAGTGGTTTCAGGCTCGGCGAAGTGGTTTCAGGTTTGGCGGAGTGGGTTCAGGTTTGGCGGAGTGGTTTCAGGCTCGGCAGAGTGTTTTCGGCCCCGGCGGAGTTGTTTTAAGGCCGGCGGAGTGGTTTCGGCCCCGACGCAGTGGTTTCAGCCCTGACAGAGTTTTTTTTGGACTGGCGCAGTGGTTTTCGGCTTGGCGGAGTGGTTTCAGGCCCAATGGAGTGGTTTTGGCCCTGACGGAATGGTTTTAGACTCAGCGGAGTGGTTTCAGCCCCGACGGAGTGGTTTCAGCCCCGGCGGAGTGGTTTCAGCCCGGGCAGAGTGGTTTCAGGCTCGGCAGAGTGGTTTTCAGGCTTGGCAGAGTGGTTTCAGGCCCGGCGGAGTGGTTTCAGCCCCGGTGGAGTGGTTTGAAGGTCGGCGGAGTGGTTTTAAGGTCGGCGGAGTGGTTTTAAGGTCGGCAGAGTGGTTTTAAGGTCGGCGGAGTGGTTTTGGCCCCAACGGAGTGTTTTTAACGTCGGCAGAGTAGTTTCAGTGCTGGTGGAGTGGTTTCCGCCCCGACGGAGTGGTTTCAGGCTCGGCGGAGTGGTTTTAGGCTCGGCGGAGTGGTTTTAGGCCCGACGGAGTGGTTTTAACGTCGGCGGATTGGTTTCCGCCCCAACGGAGTGGTTTTAAGGTCAGCGGAGTGGTTTCAGCGCTGGTGGAGTGGTTTCCGCCCCGACGGAGTGTTTCAGCCCTGACAGAGTTTTTTTTGGACTGGCGCAGTGGTTTTGGGCTTGGCGGAGCGGTTTCAGGCCCAATGGAGTGGTTTTGGCCCTGACGGAGTGGTTTCAGCCCCTGCGGAGTGGTTTCAGCCCCTGCGGAGTGGTTTCCGCCCCAGCGGAGTGGTTTCAGCCCCGGCGGAGTGGTTTCAGCCCGGGCAGAGTGGTTTCAGGCTCGGCAGAGTGGTTTTCAGGCTTGGCAGAGTGGTTTCAGGCCCAGCGGAGTGGTTTCAGCCCCAACAGAGTGGTTTTCAGCTCAGCGGAGTGGTTTTAAGGTCGGCGGAGTGGTTTCGGCCCCGACGCAGCAGTTTTGGGCTTTACAGAGTAGTTTCGGCCCCGATGGAGTGGTTTCAGCACTGGTGGAGCGGTTTTGGCCCCGATGGAGTTGTTTTAGGCTCGGCGGAGTGGTTTCAGGTTTGACGGAGTGGTTTCAGGTTTGGCGGAGTGGTTTCAGGTTCGGCGGAGTGGTTTCAGCGCTGGTGGAGTGGTTTCCGCCCCGACGGAGTGGTTTCCGCCCTGACAGAGTTTTTTTGGACTGACGCAGTGGTTTTGGGCTTGGCGGAGTGGTTTCAGCCCCGGCGGAGTGGTTTTGTCCCTGACGGAGTGGTTTTAGGCTCAGCGGAGTGGTTTCGGCCCCAACGGAGTGGTTTCGACCCCGATGGAGTGGTTTCAGGATCGACGGAGTGGTTTTAAGGACGGTGGAGTGGTTTCCGCCCCGACGGAGTGGTTTTAAGGTCGGCGGAGTGGTTTTGGCCCTGACGGAGTGTTTTTAAGGTCGGCGGAGTGGTTTCAGGCTCGGCGGAGTGGTTTCACCCTTGGTGGAGTGGTTTCGGTCCCGACAGAGTGGTTTCAGCCCCGGCGGAGTGGTTTCAGTCTCGGTGGAGTGGTTTCAGCCCCGACAGAGTGGTTTCAGCCCCGACGCAGTGTTTTTAGGCTCGGCAGAGTGGTTTCGGCCACAACGGAGTGGTTTTAGGCTTGGCGGAGTGGTTTCAGCCCCAGCGGAGTGGTTTCCGCCCCGACGGAGTGGTTTCAGGCTCGGCAGAGTGATTTCGGCCCCGACGCAGTGGTTTTAGGCTCGGCAGAGTGATTTTGGCCCCGACGGGGTGGTTTCAGGCTCGGCAGAGTGGTTTGGGCCCCGACGCAGTGGTTTTAGGCTTGCCAGAGTGGTTTCAGCCCCGACGCAGTGGTTTCAGCCCCGACGCAGTGGTTTTAGGCTTGCCAGAGTGGTCTTAATGTCGGCGGAGTGGTTTCAGCCCCGACGCAGTGGTTTTAGGCTTGCCGCAGTGGTCTTAATGTCGGCGGAGTGGTTTCAGCCCCGACGCAGTGGTTTTAGGCTCGGCGGAGTGGTTTCAGCCCCGACGCAGTGGTTTTCGGCCTGACACAGTGCTTTTAAGCCTGACGGAGCAATTTCTGCCCCAGACAGAGTGGTTTCAGCCCCGACGCAGTGGTTTTAGGCTCGGCGGAGTGATTTTGGCCCTGACGGAGTTGTTTTAGGCTCGGCGGAGTGGTTTCAGCCCCGATGGAGTGGTTTCAGGCTCGGCGGAGTGGTTTCAGTCCCAACGCAGTGGTTTTCGGCTCGGCGGAGTGGTTTCAGCCCCGACGAGGTGGTTTTAGGCTTGGTGCAGTGGTTTTAATGTCAGCGGAGTGGTTTTGGCCCTGGCGGAGTGGTTTCCGCCCCGACGCAGTGGTTTCCGCCCCGACAGAGTGGTTTTCAGCTCAGCGGAGTTGTTTCAGCCCCGACGCAGCAGTTTTGGGCTTTACAGAGTAGTTTCGGCCCCGATGGAGTGGTTTCAGCACTGGTGGAGCGGTTTTGGCCCCGATGGAGTTGTTTTAGGCGCGGCAGAATGGTTTTAGGCCTGACGGAGTGGTTTTAGGCTTGGCACAGTGGTTTTGGCCCTTGATGGAGTGGTTTTCAGCCTGACGGAGTGGTTTTGGGCTTGGCAGAGTGGTTTCAGACTTGGCGGAGCGGTTTCAGCCCCAGCGCAGTGGTTTTAGGGCTGACGGAGTGGTTTTGGGCTCGAAAGAGAGGTTTTGGCCCCAACGCGCTGGTTTTGGGCTTAGGCGGAGTGGTTTCGGCCCCAACGCAGTGGTTTTGTCCCTGGTGGAGTGGTTTTAGGCTTGGCAGAATGGTTTTAGGCCCCGATGGTGTGGTTTCGGGCTCGAAAGAGTGCTTTCCGCTCCGACGGAGTGGTTTTGGGCCTCACGTAGTGGTTTTAGTCTTGGCAGAGTGGTTTTGGCCCTGGCGGAGTGGTTTCAGCCCCAACGCAGTGGTTTGGGGCTTGGCGGAGTGGTCTTAATGTCGGCGGAGTGGTTTCAGCCCCGACGCAGTGGTTTTAGGCTTGCCGCAGTGGTCTTAATGTCGGCGGAGTGGTTTCAGCCCCGACGCAGTGGTTTTAGGCTCGGCGGAGTGGTTTCAGCCCCGACGCAGTGGTTTTCGGCCTGACACAGTGCTTTTAAGCCTGACGGAGCAATTTCTGCCCCAGACAGAGTGGTTTCAGCCCCGACGCAGTGGTTTTAGGCTCGGCGGAGTGATTTTGGCCCTGACGGAGTTGTTTTAGGCTCGGCGGAGTGGTTTCAGCCCCGATGGAGTGGTTTCAGGCTCGGCGGAGTGGTTTCAGTCCCAACGCAGTGGTTTTCGGCTCGGCGGAGTGGTTTCAGCCCCGACGGGGTGGTTTTAGGCTTGGTGCAGTGGTTTTAATGTCAGCGGAGTGGTTTTGGCCCTGGCGGAGTGGTTTCCGCCCCGACGCAGTGGTTTCCGCCCCGACAGAGTGGTTTTCAGCTCAGCGGAGTTGTTTCAGCCCCGACGCAGCAGTTTTGGGCTTTACAGAGTAGTTTCGGCCCCGATGGAGTGGTTTCAGCACTGGTGGAGCGGTTTTGGCCCCGATGGAGTTGTTTTAGGCGCGGCAGAATGGTTTTAGGCCTGACGGAGTGGTTTTAGGCTTGGCACAGTGGTTTTGGCCCTTGATGGAGTGGTTTTCAGCCTGACGGAGTGGTTTTGGGCTTGGCAGAGTGGTTTCAGACTTGGCGGAGCGGTTTCAGCCCCAGCGCAGTGGTTTTAGGGCTGACGGAGTGGTTTTGGGCTCGAAAGAGAGGTTTTGGCCCCAACGCGCTGGTTTTGGGCTTAGGCGGAGTGGTTTCGGCCCCAACGCAGTGGTTTTGTCCCTGGTGGAGTGGTTTTAGGCTTGGCAGAATGGTTTTAGGCCCCGATGGTGTGGTTTCGGGCTCGAAAGAGTGCTTTCCGCTCCGACGGAGTGGTTTTGGGCCTCACGTCGTGGTTTTAGTCTTGGCAGAGTGGTTTTGGCCCTGGCGGAGTGGTTTCAGCCCCAACGCAGTGGTTTGGGGCTTGGCGGAGTGGTTTCAGCCCCAAAGCAGTGGTTTTGACCCTGACGGATTGGTTTCAGCCCTGATGCAGTGTTTTCAGGCTCGGCGGAGTGGTTTTAGGCCCGACAGACTGGTTTCAGCCCCAACGCAGAGGTTTCAGCCCCAGCGGAGTGGTTTCATCCCCGACGGAGTGGTTTTATGCTTGGCAGAGTGGTTTCGGCCCCGACAGAGTGGTTTTCGGCCTCTTGTAGTGGTTTTGGACTTGGCGGAGTGGTTTCAGCCCCGACGGAGTGGTTTCAGCCCCAACGCAGTGGTTGTGCCCTAACGGAGCGGTTTCCGCCCCGGCGCAGTGGTTTTGGGCTTGGTGGACTGGTTTCAGCTCCGACGGACTGGTTTCAGCCCCAGCGGCGTGGTTTCGGCCCCAACGGAGTGGTTTTAGGCTTGGCGGAGTGGTTTCAGCCCCAGCGGAGTGGTTTCAGCCCCGACGGAGTGGTTTCAGGCTCGGCGAAGTGGTTTCAGGTTTGGCGGAGTGGTTTCAGGCTCGGCGGAGTGGTTTCAGGCTCGGCAGAGTGGTTTCGGCCCCGGCGGATTGGTTTCGGCCCCGACGGAGTTGTTTTAAGGCCGGCGGAGTGGTTTCGGCCCCGACGCAGTGGTTTCAGCCCTGACAGAGTTTTTTTTTGGACTGGCGCAGTGGTTTTCGGCTTGGCGGAGTGGTTTCAGGCCCAATGGAGTGGTTTTGGCCCTGACGGAATGGTTTTAGACTCAGCGGAGTGGTTTCAGCCCCGGCGGAGTGGTTTCAGGCTCGGCAGAGTGGTTTTCAGGCTTGGCAGAGTGGTTTCAGCCCCGGTGGAGTGGTTTGAAGGTCGGCGGAGTGGTTTTAAGGTCGGCAGAGTGGTTTTAAGGTCGGCGGAGTGGTTTCGGCCCCAACGGAGTGTTTTTAACGTCGGCGGAGTAGTTTCAGTGCTGGTGGAGTGGTTTCCGCCCAGACGGAGTGGTTTCAGGCTCGGCGGAGTGGTTTTAGGCTCGGCGGAGTGGTTTGGGCCCCGACGCAGTGGTTTTAGGCTTGCCAGAGTGGTTTCAGCCCCGACGCAGTGGTTTTAGGCCCGGCGGAGTGGTTTCAGCCCCGACGCAGTGGTTCCAGCCCCGACGCAGTGGTTTCAGCCCCGACGCAGTGGTTCCAGCCCCGATGCAGTGGTTTTAGGCTTGCCGCAGTGGTCTTAATGTCGGCGGAGTGGTTTCAGCCCCGACGCAGTGGTTTTAGGCTTGCCGCAGTGGTCTTAATGTCGGCGGAGTGGTTTCAGCCCCGACGCAGTGGTTTTAGGCTCGGCGGAGTGGTTTCAGCCCCGACGCAGTGGTTTTCGGCCTGACACAGTGCTTTTAAGCCTGATGGAGCAATTTCTGCCCCAGCACAGTGGTTTCAGCCCCGACGCAGTGGTTTTAGGCTCGGCGGAGTGATTTTGGCCCTGACGGAGTTGTTTTAGGCTCGGCGGAGTGGTTTCAGCCCCGATGGAGTGGTTTCAGGCTCGGCGGAGTGGTTTCAGTCCCAACGCAGTGGTTTTCGGCTCGGTGGAGTGGTTTCAGCCCCGACGGGGTGGTTTTAGGCTTGGTGCAGTGGTTTTAATGTCAGCGGAGTGGTTTTGGCCCTGGCGGAGTGGTTTCCGCCCCGACGCAGTGGTTTCCGCCCCGACAGAGTGGTTTTCAGCTCAGCGGAGTTGTTTCAGCCCCGACGCAGCAGTTTTGGGCTTTACAGAGTAGTTTCGGCCCCGACGGAGTGGTTTCAGCACTGGTGGAGCAGTTTTGGCCCCGATGGAGTTGTTTTAGGCGCGGCAGAATGGTTTTAGGCCTGACGGAGTGGTTTTAGGCTTGGCACAGTGGTTTTGGCCCTTGATGGAGTGGTTTTCAGCCTGACGGAGTGGTTTTGGGCTTGGCGGAGTGGTTTCAGACTTGGCGGAGCGGTTTCAGCCCCAGCGCAGTGGTTTTAGGGCTGACGGAGTGGTTTTGGGCTCGAAAGAGAGGTTTCGGCCCCAACGCGCTGGTTTTGGGCTTAGGCGGAGTGGTTTCGGCCCCAACGCAGTGGTTTTGTCCCCAGTGGAGTGGTTTTAGGCTTGGCAGAATGGTTTTAGGCCCCGATGGTGTGGTTTCGGGCTCGAAAGAGTGCTTTCCGCTCCGACGGAGTGGTTTTGGGCCTCACGTAGTGGTTTTAGTCTTGGCAGAGTGGTTTTGGCCCTGGCGGAGTGGTTTCAGCCCCAACGCAGTGGTTTGGGGCTTGGCGGAGTGGTTTCAGCCCCAAAGCAGTGGTTTTGACCCTGACGGATTGGTTTCAGCCCTGATGCAGTGTTTTCAGGCTCGGCGGAGTGGTTTTAGGCCCGACAGACTGGTTTCAGCCCCAACGCAGAGGTTTCAGCCCCAGCGGAGTGGTTTCATCCCCGACGGAGTGGTTTTATGCTTGGCAGAGTGGTTTCGGCCCCGACAGAGTGGTTTTCGGCCTCTTGTAGTGGTTTTGGACTTGGCGGAGTGGTTTCAGCCCCGACGGAGTGGTTTCAGCCCCAACGCAGTGGTTGTGCCCTAACGGAGCGGTTTCCGCCCCGGCGCAGTGGTTTTGGGCTTGGTGGACTGGTTTCAGCTCCGACGGACTGGTTTCAGCCCCAGCGGCGTGGTTTCGGCCCCAACGGAGTGGTTTTAGGCTTGGCGGAGTGGTTTCAGCCCCAGCGGAGTGGTTTCAGCCCCGACGGAGTGGTTTCAGGCTCGGCGAAGTGGTTTCAGGTTTGGCGGAGTGGTTTCAGGCTCGGCAGAGTGGTTTCAGGCTCGGCGGAGTGTTTTCGGCCCCGGCGGATTGGTTTCGGCCCCGACGGAGTTGTTTTAAGGCCGGCGGAGTGGTTTCGGCCCCGACGGAGTGGTTTCAGCCCTGACAGAGTTTTTTTTTGGACTGGCGCAGTGGTTTTCGGCTTGGCGGAGTGGTTTCAGGCCCAATGGAGTGGTTTTGGCCCTGACGGAATGGTTTTAGACTCAGCGGAGTGGTTTCAGCCCCGACGGAGTGGTTTCAGCCCCGGCGGAGTGGTTTCAGGCTCGGCAGAGTGGTTTTCAGGCTTGGCAGAGTGGTTTCAGCCCCGGTGGAGTGGTTTGAAGGTCGGCGGAGTGGTTTTAAGGTCGGCAGAGTGGTTTTAAGGTCGGCGGAGTGGTTTCGGCCCCAACGGAGTGTTTTTAACGTCGGCGGAGTAGTTTCAGTGCTGGTGGAGTGGTTTCCGCCCAGACGGAGTGGTTTCAGTCTCGGCGGAGTGGTTTTAGGCTCGGCGGAGTGGTTTGGGCCCCGACGCAGTGGTTTTAGGCTTGCCAGAGTGGTTTCAGCCCCGACGCAGTGGTTTTAGGCTCGGCGGAGTGGTTTCAGCCCCGACGCAGTGGTTTCAGCCCCGACGCAGTGGTTCCAGCCCCGATGCAGTGGTTTTAGGCTTGCCGCAGTGGTCTTAATGTCGGCGGAGTGGTTTCAGCCCCGACGCAGTGGTTTTAGGCTTGCCGCAGTGGTCTTAATGTCGGCGGAGTGGTTTCAGCCCCGACGCAGTGGTTTTAGGCTCGGCGGAGTGGTTTCAGCCCCGACGCAGTGGTTTTCGGCCTGACACAGTGCTTTTAAGCCTGACGGAGCAATTTCTGCCCCAGCACAGTGGTTTCAGCCCCGACGCAGTGGTTTTAGGCTCGGCGGAGTGATTTTGGCCCTGACGGAGTTGTTTTAGGCTCGGCGGAGTGGTTTCAGCCCCGATGGAGTGGTTTCAGGCTCGGCGGAGTGGTTTCAGTCCCAACGCAGTGGTTTTCGGCTCGGCGGAGTGGTTTCAGCCCCGACGGGGTGGTTTTAGGCTTGGTGCAGTGGTTTTAATGTCAGCGGAGTGGTTTTGGCCCTGGCGGAGTGGTTTCCGCCCCGACGCAGTGGTTTCCGCCCCGACAGAGTGGTTTTCAGCTCAGCGGAGTTGTTTCAGCCCCGACGCAGCAGTTTTGGGCTTTACAGAGTAGTTTCGGCCCCGACGGAGTGGTTTCAGCACTGGTGGAGCAGTTTTGGCCCCGATGGAGTTGTTTTAGGTGCGGCAGAATGGTTTTAGGCCTGACGGAGTGGTTTTAGGCTTGGCACAGTGGTTTTGGCCCTTGATGGAGTGGTTTTCAGCCTGACGGAGTGGTTTTGGGCTTGGCGGAGTGGTTTCAGACTTGGCGGAGCGGTTTCAGCCCCAGCGCAGTGGTTTTAGGGCTGACGGAGTGGTTTTGGGCTCGAAAGAGAGGTTTCGGCCCCAATGCGCTGGTTTTGGGCTTAGGCGGAGTGGTTTCGGCCCCAACGCAGTGGTTTTGTCCCCGGTGGAGTGGTTTTAGGCTTGGCAGAATGGTTTTAGGCCCCGATGGTGTGGTTTCGGGCTCGAAAGAGTGCTTTCCGCTCCGACGGAGTGGTTTTGGGCCTCACGTAGTGGTTTTAGTCTTGGCAGAGTGGTTTTGGCCCTGGCGGGGTGGTTTCAGCCCCAACGCAGTGGTTTGGGGCTTGGCGGAGTGGTTTCAGCCCCAAAGCAGTGGTTTTGACCCTGACGGATTGGTTTCAGCCCTGATGCAGTGTTTTCAGGCTCGGCGGAGTGGTTTTAGGCCCGACAGACTGGTTTCAGCCCCAACGCAGAGGTTTCAGCCCCAGCGGAGTGGTTTCATCCCCGACGGAGTGGTTTTATGCTTGGCAGAGTGGTTTCGGCCCCGACAGAGTGGTTTTCGGCCTCTTGTAGTGGTTTTGGACTTGGCGGAGTGGTTTCAGCCCCGACGGAGTGGTTTCAGCCCCAACGCAGTGGTTGTGCCCTAACGGAGCGGTTTCCGCCCCGGCGCAGTGGTTTTGGGCTTGGTGGACTGGTTTCAGCTCCGACGGACTGGTTTCAGCCCCAGCGGCGTGGTTTCGGCCCCAACGGAGTGGTTTTAGGCTTGGCGGAGTGGTTTCAGCCCCAGCGGAGTGGTTTCAGCCCCGACGGAGTGGTTTCAGGCTCGGCGAAGTGGTTTCAGGTTTGGCGGAGTGGTTTCAGGCTCGGCAGAGTGGTTTCAGGCTCGGCGGAGTGTTTTCGGCCCCGGCGGATTGGTTTCGGCCCCGACGGAGTTGTTTTAAGGCCGGCGGAGTGGTTTCGGCCCCGACGGAGTGGTTTCAGCCCTGACAGAGTTTTTTTTTTGGACTGGCGCAGTGGTTTTCGGCTTGGCGGAGTGGTTTCAGGCCCAATGGAGTGGTTTTGGCCCTGACGGAATGGTTTTAGACTCAGCGGAGTGGTTTCAGCCCCGACGGAGTGGTTTCAGCCCCGGCGGAGTGGTTTCAGGCTCGGCAGAGTGGTTTTCAGGCTTGGCAGAGTGGTTTCAGCCCCGGTGGAGTGGTTTGAAGGTCGGCGGAGTGGTTTTAAGGTCGGCAGAGTGGTTTTAAGGTCGGCGGAGTGGTTTCGGCCCCAACGGAGTGTTTTTAACGTCGGCGGAGTAGTTTCAGTGCTGGTGGAGTGGTTTCCGCCCAGACGGAGTGGTTTCAGTCTCGGCGGAGTGGTTTTAGGCTCGGCGGAGTGGTTTGGGCCCCGACGCAGTGGTTTTAGGCTTGCCAGAGTGGTTTCAGCCCCGGCGGAGTGGTTTCAGCCCCGACGCAGTGGTTCCAGCCCCGACGCAGTGGTTTCAGCCCCGACGCAGTGGTTCCAGCCCCGATGCAGTGGTTTTAGGCTTGCCGCAGTGGTCTTAATGTCGGCGGAGTGGTTTCAGCCCCGACGCAGTGGTTTTAGGCTTGCCGCAGTGGTCTTAATGTCGGCGGAGTGGTTTCAGCCCCGACGCAGTGGTTTTAGGCTCGGCGGAGTGGTTTCAGCCCCGACGCAGTGGTTTTCGGCCTGACACAGTGCTTTTAAGCCTGATGGAGCAATTTCTGCCCCAGCACAGTGGTTTCAGCCCCGACGCAGTGGTTTTAGGCTCGGCGGAGTGATTTTGGCCCTGACGGAGTTGTTTTAGGCTCGGCGGAGTGGTTTCAGCCCCGATGGAGTGGTTTCAGGCTCGGCGGAGTGGTTTCAGTCCCAACGCAGTGGTTTTCGGCTCGGTGGAGTGGTTTCAGCCCCGACGGGGTGGTTTTAGGCTTGGTGCAGTGGTTTTAATGTCAGCGGAGTGGTTTTGGCCCTGGCGGAGTGGTTTCCGCCCCGACGCAGTGGTTTCCGCCCCGACAGAGTGGTTTTCAGCTCAGCGGAGTTGTTTCAGCCCCGACGCAGCAGTTTTGGGCTTTACAGAGTAGTTTCGGCCCCGACGGAGTGGTTTCAGCACTGGTGGAGCAGTTTTGGCCCCGATGGAGTTGTTTTAGGTGCGGCAGAATGGTTTTAGGCCTGACGGAGTGGTTTTAGGCTTGGCACAGTGGTTTTGGCCCTTGATGGAGTGGTTTTCAGCCTGACGGAGTGGTTTTGGGCTTGGCGGAGTGGTTTCAGACTTGGCGGAGCGGTTTCAGCCCCAGCGCAGTGGTTTTAGGGCTGACGGAGTGGTTTTGGGCTCGAAAGAGAGGTTTCGGCCCCAACGCGCTGGTTTTGGGCTTAGGCGGAGTGGTTTCGGCCCCAACGCAGTGGTTTTGTCCCCAGTGGAGTGGTTTTAGGCTTGGCAGAATGGTTTTAGGCCCCGATGGTGTGGTTTCGGGCTCGAAAGAGTGCTTTCCGCTCCGACGGAGTGGTTTTGGGCCTCACGTAGTGGTTTTAGTCTTGGCAGAGTGGTTTTGGCCCTGGCGGAGTGGTTTCAGCCCCAACGCAGTGGTTTGGGGCTTGGCGGAGTGGTTTCAGCCCCAAAGCAGTGGTTTTGACCCTGACGGATTGGTTTCAGCCCTGATGCAGTGTTTTCAGGCTCGGCGGAGTGGTTTTAGGCCCGACAGACTGGTTTCAGCCCCAACGCAGAGGTTTCAGCCCCAGCGGAGTGGTTTCATCCCCGACGGAGTGGTTTTATGCTTGGCAGAGTGGTTTCGGCCCCGACAGAGTGGTTTTCGGCCTCTTGTAGTGGTTTTGGACTTGGCGGAGTGGTTTCAGCCCCGACGGAGTGGTTTCAGCCCCAACGCAGTGGTTGTGCCCTAACGGAGCGGTTTCCGCCCCGGCGCAGTGGTTTTGGGCTTGGTGGACTGGTTTCAGCTCCGACGGACTGGTTTCAGCCCCAGCGGCGTGGTTTCGGCCCCAACGGAGTGGTTTTAGGCTTGGCGGAGTGGTTTCAGCCCCAGCGGAGTGGTTTCAGCCCCGACGGAGTGGTTTCAGGCTCGGCGAAGTGGTTTCAGGTTTGGCGGAGTGGTTTCAGGCTCGGCAGAGTGGTTTCAGGCTCGGCGGAGTGTTTTCGGCCCCGGCGGATTGGTTTCGGCCCCGACGGAGTTGTTTTAAGGCCGGCGGAGTGGTTTCGGCCCCGACGGAGTGGTTTCAGCCCTGACAGAGTTTTTTTTGGACTGGCGCAGTGGTTTTCGGCTTGGCGGAGTGGTTTCAGGCCCAATGGAGTAGTTTTGGCCCTGACGGAATGGTTTTAGACTCAGCGGAGTGGTTTCAGCCCCGACGGAGTGGTTTCAGCCCCGGCGGAGTGGTTTCAGCCCGGGCAGAGTGGTTTCAGGCTCGGCAGAGTGGTTTTCAGGCTTGGCAGAGTGGTTTCAGGCCCGGCGGAGTGGTTTCAGCCCCGGTGCAGTGGTTTGAAGGTCGGCGGAGTGGTTTTAAGGTCGGCGGAGTGGTTTTAAGGTCGGCAGAGTGGTTTTAAGGTCGGCGGAGTGGTTTCGGCCCCAACGGAGTGTTTTTAACGTTGGCGGAGTAGTTTCAGTGCTGGTGGAGTGGTTTCCGCCCAGACAGAGTGGTTTCAGGCTCGGCGGAGTGGTTTTAGGCTCGACGGAGTGGTTTTAGGCCCGACGGAGTGGTTTTAACGTCGGCGGATTGGTTTCCGCCCCAACGGAGTGGTTTTAAGGTCAGCGGAGTGGTTTCAGCGCTGGTGGAGTGGTTTCCGCCCCGACGGAGTGGTTTCAGCCCTGACAGAGTTTTTTTTGGACTGGCGCAGTGGTTTTCGGCTTGGCGGAGTGGTTTCAGGCCCAATGGAGTGGTTTTGTCCCTGACGGAGTGGTTTTAGGCTCAGCGGAGTGGTTTCGGCCCCAACGGAGTGGTTTCGACCCCGATGGAGTGGTTTCAGGGTCGACGGAGTGGTTTTAAGGACGGTGGAGTGGTTTCCGCCCCGACGGAGTGGTTTTAAGGTCGGCGGAGTGGTTTTAAGGTCGGCGGAGTGGTTTTGGCCCTGACGGAGTGTTTTTAAGGTCGGCGGAGTGGTTTCAGGCTCGGCGGAGTGGTTTCACCCTTGGTGGAGTGGTTTCGGTCCCGACAGAGTGGTTTCAGCCCCGGCGGAGTGGTTTCAGTCTCGGTGGAGTGGTTTCAGCCCCGACAGAGTGGTTTCAGCCCCGACGCAGTGTTTTTAGGCTCGGCAGAGTGGTTTCGGCCACAACGGAGTGGTTTTAGGCTTGGCGGAGTGGTTTCAGCCCCAGCGGAGTGGTTTCCGCCCCGACGGAGTGGTTTCAGGCTCGGCAGAGTGATTTCGGCCCCGACGCAGTGGTTTTAGGCTCGGCAGAGTGATTTTGGCCCCGACAGGGTGGTTTCAGGCTCGGCAGAGTGGTTTGGGCCCTGACGCAGTGGTTTTAGGCTTGCCAGAGTGGTTTCAGCCCCGACGCAGTGGTTTTAGGCTCGGCGGAGTGGTTTCAGCCCCGACAGAGTGGTTTTAGGCTTGGCGGAGTGGTTTCAGCCCCAGCGGAGTGGTTTCAGCCCCGACGGAGTGGTTTCAGGCTCGGCGAAGTGGTTTCAGGTTTGGCGGAGTGGTTTCAGGCTCGGCGGAGTGGTTTCAGGCTCGGCGGAGTGTTTTCGGCCCCGGCGGAGTTGTTTTAAGGCCGGCGGAGTGGTTTCGGCCCCAACGGAGTGGTTTCAGCCCCAACGCAGTGGTTGTGCCCTAACGGAGCGGTTTCCGCCCCGGCGCAGTGGTTTTGGGCTTGGTGGACTGGTTTCAGCTCCGACGGACTGGTTTCAGCCCCAGCGGCGTGGTTTCGGCCCCAACGGAGTGGTTTTAGGCTTGGCGGAGTGGTTTCAGCCCCAGCGGAGTGGTTTCAGCCCCGACGGAGTGGTTTCAGGCTCGGCGAAGTGGTTTCAGGTTTGGCGGAGTGGTTTCAGGCTCGGCAGAGTGGTTTCAGGCTCGGCGGAGTGGTTTCGGCCCCGGCGGATTGGTTTCGGCCCCGACGGAGTTGTTTTAAGGCCGGCGGAGTGGTTTCAGCCCCGACGGAGTGGTTTCAGCCCTGACAGAGTTTTTTTTGGACTGGCGCAGTGGTTTTCGGCTTGGCGGAGTGGTTTCAGGCCCAATGGAGTAGTTTTGGCCCTGACGGAATGGTTTTAGACTCAGCGGAGTGGTTTCAGCCCCGACGGAGTGGTTTCAGCCCCGGCGGAGTGGTTTCAGCCCGGGCAGAGTGGTTTCAGGCTCGGCAGAGTGGTTTTCAGGCTTGGCAGAGTGGTTTCAGGCCCGGCGGAGTGGTTTCAGCCCCGGTGCAGTGGTTTGAAGGTCGGCGGAGTGGTTTTAAGGTCGGCGGAGTGGTTTTAAGGTCGGCAGAGTGGTTTTAAGGTTGGCGGAGTGGTTTCGGCCCCAACGGAGTGTTTTTAACGTCGGCGGAGTAGTTTCAGTGCTGGTGGAGTGGTTTCCGCCCAGACAGAGTGGTTTCAGGCTCGACGGAGTGGTTTTAGGCTCGGCGGAGTGGTTTTAGGCCCGACGGAGTGGTTTTAACGTCGGCGGATTGGTTTCCGCCCCAACGGAGTGGTTTTAAGGTCAGCGGAGTGGTTTCAGCGCTGGTGGAGTGGTTTCCGCCCCGACGGAGTGGTTTCAGCCCTGACAGAGTTTTTTTTGGACTGGCGCAGTGGTTTTGGGCTTGGCGGAGTGGTTTCAGCCCCGGCGGAGTGGTTTTGTCCCTGACGGAGTGGTTTTAGGCTCAGCGGAGTGGTTTCGGCCCCAACGGAGTGGTTTCGACCCCGATGGAGTGGTTTCAGGGTCGACGGAGTGGTTTTAAGGACGGTGGAGTGGTTTCCGCCCCGACGGAGTGGTTTTAAGGTCGGCGGAGTGGTTTTAAGGTCGGCGGAGTGGTTTTGGCCCTGACGGAGTGTTTTTAAGGTCGGCGGAGTGGTTTCAGGCTCGGCGGAGTGGTTTCACCCTTGGTGGAGTGGTTTCGGTCCCGACAGAGTGGTTTCAGCCCCGGCGGAGTGGTTTCAGTCTCGGTGGAGTGGTTTCAGCCCCGACAGAGTGGTTTCAGCCCCGACAGAGTGATTTCAGCCCCGACGCAGTGGTTTTAGGCTTGCCAGAGTGGTTTCAGCCCCGACGCAGTGGTTTTAGGCTCGGCGGAGTGGTTTCAGCCCCGACAGAGTGGTTTTAGGCTTGGCGGAGTGGTTTCAGCCCCAGCGGAGTGGTTTCAGCCCCGACGGAGTGGTTTCAGGCTCGGCGAAGTGGTTTCAGGTTTGGCGGAGTGGTTTCAGGCTCGGCGGAGTGGTTTCAGGCTCGGCGGAGTGTTTTCGGCCCCGGCGGAGTTGTTTTAAGGCCGGCGGAGTGGTTTCGGCCCCAACGGAGTGGTTTCAGCCCCAACGCAGTGGTTGTGCCCTAACGGAGCGGTTTCCGCCCCGGCGCAGTGGTTTTGGGCTTGGTGGACTGGTTTCAGCTCCGACGGACTGGTTTCAGCCCCAGCGGCGTGGTTTCGGCCCCAACGGAGTGGTTTTAGGCTTGGCGGAGTGGTTTCAGCCCCAGCGGAGTGGTTTCAGCCCCGACGGAGTGGTTTCAGCCCCGACGGAGTGGTTTCAGGTTTGGCGGAGTGGTTTCAGGCTCGGCGGAGTGATTTCAGGCTCGGCGGAGTGGTTTCAGGCTTGGCAGAGTGGTTTCGGCCCCGGCGGATTGGTTTCGGCCCCGACGGAGTTGTTTTAAGGCCGGCGGAGTGGTTTCGGCCCCGACGGAGTGGTTTCAGCCCTGACAGAGTTTTTTTTGGACTGGCGCAGTGGTTTTCGGCTTGGCGGAGTGGTTTCAGGCCCAATGGAGTAGTTTTGGCCCTGACAGAATGGTTTTAGACCCAGCGGAGTGGTTTCAGCCCCGACGGAGTGGTTTCAGCCCCGGCGGAGTGGTTTCAGCCCGGGCAGAGTGGTTTCAGGCTCGGCAGAGTGGTTTTCAGGCTTGGCAGAGTGGTTTCAGGCCCGGCGGAGTGGTTTCAGCCCCGGTGCAGTGGTTTGAAGGTCGGCGGAGTGGTTTTAAGGTCGGCGGAGTGGTTTTAAGGTCGGCAGAGTGGTTTTAAGGTCGGCGGAGTGGTTTCGGCCCCAACGGAGTGTTTTTAACGTCGGCAGAGTAGTTTCAGTGCTGGTGGAGTGGTTTCCGCCCAGACAGAGTGGTTTCAGGCTCGGCGGAGTGGTTTTAGGCTCGGCGGAGTGGTTTTAGGCCCGACGGAGTGGTTTTAACGTCGGCGGATTGGTTTCCGCCCCAACGGAGTGGTTTTAAGGTCAGCGGAGTGGTTTCAGCGCTGGTGGAGTGGTTTCCGCCCCGACGGAGTGGTTTCAGCCCTGACAGAGTTTTTTTTGGACTGGCGCAGTGGTTTTAGGCTTGCCGCAGTGGTCTTAATGTCGGCGGAGTGGTTTCAGCCCCGACGCAGTGGTTTTAGGCTTGCCGCAGTGGTCTTAATGTCGGCGGAGTGGTTTCAGCCCCGACGCAGTGGTTTTAGGCTCGGCGGAGTGGTTTCAGCCCCGACGCAGTGGTTTTCGGCCTGACACAGTGCTTTTAAGCCTGACGGAGCAATTTCTGCCCCAGCACAGTGGTTTCAGCCCCGACGCAGTGGTTTTAGGCTTGGCGGAGTGATTTTGGCCCTGACGGAGTTGTTTTAGGCTCGGCGGAGTGGTTTCAGCCCCGATGGAGTGGTTTCAGGCTCGGCGGAGTGGTTTCAGTCCCAACGCAGTGGTTTTCGGCTCGGCGGAGTGGTTTCAGCCCCGACGGGGTGGTTTTAGGCTTGGTGCAGTGGTTTTAATGTCAGCGGAGTGGTTTTGGCCCTGGCGGAGTGGTTTCCGCCCCGACGCAGTGGTTTCCGCCCCGACAGAGTGGTTTTCAGCTCAGCGGAGTTGTTTCAGCCCCGACGCAGCAGTTTTGGGCTTTACAGAGTAGTTTCGGCCCCGACGGAGTGGTTTCAGCACTGGTGGAGCGGTTTTGGCCCCGATGGAGTTGTTTTAGGCGCGGCAGAATGGTTTTAGGCCTGACGGAGTGGTTTTAGGCTTGGCACAGTGGTTTTGGCCCTTGATGGAGTGGTTTTCAGCCTGACGGAGTGGTTTTGGGCTTGGCGGAGTGGTTTCAGACTTGGCGGAGCGGTTTCAGCCCCAGCGCAGTGGTTTTAGGGCTGACGGAGTGGTTTTGGGCTCGAAAGAGAGGTTTCGGCCCCAACGCGCTGGTTTTGGGCTTAGGCGGAGTGGTTTCGGCCCCAACGCAGTGGTTTTGTCCCCGGTGGAGTGGTTTTAGGCTTGGCAGAATGGTTTTAGGCCCCGATGGTGTGGTTTCGGGCTCGAAAGAGTGCTTTCCGCTCCGACGGAGTGGTTTTGGGCCTCACGTAGTGGTTTTAGTCTTGGCAGAGTGGTTTTGGCCCTGGCGGGGTGGTTTCAGCCCCAACGCAGTGGTTTGGGGCTTGGCGGAGTGGTTTCAGCCCCAAAGCAGTGGTTTTGACCCTGACGGATTGGTTTCAGCCCTGATGCAGTGTTTTCAGGCTCGGCGGAGTGGTTTTAGGCCCGACAGACTGGTTTCAGCCCCAACGCAGAGGTTTCAGCCCCAGCGGAGTGGTTTCATCCCCGACGGAGTGGTTTTATGCTTGGCAGAGTGGTTTTGGCCCCGACAGAGTGGTTTTCGGCCTCTTGTAGTGGTTTTGGACTTGGCGGAGTGGTTTCAGCCCCGACGGAGTGGTTTCAGCCCCAACGCAGTGGTTGTGCCCTAACGGAGCGGTTTCCGCCCCGGCGCAGTGGTTTTGGGCTTGGTGGACTGGTTTCAGCTCCGACGGACTGGTTTCAGCCCCAGCGGCGTGGTTTCGGCCCCAACGGAGTGGTTTTAGGCTTGGCGGAGTGGTTTCAGCCCCAGCGGAGTGGTTTCAGCCCCGACGGAGTGGTTTCAGGCTCGGCGAAGTGGTTTCAGGTTTGGCGGAGTGGGTTCAGGTTTGGCGGAGTGGTTTCAGGCTCGGCAGAGTGTTTTCGGCCCCGGCGGAGTTGTTTTAAGGCCGGCGGAGTGGTTTCGGCCCCGACGCAGTGGTTTCAGCCCTGACAGAGTTTTTTTTGGACTGGCGCAGTGGTTTTCGGCTTGGCGGAGTGGTTTCAGGCCCAATGGAGTGGTTTTGGCCCTGACGGAATGGTTTTAGACTCAGCGGAGTGGTTTCAGCCCCGACGGAGTGGTTTCAGCCCCGGCGGAGTGGTTTCAGCCCGGGCAGAGTGGTTTCAGGCTCGGCAGAGTGGTTTTCAGGCTTGGCAGAGTGGTTTCAGGCCCGGCGGAGTGGTTTCAGCCCCGGTGGAGTGGTTTGAAGGTCGGCGGAGTGGTTTTAAGGTCGGCGGAGTGGTTTTAAGGTCGGCAGAGTGGTTTTAAGGTCGGCGGAGTGGTTTTGGCCCCAACGGAGTGTTTTTAACGTCGGCAGAGTAGTTTCAGTGCTGGTGGAGTGGTTTCCGCCCCGACGGAGTGGTTTCAGGCTCGGCGGAGTGGTTTTAGGCTCGGCGGAGTGGTTTTAGGCCCGACGGAGTGGTTTTAACGTCGGCGGATTGGTTTCCGCCCCAACGGAGTGGTTTTAAGGTCAGCGGAGTGGTTTCAGCGCTGGTGGAGTGGTTTCCGCCCCGACGGAGTGTTTCAGCCCTGACAGAGTTTTTTTTGGACTGGCGCAGTGGTTTTGGGCTTGGCGGAGCGGTTTCAGGCCCAATGGAGTGGTTTTGGCCCTGACGGAGTGGTTTCAGCCCCTGCGGAGTGGTTTCAGCCCCTGCGGAGTGGTTTCCGCCCCAGCGGAGTGGTTTCAGCCCCGGCGGAGTGGTTTCAGCCCGGGCAGAGTGGTTTCAGGCTCGGCAGAGTGGTTTTCAGGCTTGGCAGAGTGGTTTCAGGCCCAGCGGAGTGGTTTCAGCCCCAACAGAGTGGTTTTCAGCTCAGCGGAGTGGTTTTAAGGTCGGCGGAGTGGTTTCGGCCCCGACGCAGCAGTTTTGGGCTTTACAGAGTAGTTTCGGCCCCGATGGAGTGGTTTCAGCACTGGTGGAGCGGTTTTGGCCCCGATGGAGTTGTTTTAGGCTCGGCGGAGTGGTTTCAGGTTTGACGGAGTGGTTTCAGGTTTGGCGGAGTGGTTTCAGGTTCGGCGGAGTGGTTTCAGCGCTGGTGGAGTGGTTTCCGCCCCGACGGAGTGGTTTCCGCCCTGACAGAGTTTTTTTGGACTGACGCAGTGGTTTTGGGCTTGGCGGAGTGGTTTCAGCCCCGGCGGAGTGGTTTTGTCCCTGACGGAGTGGTTTTAGGCTCAGCGGAGTGGTTTCGGCCCCAACGGAGTGGTTTCGACCCCGATGGAGTGGTTTCAGGATCGACGGAGTGGTTTTAAGGACGGTGGAGTGGTTTCCGCCCCGACGGAGTGGTTTTAAGGTCGGCGGAGTGGTTTTGGCCCTGACGGAGTGTTTTTAAGGTCGGCGGAGTGGTTTCAGGCTCGGCGGAGTGGTTTCACCCTTGGTGGAGTGGTTTCGGTCCCGACAGAGTGGTTTCAGCCCCGGCGGAGTGGTTTCAGTCTCGGTGGAGTGGTTTCAGCCCCGACAGAGTGGTTTCAGCCCCGACGCAGTGTTTTTAGGCTCGGCAGAGTGGTTTCGGCCACAACGGAGTGGTTTTAGGCTTGGCGGAGTGGTTTCAGCCCCAGCGGAGTGGTTTCCGCCCCGACGGAGTGGTTTCAGGCTCGGCAGAGTGATTTCGGCCCCGACGCAGTGGTTTTAGGCTCGGCAGAGTGATTTTGGCCCCGACGGGGTGGTTTCAGGCTCGGCAGAGTGGTTTGGGCCCCGACGCAGTGGTTTTAGGCTTGCCAGAGTGGTTTCAGCCCCGACGCAGTGGTTTCAGCCCCGACGCAGTGGTTTTAGGCTTGCCAGAGTGGTCTTAATGTCGGCGGAGTGGTTTCAGCCCCGACGCAGTGGTTTTAGGCTTGCCGCAGTGGTCTTAATGTCGGCGGAGTGGTTTCAGCCCCGACGCAGTGGTTTTAGGCTCGGCGGAGTGATTTTGGCCCTGACGGAGTTGTTTTAGGCTCGGCGGAGTGGTTTCAGCCCCGACAGAGTGGTTTCAGCCCCGACGCAGTGTTTTTAGGCTCGGCAGAGTGGTTTCGGCCACAACGGAGTGGTTTTAGGCTTGGCGGAGTGGTTTCAGCCCCAGCGGAGTGGTTTCCGCCCCGACGGAGTGGTTTCAGGCTCGGCAGAGTGATTTCGGCCCCGACGCAGTGGTTTTAGGCTCGGCAGAGTGATTTTGGCCCCGACAGGGTGGTTTCAGGCTCGGCAGAGTGGTTTGGGCCCTGACGCAGTGGTTTTAGGCTTGCCAGAGTGGTTTCAGCCCCGACGCAGTGGTTTTAGGCTCGGCGGAGTGGTTTCAGCCCCGACAGAGTGGTTTTAGGCTTGGCGGAGTGGTTTCAGCCCCAGCGGAGTGGTTTCAGCCCCGACGGAGTGGTTTCAGGCTCGGCGAAGTGGTTTCAGGTTTGGCGGAGTGGTTTCAGGCTCGGCGGAGTGGTTTCAGGCTCGGCGGAGTGTTTTCGGCCCCGGCGGAGTTGTTTTAAGGCCGGCGGAGTGGTTTCGGCCCCAACGGAGTGGTTTCAGCCCCAACGCAGTGGTTGTGCCCTAACGGAGCGGTTTCCGCCCCGGCGCAGTGGTTTTGGGCTTGGTGGACTGGTTTCAGCTCCGACGGACTGGTTTCAGCCCCAGCGGCGTGGTTTCGGCCCCAACGGAGTGGTTTTAGGCTTGGCGGAGTGGTTTCAGCCCCAGCGGAGTGGTTTCAGCCCCGACGGAGTGGTTTCAGGCTCGGCGAAGTGGTTTCAGGTTTGGCGGAGTGGTTTCAGGCTCGGCAGAGTGGTTTCAGGCTCGGCGGAGTGGTTTCGGCCCCGGCGGATTGGTTTCGGCCCCGACGGAGTTGTTTTAAGGCCGGCGGAGTGGTTTCAGCCCCGACGGAGTGGTTTCAGCCCTGACAGAGTTTTTTTTGGACTGGCGCAGTGGTTTTCGGCTTGGCGGAGTGGTTTCAGGCCCAATGGAGTAGTTTTGGCCCTGACGGAATGGTTTTAGACTCAGCGGAGTGGTTTCAGCCCCGACGGAGTGGTTTCAGCCCCGGCGGAGTGGTTTCAGCCCGGGCAGAGTGGTTTCAGGCTCGGCAGAGTGGTTTTCAGGCTTGGCAGAGTGGTTTCAGGCCCGGCGGAGTGGTTTCAGCCCCGGTGCAGTGGTTTGAAGGTCGGCGGAGTGGTTTTAAGGTCGGCGGAGTGGTTTTAAGGTCGGCAGAGTGGTTTTAAGGTTGGCGGAGTGGTTTCGGCCCCAACGGAGTGTTTTTAACGTCGGCGGAGTAGTTTCAGTGCTGGTGGAGTGGTTTCCGCCCAGACAGAGTGGTTTCAGGCTCGACGGAGTGGTTTTAGGCTCGGCGGAGTGGTTTTAGGCCCGACGGAGTGGTTTTAACGTCGGCGGATTGGTTTCCGCCCCAACGGAGTGGTTTTAAGGTCAGCGGAGTGGTTTCAGCGCTGGTGGAGTGGTTTCCGCCCCGACGGAGTGGTTTCAGCCCTGACAGAGTTTTTTTTGGACTGGCGCAGTGGTTTTGGGCTTGGCGGAGTGGTTTCAGCCCCGGCGGAGTGGTTTTGTCCCTGACGGAGTGGTTTTAGGCTCAGCGGAGTGGTTTCGGCCCCAACGGAGTGGTTTCGACCCCGATGGAGTGGTTTCAGGGTCGACGGAGTGGTTTTAAGGACGGTGGAGTGGTTTCCGCCCCGACGGAGTGGTTTTAAGGTCGGCGGAGTGGTTTTAAGGTCGGCGGAGTGGTTTTGGCCCTGACGGAGTGTTTTTAAGGTCGGCGGAGTGGTTTCAGGCTCGGCGGAGTGGTTTCACCCTTGGTGGAGTGGTTTCGGTCCCGACAGAGTGGTTTCAGCCCCGGCGGAGTGGTTTCAGTCTCGGTGGAGTGGTTTCAGCCCCGACAGAGTGGTTTCAGCCCCGACAGAGTGATTTCAGCCCCGACGCAGTGGTTTTAGGCTTGCCAGAGTGGTTTCAGCCCCGACGCAGTGGTTTTAGGCTCGGCGGAGTGGTTTCAGCCCCGACAGAGTGGTTTTAGGCTTGGCGGAGTGGTTTCAGCCCCAGCGGAGTGGTTTCAGCCCCGACGGAGTGGTTTCAGGCTCGGCGAAGTGGTTTCAGGTTTGGCGGAGTGGTTTCAGGCTCGGCGGAGTGGTTTCAGGCTCGGCGGAGTGTTTTCGGCCCCGGCGGAGTTGTTTTAAGGCCGGCGGAGTGGTTTCGGCCCCAACGGAGTGGTTTCAGCCCCAACGCAGTGGTTGTGCCCTAACGGAGCGGTTTCCGCCCCGGCGCAGTGGTTTTGGGCTTGGTGGACTGGTTTCAGCTCCGACGGACTGGTTTCAGCCCCAGCGGCGTGGTTTCGGCCCCAACGGAGTGGTTTTAGGCTTGGCGGAGTGGTTTCAGCCCCAGCGGAGTGGTTTCAGCCCCAGCGGAGTGGTTTCAGCCCCGACGGAGTGGTTTCAGGTTTGGCGGAGTGGTTTCAGGCTCGGCGGAGTGATTTCAGGCTCGGCGGAGTGGTTTCAGGCTTGGCAGAGTGGTTTCGGCCCCGGCGGATTGGTTTCGGCCCCGACGGAGTTGTTTTAAGGCCGGCGGAGTGGTTTCGGCCCCGACGGAGTGGTTTCAGCCCTGACAGAGTTTTTTTTGGACTGGCGCAGTGGTTTTCGGCTTGGCGGAGTGGTTTCAGGCCCAATGGAGTAGTTTTGGCCCTGACAGAATGGTTTTAGACCCAGCGGAGTGGTTTCAGCCCCGACGGAGTGGTTTCAGCCCCGGCGGAGTGGTTTCAGCCCGGGCAGAGTGGTTTCAGGCTCGGCAGAGTGGTTTTCAGGCTTGGCAGAGTGGTTTCAGGCCCGGCGGAGTGGTTTCAGCCCCGGTGCAGTGGTTTGAAGGTCGGCGGAGTGGTTTTAAGGTCGGCGGAGTGGTTTTAAGGTCGGCAGAGTGGTTTTAAGGTCGGCGGAGTGGTTTCGGCCCCAACGGAGTGTTTTTAACGTCGGCAGAGTAGTTTCAGTGCTGGTGGAGTGGTTTCCGCCCAGACAGAGTGGTTTCAGGCTCGGCGGAGTGGTTTTAGGCTCGGCGGAGTGGTTTTAGGCCCGACGGAGTGGTTTTAACGTCGGCGGATTGGTTTCCGCCCCAACGGAGTGGTTTTAAGGTCAGCGGAGTGGTTTCAGCGCTGGTGGAGTGGTTTCCGCCCCGACGGAGTGGTTTCAGCCCTGACAGAGTTTTTTTTGGACTGGCGCAGTGGTTTTAGGCTTGCCGCAGTGGTCTTAATGTCGGCGGAGTGGTTTCAGCCCCGACGCAGTGGTTTTAGGCTTGCCGCAGTGGTCTTAATGTCGGCGGAGTGGTTTCAGCCCCGACGCAGTGGTTTTAGGCTCGGCGGAGTGGTTTCAGCCCCGACGCAGTGGTTTTCGGCCTGACACAGTGCTTTTAAGCCTGACGGAGCAATTTCTGCCCCAGCACAGTGGTTTCAGCCCCGACGCAGTGGTTTTAGGCTTGGCGGAGTGATTTTGGCCCTGACGGAGTTGTTTTAGGCTCGGCGGAGTGGTTTCAGCCCCGATGGAGTGGTTTCAGGCTCGGCGGAGTGGTTTCAGTCCCAACGCAGTGGTTTTCGGCTCGGCGGAGTGGTTTCAGCCCCGACGGGGTGGTTTTAGGCTTGGTGCAGTGGTTTTAATGTCAGCGGAGTGGTTTTGGCCCTGGCGGAGTGGTTTCCGCCCCGACGCAGTGGTTTCCGCCCCGACAGAGTGGTTTTCAGCTCAGCGGAGTTGTTTCAGCCCCGACGCAGCAGTTTTGGGCTTTACAGAGTAGTTTCGGCCCCGACGGAGTGGTTTCAGCACTGGTGGAGCGGTTTTGGCCCCGATGGAGTTGTTTTAGGCGCGGCAGAATGGTTTTAGGCCTGACGGAGTGGTTTTAGGCTTGGCACAGTGGTTTTGGCCCTTGATGGAGTGGTTTTCAGCCTGACGGAGTGGTTTTGGGCTTGGCGGAGTGGTTTCAGACTTGGCGGAGCGGTTTCAGCCCCAGCGCAGTGGTTTTAGGGCTGACGGAGTGGTTTTGGGCTCGAAAGAGAGGTTTCGGCCCCAACGCGCTGGTTTTGGGCTTAGGCGGAGTGGTTTCGGCCCCAACGCAGTGGTTTTGTCCCCGGTGGAGTGGTTTTAGGCTTGGCAGAATGGTTTTAGGCCCCGATGGTGTGGTTTCGGGCTCGAAAGAGTGCTTTCCGCTCCGACGGAGTGGTTTTGGGCCTCACGTAGTGGTTTTAGTCTTGGCAGAGTGGTTTTGGCCCTGGCGGGGTGGTTTCAGCCCCAACGCAGTGGTTTGGGGCTTGGCGGAGTGGTTTCAGCCCCAAAGCAGTGGTTTTGACCCTGACGGATTGGTTTCAGCCCTGATGCAGTGTTTTCAGGCTCGGCGGAGTGGTTTTAGGCCCGACAGACTGGTTTCAGCCCCAACGCAGAGGTTTCAGCCCCAGCGGAGTGGTTTCATCCCCGACGGAGTGGTTTTATGCTTGGCAGAGTGGTTTTGGCCCCGACAGAGTGGTTTTCGGCCTCTTGTAGTGGTTTTGGACTTGGCGGAGTGGTTTCAGCCCCGACGGAGTGGTTTCAGCCCCAACGCAGTGGTTGTGCCCTAACGGAGCGGTTTCCGCCCCGGCGCAGTGGTTTTGGGCTTGGTGGACTGGTTTCAGCTCCGACGGACTGGTTTCAGCCCCAGCGGCGTGGTTTCGGCCCCAACGGAGTGGTTTTAGGCTTGGCGGAGTGGTTTCAGCCCCAGCGGAGTGGTTTCAGCCCCGACGGAGTGGTTTCAGGCTCGGCGAAGTGGTTTCAGGTTTGGCGGAGTGGTTTCAGGCTCGGCGGAGTGGTTTCAGGCTCGGCAGAGTGTTTTCGGCCCCGGCGGAGTTGTTTTAAGGCCGGCGGAGTGGTTTCGGCCCCGACGCAGTGGTTTCAGCCCTGACAGAGTTTTTTTTGGACTGGCGCAGTGGTTTTCGGCTTGGCGGAGTGGTTTCAGGCCCAATGGAGTGGTTTTGGCCCTGACGGAATGGTTTTAGACTCAGCGGAGTGGTTTCAGCCCCGACGGAGTGGTTTCAGCCCCGGCGGAGTGGTTTCAGCCCGGGCAGAGTGGTTTCAGGCTCGGCAGAGTGGTTTTCAGGCTTGGCAGAGTGGTTTCAGGCCCGGCGGAGTGGTTTCAGCCCCGGTGGAGTGGTTTGAAGGTCGGCGGAGTGGTTTTAAGGTCGGCAGAGTGGTTTTAAGGTCGGCGGAGTGGTTTTGGCCCCAACGGAGTGTTTTTAACGTCGGCAGAGTAGTTTCAGTGCTGGTGGAGTGGTTTCCGCCCCGACGGAGTGGTTTCAGGCTCGGCGGAGTGGTTTTAGGCTCGGCGGAGTGGTTTTAGGCCCGACGGAGTGGTTTTAACGTCGGCGGATTGGTTTCCGCCCCAACGGAGTGGTTTTAAGGTCAGCGGAGTGGTTTCAGCGCTGGTGGAGTGGTTTCCGCCCCGACGGAGTGTTTCAGCCCTGACAGAGTTTTTTTTGGACTGGCGCAGTGGTTTTGGGCTTGGCGGAGCGGTTTCAGGCCCAATGGAGTGGTTTTGGCCCTGACGGAGTGGTTTCAGCCCCTGCGGAGTGGTTTCAGCCCCTGCGGAGTGGTTTCCGCCCCAGCGGAGTGGTTTCAGCCCCGGCGGAGTGGTTTCAGCCCGGGCAGAGTGGTTTCAGGCTCGGCAGAGTGGTTTTCAGGCTTGGCAGAGTGGTTTCAGGCCCAGCGGAGTGGTTTCAGCCCCAACAGAGTGGTTTTCAGCTCAGCGGAGTGGTTTTAAGGTCGGCGGAGTGGTTTCGGCCCCGACGCAGCAGTTTTGGGCTTTACAGAGTAGTTTCGGCCCCGATGGAGTGGTTTCAGCACTGGTGGAGCGGTTTTGGCCCCGATGGAGTTGTTTTAGGCTCGGCGGAGTGGTTTCAGGTTTGACGGAGTGGTTTCAGGTTTGGCGGAGTGGTTTCAGGTTCGGCGGAGTGGTTTCAGCGCTGGTGGAGTGGTTTCCGCCCCGACGGAGTGGTTTCCGCCCTGACAGAGTTTTTTTGGACTGACGCAGTGGTTTTGGGCTTGGCGGAGTGGTTTCAGCCCCGGCGGAGTGGTTTTGTCCCTGACGGAGTGGTTTTAGGCTCAGCGGAGTGGTTTCGGCCCCAACGGAGTGGTTTCGACCCCGATGGAGTGGTTTCAGGATCGACGGAGTGGTTTTAAGGACGGTGGAGTGGTTTCCGCCCCGACGGAGTGGTTTTAAGGTCGGCGGAGTGGTTTTGGCCCTGACGGAGTGTTTTTAAGGTCGGCGGAGTGGTTTCAGGCTCGGCGGAGTGGTTTCACCCTTGGTGGAGTGGTTTCGGTCCCGACAGAGTGGTTTCAGCCCCGGCGGAGTGGTTTCAGTCTCGGTGGAGTGGTTTCAGCCCCGACAGAGTGGTTTCAGCCCCGACGCAGTGTTTTTAGGCTCGGCAGAGTGGTTTCGGCCACAACGGAGTGGTTTTAGGCTTGGCGGAGTGGTTTCAGCCCCAGCGGAGTGGTTTCCGCCCCGACGGAGTGGTTTCAGGCTCGGCAGAGTGATTTCGGCCCCGACGCAGTGGTTTTAGGCTCGGCAGAGTGATTTTGGCCCCGACGGGGTGGTTTCAGGCTCGGCAGAGTGGTTTGGGCCCCGACGCAGTGGTTTTAGGCTTGCCAGAGTGGTTTCAGCCCCGACGCAGTGGTTTCAGCCCCGACGCAGTGGTTTTAGGCTTGCCAGAGTGGTCTTAATGTCGGCGGAGTGGTTTCAGCCCCGACGCAGTGGTTTTAGGCTTGCCGCAGTGGTCTTAATGTCGGCGGAGTGGTTTCAGCCCCGACGCAGTGGTTTTAGGCTCGGCGGAGTGGTTTCAGCCCCGACGCAGTGGTTTTCGGCCTGACACAGTGCTTTTAAGCCTGACGGAGCAATTTCTGCCCCAGCACAGTGGTTTCAGCCCCGACGCAGTGGTTTTAGGCTCGGCGGAGTGATTTTGGCCCTGACGGAGTTGTTTTAGGCTCGGCGGAGTGGTTTCAGCCCCGATGGAGTGGTTTCAGGCTCGGCGGAGTGGTTTCAGTCCCAACGCAGTGGTTTTCGGCTCGGCGGAGTGGTTTCAGCCCCGACGAGGTGGTTTTAGGCTTGGTGCAGTGGTTTTAATGTCAGCGGAGTGGTTTTGGCCCTGGCGGAGTGGTTTCCGCCCCGACGCAGTGGTTTCCGCCCCGACAGAGTGGTTTTCAGCTCAGCGGAGTTGTTTCAGCCCCGACGCAGCAGTTTTGGGCTTTACAGAGTAGTTTCGGCCCCGATGGAGTGGTTTCAGCACTGGTGGAGCGGTTTTGGCCCCGATGGAGTTGTTTTAGGCGCGGCAGAATGGTTTTAGGCCTGACGGAGTGGTTTTAGGCTTGGCACAGTGGTTTTGGCCCTTGATGGAGTGGTTTTCAGCCTGACGGAGTGGTTTTGGGCTTGGCAGAGTGGTTTCAGACTTGGCGGAGCGGTTTCAGCCCCAGCGCAGTGGTTTTAGGGCTGACGGAGTGGTTTTGGGCTCGAAAGAGAGGTTTTGGCCCCAACGCGCTGGTTTTGGGCTTAGGCGGAGTGGTTTCGGCCCCAACGCAGTGGTTTTGTCCCTGGTGGAGTGGTTTTAGGCTTGGCAGAATGGTTTTAGGCCCCGATGGTGTGGTTTCGGGCTCGAAAGAGTGCTTTCCGCTCCGACGGAGTGGTTTTGGGCCTCACGTAGTGGTTTTAGTCTTGGCAGAGTGGTTTTGGCCCTGGCGGAGTGGTTTCAGCCCCAACGCAGTGGTTTGGGGCTTGGCGGAGTGGTCTTAATGTCGGCGGAGTGGTTTCAGCCCCGACGCAGTGGTTTTAGGCTTGCCGCAGTGGTCTTAATGTCGGCGGAGTGGTTTCAGCCCCGACGCAGTGGTTTTAGGCTCGGCGGAGTGGTTTCAGCCCCGACGCAGTGGTTTTCGGCCTGACACAGTGCTTTTAAGCCTGACGGAGCAATTTCTGCCCCAGACAGAGTGGTTTCAGCCCCGACGCAGTGGTTTTAGGCTCGGCGGAGTGATTTTGGCCCTGACGGAGTTGTTTTAGGCTCGGCGGAGTGGTTTCAGCCCCGATGGAGTGGTTTCAGGCTCGGCGGAGTGGTTTCAGTCCCAACGCAGTGGTTTTCGGCTCGGCGGAGTGGTTTCAGCCCCGACGGGGTGGTTTTAGGCTTGGTGCAGTGGTTTTAATGTCAGCGGAGTGGTTTTGGCCCTGGCGGAGTGGTTTCCGCCCCGACGCAGTGGTTTCCGCCCCGACAGAGTGGTTTTCAGCTCAGCGGAGTTGTTTCAGCCCCGACGCAGCAGTTTTGGGCTTTACAGAGTAGTTTCGGCCCCGATGGAGTGGTTTCAGCACTGGTGGAGCGGTTTTGGCCCCGATGGAGTTGTTTTAGGCGCGGCAGAATGGTTTTAGGCCTGACGGAGTGGTTTTAGGCTTGGCACAGTGGTTTTGGCCCTTGATGGAGTGGTTTTCAGCCTGACGGAGTGGTTTTGGGCTTGGCAGAGTGGTTTCAGACTTGGCGGAGCGGTTTCAGCCCCAGCGCAGTGGTTTTAGGGCTGACGGAGTGGTTTTGGGCTCGAAAGAGAGGTTTTGGCCCCAACGCGCTGGTTTTGGGCTTAGGCGGAGTGGTTTCGGCCCCAACGCAGTGGTTTTGTCCCTGGTGGAGTGGTTTTAGGCTTGGCAGAATGGTTTTAGGCCCCGATGGTGTGGTTTCGGGCTCGAAAGAGTGCTTTCCGCTCCGACGGAGTGGTTTTGGGCCTCACGTCGTGGTTTTAGTCTTGGCAGAGTGGTTTTGGCCCTGGCGGAGTGGTTTCAGCCCCAACGCAGTGGTTTGGGGCTTGGCGGAGTGGTTTCAGCCCCAAAGCAGTGGTTTTGACCCTGACGGATTGGTTTCAGCCCTGATGCAGTGTTTTCAGGCTCGGCGGAGTGGTTTTAGGCCCGACAGACTGGTTTCAGCCCCAACGCAGAGGTTTCAGCCCCAGCGGAGTGGTTTCATCCCCGACGGAGTGGTTTTATGCTTGGCAGAGTGGTTTCGGCCCCGACAGAGTGGTTTTCGGCCTCTTGTAGTGGTTTTGGACTTGGCGGAGTGGTTTCAGCCCCGACGGAGTGGTTTCAGCCCCAACGCAGTGGTTGTGCCCTAACGGAGCGGTTTCCGCCCCGGCGCAGTGGTTTTGGGCTTGGTGGACTGGTTTCAGCTCCGACGGACTGGTTTCAGCCCCAGCGGCGTGGTTTCGGCCCCAACGGAGTGGTTTTAGGCTTGGCGGAGTGGTTTCAGCCCCAGCGGAGTGGTTTCAGCCCCGACGGAGTGGTTTCAGGCTCGGCGAAGTGGTTTCAGGTTTGGCGGAGTGGTTTCAGGCTCGGCGGAGTGGTTTCAGGCTCGGCAGAGTGGTTTCGGCCCCGGCGGATTGGTTTCGGCCCCGACGGAGTTGTTTTAAGGCCGGCGGAGTGGTTTCGGCCCCGACGCAGTGGTTTCAGCCCTGACAGAGTTTTTTTTTGGACTGGCGCAGTGGTTTTCGGCTTGGCGGAGTGGTTTCAGGCCCAATGGAGTGGTTTTGGCCCTGACGGAATGGTTTTAGACTCAGCGGAGTGGTTTCAGCCCCGGCGGAGTGGTTTCAGGCTCGGCAGAGTGGTTTTCAGGCTTGGCAGAGTGGTTTCAGCCCCGGTGGAGTGGTTTGAAGGTCGGCGGAGTGGTTTTAAGGTCGGCAGAGTGGTTTTAAGGTCGGCGGAGTGGTTTCGGCCCCAACGGAGTGTTTTTAACGTCGGCGGAGTAGTTTCAGTGCTGGTGGAGTGGTTTCCGCCCAGACGGAGTGGTTTCAGGCTCGGCGGAGTGGTTTTAGGCTCGGCGGAGTGGTTTGGGCCCCGACGCAGTGGTTTTAGGCTTGCCAGAGTGGTTTCAGCCCCGACGCAGTGGTTTTAGGCCCGGCGGAGTGGTTTCAGCCCCGACGCAGTGGTTCCAGCCCCGACGCAGTGGTTTCAGCCCCGACGCAGTGGTTCCAGCCCCGATGCAGTGGTTTTAGGCTTGCCGCAGTGGTCTTAATGTCGGCGGAGTGGTTTCAGCCCCGACGCAGTGGTTTTAGGCTTGCCGCAGTGGTCTTAATGTCGGCGGAGTGGTTTCAGCCCCGACGCAGTGGTTTTAGGCTCGGCGGAGTGGTTTCAGCCCCGACGCAGTGGTTTTCGGCCTGACACAGTGCTTTTAAGCCTGATGGAGCAATTTCTGCCCCAGCACAGTGGTTTCAGCCCCGACGCAGTGGTTTTAGGCTCGGCGGAGTGATTTTGGCCCTGACGGAGTTGTTTTAGGCTCGGCGGAGTGGTTTCAGCCCCGATGGAGTGGTTTCAGGCTCGGCGGAGTGGTTTCAGTCCCAACGCAGTGGTTTTCGGCTCGGTGGAGTGGTTTCAGCCCCGACGGGGTGGTTTTAGGCTTGGTGCAGTGGTTTTAATGTCAGCGGAGTGGTTTTGGCCCTGGCGGAGTGGTTTCCGCCCCGACGCAGTGGTTTCCGCCCCGACAGAGTGGTTTTCAGCTCAGCGGAGTTGTTTCAGCCCCGACGCAGCAGTTTTGGGCTTTACAGAGTAGTTTCGGCCCCGACGGAGTGGTTTCAGCACTGGTGGAGCAGTTTTGGCCCCGATGGAGTTGTTTTAGGCGCGGCAGAATGGTTTTAGGCCTGACGGAGTGGTTTTAGGCTTGGCACAGTGGTTTTGGCCCTTGATGGAGTGGTTTTCAGCCTGACGGAGTGGTTTTGGGCTTGGCGGAGTGGTTTCAGACTTGGCGGAGCGGTTTCAGCCCCAGCGCAGTGGTTTTAGGGCTGACGGAGTGGTTTTGGGCTCGAAAGAGAGGTTTCGGCCCCAACGCGCTGGTTTTGGGCTTAGGCGGAGTGGTTTCGGCCCCAACGCAGTGGTTTTGTCCCCGGTGGAGTGGTTTTAGGCTTGGCAGAATGGTTTTAGGCCCCGATGGTGTGGTTTCGGGCTCGAAAGAGTGCTTTCCGCTCCGACGGAGTGGTTTTGGGCCTCACGTAGTGGTTTTAGTCTTGGCAGAGTGGTTTTGGCCCTGGCGGAGTGGTTTCAGCCCCAACGCAGTGGTTTGGGGCTTGGCGGAGTGGTTTCAGCCCCAAAGCAGTGGTTTTGACCCTGACGGATTGGTTTCAGCCCTGATGCAGTGTTTTCAGGCTCGGCGGAGTGGTTTTAGGCCCGACAGACTGGTTTCAGCCCCAACGCAGAGGTTTCAGCCCCAGCGGAGTGGTTTCATCCCCGACGGAGTGGTTTTATGCTTGGCAGAGTGGTTTCGGCCCCGACAGAGTGGTTTTCGGCCTCTTGTAGTGGTTTTGGACTTGGCGGAGTGGTTTCAGCCCCGACGGAGTGGTTTCAGCCCCAACGCAGTGGTTGTGCCCTAACGGAGCGGTTTCCGCCCCGGCGCAGTGGTTTTGGGCTTGGTGGACTGGTTTCAGCTCCGACGGACTGGTTTCAGCCCCAGCGGCGTGGTTTCGGCCCCAACGGAGTGGTTTTAGGCTTGGCGGAGTGGTTTCAGCCCCAGCGGAGTGGTTTCAGCCCCGACGGAGTGGTTTCAGGCTCGGCGAAGTGGTTTCAGGTTTGGCGGAGTGGTTTCAGGCTCGGCAGAGTGGTTTCAGGCTCGGCGGAGTGTTTTCGGCCCCGGCGGATTGGTTTCGGCCCCGACGGAGTTGTTTTAAGGCCGGCGGAGTGGTTTCGGCCCCGACGGAGTGGTTTCAGCCCTGACAGAGTTTTTTTTTGGACTGGCGCAGTGGTTTTCGGCTTGGCGGAGTGGTTTCAGGCCCAATGGAGTGGTTTTGGCCCTGACGGAATGGTTTTAGACTCAGCGGAGTGGTTTCAGCCCCGACGGAGTGGTTTCAGCCCCGGCGGAGTGGTTTCAGGCTCGGCAGAGTGGTTTTCAGGCTTGGCAGAGTGGTTTCAGCCCCGGTGGAGTGGTTTGAAGGTCGGCGGAGTGGTTTTAAGGTCGGCAGAGTGGTTTTAAGGTCGGCGGAGTGGTTTCGGCCCCAACGGAGTGTTTTTAACGTCGGCGGAGTAGTTTCAGTGCTGGTGGAGTGGTTTCCGCCCAGACGGAGTGGTTTCAGGCTCGGCGGAGTGGTTTTAGGCTCGGCGGAGTGGTTTGGGCCCCGACGCAGTGGTTTTAGGCTTGCCAGAGTGGTTTCAGCCCCGACGCAGTGGTTTTAGGCTCGGCGGAGTGGTTTCAGCCCCGACGCAGTGGTTTCAGCCCCGACGCAGTGGTTCCAGCCCCGATGCAGTGGTTTTAGGCTTGCCGCAGTGGTCTTAATGTCGGCGGAGTGGTTTCAGCCCCGACGCAGTGGTTTTAGGCTTGCCGCAGTGGTCTTAATGTCGGCGGAGTGGTTTCAGCCCCGACGCAGTGGTTTTAGGCTCGGCGGAGTGGTTTCAGCCCCGACGCAGTGGTTTTCGGCCTGACACAGTGCTTTTAAGCCTGACGGAGCAATTTCTGCCCCAGCACAGTGGTTTCAGCCCCGACGCAGTGGTTTTAGGCTCGGCGGAGTGATTTTCGCCCTGACGGAGTTGTTTTAGGCTCGGCGGAGTGGTTTCAGCCCCGATGGAGTGGTTTCAGGCTCGGCGGAGTGGTTTCAGTCCCAACGCAGTGGTTTTCGGCTCGGCGGAGTGGTTTCAGCCCCGACGGGGTGGTTTTAGGCTTGGTGCAGTGGTTTTAATGTCAGCGGAGTGGTTTTGGCCCTGGCGGAGTGGTTTCCGCCCCGACGCAGTGGTTTCCGCCCCGACAGAGTGGTTTTCAGCTCAGCGGAGTTGTTTCAGCCCCGACGCAGCAGTTTTGGGCTTTACAGAGTAGTTTCGGCCCCGACGGAGTGGTTTCAGCACTGGTGGAGCAGTTTTGGCCCCGATGGAGTTGTTTTAGGTGCGGCAGAATGGTTTTAGGCCTGACGGAGTGGTTTTAGGCTTGGCACAGTGGTTTTGGCCCTTGATGGAGTGGTTTTCAGCCTGACGGAGTGGTTTTGGGCTTGGCGGAGTGGTTTCAGACTTGGCGGAGCGGTTTCAGCCCCAGCGCAGTGGTTTTAGGGCTGACGGAGTGGTTTTGGGCTCGAAAGAGAGGTTTCGGCCCCAATGCGCTGGTTTTGGGCTTAGGCGGAGTGGTTTCGGCCCCAACGCAGTGGTTTTGTCCCCGGTGGAGTGGTTTTAGGCTTGGCAGAATGGTTTTAGGCCCCGATGGTGTGGTTTCGGGCTCGAAAGAGTGCTTTCCGCTCCGACGGAGTGGTTTTGGGCCTCACGTAGTGGTTTTAGTCTTGGCAGAGTGGTTTTGGCCCTGGCGGAGTGGTTTCAGCCCCAACGCAGTGGTTTGGGGCTTGGCGGAGTGGTTTCAGCCCCAAAGCAGTGGTTTTGACCCTGACGGATTGGTTTCAGCCCTGATGCAGTGTTTTCAGGCTCGGCGGAGTGGTTTTAGGCCCGACAGACTGGTTTCAGCCCCAACGCAGAGGTTTCAGCCCCAGCGGAGTGGTTTCATCCCCGACGGAGTGGTTTTATGCTTGGCAGAGTGGTTTCGGCCCCGACAGAGTGGTTTTCGGCCTCTTGTAGTGGTTTTGGACTTGGCGGAGTGGTTTCAGCCCCGACGGAGTGGTTTCAGCCCCAACGCAGTGGTTGTGCCCTAACGGAGCGGTTTCCGCCCCGGCGCAGTGGTTTTGGGCTTGGTGGACTGGTTTCAGCTCCGACGGACTGGTTTCAGCCCCAGCGGCGTGGTTTCGGCCCCAACGGAGTGGTTTTAGGCTTGGCGGAGTGGTTTCAGCCCCAGCGGAGTGGTTTCAGCCCCGACGGAGTGGTTTCAGGCTCGGCGAAGTGGTTTCAGGTTTGGCGGAGTGGTTTCAGGCTCGGCAGAGTGGTTTCAGGCTCGGCGGAGTGTTTTCGGCCCCGGCGGATTGGTTTCGGCCCCGACGGAGTTGTTTTAAGGCCGGCGGAGTGGTTTCGGCCCCGACGGAGTGGTTTCAGCCCTGACAGAGTTTTTTTTTTGGACTGGCGCAGTGGTTTTCGGCTTGGCGGAGTGGTTTCAGGCCCAATGGAGTGGTTTTGGCCCTGACGGAATGGTTTTAGACTCAGCGGAGTGGTTTCAGCCCCGACGGAGTGGTTTCAGCCCCGGCGGAGTGGTTTCAGGCTCGGCAGAGTGGTTTTCAGGCTTGGCAGAGTGGTTTCAGCCCCGGTGGAGTGGTTTGAAGGTCGGCGGAGTGGTTTTAAGGTCGGCAGAGTGGTTTTAAGGTCGGCGGAGTGGTTTCGGCCCCAACGGAGTGTTTTTAACGTCGGCGGAGTAGTTTCAGTGCTGGTGGAGTGGTTTCCGCCCAGACGGAGTGGTTTCAGTCTCGGCGGAGTGGTTTTAGGCTCGGCGGAGTGGTTTGGGCCCCGACGCAGTGGTTTTAGGCTTGCCAGAGTGGTTTCAGCCCCGACGCAGTGGTTTTAGGCTCGGCGGAGTGGTTTCAGCCCCGACGCAGTGGTTTCAGCCCCGACGCAGTGGTTCCAGCCCCGATGCAGTGGTTTTAGGCTTGCCGCAGTGGTCTTAATGTCGGCGGAGTGGTTTCAGCCCCGACGCAGTGGTTTTAGGCTTGCCGCAGTGGTCTTAATGTCGGCGGAGTGGTTTCAGCCCCGACGCAGTGGTTTTAGGCTCGGCGGAGTGGTTTCAGCCCCGACGCAGTGGTTTTCGGCCTGACACAGTGCTTTTAAGCCTGACGGAGCAATTTCTGCCCCAGCACAGTGGTTTCAGCCCCGACGCAGTGGTTTTAGGCTCGGCGGAGTGATTTTGGCCCTGACGGAGTTGTTTTAGGCTCGGCGGAGTGGTTTCAGCCCCGATGGAGTGGTTTCAGGCTCGGCGGAGTGGTTTCAGTCCCAACGCAGTGGTTTTCGGCTCGGCGGAGTGGTTTCAGCCCCGACGGGGTGGTTTTAGGCTTGGTGCAGTGGTTTTAATGTCAGCGGAGTGGTTTTGGCCCTGGCGGAGTGGTTTCCGCCCCGACGCAGTGGTTTCCGCCCCGACAGAGTGGTTTTCAGCTCAGCGGAGTTGTTTCAGCCCCGACGCAGCAGTTTTGGGCTTTACAGAGTAGTTTCGGCCCCGACGGAGTGGTTTCAGCACTGGTGGAGCAGTTTTGGCCCCGATGGAGTTGTTTTAGGTGCGGCAGAATGGTTTTAGGCCTGACGGAGTGGTTTTAGGCTTGGCACAGTGGTTTTGGCCCTTGATGGAGTGGTTTTCAGCCTGACGGAGTGGTTTTGGGCTTGGCGGAGTGGTTTCAGACTTGGCGGAGCGGTTTCAGCCCCAGCGCAGTGGTTTTAGGGCTGACGGAGTGGTTTTGGGCTCGAAAGAGAGGTTTCGGCCCCAACGCGCTGGTTTTGGGCTTAGGCGGAGTGGTTTCGGCCCCAACGCAGTGGTTTTGTCCCCAGTGGAGTGGTTTTAGGCTTGGCAGAATGGTTTTAGGCCCCGATGGTGTGGTTTCGGGCTCGAAAGAGTGCTTTCCGCTCCGACGGAGTGGTTTTGGGCCTCACGTAGTGGTTTTAGTCTTGGCAGAGTGGTTTTGGCCCTGGCGGAGTGGTTTCAGCCCCAACGCAGTGGTTTGGGGCTTGGCGGAGTGGTTTCAGCCCCAAAGCAGTGGTTTTGACCCTGACGGATTGGTTTCAGCCCTGATGCAGTGTTTTCAGGCTCGGCGGAGTGGTTTTAGGCCCGACAGACTGGTTTCAGCCCCAACGCAGAGGTTTCAGCCCCAGCGGAGTGGTTTCATCCCCGACGGAGTGGTTTTATGCTTGGCAGAGTGGTTTCGGCCCCGACAGAGTGGTTTTCGGCCTCTTGTAGTGGTTTTGGACTTGGCGGAGTGGTTTCAGCCCCGACGGAGTGGTTTCAGCCCCAACGCAGTGGTTGTGCCCTAACGGAGCGGTTTCCGCCCCGGCGCAGTGGTTTTGGGCTTGGTGGACTGGTTTCAGCTCCGACGGACTGGTTTCAGCCCCAGCGGCGTGGTTTCGGCCCCAACGGAGTGGTTTTAGGCTTGGCGGAGTGGTTTCAGCCCCAGCGGAGTGGTTTCAGCCCCGACGGAGTGGTTTCAGGCTCGGCGAAGTGGTTTCAGGTTTGGCGGAGTGGTTTCAGGCTCGGCAGAGTGGTTTCAGGCTCGGCGGAGTGTTTTCGGCCCCGGCGGATTGGTTTCGGCCCCGACGGAGTTGTTTTAAGGCCGGCGGAGTGGTTTCGGCCCCGACGGAGTGGTTTCAGCCCTGACAGAGTTTTTTTTGGACTGGCGCAGTGGTTTTCGGCTTGGCGGAGTGGTTTCAGGCCCAATGGAGTAGTTTTGGCCCTGACGGAATGGTTTTAGACTCAGCGGAGTGGTTTCAGCCCCGACGGAGTGGTTTCAGCCCCGGCGGAGTGGTTTCAGCCCGGGCAGAGTGGTTTCAGGCTCGGCAGAGTGGTTTTCAGGCTTGGCAGAGTGGTTTCAGGCCCGGCGGAGTGGTTTCAGCCCCGGTGCAGTGGTTTGAAGGTCGGCGGAGTGGTTTTAAGGTCGGCGGAGTGGTTTTAAGGTCGGCAGAGTGGTTTTAAGGTCGGCGGAGTGGTTTCGGCCCCAACGGAGTGTTTTTAACGTTGGCGGAGTAGTTTCAGTGCTGGTGGAGTGGTTTCCGCCCAGACAGAGTGGTTTCAGGCTCGGCGGAGTGGTTTTAGGCTCGACGGAGTGGTTTTAGGCCCGACGGAGTGGTTTTAACGTCGGCGGATTGGTTTCCGCCCCAACGGAGTGGTTTTAAGGTCAGCGGAGTGGTTTCAGCGCTGGTGGAGTGGTTTCCGCCCCGACGGAGTGGTTTCAGCCCTGACAGAGTTTTTTTTGGACTGGCGCAGTGGTTTTCGGCTTGGCGGAGTGGTTTCAGGCCCAATGGAGTGGTTTTGTCCCTGACGGAGTGGTTTTAGGCTCAGCGGAGTGGTTTCGGCCCCAACGGAGTGGTTTCGACCCCGATGGAGTGGTTTCAGGGTCGACGGAGTGGTTTTAAGGACGGTGGAGTGGTTTCCGCCCCGACGGAGTGGTTTTAAGGTCGGCGGAGTGGTTTTAAGGTCGGCGGAGTGGTTTTGGCCCTGACGGAGTGTTTTTAAGGTCGGCGGAGTGGTTTCAGGCTCGGCGGAGTGGTTTCACCCTTGGTGGAGTGGTTTCGGTCCCGACAGAGTGGTTTCAGCCCCGGCGGAGTGGTTTCAGTCTCGGTGGAGTGGTTTCAGCCCCGACAGAGTGGTTTCAGCCCCGACGCAGTGTTTTTAGGCTCGGCAGAGTGGTTTCGGCCACAACGGAGTGGTTTTAGGCTTGGCGGAGTGGTTTCAGCCCCAGCGGAGTGGTTTCCGCCCCGACGGAGTGGTTTCAGGCTCGGCAGAGTGATTTCGGCCCCGACGCAGTGGTTTTAGGCTCGGCAGAGTGATTTCGGCCCCGACGCAGTGGTTTCAGGCTCGGCAGAGTGGTTTGGGCCCTGACGCAGTGGTTTTAGGCTTGCCAGAGTGGTTTCAGCCCCGACGCAGTGGTTTTAGGCTCGGCGGAGTGGTTTCAGCCCCGACAGAGTGGTTTTAGGCTTGGCGGAGTGGTTTCAGCCCCAGCGGAGTGGTTTCAGCCCCGACGGAGTGGTTTCAGGCTCGGCGAAGTGGTTTCAGGTTTGGCGGAGTGGTTTCAGGCTCGGCGGAGTGGTTTCAGGCTCGGCGGAGTGTTTTCGGCCCCGGCGGAGTTGTTTTAAGGCCGGCGGAGTGGTTTCGGCCCCAACGGAGTGGTTTCAGCCCCAACGCAGTGGTTGTGCCCTAACGGAGCGGTTTCCGCCCCGGCGCAGTGGTTTTGGGCTTGGTGGACTGGTTTCAGCTCCGACGGACTGGTTTCAGCCCCAGCGGCGTGGTTTCGGCCCCAACGGAGTGGTTTTAGGCTTGGCGGAGTGGTTTCAGCCCCAGCGGAGTGGTTTCAGCCCCGACGGAGTGGTTTCAGCCCCGACGGAGTGGTTTCAGGTTTGGCGGAGTGGTTTCAGGCTCGGCGGAGTGGTTTCAGGTTTGGCGGAGTGGTTTCAGGCTTGGCGGAGTGGTTTCGGCCCCGGCGGATTGGTTTCGGCCCCGACGGAGTTGTTTTAAGGCCGGCGGAGTGGTTTCGGCCCCGACGCAGTGGTTTCAGCCCTGACAGAGTTTTTTTTGGACTGGCGCAGTGGTTTTCGGCTTGGCGGAGTGGTTTCAGGCCCAATGGAGTAGTTTTGGCCCTGACAGAATGGTTTTAGACCCAGCGGAGTGGTTTCAGCCCCGACGGAGTGGTTTCAGCCCCGGCGGAGTGGTTTCAGCCCGGGCAGAGTGGTTTCAGGCTCGGCAGAGTGGTTTTCAGGCTTGGCAGAGTGGTTTTAGGCTTGGCGGAGTGGTTTCAGCCCCGGTGCAGTGGTTTGAAGGTCGTCGGAGTGGTTTTAAGGTCGGCGGAGTGGTTTTAAGGTCGGCAGAGTGGTTTTAAGGTCGGCGGAGTGGTTTCGGCCCCAACGGAGTGTTTTTAACGTCGGCGGAGTAGTTTCAGTGCTGGTGGAGTGGTTTCCGCCCAGACAGAGTGGTTTCAGGCTCGGCGGAGTGGTTTTAGGCTCGGCGGAGTGGTTTTAGGCCCGACGGAGTGGTTTTAACGTCGGCGGATTGGTTTCCGCCCCAACGGAGTGGTTTTAAGGTCAGCGGAGTGGTTTCAGCGCTGGTGGAGTGGTTTCCGCCCCGACGGAGTGGTTTCAGCCCTGACAGAGTTTTTTTTGGACTGGCGCAGTGGTTTTCGGCTTGGCGGAGTGGTTTCAGGCCCAATGGAGTGGTTTCAGCCCCTGCGGAGTGGTTTCCGCCCCAGCGGAGTGGTTTCAGCCCCGGCGGAGTGGTTTCAGCCCGGGCAGAGTGGTTTCAGGCTCGGCAGAGTGGTTTTCAGGCTCGGCAGAGTGGTTTCAGGCCCGGCGGAGTGGTTTCAGCCCCGACAGAGTGGTTTTCAGCTCAGCGGAGTGGTTTTAAGGTCGGCGGAGTGGTTTCGGCCCCGACGCAGCAGTTTTGGGCTTTACAGAGTAGTTTCGGCCCCGATGGAGTGGTTTCAGCACTGGTGGAGCGGTTTTGGCCCCGATGGAGTTGTTTTAGGCTCGGCGGAGTGGTTTCAGGTTTGGCGGAGTTGTTTCAGGTTTGGCGGAGTGGTTTCAGGTTCGGCGGAGTGGTTTCAGCGCTGGTGGAGTGGTTTCCGCCCCGACGGAGTGGTTTCCGCCCTGACAGAGTTTTTTTGGACTGACGCAGTGGTTTTGGGCTTGGCGGAGTGGTTTCAGCCCCGGCGGAGTGGTTTTGTCCCTGACGGAGTGGTTTTAGGCTCAGCGGAGTGGTTTCGGCCCCAACGGAGTGGTTTCAACCCCGATGGAGTGGTTTCAGGATCGACGGAGTGGTTTTAAGGACGGTGGAGTGGTTTCCGCCCCGACGGAGTGGTTTTAAGGTCGGCGGAGTGGTTTTAAGGTCGGCGGAGTGGTTTTGGCCCTGACGGAGTGTTTTTAAGGTCGGCGGAGTGGTTTCAGGCTCGGCGGAGTGGTTTCACCCTTGGTGGAGTGGTTTCGGTCCCGACAGAGTGGTTTCAGCCCCGGCGGAGTGGTTTCAGTCTCGGTGGAGTGGTTTCAGCCCCGACAGAGTGGTTTCAGCCCCGACGCAGTGTTTTTAGGCTCGGCAGAGTGGTTTCGGCCACAACGGAGTGGTTTTAGGCTTGGCGGAGTGGTTTCAGCCCCAGCGGAGTGGTTTCCGCCCCGACGGAGTGGTTTCAGGCTCGGCAGAGTGATTTCGGCCCCGACGCAGTGGTTTTAGGCTCGGCAGAGTGATTTCGGCCCCGACGCAGTGGTTTCAGGCTCGGCGCAGTGGTTTCGGCCCCGACGCAGTGGTTTCAGGCTCGGCGGAGTGGTTTCAGCCCCGACGCAGTGGTTTTAGGCTCGGCGGAGTGGTTTCAGCCCCGACGCAGTGGTTTCAGGCCCGGCGGAGTGGTTTCAGCCCCGGTGCAGTGGTTTGAAGGTCGTCGGAGTGGTTTTAAGGTCGGCGGAGTGGTTTTAAGGTCGGCAGAGTGGTTTTAAGGTCGGCGGAGTGGTTTCGGCCCCAACGGAGTGTTTTTAACGTCGGCGGAGTAGTTTCAGTGCTGGTGGAGTGGTTTCCGCCCAGACAGAGTGGTTTCAGGCTCGGCGGAGTGGTTTTAGGCTCGGCGGAGTGGTTTTAGGCCCGACGGAGTGGTTTTAACGTCGGCGGATTGGTTTCCGCCCCAACGGAGTGGTTTTAAGGTCAGCGGAGTGGTTTCAGCGCTGGTGGAGTGGTTTCCGCCCCGACGGAGTGGTTTCAGCCCTGACAGAGTTTTTTTTGGACTGGCGCAGTGGTTTTGGGCTTGGCGGAGTGGTTTCAGGCCCAATGGAGTGGTTTCAGCCCCTGCGGAGTGGTTTCCGCCCCAGCGGAGTGGTTTCAGCCCCGGCGGAGTGGTTTCAGCCCGGGCAGAGTGGTTTCAGGCTCGGCAGAGTGGTTTTCAGGCTCGGCAGAGTGGTTTCAGGCCCGGCGGAGTGGTTTCAGCCCCAACAGAGTGGTTTTCAGCTCAGCGGAGTGGTTTTAAGGTCGGCGGAGTGGTTTCGGCCCCGACGCAGCAGTTTTGGGCTTTACAGAGTAGTTTCGGCCCCGATGGAGTGGTTTCAGCACTGGTGGAGCGGTTTTGGCCCCGATGGAGTTGTTTTAGGCTCGGCGGAGTGGTTTCAGGTTTGGCGGAGTTGTTTCAGGTTTGGCGGAGTGGTTTCAGGTTCGGCGGAGTGGTTTCAGCGCTGGTGGAGTGGTTTCCGCCCCGACGGAGTGGTTTCCGCCCTGACAGAGTTTTTTTGGACTGACGCAGTGGTTTTGGGCTTGGCGGAGTGGTTTCAGCCCCGGCGGAGTGGTTTTGTCCCTGACGGAGTGGTTTTAGGCTCAGCGGAGTGGTTTCGGCCCCAACGGAGTGGTTTCGACCCCGATGGAGTGGTTTCAGGATCGACGGAGTGGTTTTAAGGACGGTGGAGTGGTTTCCGCCCCGACGGAGTGGTTTTAAGGTCGGCGGAGTGGTTTTAAGGTCGGCGGAGTGGTTTTGGCCCTGACGGAGTGTTTTTAAGGTCGGCGGAGTGGTTTCAGGCTCGGCGGAGTGGTTTCACCCTTGGTGGAGTGGTTTCGGTCCCGACAGAGTGGTTTCAGCCCCGGCGGAGTGGTTTCAGTCTCGGTGGAGTGGTTTCAGCCCCGACAGAGTGGTTTCAGCCCCGACGCAGTGTTTTTAGGCTCGGCAGAGTGGTTTCGGCCACAACGGAGTGGTTTTAGGCTTGGCGGAGTGGTTTCAGCCCCAGCGGAGTGGTTTCCGCCCCGACGGAGTGGTTTCAGGCTCGGCAGAGTGATTTCGGCCCCGACGCAGTGGTTTTAGGCTCGGCAGAGTGATTTTGGCCCCGACGGGGTGGTTTCAGGCTCGGCAGAGTGGTTTGGGCCCCGACGCAGTGGTTTTAGGCTTGCCAGAGTGGTTTCAGCCCCGACGCAGTGGTTTTAGGCTCGGCGGAGTGGTTTCAGCCCCGACGCAGTGGTTTCAGGCCCGGCGGAGTGGTTTCAGCCCCGGTGCAGTGGTTTGAAGGTCGTCGGAGTGGTTTTAAGGTCGGCGGAGTGGTTTTAAGGTCGGCAGAGTGGTTTTAAGGTCGGCGGAGTGGTTTCGGCCCCAACGGAGTGTTTTTAACGTCGGCGGAGTAGTTTCAGTGCTGGTGGAGTGGTTTCCGCCCAGACAGAGTGGTTTCAGGCTCGGCGGAGTGGTTTTAGGCTCGGCGGAGTGGTTTTAGGCCCGACGGAGTGGTTTTAACGTCGGCGGATTGGTTTCCGCCCCAACGGAGTGGTTTTAAGGTCAGCGGAGTGGTTTCAGCGCTGGTGGAGTGGTTTCCGCCCCGACGGAGTGGTTTCAGCCCTGACAGAGTTTTTTTTGGACTGGCGCAGTGGTTTTCGGCTTGGCGGAGTGGTTTCAGGCCCAATGGAGTGGTTTCAGCCCCTGCGGAGTGGTTTCCGCCCCAGCGGAGTGGTTTCAGCCCCGGCGGAGTGGTTTCAGCCCGGGCAGAGTGGTTTCAGGCTCGGCAGAGTGGTTTTCAGGCTCGGCAGAGTGGTTTCAGGCCCGGCGGAGTGGTTTCAGCCCCAACAGAGTGGTTTTCAGCTCAGCGGAGTGGTTTTAAGGTCGGCGGAGTGGTTTCGGCCCCGACGCAGCAGTTTTGGGCTTTACAGAGTAGTTTCGGCCCCGATGGAGTGGTTTCAGCACTGGTGGAGCGGTTTTGGCCCCGATGGAGTTGTTTTAGGCTCGGCGGAGTGGTTTCAGGTTTGGCGGAGTTGTTTCAGGTTTGGCGGAGTGGTTTCAGGTTCGGCGGAGTGGTTTCAGCGCTGGTGGAGTGGTTTCCGCCCCGACGGAGTGGTTTCCGCCCTGACAGAGTTTTTTTGGACTGACGCAGTGGTTTTGGGCTTGGCGGAGTGGTTTCAGCCCCGGCGGAGTGGTTTTGTCCCTGACGGAGTGGTTTTAGGCTCAGCGGAGTGGTTTCGGCCCCAACGGAGTGGTTTCGACCCCGATGGAGTGGTTTCAGGATCGACGGAGTGGTTTTAAGGACGGTGGAGTGGTTTCCGCCCCGACGGAGTGGTTTTAAGGTTGGCGGAGTGGTTTTAAGGTCGGCGGAGTGGTTTTGGCCCTGACGGAGTGTTTTTAAGGTCGGCGGAGTGGTTTCAGGCTCGGCGGAGTGGTTTCACCCTTGGTGGAGTGGTTTCGGTCCCGACAGAGTGGTTTCAGCCCCGGCGGAGTGGTTTCAGTCTCGGTGGAGTGGTTTCAGCCCCGACAGAGTGGTTTCAGCCCCGACGCAGTGTTTTTAGGCTCGGCAGAGTGGTTTCGGCCACAACGGAGTGGTTTTAGGCTTGGCGGAGTGGTTTCAGCCCCAGCGGAGTGGTTTCCGCCCCGACGGAGTGGTTTCAGGCTCGGCAGAGTGATTTCGGCCCCGACGCAGTGGTTTTAGGCTCGGCAGAGTGATTTCGGCCCCGACGCAGTGGTTTCAGGCTCGGCAGAGTGGTTTGGGCCCCGACGCAGTGGTTTTAGGCTTGCCAGAGTGGTTTCAGCCCCGACGCAGTGGTTTTAGGCTCGGCGGAGTGGTTTCAGCCCCGACGCAGTGGTTTTAGGCTCGGCGGAGTGGTTTCAGCCCCGATGCAGTGGTTTTAGGCTTGCCGCAGTGGTCTTAATGTCGGCGGAGTGGTTTCAGCCCCGACGCAGTGGTTTTAGGCTCGGCGGAGTGGTTTCAGCCCCGACGCAGTGGTTTTCGGCCTGACACAGTGCTTTTAAGCCTGACGGAGCAATTTCTGCCCCAGCACAGTGGTTTCAGCCCCGACGCAGTGGTTTTAGGCTCGGCGGAGTGATTTTGGCCCTGACGGAGTTGTTTTAGGCTCGGCGGAGTGGTTTCAGCCCCAATGGAGTGGTTTCAGGCTCGGCGGAGTGGTTTCAGTCCCAACGCAGTGGTTTTCGGCTCGGCGGAGTGGTTTCAGCCCCGACGGGGTGGTTTTAGGCTTGGTGCAGTGGTTTTAATGTCAGCGGAGTGGTTTTGGCCCTGGCGGAGTGGTTTCCGCCCCGACGCAGTGGTTTCCGCCCCGACAGAGTGGTTTTCAGCTCAGCGGAGTTGTTTCAGCCCCGACGCAGCAGTTTTGGGCTTTACAGAGTAGTTTCGGCCCCGACGGAGTGGTTTCAGCACTGGTGGAGCGGTTTTGGCCCCGATGGAGTTGTTTTAGGCGCGGCAGAATGGTTTTAGGCCTGACGGAGTGGTTTTAGGCTTGGCACAGTGGTTTTGGCCCTTGATGGAGTGGTTTTCAGCCTGACGGAGTGGTTTTGGGCTTGGCGGAGTGGTTTCAGACTTGGCGGAGCGGTTTCAGCCCCAGCGCAGTGGTTTTAGGGCTGACGGAGTGGTTTTGGGCTCGAAAGAGAGGTTTCGGCCCCAACGCGCTGGTTTTGGGCTTAGGCGGAGTGGTTTCGGCCCCAACGCAGTGGTTTTGTCCCCGGTGGAGTGGTTTTAGGCTTGGCAGAATGGTTTTAGGCCCCGATGGTGTGGTTTCGGGCTCGAAAGAGTGCTTTCCGCTCCGACGGAGTGGTTTTGGGCCTCACGTAGTGGTTTTAGTCTTGGCAGAGTGGTTTTGGCCCTGGCGGGGTGGTTTCAGCCCCAACGCAGTGGTTTGGGGCTTGGCGGAGTGGTTTCAGCCCCAAAGCAGTGGTTTTGACCCTGACGGATTGGTTTCAGCCCTGATGCAGTGTTTTCAGGCTCGGCGGAGTGGTTTTAGGCCCGACAGACTGGTTTCAGCCCCAACGCAGAGGTTTCAGCCCCAGCGGAGTGGTTTCATCCCCGACGGAGTGGTTTTATGCTTGGCAGAGTGGTTTCGGCCCCGACAGAGTGGTTTTCGGCCTCTTGTAGTGGTTTTGGACTTGGCGGAGTGGTTTCAGCCCCGACGGAGTGGTTTCAGCCCCAACGCAGTGGTTGTGCCCTAACGGAGCGGTTTCCGCCCCGGCGCAGTGGTTTTGGGCTTGGTGGACTGGTTTCAGCTCCGACGGACTGGTTTCAGCCCCAGCGGCGTGGTTTCGGCCCCAACGGAGTGGTTTTAGGCTTGGCGGAGTGGTTTCAGCCCCAGCGGAGTGGTTTCAGCCCCGACGGAGTGGTTTCAGGCTCGGCGGAGTGGTTTCAGGTTTGGCGGAGTGGTTTCAGGCTCGGCGGAGTGGTTTCAGGCTCGGCGGAGTGTTTTCGGCCCCGGCGGAGTTGTTTTAAGGCCGGCGGAGTGGTTTCGGCCCCGACGGAGTGGTTTCAGCCCCAACGCAGTGGTTGTGCCCTAACGGAGCGGTTTCCGCCCCGGCGCAGTGGTTTTGGGCTTGGTGGACTGGTTTCAGCTCCGACGGACTGGTTTCAGCCCCAGCGGCGTGGTTTCGGCCCCAACGGAGTGGTTTTAGGCTTGGCGGAGTGGTTTCAGCCCCAGCGGAGTGGTTTCAGCCCCGACGGAGTGGTTTCAGGCTCGGCGAAGTGGTTTCAGGTTTGGCGGAGTGGTTTCAGGCTCGGCGGAGTGGTTTCAGGCTCCGCGGAGTGTTTTCGGCCCCGGCGGATTGGTTTCGGCCCCGACGGAGTTGTTTTAAGGCCGGCGGAGTGGTTTCGGCCCCGACGGAGTGGTTTCAGCCCTGACAGAGTTTTTTTTGGACTGGCGCAGTGGTTTTCGGCTTGGCGGAGTGGTTTCAGGCCCAATGGAGTAGTTTTGGCCCTGACGGAATGGTTTTAGACCCAGCGGAGTGGTTTCAGCCCCGGCGGAGTGGTTTCAGCCCCGGTGGAGTGGTTTGAAGGTCGGCGGAGTGGTTTTAAGGTCGGCGGAGTGGTTTTAAGGTCGGCAGAGTGGTTTTAAGGTCGGCGGAGTGGTTTCGGCCCCAACGGAGTGTTTTTAACGTCGGCGGAGTAGTTTCAGTGCTGGTGGAGTGGTTTCCGCCCAGACAGAGTGGTTTCAGGCTCGGCGGAGTGGTTTTAGGCTCGGCGGAGTGGTTTTAGGCCCGACGGAGTGGTTTTAACGTCGGCGGATTGGTTTCCGCCCCAACGGAGTGGTTTTAAGGTCAGCGGAGTGGTTTCAGCGCTGGTGGAGTGGTTTCCGCCCCGACGGAGTGGTTTCAGCCCTGACAGAGTTTTTTTTGGACTGGCGCAGTGGTTTCCGCCCCAGCGGAGTGGTTTCAGCCCCGGCGGAGTGGTTTCAGCCCGGGCAGAGTGGTTTCAGGCTCGGCAGAGTGGTTTTCAGGCTCGGCAGAGTGGTTTCAGGCCCGGCGGAGTGGTTTCAGCCCCGACAGAGTGGTTTTCAGCTCAGCGGAGTGGTTTTAAGGTCGGCGGAGTGGTTTCGGCCCCGACGCAGCAGTTTTGGGCTTTACAGAGTAGTTTCGGCCCCGATGGAGTGGTTTCAGCACTGGTGGAGCGGTTTTGGCCCCGATGGAGTTGTTTTAGGCTCGGCGGAGTGGTTTCAGGTTTGGCGGAGTTGTTTCAGGTTTGGCGGAGTGGTTTCAGGTTCGGCGGAGTGGTTTCAGCGCTGGTGGAGTGGTTTCCGCCCCGACGGAGCGGTTTCCGCCCTGACAGAGTTTTTTTGGACTGACGCAGTGGTTTTGGGCTTGGCGGAGTGGTTTCAGCCCCGGCGGAGTGGTTTTGTCCCTGACGGAGTGGTTTTAGGCTCAGCGGAGTGGTTTCGGCCCCAACGGAGTGGTTTCGACCCCGATGGAGTGGTTTCAGGATCGACGGAGTGGTTTTAAGGACGGTGGAGTGGTTTCTGCCCCGACGGAGTGGTTTTAAGGTCGGCGGAGTGGTTTTAAGGTCGGCGGAGTGGTTTTGGCCCTGACGGAGTGTTTTTAAGGTCGGCGGAGTGGTTTCAGGCTCGGCGGAGTGGTTTCACCCTTGGTGGAGTGGTTTCGGTCCCGACAGAGTGGTTTCAGCCCCGGCGGAGTGGTTTCAGTCTCGGTGGAGTGGTTTCAGCCCCGACAGAGTGGTTTCAGCCCCGACGCAGTGTTTTTAGGCTCGGCAGAGTGGTTTCGGCCACAACGGAGTGGTTTTAGGCTTGGCGGAGTGGTTTCAGCCCCAGCGGAGTGGTTTCCGCCCCGACGGAGTGGTTTCAGGCTCGGCAGAGTGATTTCGGCCCCGACGCAGTGGTTTTAGGCTCGGCAGAGTGATTTTGGCCCCGACGGGGTGGTTTCAGGCTCGGCAGAGTGGTTTGGGCCCCGACGCAGTGGTTTTAGGCTTGCCAGAGTGGTTTCAGCCCCGACGCAGTGGTTTTAGGCTCGGCGGAGTGGTTTCAGCCCCGACGCAGTGGTTTTAGGCTTGCCGCAGTGGTCTTAATGTCGGCAGAGTGGTTTCAGCCCCGACGCAGTGGTTTTAGGCTCGGCGGAGTGGTTTCAGCCCCGACGCAGTGGTTTTCGGCCTGACACAGTGCTTTTAAGCCTGACGGAGCAATTTCTGCCCCAGCACAGTGGTTTCAGCCCCGACGGAGTGGTTTTAAGGTCGGCGGAGTGGTTTTAAGGTCGGCGGAGTGGTTTTGGCCCTGACGGAGTGTTTTTAAGGTCGGCGGAGTGGTTTCAGGCTCGGCGGAGTGGTTTCACCCTTGGTGGAGTGGTTTCGGTCCCGACAGAGTGGTTTCAGCCCCGGCGGAGTGGTTTCAGTCTCGGTGGAGTGGTTTCAGCCCCGACAGAGTGGTTTCAGCCCCGACGCAGTGTTTTTAGGCTCGGCAGAGTGGTTTCGGCCACAACGGAGTGGTTTTAGGCTTGGCGGAGTGGTTTCAGCCCCAGCGGAGTGGTTTCCGCCCCAACGGAGTGGTTTTAAGGTCAGCGGAGTGGTTTCAGCGCTGGTGGAGTGGTTTCCGCCCCGACGGAGTGGTTTCCGCCCTGACAGAGTTTTTTTTGGACTGGCGCAGTGGTTTTGGGCTTGGCGGAGTGGTTTCAGCCCCGGCGGAGTGGTTTTGTCCCTGACGGAGTGGTTTTAGGCTCAGCGGAGTGGTTTCGGCCCCAACGGAGTGGTTTCGACCCCGATGGAGTGGTTTCAGGGTCGACGGAGTGGTTTTAAGGACGGTGGAGTGGTTTCCGCCCCGACGGAGTGGTTTTAAGGTCGGCGGAGTGGTTTTAAGGTCGGCGGAGTGGTTTTGGCCCTGACGGAGTGTTTTTAAGGTCGGCGGAGTGGTTTCAGGCTCGGCGGAGTGGTTTCACCCTTGGTGGAGTGGTTTCGGTCCCGACAGAGTGGTTTCAGCCCCGGCGGAGTGGTTTCAGTCTCGGTGGAGTGGTTTCAGCCCCGACAGAGTGGTTTCAGCCCCGACGCAGTGTTTTTAGGCTCGGCAGAGTGGTTTCGGCCACAACGGAGTGGTTTTAGGCTTGGCGGAGTGGTTTCAGCCCCAGCGGAGTGGTTTCCGCCCCGACGGAGTGGTTTCAGGCTCGGCAGAGTGATTTCGGCCCCGACGCAGTGGTTTTAGGCCCGGCAGAGTGATTTTGGCCCCGACGGGGTGGTTTCAGGCTCGGCAGAGTGGTTTGGGCCCCGACGCAGTGGTTTTAGGCTTGCCAGAGTGGTTTCAGCCCCGACGCAGTGGTTTTAGGCTCGGCGGAGTGGTTTCAGCCCCGACGCAGTGGTTTTAGGCTTGGCGGAGTGGTTTCAGCCCCGGTGCAGTGGTTTGAAGGTCGTCGGAGTGGTTTTAAGGTCGGCGGAGTGGTTTTAAGGTCGGCAGAGTGGTTTTAAGGTCGGCGGAGTGGTTTCGGCCCCAACGGAGTGTTTTTAACGTCGGCGGAGTAGTTTCAGTGCTGGTGGAGTGGTTTCCGCCCAGACAGAGTGGTTTCAGGCTCGGCGGAGTGGTTTTAGGCTCGGCGGAGTGGTTTTAGGCCCGACGGAGTGGTTTTAACGTCGGCGGATTGGTTTCCGCCCCAACGGAGTGGTTTTAAGGTCAGCGGAGTGGTTTCAGCGCTGGTGGAGTGGTTTCCGCCCCGACGGAGTGGTTTCAGCCCTGACAGAGTTTTTTTTGGACTGGCGCAGTGGTTTTCGGCTTGGCGGAGTGGTTTCAGGCCCAATGGAGTGGTTTCAGCCCCTGCGGAGTGGTTTCCGCCCCAGCGGAGTGGTTTCAGCCCCGGCGGAGTGGTTTCAGCCCGGGCAGAGTGGTTTCAGGCTCGGCAGAGTGGTTTTCAGGCTCGGCAGAGTGGTTTCAGGCCCGGCGGAGTGGTTTCAGCCCCAACAGAGTGGTTTTCAGCTCAGCGGAGTGGTTTTAAGGTCGGCGGAGTGGTTTCGGCCCCGACGCAGCAGTTTTGGGCTTTACAGAGTAGTTTCGGCCCCGATGGAGTGGTTTCAGCACTGGTGGAGCGGTTTTGGCCCCGATGGAGTTGTTTTAGGCTCGGCGGAGTGGTTTCAGGTTTGGCGGAGTTGTTTCAGGTTTGGCGGAGTGGTTTCAGGTTCGGCGGAGTGGTTTCAGCGCTGGTGGAGTGGTTTCCGCCCCGACGGAGTGGTTTCCGCCCTGACAGAGTTTTTTTGGACTGACGCAGTGGTTTTGGGCTTGGCGGAGTGGTTTCAGCCCCGGCGGAGTGGTTTTGTCCCTGACGGAGTGGTTTTAGGCTCAGCGGAGTGGTTTCGGCCCCAACGGAGTGGTTTCGACCCCGATGGAGTGGTTTCAGGATCGACGGAGTGGTTTTAAGGACGGTGGAGTGGTTTCCGCCCCGACGGAGTGGTTTTAAGGTTGGCGGAGTGGTTTTAAGGTCGGCGGAGTGGTTTTGGCCCTGACGGAGTGTTTTTAAGGTCGGCGGAGTGGTTTCAGGCTCGGCGGAGTGGTTTCACCCTTGGTGGAGTGGTTTCGGTCCCGACAGAGTGGTTTCAGCCCCGGCGGAGTGGTTTCAGTCTCGGTGGAGTGGTTTCAGCCCCGACAGAGTGGTTTCAGCCCCGACGCAGTGTTTTTAGGCTCGGCAGAGTGGTTTCGGCCACAACGGAGTGGTTTTAGGCTTGGCGGAGTGGTTTCAGCCCCAGCGGAGTGGTTTCCGCCCCGACGGAGTGGTTTCAGGCTCGGCAGAGTGATTTCGGCCCCGACGGAGTGGTTTTAGGCTCGGCAGAGTGATTTCGGCCCCGACGCAGTGGTTTCAGGCTCGGCAGAGTGGTTTGGGCCCCGACGCAGTGGTTTTAGGCTTGCCAGAGTGGTTTCAGCCCCGACGCAGTGGTTTTAGGCTCGGCGGAGTGGTTTCAGCCCCGACGCAGTGGTTTTAGGCTCGGCGGAGTGGTTTCAGCCCCGATGCAGTGGTTTTAGGCTTGCCGCAGTGGTCTTAATGTCGGCGGAGTGGTTTCAGCCCCGACGCAGTGGTTTTAGGCTCGGCGGAGTGGTTTCAGCCCCGACGCAGTGGTTTTCGGCCTGACACAGTGCTTTTAAGCCTGACGGAGCAATTTCTGCCCCAGCACAGTGGTTTCAGCCCCGACGCAGTGGTTTTAGGCTCGGCGGAGTGATTTTGGCCCTGACGGAGTTGTTTTAGGCTCGGCGGAGTGGTTTCAGCCCCAATGGAGTGGTTTCAGGCTCGGCGGAGTGGTTTCAGTCCCAACGCAGTGGTTTTCGGCTCGGCGGAGTGGTTTCAGCCCCGACGGGGTGGTTTTAGGCTTGGTGCAGTGGTTTTAATGTCAGCGGAGTGGTTTTGGCCCTGGCGGAGTGGTTTCCGCCCCGACGCAGTGGTTTCCGCCCCGACAGAGTGGTTTTCAGCTCAGCGGAGTTGTTTCAGCCCCGACGCAGCAGTTTTGGGCTTTACAGAGTAGTTTCGGCCCCGACGGAGTGGTTTCAGCACTGGTGGAGCGGTTTTGGCCCCGATGGAGTTGTTTTAGGCGCGGCAGAATGGTTTTAGGCCTGACGGAGTGGTTTTAGGCTTGGCACAGTGGTTTTGGCCCTTGATGGAGTGGTTTTCAGCCTGACGGAGTGGTTTTGGGCTTGGCGGAGTGGTTTCAGACTTGGCGGAGCGGTTTCAGCCCCAGCGCAGTGGTTTTAGGGCTGACGGAGTGGTTTTGGGCTCGAAAGAGAGGTTTCGGCCCCAACGCGCTGGTTTTGGGCTTAGGCGGAGTGGTTTCGGCCCCAACGCAGTGGTTTTGTCCCCGGTGGAGTGGTTTTAGGCTTGGCAGAATGGTTTTAGGCCCCGATGGTGTGGTTTCGGGCTCGAAAGAGTGCTTTCCGCTCCGACGGAGTGGTTTTGGGCCTCACGTAGTGGTTTTAGTCTTGGCAGAGTGGTTTTGGCCCTGGCGGGGTGGTTTCAGCCCCAACGCAGTGGTTTGGGGCTTGGCGGAGTGGTTTCAGCCCCAAAGCAGTGGTTTTGACCCTGACGGATTGGTTTCAGCCCTGATGCAGTGTTTTCAGGCTCGGCGGAGTGGTTTTAGGCCCGACAGACTGGTTTCAGCCCCAACGCAGAGGTTTCAGCCCCAGCGGAGTGGTTTCATCCCCGACGGAGTGGTTTTATGCTTGGCAGAGTGGTTTCGGCCCCGACAGAGTGGTTTTCGGCCTCTTGTAGTGGTTTTGGACTTGGCGGAGTGGTTTCAGCCCCGACGGAGTGGTTTCAGCCCCAACGCAGTGGTTGTGCCCTAACGGAGCGGTTTCCGCCCCGGCGCAGTGGTTTTGGGCTTGGTGGACTGGTTTCAGCTCCGACGGACTGGTTTCAGCCCCAGCGGCGTGGTTTCGGCCCCAACGGAGTGGTTTTAGGCTTGGCGGAGTGGTTTCAGCCCCAGCGGAGTGGTTTCAGCCCCGACGGAGTGGTTTCAGGCTCGGCGGAGTGGTTTCAGGTTTGGCGGAGTGGTTTCAGGCTCGGCGGAGTGGTTTCAGGCTCGGCGGAGTGTTTTCGGCCCCGGCGGAGTTGTTTTAAGGCCGGCGGAGTGGTTTCGGCCCCGACGGAGTGGTTTCAGCCCCAACGCAGTGGTTGTGCCCTAACGGAGCGGTTTCCGCCCCGGCGCAGTGGTTTTGGGCTTGGTGGACTGGTTTCAGCTCCGACGGACTGGTTTCAGCCCCAGCGGCGTGGTTTCGGCCCCAACGGAGTGGTTTTAGGCTTGGCGGAGTGGTTTCAGCCCCAGCGGAGTGGTTTCAGCCCCGACGGAGTGGTTTCAGGCTCGGCGAAGTGGTTTCAGGTTTGGCGGAGTGGTTTCAGGCTCGGCGGAGTGGTTTCAGGCTCCGCGGAGTGTTTTCGGCCCCGGCGGATTGGTTTCGGCCCCGACGGAGTTGTTTTAAGGCCGGCGGAGTGGTTTCGGCCCCGACGGAGTGGTTTCAGCCCTGACAGAGTTTTTTTTGGACTGGCGCAGTGGTTTTCGGCTTGGCGGAGTGGTTTCAGGCCCAATGGAGTAGTTTTGGCCCTGACGGAATGGTTTTAGACCCAGCGGAGTGGTTTCAGCCCCGGCGGAGTGGTTTCAGCCCCGGTGGAGTGGTTTGAAGGTCGGCGGAGTGGTTTTAAGGTCGGCGGAGTGGTTTTAAGGTCGGCAGAGTGGTTTTAAGGTCGGCGGAGTGGTTTCGGCCCCAACGGAGTGTTTTTAACGTCGGCGGAGTAGTTTCAGTGCTGGTGGAGTGGTTTCCGCCCAGACAGAGTGGTTTCAGGCTCGGCGGAGTGGTTTTAGGCTCGGCGGAGTGGTTTTAGGCCCGACGGAGTGGTTTTAACGTCGGCGGATTGGTTTCCGCCCCAACGGAGTGGTTTTAAGGTCAGCGGAGTGGTTTCAGCGCTGGTGGAGTGGTTTCCGCCCCGACGGAGTGGTTTCAGCCCTGACAGAGTTTTTTTTGGACTGGCGCAGTGGTTTCCGCCCCAGCGGAGTGGTTTCAGCCCCGGCGGAGTGGTTTCAGCCCGGGCAGAGTGGTTTCAGGCTCGGCAGAGTGGTTTTCAGGCTCGGCAGAGTGGTTTCAGGCCCGGCGGAGTGGTTTCAGCCCCGACAGAGTGGTTTTCAGCTCAGCGGAGTGGTTTTAAGGTCGGCGGAGTGGTTTCGGCCCCGACGCAGCAGTTTTGGGCTTTACAGAGTAGTTTCGGCCCCGATGGAGTGGTTTCAGCACTGGTGGAGCGGTTTTGGCCCCGATGGAGTTGTTTTAGGCTCGGCGGAGTGGTTTCAGGTTTGGCGGAGTTGTTTCAGGTTTGGCGGAGTGGTTTCAGGTTCGGCGGAGTGGTTTCAGCGCTGGTGGAGTGGTTTCCGCCCCGACGGAGCGGTTTCCGCCCTGACAGAGTTTTTTTGGACTGACGCAGTGGTTTTGGGCTTGGCGGAGTGGTTTCAGCCCCGGCGGAGTGGTTTTGTCCCTGACGGAGTGGTTTTAGGCTCAGCGGAGTGGTTTCGGCCCCAACGGAGTGGTTTCGACCCCGATGGAGTGGTTTCAGGATCGACGGAGTGGTTTTAAGGACGGTGGAGTGGTTTCCGCCCCGACGGAGTGGTTTTAAGGTCGGCGGAGTGGTTTTAAGGTCGGCGGAGTGGTTTTGGCCCTGACGGAGTGTTTTTAAGGTCGGCGGAGTGGTTTCAGGCTCGGCGGAGTGGTTTCACCCTTGGTGGAGTGGTTTCGGTCCCGACAGAGTGGTTTCAGCCCCGGCGGAGTGGTTTCAGTCTCGGTGGAGTGGTTTCAGCCCCGACAGAGTGGTTTCAGCCCCGACGCAGTGTTTTTAGGCTCGGCAGAGTGGTTTCGGCCACAACGGAGTGGTTTTAGGCTTGGCGGAGTGGTTTCAGCCCCAGCGGAGTGGTTTCCGCCCCGACGGAGTGTTTTCAGGCTCGGCAGAGTGATTTCGGCCCCGACGCAGTGGTTTTAGGCTCGGCAGAGTGATTTTGGCCCCGACGGGGTGGTTTCAGGCTCGGCAGAGTGGTTTGGGCCCCGACGCAGTGGTTTTAGGCTTGCCAGAGTGGTTTCAGCCCCGACGCAGTGGTTTTAGGCTCGGCGGAGTGGTTTCAGCCCCGACGCAGTGGTTTTAGGCTTGCCGCAGTGGTCTTAATGTCGGCAGAGTGGTTTCAGCCCCGACGCAGTGGTTTTAGGCTCGGCGGAGTGGTTTCAGCCCCGACGCAGTGGTTTTCGGCCTGACACAGTGCTTTTAAGCCTGACGGAGCAATTTCTGCCCCAGCACAGTGGTTTCAGCCCCGACGGAGTGGTTTTAAGGTCGGCGGAGTGGTTTTAAGGTCGGCGGAGTGGTTTTGGCCCTGACGGAGTGTTTTTAAGGTCGGCGGAGTGGTTTCAGGCTCGGCGGAGTGGTTTCACCCTTGGTGGAGTGGTTTCGGTCCCGACAGAGTGGTTTCAGCCCCGGCGGAGTGGTTTCAGTCTCGGTGGAGTGGTTTCAGCCCCGACAGAGTGGTTTCAGCCCCGACGCAGTGTTTTTAGGCTCGGCAGAGTGGTTTCGGCCACAACGGAGTGGTTTTAGGCTTGGCGGAGTGGTTTCAGCCCCAGCGGAGTGGTTTCCGCCCCAACGGAGTGGTTTTAAGGTCAGCGGAGTGGTTTCAGCGCTGGTGGAGTGGTTTCCGCCCCGACGGAGTGGTTTCCGCCCTGACAGAGTTTTTTTTGGACTGGCGCAGTGGTTTTGGGCTTGGCGGAGTGGTTTCAGCCCCGGCGGAGTGGTTTTGTCCCTGACGGAGTGGTTTTAGGCTCAGCGGAGTGGTTTCGGCCCCAACGGAGTGGTTTCGACCCCGATGGAGTGGTTTCAGGGTCGACGGAGTGGTTTTAAGGACGGTGGAGTGGTTTCCGCCCCGACGGAGTGGTTTTAAGGTCGGCGGAGTGGTTTTAAGGTCGGCGGAGTGGTTTTGGCCCTGACGGAGTGTTTTTAAGGTCGGCGGAGTGGTTTCAGGCTCGGCGGAGTGGTTTCACCCTTGGTGGAGTGGTTTCGGTCCCGACAGAGTGGTTTCAGCCCCGGCGGAGTGGTTTCAGTCTCGGTGGAGTGGTTTCAGCCCCGACAGAGTGGTTTCAGCCCCGACGCAGTGTTTTTAGGCTCGGCAGAGTGGTTTCGGCCACAACGGAGTGGTTTTAGGCTTGGCGGAGTGGTTTCAGCCCCAGCGGAGTGGTTTCCGCCCCGACGGAGTGGTTTCAGGCTCGGCAGAGTGATTTCGGCCCCGACGCAGTGGTTTTAGGCCCGGCAGAGTGATTTTGGCCCCGACGGGGTGGTTTCAGGCTCGGCAGAGTGGTTTGGGCCCCGACGCAGTGGTTTTAGGCTTGCCAGAGTGGTTTCAGCCCCGACGCAGTGGTTTTAGGCTCGGCGGAGTGGTTTCAGCCCCGACGCAGTGGTTTTAGGCTTGGCGGAGTGGTTTCAGCCCCGGTGCAGTGGTTTGAAGGTCGTCGGAGTGGTTTTAAGGTCGGCGGAGTGGTTTTAAGGTCGGCAGAGTGGTTTTAAGGTCGGCGGAGTGGTTTCGGCCCCAACGGAGTGTTTTTAACGTCGGCGGAGTAGTTTCAGTGCTGGTGGAGTGGTTTCCGCCCAGACAGAGTGGTTTCAGGCTCGGCGGAGTGGTTTTAGGCTCGGCGGAGTGGTTTTAGGCCCGACGGAGTGGTTTTAACGTCGGCGGATTGGTTTCCGCCCCAACGGAGTGGTTTTAAGGTCAGCGGAGTGGTTTCAGCGCTGGTGGAGTGGTTTCCGCCCCGACGGAGTGGTTTCAGCCCTGACAGAGTTTTTTTTGGACTGGCGCAGTGGTTTTCGGCTTGGCGGAGTGGTTTCAGGCCCAATGGAGTGGTTTCAGCCCCTGCGGAGTGGTTTCCGCCCCAGCGGAGTGGTTTCAGCCCCGGCGGAGTGGTTTCAGCCCGGGCAGAGTGGTTTCAGGCTCGGCAGAGTGGTTTTCAGGCTCGGCAGAGTGGTTTCAGGCCCGGCGGAGTGGTTTCAGCCCCAACAGAGTGGTTTTCAGCTCAGCGGAGTGGTTTTAAGGTCGGCGGAGTGGTTTCGGCCCCGACGCAGCAGTTTTGGGCTTTACAGAGTAGTTTCGGCCCCGATGGAGTGGTTTCAGCACTGGTGGAGCGGTTTTGGCCCCGATGGAGTTGTTTTAGGCTCGGCGGAGTGGTTTCAGGTTTGGCGGAGTTGTTTCAGGTTTGGCGGAGTGGTTTCAGGTTCGGCGGAGTGGTTTCAGCGCTGGTGGAGTGGTTTCCGCCCCGACGGAGTGGTTTCCGCCCTGACAGAGTTTTTTTGGACTGACGCAGTGGTTTTGGGCTTGGCGGAGTGGTTTCAGCCCCGGCGGAGTGGTTTTGTCCCTGACGGAGTGGTTTTAGGCTCAGCGGAGTGGTTTCGGCCCCAACGGAGTGGTTTCGACCCCGATGGAGTGGTTTCAGGATCGACGGAGTGGTTTTAAGGACGGTGGAGTGGTTTCCGCCCCGACGGAGTGGTTTTAAGGTTGGCGGAGTGGTTTTAAGGTCGGCGGAGTGGTTTTGGCCCTGACGGAGTGTTTTTAAGGTCGGCGGAGTGGTTTCAGGCTCGGCGGAGTGGTTTCACCCTTGGTGGAGTGGTTTCGGTCCCGACAGAGTGGTTTCAGCCCCGGCGGAGTGGTTTCAGTCTCGGTGGAGTGGTTTCAGCCCCGACAGAGTGGTTTCAGCCCCGACGCAGTGTTTTTAGGCTCGGCAGAGTGGTTTCGGCCACAACGGAGTGGTTTTAGGCTTGGCGGAGTGGTTTCAGCCCCAGCGGAGTGGTTTCCGCCCCGACGGAGTGGTTTCAGGCTCGGCAGAGTGATTTCGGCCCCGACGGAGTGGTTTTAGGCTCGGCAGAGTGATTTCGGCCCCGACGCAGTGGTTTCAGGCTCGGCAGAGTGGTTTGGGCCCCGACGCAGTGGTTTTAGGCTTGCCAGAGTGGTTTCAGCCCCGACGCAGTGGTTTTAGGCTCGGCGGAGTGGTTTCAGCCCCGACGCAGTGGTTTTAGGCTCGGCGGAGTGGTTTCAGCCCCGATGCAGTGGTTTTAGGCTTGCCGCAGTGGTCTTAATGTCGGCGGAGTGGTTTCAGCCCCGACGCAGTGGTTTTAGGCTCGGCGGAGTGGTTTCAGCCCCGACGCAGTGGTTTTCGGCCTGACACAGTGCTTTTAAGCCTGACGGAGCAATTTCTGCCCCAGCACAGTGGTTTCAGCCCCGACGCAGTGGTTTTAGGCTCGGCGGAGTGATTTTGGCCCTGACGGAGTTGTTTTAGGCTCGGCGGAGTGGTTTCAGCCCCAATGGAGTGGTTTCAGGCTCGGCGGAGTGGTTTCAGTCCCAACGCAGTGGTTTTCGGCTCGGCGGAGTGGTTTCAGCCCCGACGGGGTGGTTTTAGGCTTGGTGCAGTGGTTTTAATGTCAGCGGAGTGGTTTTGGCCCTGGCGGAGTGGTTTCCGCCCCGACGCAGTGGTTTCCGCCCCGACAGAGTGGTTTTCAGCTCAGCGGAGTTGTTTCAGCCCCGACGCAGCAGTTTTGGGCTTTACAGAGTAGTTTCGGCCCCGACGGAGTGGTTTCAGCACTGGTGGAGCGGTTTTGGCCCCGATGGAGTTGTTTTAGGCGCGGCAGAATGGTTTTAGGCCTGACGGAGTGGTTTTAGGCTTGGCACAGTGGTTTTGGCCCTTGATGGAGTGGTTTTCAGCCTGACGGAGTGGTTTTGGGCTTGGCGGAGTGGTTTCAGACTTGGCGGAGCGGTTTCAGCCCCAGCGCAGTGGTTTTAGGGCTGACGGAGTGGTTTTGGGCTCGAAAGAGAGGTTTCGGCCCCAACGCGCTGGTTTTGGGCTTAGGCGGAGTGGTTTCGGCCCCAACGCAGTGGTTTTGTCCCCGGTGGAGTGGTTTTAGGCTTGGCAGAATGGTTTTAGGCCCCGATGGTGTGGTTTCGGGCTCGAAAGAGTGCTTTCCGCTCCGACGGAGTGGTTTTGGGCCTCACGTAGTGGTTTTAGTCTTGGCAGAGTGGTTTTGGCCCTGGCGGGGTGGTTTCAGCCCCAACGCAGTGGTTTGGGGCTTGGCGGAGTGGTTTCAGCCCCAAAGCAGTGGTTTTGACCCTGACGGATTGGTTTCAGCCCTGATGCAGTGTTTTCAGGCTCGGCGGAGTGGTTTTAGGCCCGACAGACTGGTTTCAGCCCCAACGCAGAGGTTTCAGCCCCAGCGGAGTGGTTTCATCCCCGACGGAGTGGTTTTATGCTTGGCAGAGTGGTTTCGGCCCCGACAGAGTGGTTTTCGGCCTCTTGTAGTGGTTTTGGACTTGGCGGAGTGGTTTCAGCCCCGACGGAGTGGTTTCAGCCCCAACGCAGTGGTTGTGCCCTAACGGAGCGGTTTCCGCCCCGGCGCAGTGGTTTTGGGCTTGGTGGACTGGTTTCAGCTCCGACGGACTGGTTTCAGCCCCAGCGGCGTGGTTTCGGCCCCAACGGAGTGGTTTTAGGCTTGGCGGAGTGGTTTCAGCCCCAGCGGAGTGGTTTCAGCCCCGACGGAGTGGTTTCAGGCTCGGCGGAGTGGTTTCAGGTTTGGCGGAGTGGTTTCAGGCTCGGCGGAGTGGTTTCAGGCTCGGCGGAGTGTTTTCGGCCCCGGCGGAGTTGTTTTAAGGCCGGCGGAGTGGTTTCGGCCCCGACGGAGTGGTTTCAGCCCCAACGCAGTGGTTGTGCCCTAACGGAGCGGTTTCCGCCCCGGCGCAGTGGTTTTGGGCTTGGTGGACTGGTTTCAGCTCCGACGGACTGGTTTCAGCCCCAGCGGCGTGGTTTCGGCCCCAACGGAGTGGTTTTAGGCTTGGCGGAGTGGTTTCAGCCCCAGCGGAGTGGTTTCAGCCCCGACGGAGTGGTTTCAGGCTCGGCGAAGTGGTTTCAGGTTTGGCGGAGTGGTTTCAGGCTCGGCGGAGTGGTTTCAGGCTCCGCGGAGTGTTTTCGGCCCCGGCGGATTGGTTTCGGCCCCGACGGAGTTGTTTTAAGGCCGGCGGAGTGGTTTCGGCCCCGACGGAGTGGTTTCAGCCCTGACAGAGTTTTTTTTGGACTGGCGCAGTGGTTTTCGGCTTGGCGGAGTGGTTTCAGGCCCAATGGAGTAGTTTTGGCCCTGACGGAATGGTTTTAGACCCAGCGGAGTGGTTTCAGCCCCGGCGGAGTGGTTTCAGCCCCGGTGGAGTGGTTTGAAGGTCGGCGGAGTGGTTTTAAGGTCGGCGGAGTGGTTTTAAGGTCGGCAGAGTGGTTTTAAGGTCGGCGGAGTGGTTTCGGCCCCAACGGAGTGTTTTTAACGTCGGCGGAGTAGTTTCAGTGCTGGTGGAGTGGTTTCCGCCCAGACAGAGTGGTTTCAGGCTCGGCGGAGTGGTTTTAGGCTCGGCGGAGTGGTTTTAGGCCCGACGGAGTGGTTTTAACGTCGGCGGATTGGTTTCCGCCCCAACGGAGTGGTTTTAAGGTCAGCGGAGTGGTTTCAGCGCTGGTGGAGTGGTTTCCGCCCCGACGGAGTGGTTTCAGCCCTGACAGAGTTTTTTTTGGACTGGCGCAGTGGTTTCCGCCCCAGCGGAGTGGTTTCAGCCCCGGCGGAGTGGTTTCAGCCCGGGCAGAGTGGTTTCAGGCTCGGCAGAGTGGTTTTCAGGCTCGGCAGAGTGGTTTCAGGCCCGGCGGAGTGGTTTCAGCCCCGACAGAGTGGTTTTCAGCTCAGCGGAGTGGTTTTAAGGTCGGCGGAGTGGTTTCGGCCCCGACGCAGCAGTTTTGGGCTTTACAGAGTAGTTTCGGCCCCGATGGAGTGGTTTCAGCACTGGTGGAGCGGTTTTGGCCCCGATGGAGTTGTTTTAGGCTCGGCGGAGTGGTTTCAGGTTTGGCGGAGTTGTTTCAGGTTTGGCGGAGTGGTTTCAGGTTCGGCGGAGTGGTTTCAGCGCTGGTGGAGTGGTTTCCGCCCCGACGGAGCGGTTTCCGCCCTGACAGAGTTTTTTTGGACTGACGCAGTGGTTTTGGGCTTGGCGGAGTGGTTTCAGCCCCGGCGGAGTGGTTTTGTCCCTGACGGAGTGGTTTTAGGCTCAGCGGAGTGGTTTCGGCCCCAACGGAGTGGTTTCGACCCCGATGGAGTGGTTTCAGGATCGACGGAGTGGTTTTAAGGACGGTGGAGTGGTTTCCGCCCCGACGGAGTGGTTTTAAGGTCGGCGGAGTGGTTTTAAGGTCGGCGGAGTGGTTTTGGCCCTGACGGAGTGTTTTTAAGGTCGGCGGAGTGGTTTCAGGCTCGGCGGAGTGGTTTCACCCTTGGTGGAGTGGTTTCGGTCCCGACAGAGTGGTTTCAGCCCCGGCGGAGTGGTTTCAGTCTCGGTGGAGTGGTTTCAGCCCCGACAGAGTGGTTTCAGCCCCGACGCAGTGTTTTTAGGCTCGGCAGAGTGGTTTCGGCCACAACGGAGTGGTTTTAGGCTTGGCGGAGTGGTTTCAGCCCCAGCGGAGTGGTTTCCGCCCCGACGGAGTGGTTTCAGGCTCGGCAGAGTGATTTCGGCCCCGACGCAGTGGTTTTAGGCTCGGCAGAGTGATTTTGGCCCCGACGGGGTGGTTTCAGGCTCGGCAGAGTGGTTTGGGCCCCGACGCAGTGGTTTTAGGCTTGCCAGAGTGGTTTCAGCCCCGACGCAGTGGTTTTAGGCTCGGCGGAGTGGTTTCAGCCCCGACGCAGTGGTTTTAGGCTTGCCGCAGTGGTCTTAATGTCGGCAGAGTGGTTTCAGCCCCGACGCAGTGGTTTTAGGCTCGGCGGAGTGGTTTCAGCCCCGACGGAGTGGTTTTCGGCCTGACACAGTGCTTTTAAGCCTGACGGAGCAATTTCTGCCCCAGCACAGTGGTTTCAGCCCCGACGCAGTGGTTTTAGGCTCGGCGGAGTGATTTTGGCCCTGACGGAGTTGTTTTAGGCTCGGCGGAGTGGTTTCAGCCCCGATGGAGTGGTTTCAGGCTCGGCGGAGTGGTTTCAGTCCCAACGCAGTGGTTTTCGGCTCGGCGGAGTGGTTTCAGCCCCGACGGGGTGGTTTTAGGCTTGGTGCAGTGGTTTTAATGTCAGCGGAGTGGTTTTGGCCCTGGCGGAGTGGTTTCCGCCCCGACGCAGTGGTTTCCGCCCCGACAGAGTGGTTTTCAGCTCAGCGGAGTTGTTTCAGCCCCGACGCAGCAGTTTTGGGCTTTACAGAGTAGTTTCGGCCCCAACGGAGTGGTTTCAGCACTGGTGGAGCAGTTTTGGCCCCGATGGAGTTGTTTTAGGCGCGGCAGAATGGTTTTAGGCCTGACGGAGTGGTTTTAGGCTTGGCACAGTGGTTTTGGCCCTTGATGGAGTGGTTTTCAGCCTGACGGAGTGGTTTTGGGCTTGGCGGAGTGGTTTCAGACTTGGCGGAGCGGTTTCAGCCCCAGCGCAGTGGTTTTAGGGCTGACGGAGTGGTTTTGGGCTCGAAAGAGAGGTTTCGGCCCCAACGCGCTGGTTTTGGGCTTAGGCGGAGTGGTTTCGGCCCCAACGCAGTGGTTTTGTCCCTGGTGGAGTGGTTTTAGGCTTGGCAGAATGGTTTTAGGCCCCGATGGTGTGGTTTCGGGCTCGAAAGAGTGCTTTCCGCTCCGACGGAGTGGTTTTGGGCCTCACGTAGTGGTTTTAGTCTTGGCAGAGTGGTTTTGGCCCTGGCGGAGTGGTTTCAGCCCCAACGCAGTGGTTTGGGGCTTGGCGGAGTGGTTTCAGCCCCAAAGCAGTGGTTTTGACCCTGACGGATTGGTTTCAGCCCTGATGCAGTGTTTTCAGGCTCGGCGGAGTGGTTTTAGGCCCGACAGACTGGTTTCAGCCCCAACGCAGAGGTTTCAGCCCCAGCGGAGTGGTTTCATCCCCGACGGAGTGGTTTTATGCTTGGCAGAGTGGTTTCGGCCCCGACAGAGTGGTTTTCGGCCTCTTGTAGTGGTTTTGGACTTGGCGGAGTGGTTTCAGCCCCGACGGAGTGGTTTCAGCCCCAACGCAGTGGTTGTGCCCTAACGGAGCGGTTTCCGCCCCGGCGCAGTGGTTTTGGGCTTGGTGGACTGGTTTCAGCTCCGACGGACTGGTTTCAGCCCCAGCGGCGTGGTTTCGGCCCCAACGGAGTGGTTTTAGGCTTGGCGGAGTGGTTTCAGCCCCAGCGGAGTGGTTTCAGCCCCGACGGAGTGGTTTCAGGCTCGGCGGAGTGGTTTCAGGTTTGGCGGAGTGGTTTCAGGCTCGGCGGAGTGGTTTCAGGCTCCGCGGAGTGTTTTCGGCCCCGGCGGAGTTGTTTTAAGGCCGGCGGAGTGGTTTCGGCCCCGACGGAGTGGTTTCAGCCCCAACGCAGTGGTTGTGCCCTAACGGAGCGGTTTCCGCCCCGGCGCAGTGGTTTTGGGCTTGGTGGACTGGTTTCAGCTCCGACGGACTGGTTTCAGCCCCAGCGGCGTGGTTTCGGCCCCAACGGAGTGGTTTTAGGCTTGGTAGAGTGGTTTCAGCCCCGACGGAGTGGTTTCAGGCTCGGCGAAGTGGTTTCAGGTTTGGCGGAGTGGTTTCAGGCTCGGCGGAGTGGTTTCAGGCTCGGCGGAGTGGTTTCAGGCTCCGCGGAGTGTTTTCGGCCCCGGCGGATTGGTTTCGGCCCCGACGGAGTTGTTTTAAGGCCGGCGGAGTGGTTTCGGCCCCGACGCAGTGGTTTCAGCCCTGACAGAGTTTTTTTTGGACTGGCGCAGTGGTTTTCGGCTTGGCGGAGTGGTTTCAGGCCCAATGGAGTAGTTTTGGCCCTGACGGAATGGTTTTAGACTCAGCGGAGTGGTTTCAGCCCCAGCGGAGTGGTTTCAGCCCCGGCGGAGTGGTTTCAGCCCGGGCAGAGTGGTTTCAGGCTCGGCAGAGTGGTTTTCAGGCTTGGCAGAGTGGTTTCAGGCCCGGCGGAGTGGTTTCAGCCCCGGTGCAGTGGTTTGAAGGTCGGCGGTGTGGTTTTAAGGTCGGCGGAGTGGTTTTAAGGTCAGCAGAGTGGTTTTAAGGTCGGCGGAGTGGTTTCGGCCCCAACGGAGTGTTTTTAACGTCGGCGGAGTAGTTTCAGTGCTGGTGGAGTGGTTTCCGCCCAGACAGAGTGGTTTCAGGCTCGGCGGAGTGGTTTTAGGCTCGGCGGAGTGGTTTTAGGCCCGACGGAGTGGTTTTAACGTCGGCGGATTGGTTTCCGCCCCAACGGAGTGGTTTTAAGGTCAGCGGAGTGGTTTCAGCGCTGGTGGAGTGGTTTCCGCCCCGACGGAGTGGTTTCAGCCCTGACAGAGTTTTTTTTGGACTGGCGCAGTGGTTTTCGGCTTGGCGGAGTGGTTTCAGGCCCAATGGAGTGGTTTTGGCCCTGACGGAGTGGTTTCAGCCCCTGCGGAGTGGTTTCCGCCCCAGCGGAGTGGTTTCAGCCCTGGCGGAGTGGTTTCAGCCCGGGCAGAGTGGTTTCAGGCTCGGCAGAGTGGTTTTCAGGCTTGGCAGAGTGGTTTCAGGCCCAGCGGAGTGGTTTCAGCCCCAACAGAGTGGTTTTCAGCTCAGCGGAGTGGTTTTAAGGTCGGCGGAGTGGTTTCGGCCCCGACGCAGCAGTTTTGGGCTTTACAGAGTAGTTTCGGCCCCGATGGAGTGGTTTCAGCACTGGTGGAGCGGTTTTGGCCCCGATGGAGTTGTTTTAGGCTCGGCGGAGTGGTTTCAGGTTTGACGGAGTTGTTTCAGGTTTGGCGGAGTGGTTTCAGGTTCGGCGGAGTGGTTTCAGCGCTGGTGGAGTGGTTTCCGCCCCGACGGAGTGGTTTCCGCCCTGACAGAGTTTTTTTGGACTGACGCAGTGGTTTTGGGCTTGGCGGAGTGGTTTCAGCCCCGGCGGAGTGGTTTTGTCCCTGACGGAGTGGTTTTAGGCTCAGCGGAGTGGTTTCGGCCCCAACGGAGTGGTTTCGACCCCGATGGAGTGGTTTCAGGATCGACGGAGTGGTTTTAAGGACGGTGGAGTGGTTTCCGCCCCGACGGAGTGGTTTTAAGGTCGGCGGAGTGGTTTTAAGGTCGGCGGAGTGGTTTTGGCCCTGACGGAGTGTTTTTAAGGTCGGCGGAGTGGTTTCAGGCTCGGCGGAGTGGTTTCACCCTTGGTGGAGTGGTTTCGGTCCCGACAGAGTGGTTTCAGCCCCAGCGGAGTGGTTTCAGTCTCGGTGGAGTGGTTTCAGCCCCGACAGAGTGGTTTCAGCCCCGACGCAGTGTTTTTAGGCTCGGCAGAGTGGTTTCGGCCACAACGGAGTGGTTTTAGGCTTGGCGGAGTGGTTTCAGCCCCAGCGGAGTGGTTTCCGCCCCAACGGAGTGGTTTTAAGGTCAGCGGAGTGGTTTCAGCGCTGGTGGAGTGGTTTCCGCCCCGACGGAGTGGTTTCCGCCCTGACAGAGTTTTTTTTGGACTGGCGCAGTGGTTTTGGGCTTGGCGGAGTGGTTTCAGCCCCGGCGGAGTGGTTTTGTCCCTGACGGAGTGGTTTTAGGCTCAGCGGAGTGGTTTCGGCCCCAACGGAGTGGTTTCGACCCCGATGGAGTGGTTTCAGGGTCGACGGAGTGGTTTTAAGGACGGTGGAGTGGTTTCCGCCCCGACGGAGTGGTTTTAAGGTCGGCGGAGTGGTTTTAAGGTCGGCGGAGTGGTTTTGGCCCTGACGGAGTGTTTTTAAGGTCGGCGGAGTGGTTTCAGGCTCGGCGGAGTGGTTTCACCCTTGGTGGAGTGGTTTCGGTCCCGACAGAGTGGTTTCAGGCCCGGCGGAGTGGTTTCAGTCTCGGTGGAGTGGTTTCAGCCCCGACAGAGTGGTTTCAGCCCCGACGCAGTGTTTTTAGGCTCGGCAGAGTGGTTTCGGCCACAACGGAGTGGTTTTAGGCTTGGCGGAGTGGTTTCAGCCCCAGCGGAGTGGTTTCCGCCCCGACGGAGTGGTTTCAGGCTCGGCAGAGTGATTTCGGCCCCGACGCAGTGGTTTTAGGCCCGGCAGAGTGATTTTGGCCCCGACGGGGTGGTTTCAGGCTCGGCAGAGTGGTTTGGGCCCCGACGCAGTGGTTTTAGGCTTGCCAGAGTGGTTTCAGCCCCGACGCAGTGGTTTTAGGCTCGGCGGAGTGGTTTCAGCCCCGACAGAGTGGTTTTAGGCTTGGCGGAGTGGTTTCAGCCCCAGCGGAGTGGTTTCAGCCCCGACGGAGTGGTTTCAGGCTCGGCGAAGTGGTTTCAGGTTTGGCGGAGTGGTTTCAGGCTCGGCGGAGTGGTTTCAGGCTCCGCGGAGTGTTTTCGGCCCCGGCGGAGTTGTTTTAAGGCCAGCGGAGTGGTTTCGGCCCCGACGGAGTGGTTTCAGCCCCAACGCAGTGGTTGTGCCCTAACGGAGCGGTTTCCGCCCCGGCGCAGTGGTTTTGGGCTTGGTGGACTGGTTTCAGCTCCGACGGACTGGTTTCATCCCCAGCGGCGTGGTTTCGGCCCCAACGGAGTGGTTTTAGGCTTGGCGGAGTGGTTTCAGCCCCAGCGGAGTGGTTTCAGCCCCGACGGAGTGGTTTCAGCCCCGACGGAGTGGTTTCAGGTTTGGCGGAGTGGTTTCAGGTTTGGCGGAGTGGTTTCAGGCTCGGCGGAGTGGTTTCAGGCTTGGCGGAGTGGTTTCGGCCCCGGCGGATTGGTTTCGGCCCCGACGGAGTTGTTTTAAGGCCGGCGGAGTGGTTTCGGCCCCGACGGAGTTGTTTTAAGGCCGGCGGAGTGGTTTCGGCCCCGACGGAGTGGTTTCAGCCCTGACAGAGTTTTTTTTGGACTGGCGCAGTGGTTTTCGGCTTGGCGGAGTGGTTTCAGGCCCAATGGAGTAGTTTTGGCCCTGACAGAATGGTTTTAGACCCAGCGGAGTGGTTTCAGCCCCGACGGAGTGGTTTCAGCCCCGGCGGAGTGGTTTCAGCCCGGGCAGAGTGGTTTCAGGCTCGGCAGAGTGGTTTTCAGGCTTGGCAGAGTGCTTTCAGGCCCGGCGGAGTGGTTTCAGCCCCGGTGCAGTGGTTTGAAGGTCGGCGGAGTGGTTTTAAGGTCGGCGGAGTGGTTTTAAGGTCAGCAGAGTGGTTTTAAGGTCGGCGGAGTGGTTTCGGCCCCAACGGAGTGTTTTTAACGTCGGCGGAGTAGTTTCAGTGCTGGTGGAGTGGTTTCCACCCAGACAGAGTGGTTTCAGGCTCGGCGGAGTGGTTTTAGGCTCGGCGGAGTGGTTTTAGGCCCGACGGAGTGGTTTTAACGTCGGCGGATTGGTTTCCGCCCCAACGGAGTGGTTTTAAGGTCAGCGGAGTGGTTTCAGCGCTGGTGGAGTGGTTTCCGCCCCGACGGAGTGGTTTCAGCCCTGACAGAGTTTTTTTTGGACTGGCGCAGTGGTTTTGGGCTTGGCGGAGTGGTTTCAGGCCCAATGGAGTGGTTTCAGCCCCTGCGGAGTGGTTTCCGCCCCAGCGGAGTGGTTTCAGCCCCGGCGGAGTGGTTTCAGCCCGGGCAGAGTGGTTTCAGGCTCGGCAGAGTGGTTTTCAGGCTTGGCAGAGTGGTTTCAGGCCCGGCGGAGTGGTTTCAGCCCCGGTGCAGTGGTTTGAAGGTCGGCGGAGTGGTTTTAAGGTCGGCGGAGTGGTTTTAAGGTCGGCAGAGTGGTTTTAAGGTCGGCGGAGTGGTTTCGGCCCCAACGGAGTGTTTTTAACGTCGGCGGAGTAGTTTCAGTGCTGGTGGAGTGGTTTCCGCCCCGACGGAGTGGTTTCAGGCTCGGCGGAGTGGTTTTAGGCTCGGCGGAGTGGTTTTAGGCCCGACGGAGTGGTTTTAACGTCGGCGGATTGGTTTCCGCCCCAACGGAGTGGTTTTAAGGTCAGCGGAGTGGTTTCAGCGCTGGTGGAGTGGTTTCCGCCCCGACGGAGTGGTTTCAGCCCTGACAGAGTTTTTTTTGGACTGGCGCAGTGGTTTTCGGCTTGGCGGAGTGGTTTCAGGCCCAATGGAGTGGTTTCAGCCCCTGCGGAGTGGTTTCCGCCCCAGCGGAGTGGTTTCAGCCCCGGCGGAGTGGTTTCAGCCCGGGCAGAGTGGTTTCAGGCTCGGCAGAGTGGTTTTCAGGCTTGGCAGAGTGGTTTCAGGCCCAGCGGAGTGGTTTCAGCCCCGACAGAGTGGTTTTCAGCTCAGCGGAGTGGTTTTAAGGTCGGCGGAGTGGTTTCGGCCCCGACGCAGCAGTTTTGGGCTTTACAGAGTAGTTTCGGCCCCGATGGAGTGGTTTCAGCACTGGTGGAGCGGTTTTGGCCCCGATGGAGTTGTTTTAGGCTCGGCGGAGTGGTTTCAGGTTTGGCGGAGTTGTTTCAGGTTTGGCGGAGTGGTTTCAGGTTCGGCGGAGTGGTTTCAGCGCTGGTGGAGTGGTTTCCGCCCCGACGGAGCGGTTTCCGCCCTGACAGAGTTTTTTTGGACTGACGCAGTGGTTTTGGGCTTGGCGGAGTGGTTTCAGCCCCGGCGGAGTGGTTTTGTCCCTGACGGAGTGGTTTTAGGCTCAGCGGAGTGGTTTCGGCCCCAACGGAGTGGTTTCGACCCCGATGGAGTGGTTTCAGGATCGACGGAGTGGTTTTAAGGACGGTGGAGTGGTTTCTGCCCCGACGGAGTGGTTTTAAGGTCGGCGGAGTGGTTTTAAGGTCGGCGGAGTGGTTTTGGCCCTGACGGAGTGTTTTTAAGGTCGGCGGAGTGGTTTCAGGCTCGGCGGAGTGGTTTCACCCTTGGTGGAGTGGTTTCGGTCCCGACAGAGTGGTTTCAGCCCCGGCGGAGTGGTTTCAGTCTCGGTGGAGTGGTTTCAGCCCCGACAGAGTGGTTTCAGCCCCGACGCAGTGTTTTTAGGCTCGGCAGAGTGGTTTCGGCCACAACGGAGTGGTTTTAGGCTTGGCGGAGTGGTTTCAGCCCCAGCGGAGTGGTTTCCGCCCCGACGGAGTGGTTTCAGGCTCGGCAGAGTGATTTCGGCCCCGACGCAGTGGTTTTAGGCTCGGCAGAGTGATTTTGGCCCCGACGGGGTGGTTTCAGGCTCGGCAGAGTGGTTTGGGCCCTGACGCAGTGGTTTTAGGCTTGCCAGAGTGGTTTCAGCCCCGACGCAGTGGTTTTAGGCTTGCCGCAGTGGTCTTAATGTCGGCGGAGTGGTTTCAGCCCCGACGCAGTGGTTTTAGGCTCGGCGGAGTGGTTTCAGCCCCGACGCAGTGGTTTTCGGCCTGACACAGTGCTTTTAAGCCTGACGGAGCAATTTCTGCCCCAGCACAGTGGTTTCAGCCCCGACGCAGTGGTTTTAGGCTCGGCGGAGTGATTTTGGCCCTGACGGAGTTGTTTTAGGCTCGGCGGAGTGGTTTCAGCCCCGATGGAGTGGTTTCAGGCTCGGCGGAGTGGTTTCAGTCCCAACGCAGTGGTTTTCGGCTCGGCGGAGTGGTTTCAGCCCCGACGGGGTGGTTTTAGGCTTGGTGCAGTGGTTTTAATGTCAGCGAAGTGGTTCTGGCCCTGGCGGAGTGGTTTCCGCCCCGACGCAGTGGTTTCCGCCCCGACAGAGTGGTTTTCAGCTCAGCGGAGTTGTTTCAGCCCCGACGCAGCAGTTTTGGGCTTTACAGAGTAGTTTCGGCCCCGACGGAGTGGTTTCAGCACTGGTGGAGCGGTTTTGGCCCCGATGGAGTTGTTTTAGGCGCGGCAGAATGGTTTTAGGCCTGACGGAGTGGTTTTAGGCTTGGCACAGTGGTTTTGGCCCTTGATGGAGTGGTTTTCAGCCTGACGGAGTGGTTTTGGGCTTGGCGGAGTGGTTTCAGACTTGGCGGAGCGGTTTCAGCCCCAGCGCAGTGGTTTTAGGGCTGACGGAGTGGTTTTGGGCTCGAAAGAGAGGTTTCGGCCCCAACGCGCTGGTTTTGGGCTTAGGCGGAGTGGTTTCGGCCCCAACGCAGTGGTTTTGTCCCCGGTGGAGTGGTTTTAGGCTTGGCAGAATGGTTTTAGGCCCCGATGGTGTGGTTTCGGGCTCGAAAGAGTGCTTTCCGCTCCGACGGAGTGGTTTTGGGCCTCACGTAGTGGTTTTAGTCTTGGCAGAGTGGTTTTGGCCCTGGCGGAGTGGTTTCAGCCCCAACGCAGTGGTTTGGGGCTTGGCGGAGTGGTTTCAGCCCCAAAGCAGTGGTTTTGACCCTGACGGATTGGTTTCAGCCCTGATGCAGTGTTTTCAGGCTCGGCGGAGTGGTTTTAGGCCCGACAGACTGGTTTCAGCCCCAACGCAGAGGTTTCAGCCCCAGCGGAGTGGTTTCATCCCCGACGGAGTGGTTTTATGCTTGGCAGAGTGGTTTCGGCCCCAACAGAGTGGTTTTCGGCCTCTTGTAGTGGTTTTGGACTTGGCGGAGTGCTTTCAGCCCCGACGGAGTGGTTTCAGCCCCAACGCAGTGGTTGTGCCCTAACGGAGCGGTTTCCGCCCCGGCGCAGTGGTTTTGGGCTTGGTGGACTGGTTTCAGCTCCGACGGACTGGTTTCAGCCCCAGCGGCGTGGTTTCGGCCCCAACGGAGTGGTTTTAGGCTTGGCGGAGTGGTTTCAGCCCCAGCGGAGTGGTTTCAGCCCCGACGGAGTGGTTTCAGGCTCGGCGAAGTGGTTTCAGGTTTGGCGGAGTGGGTTCAGGCTCGGCGGAGTGGTTTCAGGCTCGGCGGAGTGTTTTCGGCCCCGACGGAGTTGTTTTAAGGCCGGCGGAGTGGTTTCGGCCCCGACGCAGTGGTTTCAGCCCTGACAGAGTTTTTTTTGGACTGGCGCAGTGGTTTTCGGCTTGGCGGAGTGGTTTCAGGTCCAATGGAGTAGTTTTGGCCCTGACGGAATGGTTTTAGACCCAGCGGAGTGGTTTCAGCCCCGACGGAGTGGTTTCAGCCCGGGCAGAGTGGTTTCAGGCTCGGCAGAGTGGTTTTCAGGCTTGGCAGAGTGGTTTCAGGCCCGGCGGAGTGGTTTCAGCCCCGGTGCAGTGGTTTGAAGGTCGGCGGAGTGGTTTTAAGGTCGGTGGAGTGGTTTTAAGGTCGGCAGAGTGGTTTTAAGGTCGGCGGAGTGGTTTCGGCCCCAACGGAGTGTTTTTAACGTCGGCGGAGTAGTTTCAGTGCTGGTGGAGTGGTTTCCGCCCAGACAGAGTGGTTTCAGGCTTGGCGGAGTGGTTTTAGGCTCGGCGGAGTGGTTTTAGGCCCGACGGAGTGGTTTTAACGTCGGCGGATTGGTTTCCGCCCCAACGGAGTGGTTTTAAGGTCAGCGGAGTGGTTTCAGCGCTGGTGGAGTGGTTTCCGCCCCGACGGAGTGGTTTCAGCCCTGACAGAGTTTTTTTTGGACTGGCGCAGTGGTTTTCGGCTTGGCGGAGTGGTTTCAGGCCCAATGGAGTGGTTTTGGCCCTGACGGAGTGGTTTCCGCCCCTGCGGAGTGGTTTCCGCCCCAGCGGAGTGGTTTCAGCCCCGGCGGAGTGGTTTCAGCCCGGGCAGAGTGGTTTCAGGCTCGGCAGAGTGGTTTTCAGGCTTGGCAGAGTGGTTTCAGGCCCAGCGGAGTGGTTTCAGCCCCGACAGAGTGGTTTTCAGCTCAGCGGAGTGGTTTTAAGGTCGGCGGAGTGGTTTCGGCCCCGACGCAGCAGTTTTGGGCTTTACAGAGTAGTTTCGGCCCCGATGGAGTGGTTTCAGCACTGGTGGAGCGGTTTTGGCCCCGATGGAGTTGTTTTAGGCTCGGCGGAGTGGTTTCAGGTTTGACGGAGTTGTTTCAGGTTTGGCGGAGTGGTTTCAGGTTCGGCGGAGTGGTTTCAGCGCTGGTGGAGTGGTTTCCGCCCCGACGGAGCGGTTTCCGCCCTGACAGAGTTTTTTTGGACTGACGCAGTGGTTTTGGGCTTGGCGGAGTGGTTTCAGCCCCGGCGGAGTGGTTTTGTCCCTGACGGAGTGGTTTTAGGCTCAGCGGAGTGGTTTCGGCCCCAACGGAGTGGTTTCGACCCCGATGGAGTGGTTTCAGGATCGACGGAGTGGTTTTAAGGACGGTGGAGTGGTTTCCGCCCCGACGGAGTGGTTTTAAGGTCGGCGGAGTGGTTTTAAGGTCGGCGGAGTGGTTTTGGCCCTGACGGAGTGTTTTTAAGGTCGGCGGAGTGGTTTCAGGCTCGGCGGAGTGGTTTCACCCTTGGTGGAGTGGTTTCGGTCCCGACAGAGTGGTTTCAGCCCCGGCGGAGTGGTTTCAGTCTCGGTGGAGTGGTTTCAGCCCCGACAGAGTGGTTTCAGCCCCGACAGAGTGGTTTCAGCCCCGACGCAGTGGTTTTAGGCTTGCCAGAGTGGTTTCAGCCCCGACGCAGTGGTTTTAGGCTCGGCGGAGTGGTTTCAGCCCCAGCACAGTGGTTTTAGGCTCGGCGGAGTGGTTTCAGCCCCGACGCAGTGGTTTTAGGCTTGCCGCAGTGGTCTTAATGTCGGCGGAGTGGTTTCAGCCCCGACGCAGTGGTTTCAGGCTCGGCGGAGTGGTTTCACCCTTGGTGGAGTGGTTTCGGTCCCGACAGAGTGGTTTCAGCCCCGGCGGAGTGGTTTCAGTCTCGGTGGAGTGGTTTCAGCCCCGACAGAGTGGTTTCAGCCCCGACAGAGTGGTTTCAGCCCCGACGCAGTGGTTTTAGGCTTGCCAGAGTGGTTTCAGCCCCGACGCAGTGGTTTTAGGCTCGGCGGAGTGGTTTCAGCCCCAGCACAGTGGTTTTAGGCTCGGCGGAGTGGTTTCAGCCCCGACGCAGTGGTTTTAGGCTTGCCGCAGTGGTCTTAATGTCGGCGGAGTGGTTTCAGCCCCGACGCAGTGGTTTTAGGCTCGGCGGAGTGGTTTCAGCCCCGACGCAGTGGTTTTCGGCCTGACACAGTGCTTTTAAGCCTGACGGAGCAATTTCTGCCCCAGACAGAGTGGTTTCAGCCCCGACGCAGTGGTTTTAGGCTCGGCGGAGTGATTTTGGCCCTGACAGAGTTGTTTTAGGCTCGGCGGAGTGGTTTCAGCCCCGATGGAGTGGTTTCAGGCTCGGCGGAGTGGTTTCAGGCTCGGCGGAGTGATTTCAGCCCCAACGCAGTGGTTTTCGGCTCGGCGGAGTGGTTTCAGCCCCGACGGGGTGGTTTTAGGCTTGGTGCAGTGGTTTTAATGTCAGCGGAGTGGTTTTGGCCCTGGCGGAGTGGTTTCCGCCCCGACGCAGTGGTTTCCGCCCCGACAGAGTGGTTTTCAGCTCAGCGGAGTTGTTTCAGCCCCGACGCAGCAGTTTTGGGCTTTACAGAGTAGTTTCGGCCCCGACGGAGTGGTTTCAGCACTGGTGGAGCGGTTTTGGCCCCGATGGAGTTGTTTTAGGTGCGGCAGAATGGTTTTAGGCCTGACGGAGTGGTTTTAGGCTTGGCACAGTGGTTTTGGCCCTTGATGGAGTGGTTTTCAGCCTGACGGAGTGGTTTTGGGCTTGGCGGAGTGGTTTCAGACTTGGCGGAGCGGTTTCAGCCCCAGCGCAGTGGTTTTAGGGCTGACGGAGTGGTTTTGGGCTCGAAAGAGAGGTTTCGGCCCCAACGCGCTGGTTTTGGGCTTAGGCGGAGTGGTTTCGGCCCCAACGCAGTGGTTTTGTCCCCGGTGGAGTGGTTTTAGGCTTGGCAGAATGGTTTTAGGCCCCGATGGTGTGGTTTCGGGCTCGAAAGAGTGCTTTCCGCTCCGACGGAGTGGTTTTGGGCCTCACGTAGTGGTTTTAGTCTTGGCAGAGTGGTTTTGGCCCTGGCGGGGTGGTTTCAGCCCCAACGCAGTGGTTTGGGGCTTGGCGGAGTGGTTTCAGCCCCAAAGCAGTGGTTTTGACCCTGACGGATTGGTTTCAGCCCTGATGCAGTGTTTTCAGGCTCGGCGGAGTGGTTTTAGGCCCGACAGACTGGTTTCAGCCCCAACGCAGAGGTTTCAGCCCCAGCGGAGTGGTTTCATCCCCGACGGAGTGGTTTTATGCTTGGCAGAGTGGTTTCGGCCCCGACAGAGTGGTTTTCGGCCTCTTGTAGTGGTTTTGGACTTGGCGGAGTGGTTTCAGCCCCGACGGAGTGGTTTCAGCCCCAACGCAGTGGTTGTGCCCTAACGGAGCGGTTTCCGCCCCGGCGCAGTGGTTTTGGGCTTGGTGGACTGGTTTCAGCTCCGACGGACTGGTTTCAGCCCCAGCGGCGTGGTTTCGGCCCCAACGGAGTGGTTTCAGGCTCGGCGAAGTGGTTTCAGGTTTGGCGGAGTGGTTTCAGGCTCGGCGGAGTGGTTTCAGGCTCGGCGGAGTGTTTTCGGCCCCGGCGGATTGGTTTCGGCCCCGACGGAGTTGTTTTAAGGCCGGCGGAGTGGTTTCGGCCCCGACGCAGTGGTTTCAGCCCTGACAGAGTTTTTTTTGGACTGGCGCAGTGGTTTTCGGCTTGGCGGAGTGGTTTCAGGCCCAATGGAGTAGTTTTGGCCCTGACGGAATGGTTTTAGACCCAGCGGAGTGGTTTCAGCCCCGACGGAGTGGTTTCAGCCCGGGCAGAGTGGTTTCAGGCTCGGCAGAGTGGTTTTCAGGCTTGGCAGAGTGGTTTCAGGCCCGGCGGAGTGGTTTCAGCCCCGGTGGAGTGGTTTGAAGGTCGGCGGAGTGGTTTTAAGGTCGGCGGAGTGGTTTTAAGGTCGGCAGAGTGGTTTTAAGGTCGGCGGAGTGGTTTCGGCCCCAACGGAGTGTTTTTAACGTCGGCGGAGTAGTTTCAGTGCTGGTGGAGTGGTTTCCGCCCAGACAGAGTGGTTTCAGGCTTGGCGGAGTGGTTTTAGGCTCGGCGGAGTGGTTTTAGGCCCGACGGAGTGGTTTTAACGTCGGCGGATTGGTTTCCGCCCCAACGGAGTGGTTTTAAGGTCAGCGGAGTGGTTTCAGCGCTGGTGGAGTGGTTTCCGCCCCGACGGAGTGGTTTCAGCCCTGACAGAGTTTTTTTTGGACTGGCGCAGTGGTTTTCGGCTTGGCGGAGTGGTTTCAGGCCCAATGGAGTGGTTTTGGCCCTGACGGAGTGGTTTCAGCCCCTGCGGAGTGGTTTCCGCCCCAGCGGAGTGGTTTCAGCCCCGGCGGAGTGGTTTCAGCCCGGGCAGAGTGGTTTCAGGCTCGGCAGAGTGGTTTTCAGGCTTGGCAGAGTGGTTTCAGGCCCAGCGGAGTGGTTTCCGCCCCGACGCAGTGGTTTCCGCCCCGACAGAGTGGTTTTCAGCTCAGCGGAGTTGTTTCAGCCCCGACGCAGCAGTTTTGGGCTTTACAGAGTAGTTTCGGCCCCGACGGAGTGGTTTCAGCACTGGTGGAGCGGTTTTGGCCCCGATGGAGTTGTTTTAGGTGCGGCAGAATGGTTTTAGGCCTGACGGAGTGGTTTTAGGCTTGGCACAGTGGTTTTGGCCCTTGATGGAGTGGTTTTCAGCCTGACGGAGTGGTTTTGGGCTTGGCGGAGTGGTTTCAGACTTGGCGGAGCGGTTTCAGCCCCAGCGCAGTGGTTTTAGGGCTGACGGAGTGGTTTTGGGCTCGAAAGAGAGGTTTTGGCCCCAACGCGCTGGTTTTGGGCTTAGGCGGAGTGGTTTCGGCCCCAACGCAGTGGTTTTGTCCCTGGTGGAGTGGTTTTAGGCTTGGCAGAATGGTTTTAGGCCCCGATGGTGTGGTTTCGGGCTCGAAAGAGTGCTTTCCGCTCCGACGGAGTGGTTTTGGGCCTCACGTAGTGGTTTTAGTCTTGGCAGAGTGGTTTTGGCCCTGGCAGAGTGGTTTCAGCCCCAACGCAGTGGTTTGGGGCTTGGCGGAGTGGTTTCAGCCCCAAAGCAGTGGTTTTGACCCTGACGGATTGGTTTCAGCCCTGATGCAGTGTTTTCAGGCTCGGCGGAGTGGTTTTAGGCCCGACAGACTGGTTTCAGCCCCAACGCAGAGGTTTCAGCCCCAGCGGAGTGGTTTCATCCCCGACGGAGTGGTTTTATGCTTGGCAGAGTGGTTTCGGCCCCGACAGAGTGGTTTTCGGCCTCTTGTAGTGGTTTTGGACTTGGCGGAGTGGTTTCAGCCCCGACGGAGTGGTTTCAGCCCCAACGCAGTGGTTGTGCCCTAACGGAGCGGTTTCCGCCCCGGCGCAGTGGTTTTGGGCTTGGTGGACTGGTTTCAGCTCCGACGGACTGGTTTCAGCCCCAGCGGCGTGGTTTCGGCCCCAACGGAGTGGTTTTAGGCTTGGCGGAGTGGTTTCAGCCCCAGCGGAGTGGTTTCAGCCCCGACGGAGTGGTTTCAGGCTCGGCGAAGTGGTTTCAGGCTCGGCGGAGTGGTTTCAGGCTCGGCGGAGTGTTTTCGGCCCCGGCGGAGTTGTTTTAAGGCCGGCAGAGTGGTTTCGGCCCCGACGGAGTGGTTTCAGCCCCAACGCAGTGGTTGTGCCCTAACGGAGCGGTTTCCGCCCCGGCGCATTGGTTTTGGGCTTGGTGGACTGGTTTCAGCTCCGACGGACTGGTTTCAGCCCCAGCGGCGTGGTTTCGGCCCCAACGGAGTGGTTTTAGGCTTGGCGGAGTGGTTTCAGCCCCAGCGGAGTGGTTTCAGCCCCGACGGAGTGGTTTCAGGCTCGGCGAAGTGGTTTCAGGTTTGGCGGAGTGGTTTCAGGCTCGGCGGAGTGGTTTCAGGCTCGGCGGAGTGTTTTCGGCCCCGGCGGATTGGTTTCGGCCCCGACGGAGTTGTTTTAAGGCCGGCGGAGTGGTTTCGGCCCCGACGCAGTGGTTTCAGCCCTGACAGAGTTTTTTTTGGACTGGCGCAGTGGTTTTCGGCTTGGCGGAGTGGTTTCAGGCCCAATGGAGTAGTTTTGGCCCTGACGGAATGGTTTTAGACCCAGCGGAGTGGTTTCAGCCCCGACGGAGTGGTTTCAGCCCCGGCGGAGTGGTTTCAGGCTCGGCAGAGTGGTTTTCAGGCTTGGCAGAGTGGTTTCAGGCCCGGCGGAGTGGTTTCAGCCCCGGTGGAGTGGTTTGAAGGTCGGCGGAGTGGTTTTAAGGTCGGCGGAGTGGTTTTAAGGTCGGCAGAGTGGTTTTAAGGTCGGCGGAGTGGTTTCGGCCCCAACGGAGTGTTTTTAACGTCGGCGGAGTAGTTTCAGTGCTGGTGGAGTGGTTTCCGCCCAGACAGAGTGGTTTCAGGCTTGGCGGAGTGGTTTTAGGCTCGGCGGAGTGGTTTTAGGCCCGACGGAGTGGTTTTAACGTCGGCGGATTGGTTTCCGCCCCAACGGAGTGGTTTTAAGGTCAGCGGAGTGGTTTCAGCGCTGGTGGAGTGGTTTCCGCCCCGACGGAGTGGTTTCAGCCCTGACAGAGTTTTTTTTGGACTGGCGCAGTGGTTTTCGGCTTGGCGGAGTGGTTTCAGGCCCAATGGAGTGGTTTTGGCCCTGACGGAGTGGTTTCAGCCCCTGCGGAGTGGTTTCCGCCCCAGCGGAGTGGTTTCAGCCCCGGCGGAGTGGTTTCAGCCCGGGCAGAGTGGTTTCAGGCTCGGCAGAGTGGTTTTCAGGCTTGGCAGAGTGGTTTCAGGCCCAGCGGAGTGGTTTCAGCCCCAACAGAGTGGTTTTCAGCTCAGCGGAGTGGTTTTAAGGTCGGCGGAGTGGTTTCGGCCCCGACGCAGCAGTTTTGGGCTTTACAGAGTAGTTTCGGCCCCGATGGAGTGGTTTCAGCACTGGTGGAGCGGTTTTGGCCCCGATGGAGTTGTTTTAGGCTCGGCGGAGTGGTTTCAGGTTTGACGGAGTGGTTTCAGGTTTGGCGGAGTGGTTTCAGGTTCGGCGGAGTGGTTTCAGCGCTGGTGGAGTGGTTTCCGCCCCGACGGAGCGGTTTCCGCCCTGACAGAGTTTTTTTGGACTGACGCAGTGGTTTTGGGCTTGGCGGAGTGGTTTCAGCCCCGGCGGAGTGGTTTTGTCCCTGACGGAGTGGTTTTAGGCTCAGCGGAGTGGTTTCGGCCCCAACGGAGTGGTTTCGACCCCGATGGAGTGGTTTCAGGATCGACGGAGTGGTTTTAAGGACGGTGGAGTGGTTTCCGCCCCGACGGAGTGGTTTTAAGGTCGGCGGAGTGGTTTTAAGGTCGGCGGAGTGGTTTTGGCCCTGACGGAGTGTTTTTAAGGTCGGCGGAGTGGTTTCAGGCTCGGCGGAGTGGTTTCACCCTTGGTGGAGTGGTTTCGGTCCCGACAGAGTGGTTTCAGCCCCGGCGGAGTGGTTTCAGTCTCGGTGGAGTGGTTTCAGCCCCGACAGAGTGGTTTCAGCCCCGACAGAGTGGTTTCAGCCCCGACGCAGTGGTTTTAGGCTTGCCAGAGTGGTTTCAGCCCCGACGCAGTGGTTTTAGGCTCGGCGGAGTGGTTTCAGCCCCAGCACAGTGGTTTTAGGCTCGGCGGAGTGGTTTCAGCCCCGACGGAGTGGTTTTAGGCTTGCCGCAGTGGTCTTAATGTCGGTGGAGTGGTTTCAGCCCCGACGCAGTGGTTTTAGGCTCGGCGGAGTGGTTTCAGCCCCGACGGAGTGGTTTTCGGCCTGACACAGTGCTTTTAAGCCTGACGGAGCAATTTCTGCCCCAGACAGAGTGGTTTCAGCCCCGACGCAGTGGTTTTAGGCTCGGCGGAGTGATTTTGGCCCTGACGGAGTTGTTTTAGGCTCGGCGGAGTGGTTTCAGCCCCGATGGAGTGGTTTCAGGCTCGGCGGAGTGGTTTCAGGCTCGGCGGAGTGATTTCAGCCCCAACGCAGTGGTTTTCGGCTCGGCGGAGTGGTTTCAGCCCCGACGGGGTGGTTTTAGGCTTGGTGCAGTGGTTTTAATGTCAGCGGAGTGGTTTTGGCCCTGGCGGAGTGGTTTCCGCCCCGACGCAGTGGTTTCCGCCCCGACAGAGTGGTTTTCAGCTCAGCGGAGTTGTTTCAGCCCCGACGCAGCAGTTTTGGGCTTTACAGAGTAGTTTCGGCCCCGACGGAGTGGTTTCAGCACTGGTGGAGCAGTTTTGGCCCCGATGGAGTTGTTTTAGGCGCGGCAGAATGGTTTTAGGCCTGACGGAGTGGTTTTAGGCTTGGCACAGTGGTTTTGGCCCTTGATGGAGTGGTTTTCAGCCTGACGGAGTGGTTTTGGGCTTGGCGGAGTGGTTTCAGACTTGGCGGAGCGGTTTCAGCCCCAGCGCAGTGGTTTTAGGGCTGACGGAGTGGTTTTGGGCTCGAAAGAGAGGTTTCGGCCCCAACGCGCTGGTTTTGGGCTTAGGCGGAGTGGTTTCGGCCCCAACGCAGTGGTTTTGTCCCTGGTGGAGTGGTTTTAGGCTTGGCAGAATGGTTTTAGGCCCCGATGGTGTGGTTTCGGGCTCGAAAGAGTGCTTTCCGCTCCGACGGAGTGGTTTTGGGCCTCACGTAGTGGTTTTAGTCTTGGCAGAGTGGTTTTGGCCCTGGCGGGGTGGTTTCAGCCCCAACGCAGTGGTTTGGGGCTTGGCGGAGTGGTTTCAGCCCCAAAGCAGTGGTTTTGACCCTGACGGATTGGTTTCAGCCCTGATGCAGTGTTTTCAGGCTCGGCGGAGTGGTTTTAGGCCCAACAGACTGGTTTCAGCCCCAACGCAGAGGTTTCAGCCCCAGCGGAGTGGTTTCATCCCCGACGGAGTGGTTTTATGCTTGGCAGAGTGGTTTCGGCCCCGACAGAGTGGTTTTCGGCCTCTTGTAGTGGTTTTGGACTTGGCGGAGTGGTTTCAGCCCCAACGGAGTGGTTTCAGCCCCAACGCAGTGGTTGTGCCCTAACGGAGCGGTTTCCGCCCCGGCGCAGTGGTTTTGGGCTTGGTGGACTGGTTTCAGCTCCGACGGACTGGTTTCAGCCCCAGCGGCGTGGTTTCGGCCCGAACGGAGTGGTTTCAGGCTCGGCGAAGTGGTTTCAGGTTTGGCGGAGTGGTTTCAGGCTCGGCGGAGTGGTTTCAGGCTCGGCGGAGTGTTTTCGGCCCCGGCGGATTGGTTTCGGCCCCGACGGAGTTGTTTTAAGGCCGGCGGAGTGGTTTCGGCCCCGACAGAGTGGTTTTGGCGCTGGCGGAGTGGTTTCAGACCCAGCGGAGTGGTTTCAGCCCCGGTGGAGTGGTTTCGGCCCCAGCGGAGTGGTTTCAGTCCCAGCGGAGTGGTTTCAGCCCCGGTGGAGTGGTTTCGGCCCCAGCGGAGTGGTTTCAGTCCCGATGCAGTGGTTTTAGGGCTGACGGAGTGGTTTCAGCCCCAACGCAGTGGTTTTATGCTTGGCGGAGTGGTTTCGTCCCTGACGGAGTGGTTTTATGCTTGGCAGAGTGGTTTTGGCCCCGACGGAGTGGTTTTCGGCCTCATGTAGTGGTTTTGGCCCTGGCGGAGTGGTTTCCGCCCCGACGGAGTGGTTTTCAGCTCAGCGGAGTTGTTTCAGCCCCAACGCAGCAGTTTTGGGCTTTACAGAGTAGTTTCGGCCCCGACGGAGTGGTTTCAGCACTGGTGGAGCGGTTTTGGCCCCGATGGAGTTGTTTTAGGCGCGGCAGAATGGTTTTAGGCCTGACGGAGTGGTTTTAGGCTTGGCACAGTGGTTTTGGCCCTTGATGGAGTGGTTTTCAGCCTGACGGAGTGGTTTTGGGCTTGGCGGAGTGGTTTCAGACTTGGCGGAGCGGTTTCAGCCCCAGCGCAGTGGTTTTAGGGCTGACGGAGTGGTTTTGGGCTCGAAAGAGAGGTTTCGGCCCCAACGCGCTGGTTTTGGGCTTAGGCGGAGTGGTTTCAGCCCCAGCGGAGTGGTTTCCGCCCCGACGGAGTGGTTTCAGGCTCGGCAGAGTGATTTCGGCCCCGACGCAGTGGTTTTAGGCTCGGCAGAGTGATTTTGGCCCCGACGGGGTGGTTTCAGGCTCGGCAGAGTGGTTTGGGCCCCGACGCAGTGGTTTTAGGCTTGCCAGAGTGGTTTCAGCCCCGACGCAGTGGTTTCAGCCCCGACGCAGTGGTTTCAGCCCCGACGCAGTGGTTTTCGGCTCGGCGGAGTGGTTTCAGCCCCGACGCAGTGGTTTTAGGCTTGCCGCAGTGGTCTTAATGTCGGCGGAGTGGTTTCAGCCCCGATGCAGTGGTTTTAGGCTCGGCGGAGTGGTTTCAGCCCCGACGCAGTGGTTTTCGGCCTGACACAGTGCTTTTAAGCCTGACGGAGCAATTTCTGCCCCAGACAGAGTGGTTTCAGCCCCGACGCAGTGGTTTTAGGCTCGGCGGAGTGATTTTGGCCCTGACGGAGTTGTTTTAGGCTCGGCGGAGTGGTTTCAGCCCCGATGGAGTGGTTTCAGGCTCGGCGGAGTGGTTTCAGTCCCAACGCAGTGGTTTTCGGCTCGGCGGAGTGGTTTCAGCCCCGACGGGGTGGTTTTAGGCTTGGTGCAGTGGTTTTAATGTCAGCGGAGTGGTTTTGGCCCTGGCGGAGTGGTTTCCGCCCCGACGCAGTGGTTTCCGCCCCGACAGAGTGGTTTTCAGCTCAGCGGAGTTGTTTCGGCCCCGACGCAGCAGTTTTGGGCTTTACAGAGTAGTTTCGGCCCCGACGGAGTGGTTTCAGCACTGGTGGAGCGGTTTTGGCCCCGATGGAGTTGTTTTAGGCGCGGCAGAATGGTTTTAGGCCTGACGGAGTGGTTTTAGGCTTGGCACAGTGGTTTTGGCCCTTGATGGAGTGGTTTTCAGCCTGACGGAGTGGTTTTGGGCTTGGCGGAGTGGTTTCAGACTTGGCGGAGCGGTTTCAGCCCCAGCGCAGTGGTTTTAGGGCTGACGGAGTGGTTTTGGGCTCGAAAGAGAGGTTTCGGCCCCAACGCGCTGGTTTTGGGCTTAGGCGGAGTGGTTTCGGCCCCAACGCAGTGGTTTTGTCCCTGGTGGAGTGGTTTTAGGCTTGGCAGAATGGTTTTAGGCCCCGATGGTGTGGTTTCGGGCTCGAAAGAGTGCTTTCCGCTCCGACGGAGTGGTTTTGGGCCTCACGTAGTGGTTTTAGTCTTGGCAGAGTGGTTTTGGCCCTGGCGGAGTGGTTTCAGCCCCAACGCAGTGGTTTGGGGCTTGGCGGAGTGGTTTCAGCCCCAAAGCGGTGGTTTTGACCCTGACGGATTGGTTTCAGCCCTGATGCAGTGTTTTCAGGCTCGGCGGAGTGGTTTTAGGCCCGACAGACTGGTTTCAGCCCCAACGCAGAGGTTTCAGCCCCAGCGGAGTGGTTTCATCCCCGACGGAGTGGTTTTATGCTTGGCAGAGTGGTTTCGGCCCCGACAGAGTGGTTTTCGGCCTCTTGTAGTGGTTTTGGACTTGGCGGAGTGGTTTCAGCCCCGACGGAGTGGTTTTGTCCCTGACGGAGTGGTTTTAGGCTCAGCGGAGTGGTTTCGGCCCCAACGGAGTGGTTTCGACCCCGATGGAGTGGTTTCAGGATCGACGGAGTGGTTTTAAGGACGGTGGAGTGGTTTCCGCCCCGACGGAGTGGTTTTAAGGTCGGCGGAGTGGTTTTAAGGTCGGCGGAGTGGTTTTGGCCCTGACGGAGTGTTTTTAAGGTCGGCGGAGTGGTTTCAGGCTCGGCGGAGTGGTTTCACCCTTGGTGGAGTGGTTTCGGTCCCGACAGAGTGGTTTCAGCCCCGGCGGAGTGGTTTCAGTCTCGGTGGAGTGGTTTCAGCCCCGACAGAGTGGTTTCAGCCCCGACAGAGTGGTTTCAGCCCCGACGCAGTGGTTTTAGGCTTGCCAGAGTGGTTTCAGCCCCGACGCAGTGGTTTTAGGCTCGGCGGAGTGGTTTCAGCCCCAGCACAGTGGTTTTAGGCTCGGCGGAGTGGTTTCAGCCCCGACGGAGTGGTTTTAGGCTTGCCGCAGTGGTCTTAATGTCGGTGGAGTGGTTTCAGCCCCGACGCAGTGGTTTTAGGCTCGGCGGAGTGGTTTCAGCCCCGACGGAGTGGTTTTCGGCCTGACACAGTGCTTTTAAGCCTGACGGAGCAATTTCTGCCCCAGACAGAGTGGTTTCAGCCCCGACGCAGTGGTTTTAGGCTCGGCGGAGTGATTTTGGCCCTGACGGAGTTGTTTTCGGCTCGGCGGAGTGGTTTCAGCCCCGATGGAGTGGTTTCAGGCTCGGCGGAGTGGTTTCAGGCTCGGCGGAGTGATTTCAGCCCCAACGCAGTGGTTTTCGGCTCGGCGGAGTGGTTTCAGCCCCGACGGGGTGGTTTTAGGCTTGGTGCAGTGGTTTTAATGTCAGCGGAGTGGTTTTGGCCCTGGCGGAGTGGTTTCCGCCCCGACGCAGTGGTTTCCGCCCCGACAGAGTGGTTTTCAGCTCAGCGGAGTTGTTTCAGCCCCGACGCAGCAGTTTTGGGCTTTACAGAGTAGTTTCGGCCCCGACGGAGTGGTTTCAGCACTGGTGGAGCAGTTTTGGCCCCGATGGAGTTGTTTTAGGCGCGGCAGAATGGTTTTAGGCCTGACGGAGTGGTTTTAGGCTTGGCACAGTGGTTTTGGCCCTTGATGGAGTGGTTTTCAGCCTGACGGAGTGGTTTTGGGCTTGGCGGAGTGGTTTCAGACTTGGCGGAGCGGTTTCAGCCCCAGCGCAGTGGTTTTAGGGCTGACGGAGTGGTTTTGGGCTCGAAAGAGAGGTTTCGGCCCCAACGCGCTGGTTTTGGGCTTAGGCGGAGTGGTTTCGGCCCCAACGCAGTGGTTTTGTCCCTGGTGGAGTGGTTTTAGGCTTGGCAGAATGGTTTTAGGCCCCGATGGTGTGGTTTCGGGCTCGAAAGAGTGCTTTCCGCTCCGACGGAGTGGTTTTGGGCCTCACGTAGTGGTTTTAGTCTTGGCAGAGTGGTTTTGGCCCTGGCGGGGTGGTTTCAGCCCCAACGCAGTGGTTTGGGGCTTGGCGGAGTGGTTTCAGCCCCAAAGCAGTGGTTTTGACCCTGACGGATTGGTTTCAGCCCTGATGCAGTGTTTTCAGGCTCGGCGGAGTGGTTTTAGGCCCAACAGACTGGTTTCAGCCCCAACGCAGAGGTTTCAGCCCCAGCGGAGTGGTTTCATCCCCGACGGAGTGGTTTTATGCTTGGCAGAGTGGTTTCGGCCCCGACAGAGTGGTTTTCGGCCTCTTGTAGTGGTTTTGGACTTGGCGGAGTGGTTTCAGCCCCAACGGAGTGGTTTCAGCCCCAACGCAGTGGTTGTGCCCTAACGGAGCGGTTTCCGCCCCGGCGCAGTGGTTTTGGGCTTGGTGGACTGGTTTCAGCTCCGACGGACTGGTTTCAGCCCCAGCGGCGTGGTTTCGGCCCGAACGGAGTGGTTTCAGGCTCGGCGAAGTGGTTTCAGGTTTGGCGGAGTGGTTTCAGGCTCGGCGGAGTGGTTTCAGGCTCGGCGGAGTGTTTTCGGCCCCGGCGGATTGGTTTCGGCCCCGACGGAGTTGTTTTAAGGCCGGCGGAGTGGTTTCGGCCCCGACAGAGTGGTTTTGGCGCTGGCGGAGTGGTTTCAGACCCAGCGGAGTGGTTTCAGCCCCGGTGGAGTGGTTTCGGCCCCAGCGGAGTGGTTTCAGTCCCAGCGGAGTGGTTTCAGCCCCGGTGGAGTGGTTTCGGCCCCAGCGGAGTGGTTTCAGTCCCGATGCAGTGGTTTTAGGGCTGACGGAGTGGTTTCAGCCCCAACGCAGTGGTTTTATGCTTGGCGGAGTGGTTTCGTCCCTGACGGAGTGGTTTTATGCTTGGCAGAGTGGTTTTGGCCCCGACGGAGTGGTTTTCGGCCTCATGTAGTGGTTTTGGCCCTGGCGGAGTGGTTTCCGCCCCGACGGAGTGGTTTTCAGCTCAGCGGAGTTGTTTCAGCCCCAACGCAGCAGTTTTGGGCTTTACAGAGTAGTTTCGGCCCCGACGGAGTGGTTTCAGCACTGGTGGAGCGGTTTTGGCCCCGATGGAGTTGTTTTAGGCGCGGCAGAATGGTTTTAGGCCTGACGGAGTGGTTTTAGGCTTGGCACAGTGGTTTTGGCCCTTGATGGAGTGGTTTTCAGCCTGACGGAGTGGTTTTGGGCTTGGCGGAGTGGTTTCAGACTTGGCGGAGCGGTTTCAGCCCCAGCGCAGTGGTTTTAGGGCTGACGGAGTGGTTTTGGGCTCGAAAGAGAGGTTTCGGCCCCAACGCGCTGGTTTTGGGCTTAGGCGGAGTGGTTTCAGCCCCAGCGGAGTGGTTTCCGCCCCGACGGAGTGGTTTCAGGCTCGGCAGAGTGATTTCGGCCCCGACGCAGTGGTTTTAGGCTCGGCAGAGTGATTTTGGCCCCGACGGGGTGGTTTCAGGCTCGGCAGAGTGGTTTGGGCCCCGACGCAGTGGTTTTAGGCTTGCCAGAGTGGTTTCAGCCCCGACGCAGTGGTTTCAGCCCCGACGCAGTGGTTTCAGCCCCGACGCAGTGGTTTTCGGCTCGGCGGAGTGGTTTCAGCCCCGACGCAGTGGTTTTAGGCTTGCCGCAGTGGTCTTAATGTCGGCGGAGTGGTTTCAGCCCCGACGCAGTGGTTTTAGGCTCGGCGGAGTGGTTTCAGCCCCGACGCAGTGGTTTTCGGCCTGACACAGTGCTTTTAAGCCTGACGGAGCAATTTCTGCCCCAGACAGAGTGGTTTCAGCCCCGACGCAGTGGTTTTAGGCTCGGCGGAGTGATTTTGGCCCTGACGGAGTTGTTTTAGGCTCGGCGGAGTGGTTTCAGCCCCGATGGAGTGGTTTCAGGCTCGGCGGAGTGGTTTCAGTCCCAACGCAGTGGTTTTCGGCTCGGCGGAGTGGTTTCAGCCCCGACGGGGTGGTTTTAGGCTTGGTGCAGTGGTTTTAATGTCAGCGGAGTGGTTTTGGCCCTGGCGGAGTGGTTTCCGCCCCGACGCAGTGGTTTCCGCCCCGACAGAGTGGTTTTCAGCTCAGCGGAGTTGTTTCGGCCCCGACGCAGCAGTTTTGGGCTTTACAGAGTAGTTTCGGCCCCGACGGAGTGGTTTCAGCACTGGTGGAGCGGTTTTGGCCCCGATGGAGTTGTTTTAGGCGCGGCAGAATGGTTTTAGGCCTGACGGAGTGGTTTTAGGCTTGGCACAGTGGTTTTGGCCCTTGATGGAGTGGTTTTCAGCCTGACGGAGTGGTTTTGGGCTTGGCGGAGTGGTTTCAGACTTGGCGGAGCGGTTTCAGCCCCAGCGCAGTGGTTTTAGGGCTGACGGAGTGGTTTTGGGCTCGAAAGAGAGGTTTCGGCCCCAACGCGCTGGTTTTGGGCTTAGGCGGAGTGGTTTCGGCCCCAACGCAGTGGTTTTGTCCCTGGTGGAGTGGTTTTAGGCTTGGCAGAATGGTTTTAGGCCCCGATGGTGTGGTTTCGGGCTCGAAAGAGTGCTTTCCGCTCCGACGGAGTGGTTTTGGGCCTCACGTCGTGGTTTTAGTCTTGGCAGAGTGGTTTTGGCCCTGGCGGAGTGGTTTCAGCCCCAACGCAGTGGTTTGGGGCTTGGCGGAGTGGTTTCAGCCCCAAAGCAGTGGTTTTGACCCTGACGGATTGGTTTCAGCCCTGATGCAGTGTTTTCAGGCTCGGCGGAGTGGTTTTAGGCCCGACAGACTGGTTTCAGCCCCAACGCAGAGGTTTCAGCCCCAGCGGAGTGGTTTCATCCCCGACGGAGTGGTTTTATGCTTGGCAGAGTGGTTTCGGCCCCGACAGAGTGGTTTTCGGCCTCTTGTAGTGGTTTTGGACTTGGCGGAGTGGTTTCAGCCCCGACGGAGTGGTTTCAGCCCCAACGCAGTGGTTGTGCCCTAACGGAGCGGTTTCCGCCCCGGCGCAGTGGTTTTGGGCTTGGTGGACTGGTTTCAGCTCCGACGGACTGGTTTCAGCCCCAGCGGCGTGGTTTCGGCCCCAACGGAGTGGTTTTAGGCTTGGCGGAGTGGTTTCAGCCCCAGCGGAGTGGTTTCAGCCCCGACGGAGTGGTTTCAGGCTCGGCGAAGTGGTTTCAGGTTTGGCGGAGTGGTTTCAGGCTCGGCGGAGTGGTTTCAGGCTTGGCGGAGTGGTTTCGGCCCCGGCGGATTGGTTTCGGCCCCGACGGAGTTGTTTTAAGGCCGGCGGAGTGGTTTCGGCCCCGACAGAGTGGTTTTAAGGTCAGCGGAGTGGTTTCAGTGCTGGCGGAGTGGTTTCCGCCCCGACGGAGTGGTTTCAGCCCTGACAGAGTTTTTTTTGGACTGGCGCAGTGGTTTTCGGCTTGGCGGAGTGGTTTCAGGCCCAATGGAGTGGTTTTGGCCCTGACGGAGTGGTTTCCGCCCCTGCGGAGTGGTTTCAGCCCCGGCGGAGTGGTTTCAGCCCCGGTGGAGTGGTTTCAGCCCGGGCAGAGTGGTTTCAGGCTCGGCAGAGTGGTTTTCAGGCTCGGCAGAGTGGTTTCAGGCCCGGCGGAGTGGTTTCAGCCCCAACAGAGTGGTTTTCAGCTCAGCGGAGTGGTTTTAAGGTCGGCGGAGTGGTTTCGGCCCCGACGCAGCAGTTTTGGGCTTTACAGAGTAGTTTCGGCCCCGATGGAGTGGTTTCAGCACTGGTGGAGCGGTTTTGGCCCCGATGGAGTTGTTTTAGGCTCGGCGGAGTGGTTTCAGGTTTGACGGAGTTGTTTCAGGTTTGGCGGAGTGGTTTCAGGTTCGGCGGAGTGGTTTCAGCGCTGGTGGAGTGGTTTCCGCCCCGACGGAGCGGTTTCCGCCCTGACAGAGTTTTTTTGGACTGACGCAGTGGTTTTGGGCTTGGCGGAGTGGTTTCAGCCCCGGCGGAGTGGTTTCGGCCCCAACGGAGTGGTTTCGACCCCGATGGAGTGGTTTCAGGATCGACGGAGTGGTTTTAAGGACGGTGGAGTGGTTTCCGCCCCGACGGAGTGGTTTTAAGGTCGGCGGAGTGGTTTTGGCCCTGACGGAGTGTTTTTAAGGTCGGCGGAGTGGTTTCAGGCTCGGCGGAGTGGTTTCACCCTTGGTGGAGTGGTTTCGGTCCCGACAGAGTGGTTTCAGCCCCGGCGGAGTGGTTTCAGTCTCGGTGGAGTGGTTTCAGCCCCGACAGAGTGGTTTCAGCCCCGACGCAGTGTTTTTAGGCTCGGCAGAGTGGTTTCGGCCCCGACGGAGTGGTTTTAGGCTTGGCGGAGTGGTTTCAGCCCCAGCGGAGTGGTTTCCGCCCCGACGGAGTGGTTTCAGGCTCGGCAGAGTGATTTCGGCCCCGACGCAGTGGTTTTAGGCTCGGCAGAGTGATTTTGGCCCCGACGGGGTGGTTTCAGGCTCGGCAGAGTGGTTTGGGCCCCGACGCAGTGGTTTTAGGCTTGCCAGAGTGGTTTCAGCCCCGACGCAGTGGTTTTAGGCTCGGCGGAGTGGTTTCAGCCCCGACGCAGTGGTTTTAGGCTCGGCGGAGTGGTTTCAGCCCCAGCACAGTGGTTTTAGGCTCGGCGGAGTGGTTTCAGCCCCAACGCAGTGGTTTTAGGCTTGCCGCAGTGGTCTTAATGTCGGCGGAGTGGTTTCAGCCCCGACGCAGTGGTTTTAGGCTCGGCGGAGTGGTTTCAGCCCCGACGCAGTGGTTTTCGGCCTGACACAGTGCTTTTAAGCCTGACGGAGCAATTTCTGCCCCAGCACAGTGGTTTCAGCCCCGACGCAGTGGTTTTAGGCTCGGCGGAGTGATTTCAGCCCCGACGGAGTTGTTTTAGGCTCGGCGGAGTGGTTTCAGCCCCGATGGAGTGGTTTCAGGCTCGGCGGAGTGGTTTCAGTCCCAACGCAGTGGTTTTCGGCTCGGCGGAGTGGTTTCAGCCCCGACGGGGTGGTTTTAGGCTTGGTGCAGTGGTTTTAATGTCAGCGGAGTGGTTTTGGCCCTGGCGGAGTGGTTTCCGCCCCGACGCAGTGGTTTCCGCCCCGACAGAGTGGTTTTCAGCTCAGCGGAGTAGTTTCGGCCCCAACGGAGTGGTTTCAGCACTGGTGGAGCGGTTTTGGCCCCGATGGAGTTGTTTTAGGCGCGGCAGAATGGTTTTAGGCCTGACGGAGTGGTTTTAGGCTTGGCACAGTGGTTTTGGCCCTTGATGGAGTGGTTTTCAGCCTGACGGAGTGGTTTTGGGCTTGGCGGAGTGGTTTCAGACTTGGCGGAGCGGTTTCAGCCCCAGCGCAGTGGTTTTAGGGCTGACGGAGTGGTTTTGGGCTCGAAAGAGAGGTTTCGGCCCCAACGCGCTGGTTTTGGGCTTAGGCGGAGTGGTTTCGGCCCCAACGCAGTGGTTTTGTCCCCGGTGGAGTGGTTTTAGGCTTGGCAGAATGGTTTTAGGCCCCGATGGTGTGGTTTCGGGCTCGAAAGAGTGCTTTCCGCTCCGACGGAGTGGTTTTGGGCCTCACGTAGTGGTTTTAGTCTTGGCAGAGTGGTTTTGGCCCTGGCGGGGTGGTTTCAGCCCCAACGCAGTGGTTTGGGGCTTGGCGGAGTGGTTTCAGCCCCAAAGCAGTGGTTTTGACCCTGACGGATTGGTTTCAGCCCTGATGCAGTGTTTTCAGGCTCGGCGGAGTGGTTTTAGGCCCGACAGACTGGTTTCAGCCCCAACGCAGAGGTTTCAGCCCCAGCGGAGTGGTTTCATCCCCGACGGAGTGGTTTTATGCTTGGCAGAGTGGTTTCGGCCCCGACAGAGTGGTTTTCGGCCTCTTGTAGTGGTTTTGGACTTGGCGGAGTGGTTTCAGCCCCGACGGAGTGGTTTCAGCCCCAACGCAGTGGTTGTGCCCTAACGGAGCGGTTTCCGCCCCGGCGCAGTGGTTTTGGGCTTGGTGGACTGGTTTCAGCTCCGACGGACTGGTTTCAGCCCCAGCGGCGTGGTTTCGGCCCCAACGGAGTGGTTTTAGGCTTGGCGGAGTGGTTTCAGCCCCAGCGGAGTGGTTTCAGCCCCGACGGAGTGGTTTCAGGCTCGGCGAAGTGGTTTCAGGTTTGGCGGAGTGGTTTCAGGCTCGGCGGAGTGGTTTCAGGCTCCGCGGAGTGTTTTCGGCCCCGGCGGATTGGTTTCGGCCCCGACGGAGTTGTTTTAAGGCCGGCGGAGTGGTTTCGGCCCCGACAGAGTGGTTTTGGCGCTGGCGGAGTGGTTTCAGACCCAGCGGAGTGGTTTCAGCCCCGACAGAGTGGTTTCGGCCCCAGCGGAGTGGTTTCAGTCCCAGCGGAGTGGTTTCAGTCCCGATGCAGTGGTTTTAGGGCTGACGGAGTGGTTTCAGCCCCAACGCAGTGGTTTTATGCTTGGCGGAGTGGTTTCGTCCCTGACGGAGTGGTTTTATGCTTGGCAGAGTGGTTTTGGCCCCGACGGAGTGGTTTTCGGCCTCATGTAGTGGTTTTGGCCCTGGCGGAGTGTTTTCCGCCCCGACGGAGTGGTTTCAGCCCCGACAGAGTGGTTTTCCGCTCAGCGGAGTTGTTTCAGCCCCAACGCAGCAGTTTTGGGCTTTACAGAGTAGTTTCGGCCCCGACGGAGTGGTTTCAGCACTGGTGGAGCGGTTTTGGCCCCGATGGAGTTGTTTTAGGCGCGGCAGAATGGTTTTAGGCCTGACGGAGTGGTTTTAGGCTTGGCACAGTGGTTTTGGCCCTTGATGGAGTGGTTTTCAGCCTGACGGAGTGGTTTTGGGCTTGGCGGAGTGGTTTCAGACTTGGCAGAGCGGTTTCAGCCCCAGCGCAGTGGTTTTAGGGCTGACGGAGTGGTTTTGGGCTCAAAAGAGAGGTTTCGGCCCCAACGCGCTGGTTTTGGGCTTAGGCGGAGTGGTTTCGGCCCCAACGCAGTGGTTTTGTCCCTGGTGGAGTGGTTTTAGGCTTGGCAGAATGGTTTTAGGCCCCGATGGTGTGGTTTCGGGCTCGAAAGAGTGCTTTCCGCTCCGACGGAGTGGTTTTGGGCCTCACGTAGTGGTTTTAGTCTTGGCAGAGTGGTTTTGGCCCTGGCGGAGTGGTTTCAGCCCCAACGCAGTGGTTTGGGGCTTGGCGGAGTGGTTTCAGCCCCAAAGCAGTGGTTTTGACCCTGACGGATTGGTTTCAGCCCTGATGCAGTGTTTTCAGGCTCGGCGGAGTGGTTTTAGGCCCGACAGACTGGTTTCAGCCCCAAAGCAGTGGTTTTGACCCTGACGGATTGGTTTCAGCCCTGATGCAGTGTTTTCAGGCTCGGCGGAGTGGTTTCAGCCCCGACGCAGTGGTTTTAGGCTTGCCAGAGTGGTTTCAGCCCCGACGGAGTGGTTTCAGCCCCGACGGAGTGGTTTCGGCCCCGACGCAGTGGTTTTGGGCTTGGCGGAGTGGTTTCAGCACCGGCGGAGTTGTTTAGGGCTTGGCGGAGTGGTTTCCGGCCCGACGGAGTGGTTTTGGCCCTGACGGAGTGGTTTTAGGCTCAGCGGAGTGGTTTCAGCCCCGACGGACTGGTTTCAGCCCCGGTGGAGTGGTTTCAGCCCCGGGCGGAGTGGTTTCAGGGTCGGCAGAGTGGTTTTCAGGCTCGGCGGAGTGGTTTCAGCCCCAGCGGAGTGGTTTTAGGCCCGACGGAGTGGTTTTAAGTTCGGCGCAGTGGTTTCAAGGTCGGCAGGGTGGTTTTAAGGTCAGCGGAGCGGTTTCAGCCCCGATGGAGTGGTTTCCGCCCCGACGGAGTGGTTTTAGCTCTGACAGAGTTTTTTTTGGACTGACACAGTGGTTTTGGGCTTGCCGGAGCTGTTCCAGCCCTAGCGGAGTGGTTTTGGGCTTGGCAGAGTGGTTTCAGGAAATCCGGTGCCATGCTTAAGTCTGTTCCCTGACGTTTCACTCCTCCTTTATTTAGCGATACGAGAAAGTAGGATGAGAGTTGTGTTGGACTGCCTTCTTGTGTGTGTGTGAACACATTGAGAGCCTGCTCAGAAGATCTCGTGCTACTGTAAATGTCTACTGTCTGGCTTTTTTCTTCAGCAGCTGCTGAATGCTGTGGGCGAGGCAACCAAGGACTGCAGCATACGCCACCTCGAGAAACTCCATCTGCTGCTCAGCCAGTGTATTTACCACCACCGGCAGGACAATGACAAAACTCAGTTAATCGAGGTAATTTGCTAAGTAGAGCCAAGCAGCAATTGTATGCATCTACAGATCCTTTTATTTTCTCTAAAGAACTCAGCTACCGAGGGTTTGCGTTTGTCTTCCAGCTTATAGCAAGCTTGTCTTTGTTTGGTTGGTGACTATTATTATTTTTTATCTTCTTTTTTTTTGTTTTAGGAAATGAAGGAAGCAATTGAAAACTTCTCCCGTGCTCAGTAACGTGAAACTCAGAAAAGGGGCGTCTAGAATATATGAATAAAGCTCATGTCAATCCTTTGAAGGTGTCTTCCTGGCTGTTTTGCTATTGTTGCTCCTTCAGAAGCCTCGCAGTGCTGTTCAGAGGCCCCTCTTGCACCCCTCCATCCCATTCCCCCTCTTTCTTCCTCCTTGATCCCCTGCCCCACACATTGCTTACTCCGTTCTGCACGGGTCCACGACCCCCCGTGAACAACCCCAAATCCTCAGGACTCCTCATCACTTACAAAGCCCAGGTTATCCCTCTCCCAGACTATGCCTGTAGTGGCCTCAGGGCCAGGTAAGTAGAGACTGGAGGCTTTTGGCCTTTGCCCTTGTCTGTTCTCCCTCGCCTGTCAGGTTCAGGTCTCTGTGGAGTTTTCTTCTCACTTGCCCCTTGGTCCTCGATCAGGTAACCTTAATGAAGCAGAGGCTCTCGCCAGCCACAAACCCTCCCAACGTCTCCCCAGCACTCTCCTGCTCGCCCCCTCCCCATGTTCCCCCAGCAACAAGGCTCAGCACCTTCTCCACAAAGGCACCTCAACGCACACGCGCGCACTGCACACACGCCCCAGTGCTCTCCTGAGAAAAAAAAAAAAAAAAGCCCCTCGAGTGGTTATGTGTGGAAAAGACGAGGCATTGGCCAGGTGATGCTTCCAGGTAGCACCAGCGTGCGGAGGGCACAAGTAGGAAGGGGGTGCTGCCGAGCGTGCCCTTTGCAAGTGAACAAGCTCTTTCCTGAGCAGCTCTTGCTCCTTTCATTGAAGAGGCCAATTTCTGCTCTGCCAAGCAGAGAGAGGTTGACATCTCGGACACTTTGCCATGGCCTTCCCCCAGGCTTCGGACACCTCTGTACCACATACACGCAAGCGAGCGCTTCTTTGTCCCACTCCCGTTGCACTTGGGTGAGCAGAGGCACACGGACAGGAAGGTGACAGAAGGCTTGCCTACACATGGACCTGTCTTTGGTGGATGTTCTCCTCCCGAGCTGCGTGAATATGCTCTCCTGCAGAGACACGGGCATGCTTACACAACTCTCCGGCTCCGGAAGAGGCACCGGCGCCCTGAGCGGGCTGCCTTCCTGGGCTGTTGAAGCCAGGGGCTCTCGGCAGCCTTTCTGTCCCTGTTGGCTTTCTTGGGCTGCGCAGTCGTGTGCCTTGCAACCGCCTCGGTTGCCCCCTTGGCATCCTCCAGGCTCCTTTGGGCACCCTCAGATCCCTTCTCCAGGCACGCTCACGTGCTCTCTGCCCCTCTGCCTGTGCTCAGATCCCCTCTCTTCCCCTCATGCATGCTCAAGTCTCCTCTGGTCCTCTCCCTGCAGCCTCCCAGTCCTTCCATTTCCCTCTGCGAAGCACCTCCTCCACGGGGAACCCAAGCAGTGTGAGGGCGCTGCGAGTATTGTAGGCTGTGTGCGAGCATCACATTTTTCTTCTGCAAAATGAGTGACTTTGGACTGAAAATGGGGATTTCGGCTCATGAGGATCACATTTTTCAACCCTCCCCCCTCCCCCAAATTAGCACCCACCCCAAGCCCACTATTCCCAGTGGATGTCCCTAATGCAGAGGCTTTTTAGTGCCGAGGGAAAGAAATGACCATTGCCAAAAAGGGTTTGGGTTCTGCTTTGTTTTTCTTTTATTTTTCCCAGGCTTTGACACTGTTGGGACACATTCCTGGTGCATTTGTCTGAACGCAGTTCTCAGGGTGAGAGAGCAAACCCCTCTGCTGCTTCACTAGGCTCGGCCAGCTCCATGCTCGTGGCCTAGGGAAGCAACAGCTAGGGCTCGGCCCTTCCTGCCCACAAGATCACTGAGGGCAGTCACAGTCTTCCTCTGTGTTCATTCGGTTGCTCCCTTAGGCCTGCCTTCCTCAGCAGAGCCTCTCCTTGCCAGCAGGTGTAGCCCAGCATCCCCGAGGTGGGGACATGGCAGGGCTGGAAGGCCTGAGGGGAGCCCCAGCCTGGGGAAGCCCTCCTGTGGCTGCGCCTGCCCCCTGGCGGCCTCGGGGAGTGGGCAGGGAGGTGGGGGCATCTCCCTAAAGTGCCCCAGGCAGCCCTCCTTCTGCCTTTGGGTGCAGCTGGGCAGCCTCCACGTGTCGTTCTGGGAGGCTGGGCAGCCTCCGTGTGTCTTTCTGAGAGACCAGGCAGCTGCGTGTTGGTCTAGCAGGCCGGGGAGCCTCCGAGCGTTGTTCGAGGAGACTGGGGAGTCTCCGTGTGCCTTCAGGTGCAGCCGGGTTACCTCCAAGTGTTGTTCTAGGAGGCTGAGGAGCCTCCGGGTGCCTTTGGGTGAGGCTGAGGAGCCTCCACCTACCTTTCAGTATGGCCGGTAGGCTCCGAGTGTCGTTGTAGGAGAGTGAGGAGCCTCCGTGTACCTTTCGGTACAGCCAGGGAGCCGCGGCATGCCGTTGGGTGCGGCCAGGCAGCCTCCGAGTGTCGTTCTAGGAAGCCGGGGAGCCTCTGCGTTCCTTTTGGTACGGCCGGCAGCCTCCGCGTGCCATTCCAGGGAGAGCGGGCAGCCTCCGCCTGCGTTTGGCTATGGGTGGGGAGCCTTGGTGTGCTTTTCGGTACAGCTGGGGAGCCTGGGAGTGTCGTTCTGGGAGAGTGAGCAGCCTCCAAGTGGGGTGGTAGGAGAGTGGGCAGCCTCCAAGTGTCATTCTAATCAACTGGGCAGCCTCCACGTGCCTTTGTGAGGGTCCGGGCAGCCTCCGCGTGCCTTTGGGTGCGGCCGGGCAGCCTCCGAGTGTCGTTGTAGGAGAGCGGGCCGCCTCGGAGTGTCTTTCTAGGCGAGTGAGCAGCCGCCGAGCATCATTCTAATTATCCGGGCAGCCACCGAGCGTCATTCTAGGAAGCTGGGCAGCCTCCGTGTACCTTTCGGTATGGCCTGGGAGCCTCAGCATGCCTTTGGGTGCTGCCGGGCAGCCTTGGAGTGTCATTCTAGGAGGCCTGGGAGCCTCGGAGTATCGTCACGGAGGCTGTCTGGCCTCCTGCATGCGTTTGGGTACGGTGAGCAGCCTTAGCATGCTTTTCGGTGCAGCTGGGGAGCCTTGGAGTGTTGTTGTAGGAGAGTGGTCAGCCTCCGCATGCCTTAGGGTGCAGTTGGGCAGCCTCCGCACACCTTTCGGTACTGCTGGACAGGCTCCGCGTGCCTTTGTGAGGGTCCGGGCAGGCTCTGCATGCATTTGGGTGCAGCCAGGCAGCCTCGGCGTGTCATTGTAGGAAGCTGGGGAGCCTCCGTGTGTCGTTGTAGGACAGCGGGCAGCGTCTGTGTTGCTTTGGGTATGGGTGGGGAGCCTCGGCGTGCTTTTCGGTGCAGCCGGGGAGCCTTCGAGCGTGGTTGTAGGAGAGCGGGCAGTCTCCAAGTCCCATTGTAAGAGGCTGGGCAGCCCAGCCTTAGGAGATTGTGTAGTGTCCAAGTGTTGTTCTAGGAGGCCGGAGAGCCTCTGAGTGTTATTCTAGGAGCCTGGGCAGCGTTCGAGTTTCATTCCAGGAGGCTGGGGAGCCTTCACGTGCCTTTCAGTGTGGCCGGGGAACTTCAAAGTGTCATTTTAGGATAGCGGGGAGTCTCCAAATGTCATTGTAGGAGACTGGGCTGCCTCCAAGTGTCATTCTACGAAGTGGGAGAGCCTCTGCGTGCCTTTTGATGCGGCCAGGGAGCCACCGAGTGTCGTTCTACAAGATTGGCGAGCGTCACAATGTCGTTCTGGTAAGTTGAGTATCCTCCACATGCCTTCGAGTGCGGCCGTGGAGCCTCCGCGTGCCTTTGGGTGCGTCCTGGACCCCTTCGTATCAGGCTCTGCATGCTCGGACGGCCTTGTGGCAGGCTCTGCAGGTTTGGACGGGTTTGGATGGGCTCTGCGGTCTCATTCGGACTCTTTTGGAGGTGGCCGAGGCCCTCCGTGTGCCCTCTGGGGCGTCGCACACTCCTGGAGGTGGTTTTTGGCCCCATCCCAGCCCCCTTGGTCTGTCTGTTGTGGTGCCTCTGAGTCATTTGGTGTGCCTTTTGGGGCACCTGCGACCCCTCGGGGTGCCTTTGGGGGTGCCCAGACCCCATGTTGTGCTTTTGTGTCATCCGTGACCCTTCGGTGTGCGTTTGTGCCCGCCGCGGGGCTCTTCAGGTGCCCCGTGGTGCTGCCCAGACCCGTCGCTGCCCCTCTGGGGACTCCCCAGAGCCCTCGTGGTGCCCACTGGTGCTCCCCAGGGCATTCAGTGTGCCTCTGGGTGCTGCGCTGGCCTCTTGGGGGCCTTTGGGGGTGCCCTGGACTTATCCGTGTGCTCTTCCAGGCCAGCCAGAGCCCTCGGTGTGCTTTTTGGTGGCTGCTGGGTGCCTTGGTGTGAGTTGGTGGCTCCCTGGAGGCTTTTGCGATGCCTTTAGTGTTGCCTGTGGCCCTTGGGTCAGGGTTGGGGTGCTCGGTGGAGGCCTCGTGGCCCCTTGGGGGGTGTCCTGGGCCCTCGGGGGTGTCTTTTGGTGATGGCCAGGGCTTGTGAGGTGCGTGTGGTTGCTCGCAGAGGCCTGGTTGTGCCTTGTGGTGCCTCTGCAGCCCCTGGTTGTGGCTCTCCTGGTGGCCCAGGGAGCTCGATGGGCGTGTTGGTGCGTCGCGGGTGCCTGCCCGTGCCTTTTGGTGTGCCCAGGGCCCTCGGGGTGCGTGGGGGGGGGCCCGAAGCGCCCTCGGGGTGCGTGTGGGGGTGCCATGGAGCCGTCTGGTGGGCCTTTTGGGGTGCTTAGAGGTGCTGAGGGTGCCTTTTGGTGTGCGCTGGGCCCCTTGGTGTGGCTTTTGGGGCAGCCCAGGGCTGCGGATGTGGCTTTTGGGGCACCACAGAGCCATGTAGTGTGGTTTTTGGTAGGTCCCAGGCGGGTCGTTGTGGCTTTCGGGGTGCCGTAGAGGCCTTGTTGTGCTTCTGGGGGTGCCCTGGACGCCTTTTGTCTGCCTTGCGGTGTGTCCATGGCTGCTCGGGGTGCGTTTCAGGGTGCCTCAAAGCCTGGGTGTGCCTTTTGGGGTGCCAGCCCCTGCTGAGGGTGCCTTTGGGTGCTGCCCTGTGCCCTTGGTGTGCATTGTTGTGCTCCGCAGAGCTCCGGTTGTGGCTTTTGGGGTGCCCCTGGCCCCGCGTTGGGCCTTTCGGAGAGGTCTGGCGCCCTCAGCAGTTTTCTCCTGCTGCCCCGGGCTCCTCGGTGGGCGTTTCGGTGCAGCCTGAGCCCCGAGTGGGGCTGTGGGTGCTCCGCGGCGCCCCCATTGCGCGTTTGGGGCTGCCCTGGAGCCCGCGGTGTCACTTTTGGCAGTGTTTGCCATGTCTTTCAGGGCTTTCCTGGCCTCTCGCTGTGCTGCTCAGGCCGCGCGGACCCCCCGGTGTTTCTTTCAGAGTGCCTCAGCCCCTCGGTGTGCCGTCCAGGGTGCCCAAGGCCCCTTGGTGTGCTTTTTGGGGTCACCCAGACCCCTTGGTGTGCCTTTCAGTGCCTGTCGGTCCCCTTGCTGTGCCATTTGGTGCACCCCAGAGCTCAAGATGCGGCTTTCAGGGCACCACAGACCAATTTCATGTCCTTTTAGGTATGTCCTGGGCCTGTTGGTATGTATTTTGGGGTCCCCTGGGCCCCCTCAGAGTGCCTTTCCTTGCACCCCAGAGTGATTGGGGTGCCTTTCAGGGTGCCCCTGGACCCTCAGTGTAGCTTTTGGGGCACCCTGCACCCCTGGGGGTGCCTCTGGGACACCCCAGAGCCCTTAGTGTGCTTTTCAGGGTGCTCTAGCCACCTCAGGGTGCTTTTCCTAGAGCCCTCTGTAGCTCTTTGAGAGAGAGCTTGCCTTTTGAAGCATCTGAGATGTTTCTGCTCGCCTGTGGGGATGTGCTGGAGCCCTCGGCTTTGCTTTTTGGATCCCCAGAGCCTTGGGGCTTGTTTGTTTGGGTTTTTTTTCCCCTTCCAGAGCACCTCGGAGCCCTCCCTCCATTTGGTACCTCAGCCTGCCGCTCACTTCTCCATGCGCCCCAGGCTCCTCAGTTTGCCTTTTGGAGCTCCCTTGAGGCTTGGATTGTCTTGTGGGGCACCCCAGAGCCCCCCTCCCCCCGCACTGCACCCTGCTGGCTTCACCCCAGCCAGGCGGGGAGGGGCTCGTGCAGCACCTGCAGGCAGGCAGGACGCAGAGGAGTTAGTTTGGCAGCGATCCCCTTGCCCTGCCCAGCACCAGGAGGAGGAAGAGGAGGGAGCCGCAGTCCTGTGCCCGCGGAGCCCTCTCCGGCCGGACAGCACCCGGCAGCTCAGCTGTCAGCAGCCGGGCAGAGGACGGGGCCACCAAGGGCTCTTGTCTTTTCCTTGCAGCCCGTCCGGCCCTGTGGAAGCGCCAGCGGAGTCAGCGAGACGGCCGGGCCCTGCCCCTGGCCCCCAGGGACCCGATCCCGGAGCCCAAGGGGGAGAGCAGCCTCCTCTCCAGGGAGAGCAGCGTTGCCAGCCCTGCCAGGCCCCCAGGCGATGGAGAAAGCAGCCACGGCCGCTGTGGGTCCATCTAGGTCCCCGGGGCCCCGACCTTTCCGCGGCTGGACGTGGGCGTTCCTCATGACAGCAAAGGTTTGGTCGTCAACTCGGCTGGGGGCACGTGGCCGAGCAGCGAGGGCGCCCAGGCACAGCGAGGCCGCGGCGCTTTTTTGCCCCGAGCAGCTCCCTCGAGTGGGAGCGGCTCCGGTGGGGCCAGGCCTGCCCCTGCCCCCCGGAGGAAGCCGGTCGGGTCGAGGCCCCCGACACCCACCCTTGCCCTTAAAGGCAGGCTTGGGAGACTTTCAGAGTCTTCAAGTCTCAGGGTGCCCTTCAAGTAGCTTGGAGTTCCTTAATTTCTTCCCAAGTCCCTCAGTGTAACTGGAAGACCAACCTCAGGGACTCAGGTGGTTCTCCAAGTTACACTGAGGGACTTGGGAAGAAATTAAGGGACTCCAAGTTCCCTGAAGAGCCCCCAGAGACTTGAAGAGCCTTAAAGCCTCTCAACCTTGCCTTTAAGGGCAGCAGGGGCAGGCCTCAGCCCAGACCCCCACACTCCCCAGCCCCAGGGCTTTGGTGGGGGCACAAAAAAGCCCTGCCCAGTGGCTGCCCCCACACAAAGCCCTGAGGCCAAGGGGCCAGCAACCAGCACCTAGGAAAACAAAACAGAGCTCTTCAGAAAGAGCAGGACCAGGCACTTTCCCCTCTCTCAACACTCGGGCCCGACCCCGCGTCCCCCCCGGGGAGCGGGCGCTGCGGCTCTGCCTTCTGGACTTCAGTGCATCCACAGAGCACGGCTCCTGCTGAAAACAGAGCAGAAACGCACAAAACTAGTGGCCCCAAATATGAAAAAAACAATAATAATAATGAAATAAATAAACCAAAGCCGTAGCTTGTCTGGCACCTACCAGGCCTCAAAGGTCTCGGAAGGAGCCCGAGCGCTGCTGCTCTCTGCGCGCTGCCAGTGATGGGCAAAAAGCCTCTTCCTCCCATACGCAGCTCAGGCCCGTTTCTCCTCCTCCTTCGTGTGCAAGGCGACAACGCTGAACACCAAGAGGCCTACCTTCAGGGAGAAGGCGCCGGCACAGTACAGAAATGCCAAGGGGCTACAACGTTCCTACTGCGTGGGCTGCAGGGGACGCCCAGACACCTAGAAAAGGAGAGACCCTCTCTCGAGTCTGGCACTGCACCACAACACAGCAACAGCATCTCTTGCACACAACTCACGCTCCCTCTCCTCTTTAGTACCCGTGGCTTCCCTAAAAAGGCAAATCACTGCTTTCCTCCTTAGCTAAAAGCTCGCAGACATGTCCCACCTCGTTTTCCAGCGCCACGTTCTCTACTCTGCAAGAAACAGTTGCACAATTCAACTCTCCGCAACACCAAGACTCTCCGGGCTGCCTTTCACAGCAACTGCCCAACAGCTCCCCAAAAAGGGGCAGCCACAAGCACAGGTTGTCGGGAAGCCCAGGTCGGGAGCTTGCTAAACAACTCCAAAAAGCAAAGCCAAAGAGAAGCAAGTCCAAAGTCCTCCAGTCCCTCGTACGCTCCAGTACATTGCAACCCAGCCAGAGCTGTCCCAGAGAGCCCCTTCCCCTGGCACGAGACATTCCCACTGGCCTTACCTGCGGAGAGGAGCACCGGAGAGCGAAACCCAGTCGGTCATGACCTACTGGGAACTGAAACACCCCCAGCCCTCTGGCAGCGGGAGCTGCACGCCCCAGTTGCCCCCTCAGACAGACAAAGCGGCCACGTTGAACTGACCCAGACAACAGAAAACACAACCGAGAAAAACAATCGCAGAAACACAACTGAGCTCTCAGTGAGCACATCAGCTCTCAGCGGCCACAAAAGAAGCAGACAGAGATCTTGCAGAGACAGGACACAGCTCCCACTACACTTCTCAGCTCCCTAGGCAGCTGAAACCCCAAAGTATCCTCTCCAGTAAAACACATCTTCTAGTAGTGAGCTTCAAAGATGGTTTTCCCCCTGGCCAAATGATATGCTTTGATTTTAATTGCTGTACGAACCCCTAGAGCGCTTTGCAAGCCCGTACTAGCCCATAAGAAGACAAACAGGAAAACCATGACCCAAGATCCATCTCCGAAACGCACAGCTAACTGCAAGGCACTTCTCCCTACCAAAACCAGAAGGTGCTTCCCAAAATCCACTCCCTCCCTTCAAACACGGCCTGCACCCACAACACTCACACACAGACTTTGCCCTGCCTCGGCTCCCATATAGCCCAGGGCTGGTGCTCTGTGACAGCTACCCTTTCCTCAGCATGGTATGAGGACACTGCCACCACCCTCAGGGACAGCACGGACGGTCTCCGCAGCGATCCTGCCACCCACATCTCCACGCGCAGACCAGAAAGTCACCCCTTGCTCCCCTGCTGCAGCCTGCAGCTCAGAAACAAGCCCGAGCACCCACTGCCACCACCGCAGCCACACACCTAATCCCTTCGCTCACGGCTACAAGAACCAGCCTCGCAGCAAAGGCCTGCGAGCAAGTGCAGGTCAGCTTCACTGTACCCACTGCATCACTGCATCGTGCACAGGAGCCACCAGCCCCACGCACACAGATCCACAACCCGGGACGGCAGCAACAAAACCCTCGGAAAGCCCTTTCCAAACAGACCACCCAGCTCCAACCCTGCTCCTACTTCCCCCACCCCTTTCCCTGCCGCCCTTCAGCTCCCTTCCCCAGGCGGCGGGCGAGCAGGCGGCGGACGCAAACACTCCCCCGTCCAGCGGCGACGCAGCTGGGCGCCGGGCGACACCGAAGCCCTGCTCGGCCCCGGCCCCGGCCCCAGCCGACCGGCCGCCGCAAACCCTCCCCGGCCCGCCCGGCACCGACCCCCGCCGCCTCCCAGCACCAGCACCAGCCCTGCCCCGAGCTGGCCGCGCCTCGCAGCCACCAGCACCTTCGCGCAGCCTCCCGCCGGCGGCCCCGGCGCAGGCGCCGCCGCCCTTCGGCCCCCGAAAAGCCCCTTCGCCGCCCCCCGCCCCCTTCCCCTGCCGCTACCGCCCTCAGGCCCGGCCCGGCCCCCCCGCCGCCCCCGAGCCCTGCCCGCCCGGCTGCGCCACGACCCACTGCGTGTCCCGCAGCCTGCCGCTCTCCAACTGCGCCGCGCCACGGGGCAGGACGGGGCAGGGAGCCCTCCCCTTCCGCTCCGCCATCTTTGCCGCCGCCGCCAGGCGCCACCACACAGCCAGCCACCCCGCCACCGACCACACCCTCCCCCCCGGCCAGAGGCGGGAGCGGGGCGCCAATCAGCGGCGGGCGGCGCGCAGGCGCCCTCCAATGGCCGAGAGGCAGCTGGCCCGGCCGGCCAATCCCCGCGGCGGCCCGGGCGGAGGGCGGGAGGGAGCGGAGAGAGGCCGGAGATGGCGTCCGGCGGCCGTGGGCGCCGCCGAGCGAGCGAGCGGGCGGGCGGGCGGCGGGGCTGGGGCTGCCGGCGCCAGGGACGCGGTCCCCACTGTCCCCCCTCAGTGTCCCCCTCGCTGTCCTCCCGTCCTCCCGCCTGTCGCCGCCCGGTCGGCTGTCGCTGGCGGCAGAGGGCAGCGGGGAGGACAGGCGCCGTGCGCGGGCAGGGCAGGGGCTGCGGGCAGGGCAGGCAGGAAGCGGCGGTGGCTCGCGCGGGCCTGGAGCGGCTGGTGCCGGAGGCCAAGTGCTGGGAGCAGGTTGGGCTCTGCGCAGGATCCCGCCAACTGAGGCGGGAGGGTGCGTTGCGGAGGAGCGCTGCCCCCGAGGCGCTGCGGTGTCCCGCGAGGCCCGAGGGGGTGGGCTGCGCGAGGCAGGGTGTTGGCGAGGGCGGCGAGGCTGGAGGAGGCGCGGGTCGGGGGGCTGCTGTCCACGGAAAGGCCCGGCCGTGTGAGAGGGTCCCTAGGAAAGCTGCGCGTGGCCTTGTGCTTGGTTTTGGCAGGCGGTGTGGTGAAGCGGAGCGCTTGGAGGGGGAAAGGTGGCCTGTGGAGCCTGTGGAGAGCGGGTGCCGGAGAGGCGGAGGCGGCGCTGGAGGTGCTGGTGCTGGCAGGGCCGTTGAGGGCAGAGGTGGCTTGAGGTGAGGTGGGACGAAGAGGAAGAGGCTGTGGCTGGGTGTGGGACGTGTTGGGCTGTAGAGCTGCATTGCCATGTTGCCTGCTGAATGGAGAGTGGAGAATGGCCATCCTGGTGCAGGACTTGGGGGGCTGGTGCAGCCTGGTGCCAGGCCTGGTGGGCTAGGGTGGCCTGGTGTGGGGGCTGGGGGGCTGGTGCAGCCTGGTACGGCCTACTGCTAGGCCTGGTGGGCTTGGGAGAAAACGCGGCAGGGGCCGAAACGCACTCCACAGGGGCCGAAACCCACTCCGCTGGGGCTGAAGAGCACTCCACCAAGCCTAAAACCACTACGTGAGGCCCAAAAGCACTGTGTTGGGGCCAAAACCACTCTGCCAAGCCGAAAACAAGTCCGCCGGGGCCGAAACCGCTCCGTCGGGGTGGAAACCGCTCCGCCGAGGCCGAAACCACTGCGTCGGGGCCGAAAGCACTCTGCCGAGCCTAAAACCACTCCATCGGGGCTGAAACCACTCCACCAGTGCTGAAACCACTCTGTCAGGGCCAAACCCACTCCGTCGGCGCTGAAACCACTATGCCAAGACCAAAACCACTCGGCTGAGCTGAAAACCACTCCATCAAGACTAAAATGACTACGTCGGGGCTGAAAGCATTCCACCAGGGCAGAAACCACTCCATAAGGGGTTGAAACCACACCACCGAGCCTGAAACCACTGTGTCAGGCCTAAAACCACTCCGCTGAGACTAAAACAACTCTGCCAGTGCTCAAACCACTCCGCCGGGGCTGAAACTGCTCTGCCAGGGCCTAAAACCACTGCGTCGGGGCTGAAACCATTCCGCCAGGGCCAAAACCACTGTGTCGGGGCTGAAACCACTCCGCCAGCGCCAAAACCACTCGGCTGACATTAAAACCACTCCGCCAGCGCCAAAACCACTCGGCTGACCTTAAAACCACTCTGCCAAGCCTGAAAAACCACTCCGTCGGGGCCGAAAGTACTGTGCCGAGCCTAAAAACACTCCGCCGAGCGTAAAAACACTTTGTCGGGGCTGAAACCACTCTGCCGAGCCTAAAACAACTCCCTCAGGGCCAAAACCACTCCACCAAGCCGAAAAGCACTCCGTCAGGGCTAAAACTGACCGGCCAGGGCGAAAACCACTGCGTCAGGCCTAAAACCACTCCGCCGAGCCTAAAGCCACTGCGTCGGGGCGGAAACCACTGTGCCAGGACCAAAACCACTCCGTCGGGGCAGAAACCACTCCGTCAGGCTGAAAAGCACTGTGTCAGGCCGAAAACCACTCCACCAGGGCCAAAACCAATCAGTCGGGGCTGAAAGCGTTCCACCAGGGCCAAAACCACTCCGCCGACATTAAAACCACTGCGCCAAGCCTAAAACCACTGCGTCGGGGCTGAAACCACTCCGCCGAGCCGAAAACCACTGCGTCAGGCCTAAAACCACTCCGCCGAGCCTAAAACCACTGCGTCGGGGCCGAAACCACTCCACCACTGCTGAAACAACTCCGTCAGGGCAGAAACTGCTCCGCCAGGGCCAAAACCGCTGCGTCGGGGCTGAAACCACTCTGCTGGGGACAAAACGACTCCGTCAGGGCCAAAACCACTCCATCAAGCCTAAAACCACTGCGTCAGGGCTGAAACCACTGCGTCGGGGCTGAAACCACTCCGCCAAGCCTGAAACCACTGCGTCGGGGCTGAAACCACTCCGCCGAGCCTAAAACTACTCCGTCGGGGCCAAAACCACTCCGCTAACCCTGAAACCACCCCGTCGGGGCCGAAACCACTCCGCCGAGCGTAAAACCACTGCGTCGGGGCTGAAAGCACTCCATCAAGCCTAAAACCACTGCGTCGGTGCTGAAACCACTGTGTCAGGGCTGAAACCACTGCATCAGGACTAAAACCACTCCGTCAGGGCCAAAACCACTCCACCAGTGCTGAAACCACTCCGCCGAGCCTGAAACCACTGCGTCGGGGCTGCAACCACTCCGCCGAGCCTCAAACCACTCCGTCAGGGCCAAAACCACTCCGGCAAGCCTAAAACCACTCCATCGGGACTGAAACCACTCCGCCAGGGCCAAAACCACTCACCTGACGTTGAAACCACTCCATCAAGCCTGAAACCACTGTGTCGGGGCTGAAAGCACTCCGCCGAGCCTAAAACCACTCCGTCGGGGCTGAAACCACTGTGCCAGGACCAAAACCGCTGCGTCGGGGCTGAAACCACTCCGCCAGGGCCAAAACCCCTCGGCTGACGTTGAAACCACTCCATCAAGCCTAAAACCACTGTGTCGGGGCTGAAACCACTCCACCAGCGCCAAAACCACTCGGCTGACATTAAAACCACTCCGCCAGCGCCAAAACCACTCGGCTGACCTTAAAACCACTCTGCCAAGCCTGAAAACCGCTCCGTCGGGGCCGAAACCACACCGTCGGGGCCGAAAGTACTGTGCCGAGCCTAAAAACACTCCGCCGAGCGTAAAAACACTTTGTCGGGGCTGAAACCACTCTGCCGAGCCTAAAACAACTCCCTCAGGGCCAAAACCACTCCACCAAGCCGAAAAGCACTCCGTCAGGGCTAAAACTGACCGGCCAGGGCGAAAACCACTGCGTCAGGCCTAAAACCACTCCGCCGAGCCTAAAGCCACTGCGTCGGTGCTGAAACCACTGTGCCAGGACCAAAACCACTCCGTCGGGGCAGAAACCACTCCGTCAGGCTGAAAAGCACTGTGTCAGGCCGAAAACCACTCCACCAGGGCCAAAACCAATCAGTCGGGGCTGAAAGCGTTCCACCAGGGCCAAAACCACTCCGCCGACATTAAAAACACTGCGCCAAGCCTAAAACCACTCCATCGGGGCTGAAAAGCACTCCGCCGAGCCTAAAACCACTGCGTCGGGGCTGAAACCACTCCGCCGAGCCTGAATCCACCCTGTCGGGGCTGAAATCACTCCGCCGAGCCTAAAACCACTGCGTCGGGGCTGAAACCACTCCGCCGAGCCTGAATCCACCCCGTCGGGGCTGAAATCACTCCGCCGAGCCTAAAACCACTGCTTCGGGGCCAAAACCACTCCACCACTGCTGAAATAACTCCGTCAGGGCAGAAACTGCTCCGCCAGGGCCAAAACCGCTGCGTCGGGGCAGAAACCACTCCGTCAGGCTGAAAAGCACTGTCAGGCCGAAAACCACTCCACCAGGGCCAAAACCAATCAGTCGGGGCTGAAAGCGTTCCACCAGGGCCAAAACCACTCCGCCGACATTAAAACCACTGCGCCAAGCCTAAAACCACTGCGTCGGGGCTGAAACCACTCCGCCGAGCATAAAACCACTGCGTCGGAGCCAAAACCACTCCACCAGTGCTGAAACCACTCCGTCAGGGCAGAAACTGCTCCGCCAGGGCCAAAACCGCTGCGTCGGGGCTGAAACCACTCTGCTGGGGACAAAACAACTCCGTCAGGGCCAAAACCACTCCATCAAGCCTAAAACCACTGCGTCAGGGCTGAAACCACTGCGTCGGGGCTGAAACCACTCCGCCAAGCCTGAAACCACTGCGTCGGGGCTGAAACCACTCTGCCAAAGCTAAAACCACTCCGTCAGGACCAAAACCACTCCGCTGAGGCTAAAACCACTCCGTCAGGGCTGAAACCACTGCGCCGAGCCTAAAACCACTCCGCTGAGCCTAAAGCCAATGCGTCGGGGCGGAAAGCACTGTGCCAAGACCAAAACCACTCCGTCGGGGCTGAAACCACTCCGTCAGGCTGAAAAGCACTGCGTCACGCTGAAAACCACTGCACCAGGGCCAAAACCACTCCGCCGACATTAAAACCACTGCGCCAAGCCTAAAACCACTCCATCGGGGTTGAAATCACTCTGCCAAGCCTAAAACCACTCCGTCGGGGCCGAAACCACTCCGTCGGGGCTGAAACCACTCCGTCGGGGGAAATCCACTCCATCAAGCCTAAAACCAGTGCGTCAGGGCTGAAACGACTCCGCGAGGGCCAAAACCACTCGGCTGAACTTAAAACCACTCCGTCGGGGCTGAAACCACTCCACCGAGCCTAAAACAACTCCGTCGGGGCTGAAACAACTCCGGCAAGCCTAAAACCACTCCGCTGGGGCTAAAACCACTCCGTCAGGGCCAAAACTACTCCGCAGAGCCTAAAACCACTGTGCTGGGGCTGAAACCACTCCGCCGAGCCTAAAACCACTGCGTCGGGGCTGAAACTACTCCGCCGAGCCTAAAACCACTGCATCGGGGCTGAAACCGCTCCGCCAAGCCTAAAACCACTGTGTCGGGGCTAAAACCACTGCATCAGGCCTAAAACCACTCCGTCAGGGCCAAAACCACTCCACCAGTGCTGAAACCACTCCGGCAAGCCAAAAACCACTCCATCGGGTTTGAAACCACTCCGCCAGGGCTAAAACCACTCGGCTGACGTTGAAACCACTCCATCAAGCCTAAAACCACTCCGTCGGAGCTGAAACCACTCCGCCGAGCCTGAAACCATTCCGTCGGGGCTGAAACCACTCCGCCGACATTAAGACCACTGCGCCGAGCCTAAAACCACTCCATCGGGGCTGAAACCACTCCGCCGAGCCTAAAACCACTGCGTCGGGGTTGAAACCACTCCGCCGAGCCTAAAACCACTGCGTCGGGGCCGAAAAAACTCCGCCGAGCCTGAAATCACTGCGTCGGGACTGAAACCACTGCGCCGAGCCTGAAACCACCCTGTCGGGGCCGAAATCACTCTGCCGAGCCTAAAACAACTCCGTCAGGGCGAAAATCACTCTGCCAAGCCTGAAACCGCTGCATCGGGGCTGAAACCACTCTGCCGGGGACAAAAAAACTCCGTCAGGGCCAAAACCACTCCATCAATCCTAAAAACAGTGCGTCAGGGCTGAAACCAGTGCGTCTGGGCTGCAACCACTGCGCCGAGCCTGAAACCTCTCCGTCAGGCCTAAAACCACTCTGCCGAGCCTAAAAAAACTCCGACGGGGCCAAAATCACTCGGCTGACCTTAAAACCACCCCGTCAGGGCTGAAACCACTCCGCCGACATTAAGACCACTGCGCCAAGCCTAAAACCACTGCGTCGGGGCTGAAACCACTCCTCCGAGCCTGAAACAACTCCACCAGTGCTGAAACCACTCCACCGAGCCTAAAACCACTGCGTCGGGGCCAAAACCACTCCACCAAGCCTAAAACCACTGTGTCGGGGCTGAAACCACTCCGCTGAGCCTGAAACCACTCCGTCGGGGCTGAAACCACTCCGAACCAAATTCTTCTTGCCTCTGAGAAATGAATATAGCTTCACAACATCCACGTTTATGCCAGTGTATAAGTGCTTCCACACTCTCTTGCAACAGGAAAAGCGCAGCTATCCCTCTACCTGCAGGTTCATTTAGAAAGCCCCTTGCCCTTTCTCCTTCTTGCACAACAGGGGTCTTCCCCTACACTCTGGGAAGGATGAACGCGAGGGAAAGCACGCGGAGGGAAGGAAAACGGGAACCAGCCTGCCGCAAGTGGACCCAGTGCAAACCGAGAGTTCGGTGAGGAGTGGGAACTCACTGAGGCGGTGGGGACCTTTCCAGTGTTCATGAGAACCTTCCTGACTGTGGCTGTCAACAGCTCCCGTGCTTCACGGTTTACTCTCGGGGAACTGCCAGGTCATCCTGAACCTTCCCTTTGGGCTGGCATAGGATACATTGGGAGGAAGGCTTTTTTGGCTAGGCTGCAGCTTTCTCTGACCTCTGACACGTCTCCTCTTGAATGTTTCCCTAGGTATGCTTTGATGGTGTCGGTGGTCTCGCTGACCACATTGCCGCTTTAAAGGAGATGGTGCTGTTTCCCTTGCTTTACCCCGAGTTCTTTGAGCGGTTCCAAATCCGACCCCCCAGGTAACACACGCTGCCTTAGAACTACAACATGCTAATTGCGCTCTTCTCCGGAGAACATGAAGCGCAGGTGCCAGCACACCTGTGTGCTTCCACATTTCTGCCCGGGCACAGTTTGCCCAGTGGCAGTAAACAGGAATTCCTTACAAATGGCTTACGCCCAGGCTAGACCTACTTTCACACCACAAGCAATGCTTTGTTGCAGTCAAAGGCTTGCTGTCCAGGGCTGTCAAAGCTGAAGACGCTGCAGAAGGCTCCTGGTTTAAGAAGGTGGCTTTGGGAGTGCTTCTGCTGGTTGGCTTCTGAGTGTTTTGGAAAAGTCCCCTTGACTAGTTTATAAGCGGGAAGGCACGAGGTCCGGCAAGTCACCTCTAAGCTGTTGTTTGACAGACCTGCTGACTTCCCGCCTCCCTCTCTTTGTAAGGCTCAGTCAAAGAGCTTCCGACTTTTTCCACCAGAAAGACAGGCTTTGTTTGCTCTCAAATCTTGCCTCTTGGGAACACTGGCACCTGTCTGGACTTTCCTCCCACTGGAGCTCTTCCTGCGCTCTAATACTGCAAGTGTTCTGGTCAGGCGGGAAGGCTGCTTTGCTTTCAGGACGGCGGTTGCCACAGGCACTTTCCCATGTCTTTTTATTGTAGCTACGGACATCTCTTTTTGTCATGTTGCAGAGGCTGTCTGTTCTGTGGGCCACCAGGCACTGGAAAGACACTGGTGGCTCGAGCGCTCGCAAATGAATGTAGGCAGGGAGACAAGAGAATAGCCTTCTTTGTGAGAAAAGGTGCCGACTGCCTCAGTCAATGGGTCGGAGAATCCGAGCGGCAGCTCCGCTCCTTATTTGAGCAGGTAAGGAGGAAATAGGTTGGGCCAGAGTTGTACCTGTACTTGTCCGCGGTGGACGTCTGTCAGCAGAACTCGGCCTCCTGCCTAGTTTGGCCGTGTCTCCTGTTGACATGGGAACATCAGTGTTCCCTTCTCCCGTGCCGTCCGGCTTGGCCTGAAGGGCTGGAAACCTTGCAGATGGGTTGGGGCCAGCACAGGCTCCGTGCCTTTGCAGCCACAAGGATCATCCTGCGTGTTCTTGCTGAGTAGGGCTGTGTTTTACATACACTCAGTAGCCCTGCATCTGTGCTTCCCTTCCAGGCCTATGAGAAGCGGCCTTCGATTATTTTCTTCGATGAGATCGACGGTCTGGCTCCTGTGCGCTCCAGTCACCAAGATCAGATTCACAGGTACCACCTTTTCCTTGCATTGCCACGTAATCGGCTTCGTTTCCTTTCCCGAGGGAAAAAGACCCAGCTGGTCCCCTGGAGATGACACACGCACTTCTTCTGAACTCCTCTAGTACCATGACACAGAGGTTCACAGGATTTTAAAGACAAGAGTTGAAATCGAGTCCCTAAGCTTGGTTTCTGGACAAGGCCTCTCTTGCCTTACCTCGGTGTTTGGGGCCTACCATGAGTCCTTTCCCTAATCAACAGCTCTTCCAGAAAAGCTTATCCTTTTTGAGTGACGTGACTTTGGAGAAAGTCGGGCGGCATGTAACAGCAGCTACTAAACCAGGCAATCCAACAACATTTCCTTGCCAGTTCAATTGTCACCACGCTGCTGGCACTCATGGATGGCTTAGACAGCAGAGGCGAGGTCGTGGTCATCGGCGCCACCAACAGGCCAGACTCCCTGGATCCTGCTTTGCGAAGGCCTGGCCGCTTTGACAGGGAGTTCCTTTTCACCTTGCCAAACAGACAGGTAAGGCTCTTCCAGCAACCTTCCTGCTACGGTGCCAAGGCCTCTCTTTACAAGAACACCCTGTTGCCACACACTGTCTCCGAGAGGGAGGAAGCAAAGAGGTGCCCTACGTGCTGGAGACCTCCCTGTTCCCCGAGCAGAACTGGGAGGGAGGCTGCAAACAGGAGTTTCACGGAGCCTGGAGCACACGGGCTTTCTTCCTCGCCCAAGCGGTTGCGCTTGGCTTCGTTCCTTAGTCCACCCAGGCCCTTGCCTCCTGAAGTTGCCTCCTCGCTCTCACTCCTCCACTTGGGAGAAGCTTAGGTGAAAGCTTGTGCTTGAGTGTGGCCGCGCTGGGAATCCTGGGAGCCGCCCAGGAGCATTTAGGGAGCTGCCATTGTAACTGGTCTGAGCAGGCAGCTGGATGGAGACGGGAAGGACACTGCCCAGATGCAACACTGGGGAAGCTTTCTAGTGGCAAGGCTTGGGACGCTTGCAGTTCTTTGGCAACATCCAAGCAGGGACCACAGAGCTACAGAGCAACCAGAAGTAACTGTTTCCTTTAGAAAATAGAAACTCCAGGAGAAAGTGGAGCCCCGGCTTTGGTGCTTTCTTTCCTTTTCTTTTTTTTTTTTTTTTCCCCCCCCTCTTGGCTATCCCAGATTCTTTTTTCTTGAGTTAGCGTGTGGGGAGCGGAGAGGAAGGAGAAACACATTATTGGATCGAAGGCTCGTAACAATGCACAACACAGTAAGAAAACAGGAAAGAAACAGGAAAACAGGAAAGAAACAGGAAACACTTCCCTGAATCTCTGGCAAAGGTCGGAGATGAGCATAGGCACAGCTTGACGTTTGCTCGTTCAGGGGTAGAGGTTTGAGTCAGAATTATTGTTTCTCCTACTGTAGTTACTCCTCCTACCTACTGGGGAAGTACTGAGCTTCGAGAAGCAGGCAGTGTGTTACTAGAATGCACACATTTCTTAACTTTAGCAGAGGAAGACAAGCAAGTACGGGAATGTGACAGTGGGGCTTTTGCGGATGTTTCTTTTGTTTCTGAGAAAAAGGTTGCAGACAAGCCCAAATGTAACCATCTGGCTTGTAGGCTCGCAAAGAGATTTTCAGGATCCACACGAGAGGCTGGAGCCCAAAGCCATCGGACACGCTGCTTGAAGAGCTGGCTGAAACATGTGTCGGTAAGATGAAAAAGCGCTCCGAGTTCCTGCCTCTGACTGGGTCCTGACAGCGTCTGAGCTTGTGCCAGGCAGTAGCCAAGCTCCCGAGCCTTCCCTTCCCTTGTCTCTCACCACACGGGAGGCTGTGCCTCCCAGAACGGAGCGTCCCTTGGCAAAGCCTGTCCTTGGCTCCTCTGAGCTGCCTGAGACTGACGGACCTTTTGCTTCTGCTCTGCTGAATTAGGATACTGTGGGGCCGACATTCAAGCCCTCTGCGCTGAAGCTGCCCTCTGCGCTCTCCATCGCCACTATCCCCACATCTACACCAGCAGTCAGAAGCTGCAGATCAACGTGGCTTCCATTGAGATCACTGCAACCGATTTTGTGCTGGCTATGCAGAAGACTGCACCAGCTTCACAGAGGGCCGTGGCTTCCCCCGGGCAACCACTCCCACCCGCCTCCAAGCCACTGCTTCAGAACACGCTAGAGAGGCTCCTAAAAGGCGTGCAGAGGGTATTTCCCCACGCAGCCCTTGCACTCCAGAAGCACCAACAGCCAGGTAGGGCCGTTACGTTCACTGCCGTCAGCCTCTCCCAAAGCAAACCCTGCTAGTTTGCGCCAACAACAGAAAGAAACCCTTGCGGCAGGCGGAGGGTAAATGGAATGAACGGTAGAGAGGGCAGAGCTGGGAACTCCTCCCGGTTCACAGCAAGGGAACTATGCGTTCTCCACTGAAGCAGCCAGCTTCTGGAGGTTGTCAGCATCATCTTTCCTGGGGTTTGGCACTGATTTAAGGCTTGAAAGAGGAGGCAATATGAGGGAGTGTTAGGCCGTGCTCTTCCCTTCCTTTCCACACTGGGAGTGTGGGCTCCCGCTGCAGAAAGAAGTGGCCTTGCTGGCTGCTTTAGGTGTCCAGGAACTGCGGAAGGGCTTCCTGCTTGTCCTCTAGCTGTACTGTAAGGAGAAGAGGAGTTTTTGCCACCAGTAAAACATAGCTTAGGCAAAGGCAGACAGTTTGGGGGAAATGGCATTATTCCGTGTATGCCCAGGCAGTGAAGACATACAAGGCAGTGGGTTTCAGCCCTCAGTTAGAAGCTGGCTTAGTGCAAGGGAGGGCTGCAGACCTTCAGGAGAGTTAACAAGCCTCTCTTACCTTCTCACGGTACCAATCCTTCTGTAGAAAACGCCTGCATGGAGAGTGAGGAGGCATCACCTTCTGGACAGCAAAAGGAAACCTTCCTCCACTTTAACAGGTTGTTAAACTGCCCGCGACCTTTTGAGTGAAATGCTTCTGATTGATTGCTGGGGCTTTCCCAAGTGTCTTGGCGGTTGCAGGTGGGAGGGGTGGTAGATGAGGGAGGAAAGAAGACCTTGCCCAGGGTGTCTGGTATCCAAAACTGCAAGAAGCAAGCACAGAGATAGAACTAGGTGCTACAGTTGTAAGAAAGCAAGGAGCTGCAGCCGATCAAGCTGAAGGGGGCAGCCTCCTTTTCCTCCCCCAAAGACATCCACAGACATTAGGGCATGCTGCCCTAATTTCATGCACGCTATTCCTCAAGGAGAGTTGCACTTGCAACCTAGGAGACAGCACCCAAGGACAGATGAAACAATTGGAACGCAAGAATCAAGCAAGTAGCCCCCATTTCTATGGGCTTACAGGAATGTTGTTATTGAGCCTAGCCACTTTTGCCCTTCCTCACATACAGCTAAGGGCTCTCAAAGCCCGCGTCATTTGCTTTCCCAGAAGGCTTGTTCTGCCCCTTCGTGACCACCACCTCCGTTACCAGCTGACCACTTTCACCTAAGCTTGACCAGTGCGGAGAACTCAAGGCTCCTCAACTCAGGACATCCTGAGCGTGAGAGCTTCAGCGGGGAAGACAGGCAGACTGGTGTGTGCTGGACAAAGACAGACACCTTCACCAGCTGTGTCTTGACTCATCGCTTTCTTTCCAAACTGCTTGTCTTGCAGCTCTTCTCCTAGCAATGCTTGTGGCCAGCCAGCATGTCACCGGCCCAGGTTCCTAATAGCTGGAGAGCCCGGCTACGGGCAAACTTCTCACTTGGCGCCTGCACTCTTACACGCGCTGGAGAGGTTTGCCGTTCACGTGCTGGACCTGCCGGCTCTCTTTGCTAGCAGCACGCCACCTGAAGAAAGATGCACACAGGTACCGCTTCTCTCTGCAGTCTCACAGCATTAATAGACTTCACGGGCTTAGCGGAGGTGGCCTGGCTTTCCTGTGCTTTCTGTGGTGTTTATGTTGTGCTGAAGGAACCCTTTTCTTGTACACTGAACAGCAGAGAAGCAGCATGTTGTGCAGGAGCATCTTTTCCATTGCAAGTGCCGCACAGTAAGGCTGTTGCTAGCAGCTCAGGGAGCTCCAAGATGCTCTTGAGAAACCTCTCTTCCTGGCAAGAGCTGCTGCTGCTGGCAGCGGGCTCCGCAGAGCTGTTTCCCTTGCCTCTTCAGGCTCTCTAGCTCCCAGGAGGCGCCTCTGCATCTGCCTGACTGCTGGTCATGCCCTTTCGCCAGCCTCCTTCTTTAGCAGACTGAACGGCAACCCCGGTTTGGGGCCAAAGAAAAGGGTTTCTTTTCTCTCAGCATACCACAGGTATGCTGCTACTCGCTTCAGTGGTCTTCCCCAAACTTCCTTCTTACTAGTTGGTCCGAGAAGCCCAGAGGACAGCACCCAGCATCATTTATATGCCACACATCCATGCCTGGTGGGAGGCTGCTGGAGTCACCTTGAGAGCTACGCTCACCACACTGCTAGAGCGCATTCCACCTTACGCTCCAGTGCTGTTGCTCGCTACTTCGGATGTTTGCCATGCAGATCTCCCGGAAGAGGTATTTCTGCCACCGCTTTGCCCGCTTTTCTCAGTCTCATGATAATTTATCACTCCCTGAAGTACCTCAATCCTGTGCCCTCCTAAGCACTTGGACATTGCTATTTCTAGGGCACCCTGCTGGCATCTCCTCCCTCGGGAGTTGCCACAAGGCTTCCAAGTGAAGGGCGGCAAGGCAAGGCAATCCACTGCAGGCCACCTAGGAGCTGGTGCGTGCCCTCCCTGGCCTCACTGGAACCTCGGCTCGCTGCCCTGAGCTTTCATCCTGGAGGTCTTCCTTACAGAAGACGCCCTCCAGTGCCGGGCTGACCCACTACAATCTTGCCGTGAAGGCCAAGAAGCAAACTTGTTCTAGTCTCCCCCTTATTCAAAGCATTCCTCGGCTTCCCTGAAAACAGTTTTCACCTGCTTGGAGTAGAGCACGAATCTGCGGGGGGCCTTAGGGCTGCACTGTCTTTTCTCCTCCCGCCTCAGGTGCAAGCTTTGTTTTCGGAGCTTTATGGAGAAGTCTTCAATGTCCAGCCACCCAGCAAGGAGGAAGGGAGAAAGCTTTTTGAGGACTTGCTTCTCCACCAAGCTGCTCCACCTGCTGCACCACAAAGGAGAGCAGGTGGGAACTGTCCTACACATAGAGCTTTGCCATCGGTAGCTTAGCAGCTCTTTGGCATGTGTTTGGGTATTTGATTTCCTGGCATGACTTTGTACTCTGCTTGTGTCGGACTGCCATCGCTTGGCTAACCTGTTCTGGTTGACTGAAGGTTGCCACGCACTGGAAGTCCTGCCTGTGGCATCCCCACCTGAGCCTCGACTGCTGGCGGAGGAGGAAGAGCGGCAGCTGGAGGAGCAAGAGGAGCACACATTGCCAGCGGTGCCTGCAGATGCCAGTACGCCCCTGCCTGGTGGCAAGTTCCCTCCTGTTTTCCTTTTTGTCTTGTTTTGCCTTGTGCACCAAGTAAGAGGACGATGCTCGATTTGGAAGACAGAACTGCTTAGGTAACGCTTTGGCTTGCTGCTTCTGCTATCTCTGTGCAGCTGTATGCAGACGAAAGCGAAGGCGGCCCACATCGCCCTCGGAGAGCCAGGCAGAGAAGAGGAGGAGATGGTCACCCGCTGCTGAGAAGGAAACTCACATCTGGCTCAGGGTAGGTTGCAGCTCGCTCATCTACCTTTCCTTCCCGCTCTGCTGCCGAGCCTGGAGCTCTCCAATATGCCAGCGGAGCTGCAGGCAGGGCCAACATGCAGCTAACACAACTGGAGCCTTGCTCTTTCTCTCAAGTAGGTCCAAGGAGCTCATTTCCTCCATGGAAATCCGGTGCCATGCTTAAGTCTGTTCCCTGACGTTTCACTCCTCCTTTATTTAGCGATACGAGAAAGTAGGATGAGAGTTGTGTTGGACTGCCTTCTTGTGTGTGTGTGAACACATCGAGAGCCTGCTCAGAAGATCTCGTGCTACTGTAAATGTCTACTGTCTGGCTTTTTTCTTCAGCAGCTGCTGAATGCTGTGGGCGAGGCAACCAAGGACTGCAGCATACGCCACCTCGAGAAACTCCATCTGCTGCTCAGCCAGTGTATTTACCACCACCGGCAGGACAATGACAAAACTCAGTTAATCGAGGTAATTTGCTAAGTAGAGCCAAGCAGCAATTGTATGCATCTACAGATCCTTTTATTTTCTCTAAAGAACTCAGCTACCGAGGGTTTGCGTTTGTCTTCCAGCTTATAGCTAGCTTGTCTTTGTTTGGTTGGTGACTATTATTATTTTTTATCTTCTTTTTTTTTGTTTTAGGAAATGAAGGAAGCAATTGAAAACTTCTCCCGTGCTCAGTAACGTGAAACTCAGAAAAGGGGCGTCTAGAATATATGAATAAAGCTCATGTCAATCCTTTGAAGGTGTCTTCCTGGCTGTTTTGCTATTGTTGCTCCTTCAGAAGCCTCGCAGTGCTGTTCAGAGGCCCCTCTTGCACCCCTCCATCCCATTCCCCCTCTTTCTTCCTCCTTGATCCCCTGCCCCACACATTGCTTACTCCGTTCTGCACGGGTCCCCCCGTGAACAACTCCAAATCCTCAGGACTCCTCATCACTTGCAAAGCCCAGGTTATCCCTCTCCCAGACTATGCCTGTAGTGGCCTCAGGGCCAGGTAAGTAGAGACTGGAGGCTTTTGGCCTTTGCCCTTGTCTGTTCTCCCTCGCCTGTCAGGTTCAGGTCTCTGTGGAGTTTTCTTCTCACTTGCCCCTTGGTCCTCGATCAGGTAACCTTAATGAAGCAGAGGCTCTCGCCAGCCACAAACCCTCCCAACGTCTCCCCAGCACTCTCCTGCTCGCCCCCTCCCCATGTTCCCCCAGCAACAAGGCTCAGCACCTTCTCCACAAAGGCACCTCAACGCACACGCGCGCACTGCACACACGCCCCAGTGCTCTCCTGAGGAAAAAAAAAAAAAAAGCCCCTCGAGTGGTTATGTGTGGAAAAGACGAGGCATTGGCCAGGTGATGCTTCCAGGTAGCACCAGCGTGCGGAGGGCACAAGTAGGAAGGGGGTGCTGCCGAGCGTGCCCTTTGCAAGTGAACAAGCTCTTTCCTGAGCAGCTCTTGCTCCTTTCATTGAAGAGGCCAATTTCTGCTCTGCCAAGCAGAGAGAGGTTGACATCTCGGACACTTTGCCATGGCCTTCCCCCAGGCTTCGGACACCTCTGTACCACATACACGCAAGCGAGCGCTTCTTTGTCCCACTCCCGTTGCACTTGGGTGAGCAGAGGCACACGGACAGGAAGGTGACAGAAGGCTTGCCTACACATGGACCTGTCTTTGGTGGATGTTCTCCTCCCGAGCTGCGTGAATATGCTCTCCTGCAGAGACACGGGCATGCTTACACAACTCTCCGGCTCCGGAAGAGGCACCGGCGCCCTGAGCGGGCTGCCTTCCTGGGCTGTTGAAGCCAGGGGCTCTCGGCAGCCTTTCTGTCCCTGTTGGCTTTCTTGGGCTGCGCAGTCGTGTGCCTTGCAACCGCCTCGGTTGCCCCCTTGGCATCCTCCAGGCTCCTTTGGGCACCCTCAGATCCCTTCTCCAGGCACGCTCACGTGCTCTCTGCCCCTCTGCCTGTGCTCAGATCCCCTCTCTTCCCCTCATGCATGCTCAAGTCTCCTCTGGTCCTCTCCCTGCAGCCTCCCAGTCCTTCCATTTCCCTCTGCGAAGCACCTCCTCCACGGGGAACCCAAGCAGTGTGAGGGCGCTGCGAGTATTGTAGGCTGTGTGCGAGCATCACATTTTTCTTCTGCAAAATGAGTGACTTTGGACTGAAAATGGGGATTTCGGCTCATGAGGATCACATTTTTCAACCCTCCCCCCTCCCCCAAATTAGCACCCACCCCAAGCCCACTATTCCCAGTGGATGTCCCTAATGCAGAGGCTTTTTAGTGCCGAGGGAAAGAAATGACCATTGCCAAAAAGGGTTTGGGTTCTGCTTTGTTTTTCTTTTATTTTTCCCAGGCTTTGACACTGTTGGGACACATTCCTGGTGCATTTGTCTGAACGCAGTTCTCAGGGTGAGAGAGCAAACCCCTCTGCTGCTTCACTAGGCTCGGCCAGCTCCATGCTCGTGGCCTAGGGAAGCAACAGCTAGGGCTCGGCCCTTCCTGCCCACAAGATCACTGAGGGCAGTCACAGTCTTCCTCTGTGTTCATTCGGTTGCTCCCTTAGGCCTGCCTTCCTCAGCAGAGCCTCTCCTTGCCAGCAGGTGTAGCCCAGCATCCCCGAGGTGGGGACATGGCAGGGCTGGAAGGCCTGAGGGGAGCCCCAGCCTGGGGAAGCCCTCCTGTGGCTGCGCCTGCCCCCTGGCGGCCTCGGGGAGTGGGCAGGGAGGTGGGGGCATCTCCCCTAAAGTGCCCCAGGCAGCTCCCCTTCCCCTTGCAGGGCCCATCTTGGCAGGGCCTGGCCGGTCAATGCGTCCCTGCAGCCCCTCTGTGACATGGGCTGGGGCAGGACGCAGTGAGCGCATCACAGCAACAGCTTCCCCCTGCCCACATCGCCCCGGGAGCCTGAGCTGAGCCCACGCGCTTGGCGGTGCTCTCGCTACTGCTCTGCTCTGCTCTGCTCTGCTCTGGAGGAGCTGCTGGGCCGGGAGCAGGAGGAGGCGAGAGGAGGTGGTGGGACAGCGCGAGACGCTGTTTGGTGAGGTTCCCAGCAGGACGTTGGAGAGCAGCGGCTTCTCCTGGCCGCAAGACCTATTTGGACTAACTCGGGAGGCTGCGAATTCCCTCTGGGCCCCTAGGGAAGTCCTCTGGCCTGCTGGAAATTGCCCGCTGTGGGAGCCCCTCCATTATAGGGCGCTGTCGGGGCTGCACAACTTCCACGCTTAGAATCTTGGCTCCCCAGCAACACGTCCACCCCCGTGTCACTCGTGCCTCCTCAGCTGTGGTGAGAGGACCTTTGGCCCTTGCTCCAATAACTGCCTCCTCCTTTGCTGCTGCCAACACAGGTTTCTCCTGTGACGAGTGTTCATGTAGCTGTGGGTTTCGGAGTTACGCTTGTGCTCCTTGGTATGGTGGAGCCAACCTGGTTGGCAGGAGTGTTTTGTGCAGTCATGGCTACTCCAGTCTTTGAGGACTGAGAGGGTGCGTGAGAGGAGGAATCATAAAGGTGCTTCATGTCTGCAGAAGCTGCAGGCAGCTCCTGCGTAACTCCCTGCTGCTGGCTGAGGTTTTGCATTATCATTCCAACTAGACCTTCCGACTACTGGCTCTCGTGTCTACGGGCTCAGCAATTTCTCTAGTGTCTTGTGAACCAAACACTTGCTTCACTTTCAGCAGATTTCCCTTGTCCTCTTCAGCAGTTTTCATTGCCTGAGAAACTGCCTCAGGAGTAAAGAGCTTCTCTTGCATGCTTCCAAAAGTTGACATGTGCTTCATATGCTGCTTGAGCTCAGGTTCGGAGGAAGCATGGACCTCAGGCAGACTGAAGGAGTCCTTGCAGAAGAAGTCAAAACGTCTTTACCTTCCTCTTTCTCAGTAAGTTCTGTCTTCCACCCAGCACTCTGATGCCCTTGCACTTTTCACGCAGCTGAACAAACGCCTTCCAAAGTGCACTGCGCTCCACAAGAGCCTCTGTCTTTGCTCCCTGTAGGCGTGCTATAGCCTGAGAGAAAGGAAATCATCTGTCATATGCTATCAAGCTCCACTGGAAAGTACGTTAGAGGCAGCCTTTCTCGGAAGGGCTAATTCCCCACGCCTAAGCGGGGACATGAAAATGTCCGTGCGCACAGCGCAGTCCCAAAGTAGAGCTAGCTTCTGTCATTGTAGGGCCATCAAAGGCAGGTGAACGCCACACAGGGGAAGATGGCCGCGACTCTCCCAAGGACTATTACCTTCGACCCCGGAACGCCGTCGTCCAGTACCAAGAGCCATCGGAATGTGGGTTACAGGCACCGTTGGCCTGAAGGGCTGGTTGCTTCTGATTAAGGGTGGGGGAGTAGAACTTCTGGAATGAGAAGGTACATAGGCAGAGACAAACCAGAAACGATGCCTGGGCACTGTAATTACAGGGTCCTCAGAAGACGAGCAGACAGAGGATGATGGCGAAGGTACTCCCCGGGCACCTCACCTCAGGCAAACTGCTGAGGACACTCCCGCTCCCCGGGAAGGTAGGCTAGATGCAGAGCCTCTCTGAAGGGCTCGTTGCTTGTGTGTAAGTGGGATACAGGGTGGGCAATGCAAATGCATACACACACAGACCAATCAGAAGCTCTGTCTAGGCTCTGTGATTACAGGGGCAACGCGGGAAGGTGAAGGCCGGCAAGGGGAAGATGGCAAAGGTCCCTGGAAGCAGTATAACCTTCGAGCCAGGAAGACTGTTGCCTACTACCAGGAGGCATTGGAAGGTAGGTTCCACGCACAGTTTCTCGGGAGAGCTGATTTCTTGTGCAGAGTGGGCTCCACGTGGCTAAAGGAAAACAACTGTCATTGACATGCCCTGCCTTCATTCTGCAGGTCAGGCTCTCCCTTTGTCATTGAGATGCCTGTATCCTGTGCATGTTGCGTTTCTTGGCCGGCGTGCAGGCTCATTGCTGCTTTTTGTTTCTTCAGGCCCATCTTCTGAAGTCAGACAAAGAGCTGCGTCTCGCCGTGCCCGGTCACGAAGCCCGTGCTGCAGAAGAACGAGCAGGTCGGTGTATGGCTAGTGATAGTTCTCAGGGAGCCGTAGCGGTGCCTCTCCCATCACTGAGTAACACTTGTAAAGCTTTCCCGAGGGACGGTCACGAGGGGAAAATCACAGCATTGTAGCTGTGACAGTCGGAGGGTCTAGAGGAAGCAAGGCTTTTCCTCTGGGAGAGAAGATAGCTTTCATTAGCCAAGAGCTTGTAAAAAGGCAGGATTTGGGGGGGGGGGGAAAGGAGCCAGTGATGAAGGATGAGGGTGGAGGTCCTGGCTGAGACTGGGTAACTGAAGCCAGAAGCCCCTGCCACAAATCGTCAGTAGACAATTTCATGGTGAAGTAGAACAATGATTTTCTTAACCCAGGTAGGCAATTTAGTGAGACCTAGAGGGAGAGTGTCTTGCTACGCTTGAGTAAAATGTCAGTCTCTTCTGTCCCATGATTGAAAATAGGTCAGTTTAAATTGGACAGGTGGCTCGAACCAAATTCTTCTTGCCTCTGAGAAATGAATATAGCTTCACAACATCCACGTTTATGCCAGTGTATAAGTGCTTCCACACTCTCTTGCAACAGGAAAAGCGCAGCTATCCCTCTACCTGCAGGTTCATTTAGAAAGCCCCTTGCCCTTTCTCCTTCTTGCACAACAGGGGTCTTCCCCTACACTCTGGGAAGGATGAACGCGAGGGAAAGCACGCGGAGGGAAGGAAAACGGGAACCAGCCTGCCGCAAGTGGACCCAGTGCAAACCGAGAGTTCGGTGAGGAGTGGGAACTCACTGAGGCGGTGGGGACCTTTCCAGTGTTCATGAGAACCTTCCTGACTGTGGCTGTCAACAGCTCCCGTGCTTCACGGTTTACTCTCGGGGAACTGCCAGGTCATCCTGAACCTTCCCTTTGGGCTGGCATAGGATACATTGGGAGGAAGGCTTTTTTGGCTAGGCTGCAGCTTTCTCTGACCTCTGACACGTCTCCTCTTGAATGTTTCCCTAGGTATGCTTTGATGGTGTCGGTGGTCTCGCTGACCACATTGCCGCTTTAAAGGAGATGGTGCTGTTTCCCTTGCTTTACCCCGAGTTCTTTGAGCGGTTCCAAATCCGACCCCCCAGGTAACACACGCTGCCTTAGAACTACAACATGCTAATTGCGCTCTTCTCCGGAGAACATGAAGCGCAGGTGCCAGCACACCTGTGTGCTTCCACATTTCTGCCCGGGCACAGTTTGCCCAGTGGCAGTAAACAGGAATTCCTTACAAATGGCTTACGCCCAGGCTAGACCTACTTTCACACCACAAGCAATGCTTTGTTGCAGTCAAAGGCTTGCTGTCCAGGGCTGTCAAAGCTGAAGACGCTGCAGAAGGCTCCTGGTTTAAGAAGGTGGCTTTGGGAGTGCTTCTGCTGGTTGGCTTCTGAGTGTTTTGGAAAAGTCCCCTTGACTAGTTTATAAGCGGGAAGGCACGAGGTCCGGCAAGTCACCTCTAAGCTGTTGTTTGACAGACCTGCTGACTTCCCGCCTCCCTCTCTTTGTAAGGCTCAGTCAAAGAGCTTCCGACTTTTTCCACCAGAAAGACAGGCTTTGTTTGCTCTCAAATCTTGCCTCTTGGGAACACTGGCACCTGTCTGGACTTTCCTCCCACTGGAGCTCTTCCTGCGCTCTAATACTGCAAGTGTTCTGGTCAGGCGGGAAGGCTGCTTTGCTTTCAGGACGGCGGTTGCCACAGGCACTTTCCCATGTCTTTTTATTGTAGCTACGGACATCTCTTTTTGTCATGTTGCAGAGGCTGTCTGTTCTGTGGGCCACCAGGCACTGGAAAGACACTGGTGGCTCGAGCGCTCGCAAATGAATGTAGGCAGGGAGACAAGAGAATAGCCTTCTTTGTGAGAAAAGGTGCCGACTGCCTCAGTCAATGGGTCGGAGAATCCGAGCGGCAGCTCCGCTCCTTATTTGAGCAGGTAAGGAGGAAATAGGTTGGGCCAGAGTTGTACCTGTACTTGTCCGCGGTGGACGTCTGTCAGCAGAACTCGGCCTCCTGCCTAGTTTGGCCGTGTCTCCTGTTGACATGGGAACATCAGTGTTCCCTTCTCCCGTGCCGTCCGGCTTGGCCTGAAGGGCTGGAAACCTTGCAGATGGGTTGGGGCCAGCACAGGCTCCGTGCCTTTGCAGCCACAAGGATCATCCTGCGTGTTCTTGCTGAGTAGGGCTGTGTTTTACATACACTCAGTAGCCCTGCATCTGTGCTTCCCTTCCAGGCCTATGAGAAGCGGCCTTCGATTATTTTCTTCGATGAGATCGACGGTCTGGCTCCTGTGCGCTCCAGTCACCAAGATCAGATTCACAGGTACCACCTTTTCCTTGCATTGCCACGTAATCGGCTTCGTTTCCTTTCCCGAGGGAAAAAGACCCAGCTGGTCCCCTGGAGATGACACACGCACTTCTTCTGAACTCCTCTAGTACCATGACACAGAGGTTCACAGGATTTTAAAGACAAGAGTTGAAATCGAGTCCCTAAGCTTGGTTTCTGGACAAGGCCTCTCTTGCCTTACCTCGGTGTTTGGGGCCTACCATGAGTCCTTTCCCTAATCAACAGCTCTTCCAGAAAAGCTTATCCTTTTTGAGTGACGTGACTTTGGAGAAAGTCGGGCGGCATGTAACAGCAGCTACTAAACCAGGCAATCCAACAACATTTCCTTGCCAGTTCAATTGTCACCACGCTGCTGGCACTCATGGATGGCTTAGACAGCAGAGGCGAGGTCGTGGTCATCGGCGCCACCAACAGGCCAGACTCCCTGGATCCTGCTTTGCGAAGGCCTGGCCGCTTTGACAGGGAGTTCCTTTTCACCTTGCCAAACAGACAGGTAAGGCTCTTCCAGCAACCTTCCTGCTACGGTGCCAAGGCCTCTCTTTACAAGAACACCCTGTTGCCACACACTGTCTCCGAGAGGGAGGAAGCAAAGAGGTGCCCTACGTGCTGGAGACCTCCCTGTTCCCCGAGCAGAACTGGGAGGGAGGCTGCAAACAGGAGTTTCACGGAGCCTGGAGCACACGGGCTTTCTTCCTCGCCCAAGCGGTTGCGCTTGGCTTCGTTCCTTAGTCCACCCAGGCCCTTGCCTCCTGAAGTTGCCTCCTCGCTCTCACTCCTCCACTTGGGAGAAGCTTAGGTGAAAGCTTGTGCTTGAGTGTGGCCGCGCTGGGAATCCTGGGAGCCGCCCAGGAGCATTTAGGGAGCTGCCATTGTAACTGGTCTGAGCAGGCAGCTGGATGGAGACGGGAAGGACACTGCCCAGATGCAACACTGGGGAAGCTTTCTAGTGGCAAGGCTTGGGACGCTTGCAGTTCTTTGGCAACATCCAAGCAGGGACCACAGAGCTACAGAGCAACCAGAAGTAACTGTTTCCTTTAGAAAATAGAAACTCCAGGAGAAAGTGGAGCCCCGGCTTTGGTGCTTTCTTTCCTTTTCTTTTTTTTTTTTTTTTCCCCCCCCCTCTTGGCTATCCCAGATTCTTTTTTCTTGAGTTAGCGTGTGGGGAGCGGAGAGGAAGGAGAAACACATTATTGGATCGAAGGCTCGTAACAATGCACAACACAGTAAGAAAACAGGAAAGAAACAGGAAAACAGGAAAGAAACAGGAAACACTTCCCTGAATCTCTGGCAAAGGTCGGAGATGAGCATAGGCACAGCTTGACGTTTGCTCGTTCAGGGGTAGAGGTTTGAGTCAGAATTATTGTTTCTCCTACTGTAGTTACTCCTCCTACCTACTGGGGAAGTACTGAGCTTCGAGAAGCAGGCAGTGTGTTACTAGAATGCACACATTTCTTAACTTTAGCAGAGGAAGACAAGCAAGTACGGGAATGTGACAGTGGGGCTTTTGCGGATGTTTCTTTTGTTTCTGAGAAAAAGGTTGCAGACAAGCCCAAATGTAACCATCTGGCTTGTAGGCTCGCAAAGAGATTTTCAGGATCCACACGAGAGGCTGGAGCCCAAAGCCATCGGACACGCTGCTTGAAGAGCTGGCTGAAACATGTGTCGGTAAGATGAAAAAGCGCTCCGAGTTCCTGCCTCTGACTGGGTCCTGACAGCGTCTGAGCTTGTGCCAGGCAGTAGCCAAGCTCCCGAGCCTTCCCTTCCCTTGTCTCTCACCACACGGGAGGCTGTGCCTCCCAGAACGGAGCGTCCCTTGGCAAAGCCTGTCCTTGGCTCCTCTGAGCTGCCTGAGACTGACGGACCTTTTGCTTCTGCTCTGCTGAATTAGGATACTGTGGGGCCGACATTCAAGCCCTCTGCGCTGAAGCTGCCCTCTGCGCTCTCCATCGCCACTATCCCCACATCTACACCAGCAGTCAGAAGCTGCAGATCAACGTGGCTTCCATTGAGATCACTGCAACCGATTTTGTGCTGGCTATGCAGAAGACTGCACCAGCTTCACAGAGGGCCGTGGCTTCCCCCGGGCAACCACTCCCACCCGCCTCCAAGCCACTGCTTCAGAACACGCTAGAGAGGCTCCTAAAAGGCGTGCAGAGGGTATTTCCCCACGCAGCCCTTGCACTCCAGAAGCACCAACAGCCAGGTAGGGCCGTTACGTTCACTGCCGTCAGCCTCTCCCAAAGCAAACCCTGCTAGTTTGCGCCAACAACAGAAAGAAACCCTTGCGGCAGGCGGAGGGTAAATGGAATGAACGGTAGAGAGGGCAGAGCTGGGAACTCCTCCCGGTTCACAGCAAGGGAACTATGCGTTCTCCACTGAAGCAGCCAGCTTCTGGAGGTTGTCAGCATCATCTTTCCTGGGGTTTGGCACTGATTTAAGGCTTGAAAGAGGAGGCAATATGAGGGAGTGTTAGGCCGTGCCCTTCCCTTCCTTTCCACACTGGGAGTGTGGGCTCCCGCTGCAGAAAGAAGTGGCCTTGCTGGCTGCTTTAGGTGTCCAGGAACTGCGGAAGGGCTTCCTGCTTGTCCTCTAGCTGTACTGTAAGGAGAAGAGGAGTTTTTGCCACCAGTAAAACATAGCTTAGGCAAAGGCAGACAGTTTGGGGGAAATGGCATTATTCCGTGTATGCCCAGGCAGTGAAGACATACAAGGCAGTGGGTTTCAGCCCTCAGTTAGAAGCTGGCTTAGTGCAAGGGAGGGCTGCAGACCTTCAGGAGAGTTAACAAGCCTCTCTTACCTTCTCACGGTACCAATCCTTCTGTAGAAAACGCCTGCATGGAGAGTGAGGAGGCATCACCTTCTGGACAGCAAAAGGAAACCTTCCTCCACTTTAACAGGTTGTTAAACTGCCCACGACCTTTTGAGTGAAATGCTTCTGATTGATTGCTGGGGCTTTCCCAAGTGTCTTGGCGGTTGCAGGTGGGAGGGGTGGTAGATGAGGGAGGAAAGAAGACCTTGCCCAGGGTGTCTGGTATCCAAAACTGCAAGAAGCAAGCACAGAGATAGAACTAGGTGCTACAGTTGTAAGAAAGCAAGGAGCTGCAGCCGATCAAGCTGAAGGGGGCAGCCTCCTTTTCCTCCCCCAAAGACATCCACAGACATTAGGGCATGCTGCCCTAATTTCATGCACGCTATTCCTCAAGGAGAGTTGCACTTGCAACCTAGGAGACAGCACCCAAGGACAGATGAAACAATTGGAACGCAAGAATCAAGCAAGTAGCCCCCATTTCTATGGGCTTACAGGAATGTTGTTATTGAGCCTAGCCACTTTTGCCCTTCCTCACATACAGCTAAGGGCTCTCAAAGCCCGCGTCATTTGCTTTCCCAGAAGGCTTGTTCTGCCCCTTCGTGACCACCACCTCCGTTACCAGCTGACCACTTTCACCTAAGCTTGACCAGTGCGGAGAACTCAAGGCTCCTCAACTCAGGACATCCTGAGCGTGAGAGCTTCAGCGGGGAAGACAGGCAGACTGGTGTGTGCTGGACAAAGACAGACACCTTCACCAGCTGTGTCTTGACTCATCGCTTTCTTTCCAAACTGCTTGTCTTGCAGCTCTTCTCCTAGCAATGCTTGTGGCCAGCCAGCATGTCACCGGCCCAGGTTCCTAATAGCTGGAGAGCCCGGCTACGGGCAAACTTCTCACTTGGCGCCTGCACTCTTACACGCGCTGGAGAGGTTTGCCGTTCACGTGCTGGACCTGCCGGCTCTCTTTGCTAGCAGCACGCCACCTGAAGAAAGATGCACACAGGTACCGCTTCTCTCTGCAGTCTCACAGCATTAATAGACTTCACGGGCTTAGCGGAGGCGGCCTGGCTTTCCTGTGCTTTCTGTGGTGTTTATGTTGTGCTGAAGGAACCCTTTTCTTGTACACTGAACAGCAGAGAAGCAGCATGTTGTGCAGGAGCATCTTTTCCATTGCAAGTGCCGCACAGTAAGGCTGTTGCTAGCAGCTCAGGGAGCTCCAAGATGCTCTTGAGAAACCTCTCTTCCTGGCAAGAGCTGCTGCTGCTGGCAGCGGGCTCCGCAGAGCTGTTTCCCTTGCCTCTTCAGGCTCTCTAGCTCCCAGGAGGCGCCTCTGCATCTGCCTGACTGCTGGTCATGCCCTTTCGCCAGCCTCCTTCTTTAGCAGACTGAACGGCAACCCCGGTTTGGGGCCAAAGAAAAGGGTTTCTTTTCTCTCAGCATACCACAGGTATGCTGCTACTCGCTTCAGTGGTCTTCCCCAAACTTCCTTCTTACTAGTTGGTCCGAGAAGCCCAGAGGACAGCACCCAGCATCATTTATATGCCACACATCCATGCCTGGTGGGAGGCTGCTGGAGTCACCTTGAGAGCTACGCTCACCACACTGCTAGAGCGCATTCCACCTTACGCTCCAGTGCTGTTGCTCGCTACTTCGGATGTTTGCCATGCAGATCTCCCGGAAGAGGTATTTCTGCCACCGCTTTGCCCGCTTTTCTCAGTCTCATGATAATTTATCACTCCCTGAAGTACCTCAATCCTGTGCCCTCCTAAGCACTTGGACATTGCTATTTCTAGGGCACCCTGCTGGCATCTCCTCCCTCGGGAGTTGCCACAAGGCTTCCAAGTGAAGGGCGGCAAGGCAAGGCAATCCACTGCAGGCCACCTAGGAGCTGGTGCGTGCCCTCCCTGGCCTCACTGGAACCTCGGCTCGCTGCCCTGAGCTTTCATCCTGGAGGTCTTCCTTACAGAAGACGCCCTCCAGTGCCGGGCTGACCCACTACAATCTTGCCGTGAAGGCCAAGAAGCAAACTTGTTCTAGTCTCCCCCTTATTCAAAGCATTCCTCGGCTTCCCTGAAAACAGTTTTCACCTGCTTGGAGTAGAGCACGAATCTGCGGGGGGCCTTAGGGCTGCACTGTCTTTTCTCCTCCCGCCTCAGGTGCAAGCTTTGTTTTCGGAGCTTTATGGAGAAGTCTTCAATGTCCAGCCACCCAGCAAGGAGGAAGGGAGAAAGCTTTTTGAGGACTTGCTTCTCCACCAAGCTGCTCCACCTGCTGCACCACAAAGGAGAGCAGGTGGGAACTGTCCTACACATAGAGCTTTGCCATCGGTAGCTTAGCAGCTCTTTGGCATGTGTTTGGGTATTTGATTTCCTGGCATGACTTTGTACTCTGCTTGTGTCGGACTGCCATCGCTTGGCTAACCTGTTCTGGTTGACTGAAGGTTGCCACGCACTGGAAGTCCTGCCTGTGGCATCCCCACCTGAGCCTCGACTGCTGGCGGAGGAGGAAGAGCGGCAGCTGGAGGAGCAAGAGGAGCACACATTGCCAGCGGTGCCTGCAGATGCCAGTACGCCCCTGCCTGGTGGCAAGTTCCCTCCTGTTTTCCTTTTTGTCTTGTTTTGCCTTGTGCACCAAGTAAGAGGACGATGCTCGATTTGGAAGACAGAACTGCTTAGGTAACGCTTTGGCTTGCTGCTTCTGCTATCTCTGTGCAGCTGTATGCAGACGAAAGCGAAGGCGGCCCACATCGCCCTCGGAGAGCCAGGCAGAGAAGAGGAGGAGATGGTCACCCGCTGCTGAGAAGGAAACTCACATCTGGCTCAGGGTAGGTTGCAGCTCGCTCATCTACCTTTCCTTCCCGCTCTGCTGCCGAGCCTGGAGCTCTCCAATATGCCAGCGGAGCTGCAGGCAGGGCCAACATGCAGCTAACACAACTGGAGCCTTGCTCTTTCTCTCAAGTAGGTCCAAGGAGCTCATTTCCTCCATGGAAATCCGGTGCCATGCTTAAGTCTGTTCCCTGACGTTTCACTCCTCCTTTATTTAGCGATACGAGAAAGTAGGATGAGAGTTGTGTTGGACTGCCTTCTTGTGTGTGTGTGAACACATCGAGAGCCTGCTCAGAAGATCTCGTGCTACTGTAAATGTCTACTGTCTGGCTTTTTTCTTCAGCAGCTGCTGAATGCTGTGGGCGAGGCAACCAAGGACTGCAGCATACGCCACCTCGAGAAACTCCATCTGCTGCTCAGCCAGTGTATTTACCACCACCGGCAGGACAATGACAAAACTCAGTTAATCGAGGTAATTTGCTAAGTAGAGCCAAGCAGCAATTGTATGCATCTACAGATCCTTTTATTTTCTCTAAAGAACTCAGCTACCGAGGGTTTGCGTTTGTCTTCCAGCTTATAGCTAGCTTGTCTTTGTTTGGTTGGTGACTATTATTATTTTTTATCTTCTTTTTTTTTGTTTTAGGAAATGAAGGAAGCAATTGAAAACTTCTCCCGTGCTCAGTAACGTGAAACTCAGAAAAGGGGCGTCTAGAATATATGAATAAAGCTCATGTCAATCCTTTGAAGGTGTCTTCCTGGCTGTTTTGCTATTGTTGCTCCTTCAGAAGCCTCGCAGTGCTGTTCAGAGGCCCCTCTTGCACCCCTCCATCCCATTCCCCCTCTTTCTTCCTCCTTGATCCCCTGCCCCACACATTGCTTACTCCGTTCTGCACGGGTCCCCCCGTGAACAACCCCAAATCCTCAGGACTCCTCATCACTTGCAAAGCCCAGGTTATCCCTCTCCCAGACTATGCCTGTAGTGGCCTCAGGGCCAGGTAAGTAGAGACTGGAGGCTTTTGGCCTTTGCCCTTGTCTGTTCTCCCTCGCCTGTCAGGTTCAGGTCTCTGTGGAGTTTTCTTCTCACTTGCCCCTTGGTCCTCGATCAGGTAACCTTAATGAAGCAGAGGCTCTCGCCAGCCACAAACCCTCCCAACGTCTCCCCAGCACTCTCCTGCTCGCCCCCTCCCCATGTTCCCCCAGCAACAAGGCTCAGCACCTTCTCCACAAAGGCACCTCAACGCACACGCGCGCACTGCACACACGCCCCAGTGCTCTCCTGAGGAAAAAAAAAAAAAAAAGCCCCTCGAGTGGTTATGTGTGGAAAAGACGAGGCATTGGCCAGGTGATGCTTCCAGGTAGCACCAGCGTGCGGAGGGCACAAGTAGGAAGGGGGTGCTGCCGAGCGTGCCCTTTGCAAGTGAACAAGCTCTTTCCTGAGCAGCTCTTGCTCCTTTCATTGAAGAGGCCAATTTCTGCTCTGCCAAGCAGAGAGAGGTTGACATCTCGGACACTTTGCCATGGCCTTCCCCCAGGCTTCGGACACCTCTGTACCACATACACGCAAGCGAGCGCTTCTTTGTCCCACTCCCGTTGCACTTGGGTGAGCAGAGGCACACGGACAGGAAGGTGACAGAAGGCTTGCCTACACATGGACCTGTCTTTGGTGGATGTTCTCCTCCCGAGCTGCGTGAATATGCTCTCCTGCAGAGACACGGGCATGCTTACACAACTCTCCGGCTCCGGAAGAGGCACCGGCGCCCTGAGCGGGCTGCCTTCCTGGGCTGTTGAAGCCAGGGGCTCTCGGCAGCCTTTCTGTCCCTGTTGGCTTTCTTGGGCTGCGCAGTCGTGTGCCTTGCAACCGCCTCGGTTGCCCCCTTGGCATCCTCCAGGCTCCTTTGGGCACCCTCAGATCCCTTCTCCGGGCACGCTCACGTGCTCTCTGCCCCTCTGCCTGTGCTCAGATCCCCTCTCTTCCCCTCATGCATGCTCAAGTCTCCTCTGGTCCTCTCCCTGCAGCCTCCCAGTCCTTCCATTTCCCTCTGCGAAGCACCTCCTCCACGGGGAACCCAAGCAGTGTGAGGGCGCTGCGAGTATTGTAGGCTGTGTGCGAGCATCACATTTTTCTTCTGCAAAATGAGTGACTTTGGACTGAAAATGGGGATTTCGGCTCATGAGGATCACATTTTTCAACCCTCCCCCCTCCCCCAAATTAGCACCCACCCCAAGCCCACTATTCCCAGTGGATGTCCCTAATGCAGAGGCTTTTTAGTGCCGAGGGAAAGAAATGACCATTGCCAAAAAGGGTTTGGGTTCTGCTTTGTTTTTCTTTTATTTTTCCCAGGCTTTGACACTGTTGGGACACATTCCTGGTGCATTTGTCTGAACGCAGTTCTCAGGGTGAGAGAGCAAACCCCTCTGCTGCTTCACTAGGCTCGGCCAGCTCCATGCTCGTGGCCTAGGGAAGCAACAGCTAGGGCTCGGCCCTTCCTGCCCACAAGATCACTGAGGGCAGTCACAGTCTTCCTCTGTGTTCATTCGGTTGCTCCCTTAGGCCTGCCTTCCTCAGCAGAGCCTCTCCTTGCCAGCAGGTGTAGCCCAGCATCCCCGAGGTGGGGACATGGCAGGGCTGGAAGGCCTGAGGGGAGCCCCAGCCTGGGGAAGCCCTCCTGTGGCTGCGCCTGCCCCCTGGCGGCCTCGGGGAGTGGGCAGGGAGGTGGGGGCATCTCCCCTAAAGTGCCCCAGGCAGCTCCCCTTCCCCTTGCAGGGCCCATCTTGGCAGGGCCTGGCCGGTCAATGCGTCCCTGCAGCCCCTCTGTGACATGGGCTGGGGCAGGACGCAGTGAGCGCATCACAGCAACAGCTTCCCCCTGCCCACATCGCCCCGGGAGCCTGAGCTGAGCCCACGCGCTTGGCGGTGCTCTCGCTACTGCTCTGCTCTGCTCTGCTCTGCTCTGGAGGAGCTGCTGGGCCGGGAGCAGGAGGAGGCGAGAGGAGGTGGTGGGACAGCGCGAGACGCTGTTTGGTGAGGTTCCCAGCAGGACGTTGGAGAGCAGCGGCTTCTCCTGGCCGCAAGACCTATTTGGACTAACTCGGGAGGCTGCGAATTCCCTCTGGGCCCCTAGGGAAGTCCTCTGGCCTGCTGGAAATTGCCCGCTGTGGGAGCCCCTCCATTATAGGGCGCTGTCGGGGCTGCACAACTTCCACGCTTAGAATCTTGGCTCCCCAGCAACACGTCCACCCCCGTGTCACTCGTGCCTCCTCAGCTGTGGTGAGAGGACCTTTGGCCCTTGCTCCAATAACTGCCTCCTCCTTTGCTGCTGCCAACACAGGTTTCTCCTGTGACGAGTGTTCATGTAGCTGTGGGTTTCGGAGTTACGCTTGTGCTCCTTGGTATGGTGGAGCCAACCTGGTTGGCAGGAGTGTTTTGTGCAGTCATGGCTACTCCAGTCTTTGAGGACTGAGAGGGTGCGTGAGAGGAGGAATCATAAAGGTGCTTCATGTCTGCAGAAGCTGCAGGCAGCTCCTGCGTAACTCCCTGCTGCTGGCTGAGGTTTTGCATTATCATTCCAACTAGACCTTCCGACTACTGGCTCTCGTGTCTACGGGCTCAGCAATTTCTCTAGTGTCTTGTGAACCAAACACTTGCTTCACTTTCAGCAGATTTCCCTTGTCCTCTTCAGCAGTTTTCATTGCCTGAGAAACTGCCTCAGGAGTAAAGAGCTTCTCTTGCATGCTTCCAAAAGTTGACATGTGCTTCATATGCTGCTTGAGCTCAGGTTCGGAGGAAGCATGGACCTCAGGCAGACTGAAGGAGTCCTTGCAGAAGAAGTCAAAACGTCTTTACCTTCCTCTTTCTCAGTAAGTTCTGTCTTCCACCCAGCACTCTGATGCCCTTGCACTTTTCACGCAGCTGAACAAACGCCTTCCAAAGTGCACTGCGCTCCACAAGAGCCTCTGTCTTTGCTCCCTGTAGGCGTGCTATAGCCTGAGAGAAAGGAAATCATCTGTCATATGCTATCAAGCTCCACTGGAAAGTACGTTAGAGGCAGCCTTTCTCGGAAGGGCTAATTCCCCACGCCTAAGCGGGGACATGAAAATGTCCGTGCGCACAGCGCAGTCCCAAAGTAGAGCTAGCTTCTGTCATTGTAGGGCCATCAAAGGCAGGTGAACGCCACACAGGGGAAGATGGCCGCGACTCTCCCAAGGACTATTACCTTCGACCCCGGAACGCCGTCGTCCAGTACCAAGAGCCATCGGAATGTGGGTTACAGGCACCGTTGGCCTGAAGGGCTGGTTGCTTCTGATTAAGGGTGGGGGAGTAGAACTTCTGGAATGAGAAGGTACATAGGCAGAGACAAACCAGAAATGATGCCTGGGCACTGTAATTACAGGGTCCTCAGAAGACGAGCAGACAGAGGATGATGGCGAAGGTACTCCCCGGGCACCTCACCTCAGGCAAACTGCTGAGGACACTCCCGCTCCCCGGGAAGGTAGGCTAGATGCAGAGCCTCTCTGAAGGGCTCGTTGCTTGTGTGTAAGTGGGATACAGGGTGGGCAATGCAAATGCATACACACACAGACCAATCAGAAGCTCTGTCTAGGCTCTGTGATTACAGGGGCAACGCGGGAAGGTGAAGGCCGGCAAGGGGAAGATGGCAAAGGTCCCTGGAAGCAGTATAACCTTCGAGCCAGGAAGACTGTTGCCTACTACCAGGAGGCATTGGAAGGTAGGTTCCACGCACAGTTTCTCGGGAGAGCTGATTTCTTGTGCAGAGTGGGCTCCACGTGGCTAAAGGAAAACAACTGTCATTGACATGCCCTGCCTTCATTCTGCAGGTCAGGCTCTCCCTTTGTCATTGAGATGCCTGTATCCTGTGCATGTTGCGTTTCTTGGCCGGCGTGCAGGCTCATTGCTGCTTTTTGTTTCTTCAGGCCCATCTTCTGAAGTCAGACAAAGAGCTGCGTCTCGCCGTGCCCGGTCACGAAGCCCGTGCTGCAGAAGAACGAGCAGGTCGGTGTATGGCTAGTGATAGTTCTCAGGGAGCCGTAGCGGTGCCTCTCCCATCACTGAGTAACACTTGTAAAGCTTTCCCGAGGGACGGTCACGAGGGGAAAATCACAGCATTGTAGCTGTGACAGTCGGAGGGTCTAGAGGAAGCAAGGCTTTTCCTCTGGGAGAGAAGATAGCTTTCATTAGCCAAGAGCTTGTAAAAAGGCAGGATTTGGGGGGGGGGGGGGGGGGGGAAGGAGCCAGTGATGAAGGATGAGGGTGGAGGTCCTGGCTGAGACTGGGTAACTGAAGCCAGAAGCCCCTGCCACAAATCGTCAGTAGACAATTTCATGGTGAAGTAGAACAATGATTTTCTTAACCCAGGTAGGCAATTTAGTGAGACCTAGAGGGAGAGTGTCTTGCTACGCTTGAGTAAAATGTCAGTCTCTTCTGTCCCATGATTGAAAATAGGTCAGTTTAAATTGGACAGGTGGCTCGAACCAAATTCTTCTTGCCTCTGAGAAATGAATATAGCTTCACAACATCCACGTTTATGCCAGTGTATAAGTGCTTCCACACTCTCTTGCAACAGGAAAAGCGCAGCTATCCCTCTACCTGCAGGTTCATTTAGAAAGCCCCTTGCCCTTTCTCCTTCTTGCACAACAGGGGTCTTCCCCTACACTCTGGGAAGGATGAACGCGAGGGAAAGCACGCGGAGGGAAGGAAAACGGGAACCAGCCTGCCGCAAGTGGACCCAGTGCAAACCGAGAGTTCGGTGAGGAGTGGGAACTCACTGAGGCGGTGGGGACCTTTCCAGTGTTCATGAGAACCTTCCTGACTGTGGCTGTCAACAGCTCCCGTGCTTCACGGTTTACTCTCGGGGAACTGCCAGGTCATCCTGAACCTTCCCTTTGGGCTGGCATAGGATACATTGGGAGGAAGGCTTTTTTGGCTAGGCTGCAGCTTTCTCTGACCTCTGACACGTCTCCTCTTGAATGTTTCCCTAGGTATGCTTTGATGGTGTCGGTGGTCTCGCTGACCACATTGCCGCTTTAAAGGAGATGGTGCTGTTTCCCTTGCTTTACCCCGAGTTCTTTGAGCGATTCCAAATCCGACCCCCCAGGTAACACACGCTGCCTTAGAACTACAACATGCTAATTGCGCTCTTCTCCGGAGAACATGAAGCGCAGGTGCCAGCACACCTGTGTGCTTCCACATTTCTGCCCGGGCACAGTTTGCCCAGTGGCAGTAAACAGGAATTCCTTACAAATGGCTTACGCCCAGGCTAGACCTACTTTCACACCACAAGCAATGCTTTGTTGCAGTCAAAGGCTTGCTGTCCAGGGCTGTCAAAGCTGAAGACGCTGCAGAAGGCTCCTGGTTTAAGAAGGTGGCTTTGGGAGTGCTTCTGCTGGTTGGCTTCTGAGTGTTTTGGAAAAGTCCCCTTGACTAGTTTATAAGCGGGAAGGCACGAGGTCCGGCAAGTCACCTCTAAGCTGTTGTTTGACAGACCTGCTGACTTCCCGCCTCCCTCTCTTTGTAAGGCTCAGTCAAAGAGCTTCCGACTTTTTCCACCAGAAAGACAGGCTTTGTTTGCTCTCAAATCTTGCCTCTTGGGAACACTGGCACCTGTCTGGACTTTCCTCCCACTGGAGCTCTTCCTGCGCTCTAATACTGCAAGTGTTCTGGTCAGGCGGGAAGGCTGCTTTGCTTTCAGGACGGCGGTTGCCACAGGCACTTTCCCATGTCTTTTTATTGTAGCTACGGACATCTCTTTTTGTCATGTTGCAGAGGCTGTCTGTTCTGTGGGCCACCAGGCACTGGAAAGACACTGGTGGCTCGAGCGCTCGCAAATGAATGTAGGCAGGGAGACAAGAGAATAGCCTTCTTTGTGAGAAAAGGTGCCGACTGCCTCAGTCAATGGGTCGGAGAATCCGAGCGGCAGCTCCGCTCCTTATTTGAGCAGGTAAGGAGGAAATAGGTTGGGCCAGAGTTGTACCTGTACTTGTCCGCGGTGGACGTCTGTCAGCAGAACTCGGCCTCCTGCCTAGTTTGGCCGTGTCTCCTGTTGACATGGGAACATCAGTGTTCCCTTCTCCCGTGCCGTCCGGCTTGGCCTGAAGGGCTGGAAACCTTGCAGATGGGTTGGGGCCAGCACAGGCTCCGTGCCTTTGCAGCCACAAGGATCATCCTGCGTGTTCTTGCTGAGTAGGGCTGTGTTTTACATACACTCAGTAGCCCTGCATCTGTGCTTCCCTTCCAGGCCTATGAGAAGCGGCCTTCGATTATTTTCTTCGATGAGATCGACGGTCTGGCTCCTGTGCGCTCCAGTCACCAAGATCAGATTCACAGGTACCACCTTTTCCTTGCATTGCCACGTAATCGGCTTCGTTTCCTTTCCCGAGGGAAAAAGACCCAGCTGGTCCCCTGGAGATGACACACGCACTTCTTCTGAACTCCTCTAGTACCATGACACAGAGGTTCACAGGATTTTAAAGACAAGAGTTGAAATCGAGTCCCTAAGCTTGGTTTCTGGACAAGGCCTCTCTTGCCTTACCTCGGTGTTTGGGGCCTACCATGAGTCCTTTCCCTAATCAACAGCTCTTCCAGAAAAGCTTATCCTTTTTGAGTGACGTGACTTTGGAGAAAGTCGGGCGGCATGTAACAGCAGCTACTAAACCAGGCAATCCAACAACATTTCCTTGCCAGTTCAATTGTCACCACGCTGCTGGCACTCATGGATGGCTTAGACAGCAGAGGCGAGGTCGTGGTCATCGGCGCCACCAACAGGCCAGACTCCCTGGATCCTGCTTTGCGAAGGCCTGGCCGCTTTGACAGGGAGTTCCTTTTCACCTTGCCAAACAGACAGGTAAGGCTCTTCCAGCAACCTTCCTGCTACGGTGCCAAGGCCTCTCTTTACAAGAACACCCTGTTGCCACACACTGTCTCCGAGAGGGAGGAAGCAAAGAGGTGCCCTACGTGCTGGAGACCTCCCTGTTCCCCGAGCAGAACTGGGAGGGAGGCTGCAAACAGGAGTTTCACGGAGCCTGGAGCACACGGGCTTTCTTCCTCGCCCAAGCGGTTGCGCTTGGCTTCGTTCCTTAGTCCACCCAGGCCCTTGCCTCCTGAAGTTGCCTCCTCGCTCTCACTCCTCCACTTGGGAGAAGCTTAGGTGAAAGCTTGTGCTTGAGTGTGGCCGCGCTGGGAATCCTGGGAGCCGCCCAGGAGCATTTAGGGAGCTGCCATTGTAACTGGTCTGAGCAGGCAGCTGGATGGAGACGGGAAGGACACTGCCCAGATGCAACACTGGGGAAGCTTTCTAGTGGCAAGGCTTGGGACGCTTGCAGTTCTTTGGCAACATCCAAGCAGGGACCACAGAGCTACAGAGCAACCAGAAGTAACTGTTTCCTTTAGAAAATAGAAACTCCAGGAGAAAGTGGAGCCCCGGCTTTGGTGCTTTCTTTCCTTTTCTTTTTTTTTTTTTTTCCCCCCCCTCTTGGCTATCCCAGATTCTTTTTTCTTGAGTTAGCGTGTGGGGAGCGGAGAGGAAGGAGAAACACATTATTGGATCGAAGGCTCGTAACAATGCACAACACAGTAAGAAAACAGGAAAGAAACAGGAAAACAGGAAAGAAACAGGAAACACTTCCCTGAATCTCTGGCAAAGGTCGGAGATGAGCATAGGCACAGCTTGACGTTTGCTCGTTCAGGGGTAGAGGTTTGAGTCAGAATTATTGTTTCTCCTACTGTAGTTACTCCTCCTACCTACTGGGGAAGTACTGAGCTTCGAGAAGCAGGCAGTGTGTTACTAGAATGCACACATTTCTTAACTTTAGCAGAGGAAGACAAGCAAGTACGGGAATGTGACAGTGGGGCTTTTGCGGATGTTTCTTTTGTTTCTGAGAAAAAGGTTGCAGACAAGCCCAAATGTAACCATCTGGCTTGTAGGCTCGCAAAGAGATTTTCAGGATCCACACGAGAGGCTGGAGCCCAAAGCCATCGGACACGCTGCTTGAAGAGCTGGCTGAAACATGTGTCGGTAAGATGAAAAAGCGCTCCGAGTTCCTGCCTCTGACTGGGTCCTGACAGCGTCTGAGCTTGTGCCAGGCAGTAGCCAAGCTCCCGAGCCTTCCCTTCCCTTGTCTCTCACCACACGGGAGGCTGTGCCTCCCAGAACGGAGCGTCCCTTGGCAAAGCCTGTCCTTGGCTCCTCTGAGCTGCCTGAGACTGACGGACCTTTTGCTTCTGCTCTGCTGAATTAGGATACTGTGGGGCCGACATTCAAGCCCTCTGCGCTGAAGCTGCCCTCTGCGCTCTCCATCGCCACTATCCCCACATCTACACCAGCAGTCAGAAGCTGCAGATCAACGTGGCTTCCATTGAGATCACTGCAACCGATTTTGTGCTGGCTATGCAGAAGACTGCACCAGCTTCACAGAGGGCCGTGGCTTCCCCCGGGCAACCACTCCCACCCGCCTCCAAGCCACTGCTTCAGAACACGCTAGAGAGGCTCCTAAAAGGCGTGCAGAGGGTATTTCCCCACGCAGCCCTTGCACTCCAGAAGCACCAACAGCCAGGTAGGGCCGTTACGTTCACTGCCGTCAGCCTCTCCCAAAGCAAACCCTGCTAGTTTGCGCCAACAACAGAAAGAAACCCTTGCGGCAGGCGGAGGGTAAATGGAATGAACGGTAGAGAGGGCAGAGCTGGGAACTCCTCCCGGTTCACAGCAAGGGAACTATGCGTTCTCCACTGAAGCAGCCAGCTTCTGGAGGTTGTCAGCATCATCTTTCCTGGGGTTTGGCACTGATTTAAGGCTTGAAAGAGGAGGCAATATGAGGGAGTGTTAGGCCGTGCCCTTCCCTTCCTTTCCACACTGGGAGTGTGGGCTCCCGCTGCAGAAAGAAGTGGCCTTGCTGGCTGCTTTAGGTGTCCAGGAACTGCGGAAGGGCTTCCTGCTTGTCCTCTAGCTGTACTGTAAGGAGAAGAGGAGTTTTTGCCACCAGTAAAACATAGCTTAGGCAAAGGCAGACAGTTTGGGGGAAATGGCATTATTCCGTGTATGCCCAGGCAGTGAAGACATACAAGGCAGTGGGTTTCAGCCCTCAGTTAGAAGCTGGCTTAGTGCAAGGGAGGGCTGCAGACCTTCAGGAGAGTTAACAAGCCTCTCTTACCTTCTCACGGTACCAATCCTTCTGTAGAAAACGCCTGCATGGAGAGTGAGGAGGCATCACCTTCTGGACAGCAAAAGGAAACCTTCCTCCACTTTAACAGGTTGTTAAACTGCCCGCGACCTTTTGAGTGAAATGCTTCTGATTGATTGCTGGGGCTTTCCCAAGTGTCTTGGCGGTTGCAGGTGGGAGGGGTGGTAGATGAGGGAGGAAAGAAGACCTTGCCCAGGGTGTCTGGTATCCAAAACTGCAAGAAGCAAGCACAGAGATAGAACTAGGTGCTACAGTTGTAAGAAAGCAAGGAGCTGCAGCCGATCAAGCTGAAGGGGGCAGCCTCCTTTTCCTCCCCCAAAGACATCCACAGACATTAGGGCATGCTGCCCTAATTTCATGCACGCTATTCCTCAAGGAGAGTTGCACTTGCAACCTAGGAGACAGCACCCAAGGACAGATGAAACAATTGGAACGCAAGAATCAAGCAAGTAGCCCCCATTTCTATGGGCTTACAGGAATGTTGTTATTGAGCCTAGCCACTTTTGCCCTTCCTCACATACAGCTAAGGGCTCTCAAAGCCCGTGTCATTTGCTTTCCCAGAAGGCTTGTTCTGCCCCTTCGTGACCACCACCTCCGTTACCAGCTGACCACTTTCACCTAAGCTTGACCAGTGCGGAGAACTCAAGGCTCCTCAACTCAGGACATCCTGAGCGTGAGAGCTTCAGCGGGGAAGACAGGCAGACTGGTGTGTGCTGGACAAAGACAGACACCTTCACCAGCTGTGTCTTGACTCATCGCTTTCTTTCCAAACTGCTTGTCTTGCAGCTCTTCTCCTAGCAATGCTTGTGGCCAGCCAGCATGTCACCGGCCCAGGTTCCTAATAGCTGGAGAGCCCGGCTACGGGCAAACTTCTCACTTGGCGCCTGCACTCTTACACGCGCTGGAGAGGTTTGCCGTTCACGTGCTGGACCTGCCGGCTCTCTTTGCTAGCAGCACGCCACCTGAAGAAAGATGCACACAGGTACCGCTTCTCTCTGCAGTCTCACAGCATTAATAGACTTCACGGGCTTAGCGGAGGCGGCCTGGCTTTCCTGTGCTTTCTGTGGTGTTTATGTTGTGCTGAAGGAACCCTTTTCTTGTACACTGAACAGCAGAGAAGCAGCATGTTGTGCAGGAGCATCTTTTCCATTGCAAGTGCCGCACAGTAAGGCTGTTGCTAGCAGCTCAGGGAGCTCCAAGATGCTCTTGAGAAACCTCTCTTCCTGGCAAGAGCTGCTGCTGCTGGCAGCGGGCTCCGCAGAGCTGTTTCCCTTGCCTCTTCAGGCTCTCTAGCTCCCAGGAGGCGCCTCTGCATCTGCCTGACTGCTGGTCATGCCCTTTCGCCAGCCTCCTTCTTTAGCAGACTGAACGGCAACCCCGGTTTGGGGCCAAAGAAAAGGGTTTCTTTTCTCTCAGCATACCACAGGTATGCTGCTACTCGCTTCAGTGGTCTTCCCCAAACTTCCTTCTTACTAGTTGGTCCGAGAAGCCCAGAGGACAGCACCCAGCATCATTTATATGCCACACATCCATGCCTGGTGGGAGGCTGCTGGAGTCACCTTGAGAGCTACGCTCACCACACTGCTAGAGCGCATTCCACCTTACGCTCCAGTGCTGTTGCTCGCTACTTCGGATGTTTGCCATGCAGATCTCCCGGAAGAGGTATTTCTGCCACCGCTTTGCCCGCTTTTCTCAGTCTCATGATAATTTATCACTCCCTGAAGTACCTCAATCCTGTGCCCTCCTAAGCACTTGGACATTGCTATTTCTAGGGCACCCTGCTGGCATCTCCTCCCTCGGGAGTTGCCACAAGGCTTCCAAGTGAAGGGCGGCAAGGCAAGGCAATCCACTGCAGGCCACCTAGGAGCTGGTGCGTGCCCTCCCTGGCCTCACTGGAACCTCGGCTCGCTGCCCTGAGCTTTCATCCTGGAGGTCTTCCTTACAGAAGACGCCCTCCAGTGCCGGGCTGACCCACTACAATCTTGCCGTGAAGGCCAAGAAGCAAACTTGTTCTAGTCTCCCCCTTATTCAAAGCATTCCTCGGCTTCCCTGAAAACAGTTTTCACCTGCTTGGAGTAGAGCACGAATCTGCGGGGGGCCTTAGGGCTGCACTGTCTTTTCTCCTCCCGCCTCAGGTGCAAGCTTTGTTTTCGGAGCTTTATGGAGAAGTCTTCAATGTCCAGCCACCCAGCAAGGAGGAAGGGAGAAAGCTTTTTGAGGACTTGCTTCTCCACCAAGCTGCTCCACCTGCTGCACCACAAAGGAGAGCAGGTGGGAACTGTCCTACACATAGAGCTTTGCCATCGGTAGCTTAGCAGCTCTTTGGCATGTGTTTGGGTATTTGATTTCCTGGCATGACTTTGTACTCTGCTTGTGTCGGACTGCCATCGCTTGGCTAACCTGTTCTGGTTGACTGAAGGTTGCCACGCACTGGAAGTCCTGCCTGTGGCATCCCCACCTGAGCCTCGACTGCTGGCGGAGGAGGAAGAGCGGCAGCTGGAGGAGCAAGAGGAGCACACATTGCCAGCGGTGCCTGCAGATGCCAGTACGCCCCTGCCTGGTGGCAAGTTCCCTCCTGTTTTCCTTTTTGTCTTGTTTTGCCTTGTGCACCAAGTAAGAGGACGATGCTCGATTTGGAAGACAGAACTGCTTAGGTAACGCTTTGGCTTGCTGCTTCTGCTATCTCTGTGCAGCTGTATGCAGACGAAAGCGAAGGCGGCCCACATCGCCCTCGGAGAGCCAGGCAGAGAAGAGGAGGAGATGGTCACCCGCTGCTGAGAAGGAAACTCACATCTGGCTCAGGGTAGGTTGCAGCTCGCTCATCTACCTTTCCTTCCCGCTCTGCTGCCGAGCCTGGAGCTCTCCAATATGCCAGCGGAGCTGCAGGCAGGGCCAACATGCAGCTAACACAACTGGAGCCTTGCTCTTTCTCTCAAGTAGGTCCAAGGAGCTCATTTCCTCCATGGAAATCCGGTGCCATGCTTAAGTCTGTTCCCTGACGTTTCACTCCTCCTTTATTTAGCGATACGAGAAAGTAGGATGAGAGTTGTGTTGGACTGCCTTCTTGTGTGTGTGTGAACACATCGAGAGCCTGCTCAGAAGATCTCGTGCTACTGTAAATGTCTACTGTCTGGCTTTTTTCTTCAGCAGCTGCTGAATGCTGTGGGCGAGGCAACCAAGGACTGCAGCATACGCCACCTCGAGAAACTCCATCTGCTGCTCAGCCAGTGTATTTACCACCACCGGCAGGACAATGACAAAACTCAGTTAATCGAGGTAATTTGCTAAGTAGAGCCAAGCAGCAATTGTATGCATCTACAGATCCTTTTATTTTCTCTAAAGAACTCAGCTACCGAGGGTTTGCGTTTGTCTTCCAGCTTATAGCTAGCTTGTCTTTGTTTGGTTGGTGACTATTATTATTTTTTATCTTCTTTTTTTTTGTTTTAGGAAATGAAGGAAGCAATTGAAAACTTCTCCCGTGCTCAGTAACGTGAAACTCAGAAAAGGGGCGTCTAGAATATATGAATAAAGCTCATGTCAATCCTTTGAAGGTGTCTTCCTGGCTGTTTTGCTATTGTTGCTCCTTCAGAAGCCTCGCAGTGCTGTTCAGAGGCCCCTCTTGCACCCCTCCATCCCATTCCCCCTCTTTCTTCCTCCTTGATCCCCTGCCCCACACATTGCTTACTCCGTTCTGCACGGGTCCCCCCGTGAACAACTCCAAATCCTCAGGACTCCTCATCACTTGCAAAGCCCAGGTTATCCCTCTCCCAGACTATGCCTGTAGTGGCCTCAGGGCCAGGTAAGTAGAGACTGGAGGCTTTTGGCCTTTGCCCTTGTCTGTTCTCCCTCGCCTGTCAGGTTCAGGTCTCTGTGGAGTTTTCTTCTCACTTGCCCCTTGGTCCTCGATCAGGTAACCTTAATGAAGCAGAGGCTCTCGCCAGCCACAAACCCTCCCAACGTCTCCCCAGCACTCTCCTGCTCGCCCCCTCCCCATGTTCCCCCAGCAACAAGGCTCAGCACCTTCTCCACAAAGGCACCTCAACGCACACGCGCGCACTGCACACACGCCCCAGTGCTCTCCTGAGGAAAAAAAAAAAAAAAGCCCCTCGAGTGGTTATGTGTGGAAAAGACGAGGCATTGGCCAGGTGATGCTTCCAGGTAGCACCAGCGTGCGGAGGGCACAAGTAGGAAGGGGGTGCTGCCGAGCGTGCCCTTTGCAAGTGAACAAGCTCTTTCCTGAGCAGCTCTTGCTCCTTTCATTGAAGAGGCCAATTTCTGCTCTGCCAAGCAGAGAGAGGTTGACATCTCGGACACTTTGCCATGGCCTTCCCCCAGGCTTCGGACACCTCTGTACCACATACACGCAAGCGAGCGCTTCTTTGTCCCACTCCCGTTGCACTTGGGTGAGCAGAGGCACACGGACAGGAAGGTGACAGAAGGCTTGCCTACACATGGACCTGTCTTTGGTGGATGTTCTCCTCCCGAGCTGCGTGAATATGCTCTCCTGCAGAGACACGGGCATGCTTACACAACTCTCCGGCTCCGGAAGAGGCACCGGCGCCCTGAGCGGGCTGCCTTCCTGGGCTGTTGAAGCCAGGGGCTCTCGGCAGCCTTTCTGTCCCTGTTGGCTTTCTTGGGCTGCGCAGTCGTGTGCCTTGCAACCGCCTCGGTTGCCCCCTTGGCATCCTCCAGGCTCCTTTGGGCACCCTCATATCCCTTCTCCGGGCACGCTCACGTGCTCTCTGCCCCTCTGCCTGTGCTCAGATCCCCTCTCTTCCCCTCATGCATGCTCAAGTCTCCTCTGGTCCTCTCCCTGCAGCCTCCCAGTCCTTCCATTTCCCTCTGCGAAGCACCTCCTCCACGGGGAACCCAAGCAGTGTGAGGGCGCTGCGAGTATTGTAGGCTGTGTGCGAGCATCACATTTTTCTTCTGCAAAATGAGTGACTTTGGACTGAAAATGGGGATTTCAGCTCATGAGGATCACATTTTTCAACCCTCCCCCCTCCCCCAAATTAGCACCCACCCCAAGCCCACTATTCCCAGTGGATGTCCCTAATGCAGAGGCTTTTTAGTGCCGAGGGAAAGAAATGACCATTGCCAAAAAGGGTTTGGGTTCTGCTTTGTTTTTCTTTTATTTTTCCCAGGCTTTGACACTGTTGGGACACATTCCTGGTGCATTTGTCTGAACGCAGTTCTCAGGGTGAGAGAGCAAACCCCTCTGCTGCTTCACTAGGCTCGGCCAGCTCCATGCTCGTGGCCTAGGGAAGCAACAGCTAGGGCTCGGCCCTTCCTGCCCACAAGATCACTGAGGGCAGTCACAGTCTTCCTCTGTGTTCATTCGGTTGCTCCCTTAGGCCTGCCTTCCTCAGCAGAGCCTCTCCTTGCCAGCAGGTGTAGCCCAGCATCCCCGAGGTGGGGACATGGCAGGGCTGGAAGGCCTGAGGGGAGCCCCAGCCTGGGGAAGCCCTCCTGTGGCTGCGCCTGCCCCCTGGCGGCCTCGGGGAGTGGGCAGGGAGGTGGGGGCATCTCCCCTAAAGTGCCCCAGGCAGCTCCCCTTCCCCTTGCAGGGCCCATCTTGGCAGGGCCTGGCCGGTCAATGCGTCCCTGCAGCCCCTCTGTGACATGGGCTGGGGCAGGACGCAGTGAGCGCATCACAGCAACAGCTTCCCCCTGCCCACATCGCCCCGGGAGCCTGAGCTGAGCCCACGCGCTTGGCGGTGCTCTCGCTACTGCTCTGCTCTGCTCTGCTCTGCTCTGGAGGAGCTGCTGGGCCGGGAGCAGGAGGAGGCGAGAGGAGGTGGTGGGACAGCGCGAGACGCTGTTTGGTGAGGTTCCCAGCAGGACGTTGGAGAGCAGCGGCTTCTCCTGGCCGCAAGACCTATTTGGACTAACTCGGGAGGCTGCGAATTCCCTCTGGGCCCCTAGGGAAGTCCTCTGGCCTGCTGGAAATTGCCCGCTGTGGGAGCCCCTCCATTATAGGGCGCTGTCGGGGCTGCACAACTTCCACGCTTAGAATCTTGGCTCCCCAGCAACACGTCCACCCCCGTGTCACTCGTGCCTCCTCAGCTGTGGTGAGAGGACCTTTGGCCCTTGCTCCAATAACTGCCTCCTCCTTTGCTGCTGCCAACACAGGTTTCTCCTGTGACGAGTGTTCATGTAGCTGTGGGTTTCGGAGTTACGCTTGTGCTCCTTGGTATGGTGGAGCCAACCTGGTTGGCAGGAGTGTTTTGTGCAGTCATGGCTACTCCAGTCTTTGAGGACTGAGAGGGTGCGTGAGAGGAGGAATCATAAAGGTGCTTCATGTCTGCAGAAGCTGCAGGCAGCTCCTGCGTAACTCCCTGCTGCTGGCTGAGGTTTTGCATTATCATTCCAACTAGACCTTCCGACTACTGGCTCTCGTGTCTACGGGCTCAGCAATTTCTCTAGTGTCTTGTGAACCAAACACTTGCTTCACTTTCAGCAGATTTCCCTTGTCCTCTTCAGCAGTTTTCATTGCCTGAGAAACTGCCTCAGGAGTAAAGAGCTTCTCTTGCATGCTTCCAAAAGTTGACATGTGCTTCATATGCTGCTTGAGCTCAGGTTCGGAGGAAGCATGGACCTCAGGCAGACTGAAGGAGTCCTTGCAGAAGAAGTCAAAACGTCTTTACCTTCCTCTTTCTCAGTAAGTTCTGTCTTCCACCCAGCACTCTGATGCCCTTGCACTTTTCACGCAGCTGAACAAACGCCTTCCAAAGTGCACTGCGCTCCACAAGAGCCTCTGTCTTTGCTCCCTGTAGGCGTGCTATAGCCTGAGAGAAAGGAAATCATCTGTCATATGCTATCAAGCTCCACTGGAAAGTACGTTAGAGGCAGCCTTTCTCGGAAGGGCTAATTCCCCACGCCTAAGCGGGGACATGAAAATGTCCGTGCGCACAGCGCAGTCCCAAAGTAGAGCTAGCTTCTGTCATTGTAGGGCCATCAAAGGCAGGTGAACGCCACACAGGGGAAGATGGCCGCGACTCTCCCAAGGACTATTACCTTCGACCCCGGAACGCCGTCGTCCAGTACCAAGAGCCATCGGAATGTGGGTTACAGGCACCGTTGGCCTGAAGGGCTGGTTGCTTCTGATTAAGGGTGGGGGAGTAGAACTTCTGGAATGAGAAGGTACATAGGCAGAGACAAACCAGAAACGATGCCTGGGCACTGTAATTACAGGGTCCTCAGAAGACGAGCAGACAGAGGATGATGGCGAAGGTACTCCCCGGGCACCTCACCTCAGGCAAACTGCTGAGGACACTCCCGCTCCCCGGGAAGGTAGGCTAGATGCAGAGCCTCTCTGAAGGGCTCGTTGCTTGTGTGTAAGTGGGATACAGGGTGGGCAATGCAAATGCATACACACACAGACCAATCAGAAGCTCTGTCTAGGCTCTGTGATTACAGGGGCAACGCGGGAAGGTGAAGGCCGGCAAGGGGAAGATGGCAAAGGTCCCTGGAAGCAGTATAACCTTCGAGCCAGGAAGACTGTTGCCTACTACCAGGAGGCATTGGAAGGTAGGTTCCACGCACAGTTTCTCGGGAGAGCTGATTTCTTGTGCAGAGTGGGCTCCACGTGGCTAAAGGAAAACAACTGTCATTGACATGCCCTGCCTTCATTCTGCAGGTCAGGCTCTCCCTTTGTCATTGAGATGCCTGTATCCTGTGCATGTTGCGTTTCTTGGCCGGCGTGCAGGCTCATTGCTGCTTTTTGTTTCTTCAGGCCCATCTTCTGAAGTCAGACAAAGAGCTGCGTCTCGCCGTGCCCGGTCACGAAGCCCGTGCTGCAGAAGAACGAGCAGGTCGGTGTATGGCTAGTGATAGTTCTCAGGGAGCCGTAGCGGTGCCTCTCCCATCACTGAGTAACACTTGTAAAGCTTTCCCGAGGGACGGTCACGAGGGGAAAATCACAGCATTGTAGCTGTGACAGTCGGAGGGTCTAGAGGAAGCAAGGCTTTTCCTCTGGGAGAGAAGATAGCTTTCATTAGCCAAGAGCTTGTAAAAAGGCAGGATTTGGGGGGGGGGGGGGGGGGAAGGAGCCAGTGATGAAGGATGAGGGTGGAGGTCCTGGCTGAGACTGGGTAACTGAAGCCAGAAGCCCCTGCCACAAATCGTCAGTAGACAATTTCATGGTGAAGTAGAACAATGATTTTCTTAACCCAGGTAGGCAATTTAGTGAGACCTAGAGGGAGAGTGTCTTGCTACGCTTGAGTAAAATGTCAGTCTCTTCTGTCCCATGATTGAAAATAGGTCAGTTTAAATTGGACAGGTGGCTCGAACCAAATTCTTCTTGCCTCTGAGAAATGAATATAGCTTCACAACATCCACGTTTATGCCAGTGTATAAGTGCTTCCACACTCTCTTGCAACAGGAAAAGCGCAGCTATCCCTCTACCTGCAGGTTCATTTAGAAAGCCCCTTGCCCTTTCTCCTTCTTGCACAACAGGGGTCTTCCCCTACACTCTGGGAAGGATGAACGCGAGGGAAAGCACGCGGAGGGAAGGAAAACGGGAACCAGCCTGCCGCAAGTGGACCCAGTGCAAACCGAGAGTTCGGTGAGGAGTGGGAACTCACTGAGGCGGTGGGGACCTTTCCAGTGTTCATGAGAACCTTCCTGACTGTGGCTGTCAACAGCTCCCGTGCTTCACGGTTTACTCTCGGGGAACTGCCAGGTCATCCTGAACCTTCCCTTTGGGCTGGCATAGGATACATTGGGAGGAAGGCTTTTTTGGCTAGGCTGCAGCTTTCTCTGACCTCTGACACGTCTCCTCTTGAATGTTTCCCTAGGTATGCTTTGATGGTGTCGGTGGTCTCGCTGACCACATTGCCGCTTTAAAGGAGATGGTGCTGTTTCCCTTGCTTTACCCCGAGTTCTTTGAGCGGTTCCAAATCCGACCCCCCAGGTAACACACGCTGCCTTAGAACTACAACATGCTAATTGCGCTCTTCTCCGGAGAACATGAAGCGCAGGTGCCAGCACACCTGTGTGCTTCCACATTTCTGCCCGGGCACAGTTTGCCCAGTGGCAGTAAACAGGAATTCCTTACAAATGGCTTACGCCCAGGCTAGACCTACTTTCACACCACAAGCAATGCTTTGTTGCAGTCAAAGGCTTGCTGTCCAGGGCTGTCAAAGCTGAAGACGCTGCAGAAGGCTCCTGGTTTAAGAAGGTGGCTTTGGGAGTGCTTCTGCTGGTTGGCTTCTGAGTGTTTTGGAAAAGTCCCCTTGACTAGTTTATAAGCGGGAAGGCACGAGGTCCGGCAAGTCACCTCTAAGCTGTTGTTTGACAGACCTGCTGACTTCCCGCCTCCCTCTCTTTGTAAGGCTCAGTCAAAGAGCTTCCGACTTTTTCCACCAGAAAGACAGGCTTTGTTTGCTCTCAAATCTTGCCTCTTGGGAACACTGGCACCTGTCTGGACTTTCCTCCCACTGGAGCTCTTCCTGCGCTCTAATACTGCAAGTGTTCTGGTCAGGCGGGAAGGCTGCTTTGCTTTCAGGACGGCGGTTGCCACAGGCACTTTCCCATGTCTTTTTATTGTAGCTACGGACATCTCTTTTTGTCATGTTGCAGAGGCTGTCTGTTCTGTGGGCCACCAGGCACTGGAAAGACACTGGTGGCTCGAGCGCTCGCAAATGAATGTAGGCAGGGAGACAAGAGAATAGCCTTCTTTGTGAGAAAAGGTGCCGACTGCCTCAGTCAATGGGTCGGAGAATCCGAGCGGCAGCTCCGCTCCTTATTTGAGCAGGTAAGGAGGAAATAGGTTGGGCCAGAGTTGTACCTGTACTTGTCCGCGGTGGACGTCTGTCAGCAGAACTCGGCCTCCTGCCTAGTTTGGCCGTGTCTCCTGTTGACATGGGAACATCAGTGTTCCCTTCTCCCGTGCCGTCCGGCTTGGCCTGAAGGGCTGGAAACCTTGCAGATGGGTTGGGGCCAGCACAGGCTCCGTGCCTTTGCAGCCACAAGGATCATCCTGCGTGTTCTTGCTGAGTAGGGCTGTGTTTTACATACACTCAGTAGCCCTGCATCTGTGCTTCCCTTCCAGGCCTATGAGAAGCGGCCTTCGATTATTTTCTTCGATGAGATCGACGGTCTGGCTCCTGTGCGCTCCAGTCACCAAGATCAGATTCACAGGTACCACCTTTTCCTTGCATTGCCACGTAATCGGCTTCGTTTCCTTTCCCGAGGGAAAAAGACCCAGCTGGTCCCCTGGAGATGACACACGCACTTCTTCTGAACTCCTCTAGTACCATGACACAGAGGTTCACAGGATTTTAAAGACAAGAGTTGAAATCGAGTCCCTAAGCTTGGTTTCTGGACAAGGCCTCTCTTGCCTTACCTCGGTGTTTGGGGCCTACCATGAGTCCTTTCCCTAATCAACAGCTCTTCCAGAAAAGCTTATCCTTTTTGAGTGACGTGACTTTGGAGAAAGTCGGGCGGCATGTAACAGCAGCTACTAAACCAGGCAATCCAACAACATTTCCTTGCCAGTTCAATTGTCACCACGCTGCTGGCACTCATGGATGGCTTAGACAGCAGAGGCGAGGTCGTGGTCATCGGCGCCACCAACAGGCCAGACTCCCTGGATCCTGCTTTGCGAAGGCCTGGCCGCTTTGACAGGGAGTTCCTTTTCACCTTGCCAAACAGACAGGTAAGGCTCTTCCAGCAACCTTCCTGCTACGGTGCCAAGGCCTCTCTTTACAAGAACACCCTGTTGCCACACACTGTCTCCGAGAGGGAGGAAGCAAAGAGGTGCCCTACGTGCTGGAGACCTCCCTGTTCCCCGAGCAGAACTGGGAGGGAGGCTGCAAACAGGAGTTTCACGGAGCCTGGAGCACACGGGCTTTCTTCCTCGCCCAAGCGGTTGCGCTTGGCTTCGTTCCTTAGTCCACCCAGGCCCTTGCCTCCTGAAGTTGCCTCCTCGCTCTCACTCCTCCACTTGGGAGAAGCTTAGGTGAAAGCTTGTGCTTGAGTGTGGCCGCGCTGGGAATCCTGGGAGCCGCCCAGGAGCATTTAGGGAGCTGCCATTGTAACTGGTCTGAGCAGGCAGCTGGATGGAGACGGGAAGGACACTGCCCAGATGCAACACTGGGGAAGCTTTCTAGTGGCAAGGCTTGGGACGCTTGCAGTTCTTTGGCAACATCCAAGCAGGGACCACAGAGCTACAGAGCAACCAGAAGTAACTGTTTCCTTTAGAAAATAGAAACTCCAGGAGAAAGTGGAGCCCCGGCTTTGGTGCTTTCTTTCCTTTTCTTTTTTTTTTTTTTTCCCCCCCCCTCTTGGCTATCCCAGATTCTTTTTTCTTGAGTTAGCGTGTGGGGAGCGGAGAGGAAGGAGAAACACATTATTGGATCGAAGGCTCGTAACAATGCACAACACAGTAAGAAAACAGGAAAGAAACAGGAAAACAGGAAAGAAACAGGAAACACTTCCCTGAATCTCTGGCAAAGGTCGGAGATGAGCATAGGCACAGCTTGACGTTTGCTCGTTCAGGGGTAGAGGTTTGAGTCAGAATTATTGTTTCTCCTACTGTAGTTACTCCTCCTACCTACTGGGGAAGTACTGAGCTTCGAGAAGCAGGCAGTGTGTTACTAGAATGCACACATTTCTTAACTTTAGCAGAGGAAGACAAGCAAGTACGGGAATGTGACAGTGGGGCTTTTGCGGATGTTTCTTTTGTTTCTGAGAAAAAGGTTGCAGACAAGCCCAAATGTAACCATCTGGCTTGTAGGCTCGCAAAGAGATTTTCAGGATCCACACGAGAGGCTGGAGCCCAAAGCCATCGGACACGCTGCTTGAAGAGCTGGCTGAAACATGTGTCGGTAAGATGAAAAAGCGCTCCGAGTTCCTGCCTCTGACTGGGTCCTGACAGCGTCTGAGCTTGTGCCAGGCAGTAGCCAAGCTCCCGAGCCTTCCCTTCCCTTGTCTCTCACCACACGGGAGGCTGTGCCTCCCAGAACGGAGCGTCCCTTGGCAAAGCCTGTCCTTGGCTCCTCTGAGCTGCCTGAGACTGACGGACCTTTTGCTTCTGCTCTGCTGAATTAGGATACTGTGGGGCCGACATTCAAGCCCTCTGCGCTGAAGCTGCCCTCTGCGCTCTCCATCGCCACTATCCCCACATCTACACCAGCAGTCAGAAGCTGCAGATCAACGTGGCTTCCATTGAGATCACTGCAACCGATTTTGTGCTGGCTATGCAGAAGACTGCACCAGCTTCACAGAGGGCCGTGGCTTCCCCCGGGCAACCACTCCCACCCGCCTCCAAGCCACTGCTTCAGAACACGCTAGAGAGGCTCCTAAAAGGCGTGCAGAGGGTATTTCCCCACGCAGCCCTTGCACTCCAGAAGCACCAACAGCCAGGTAGGGCCGTTACGTTCACTGCCGTCAGCCTCTCCCAAAGCAAACCCTGCTAGTTTGCGCCAACAACAGAAAGAAACCCTTGCGGCAGGCGGAGGGTAAATGGAATGAACGGTAGAGAGGGCAGAGCTGGGAACTCCTCCCGGTTCACAGCAAGGGAACTATGCGTTCTCCACTGAAGCAGCCAGCTTCTGGAGGTTGTCAGCATCATCTTTCCTGGGGTTTGGCACTGATTTAAGGCTTGAAAGAGGAGGCAATATGAGGGAGTGTTAGGCCGTGCCCTTCCCTTCCTTTCCACACTGGGAGTGTGGGCTCCCGCTGCAGAAAGAAGTGGCCTTGCTGGCTGCTTTAGGTGTCCAGGAACTGCGGAAGGGCTTCCTGCTTGTCCTCTAGCTGTACTGTAAGGAGAAGAGGAGTTTTTGCCACCAGTAAAACATAGCTTAGGCAAAGGCAGACAGTTTGGGGGAAATGGCATTATTCCGTGTATGCCCAGGCAGTGAAGACATACAAGGCAGTGGGTTTCAGCCCTCAGTTAGAAGCTGGCTTAGTGCAAGGGAGGGCTGCAGACCTTCAGGAGAGTTAACAAGCCTCTCTTACCTTCTCACGGTACCAATCCTTCTGTAGAAAACGCCTGCATGGAGAGTGAGGAGGCATCACCTTCTGGACAGCAAAAGGAAACCTTCCTCCACTTTAACAGGTTGTTAAACTGCCCGCGACCTTTTGAGTGAAATGCTTCTGATTGATTGCTGGGGCTTTCCCAAGTGTCTTGGCGGTTGCAGGTGGGAGGGGTGGTAGATGAGGGAGGAAAGAAGACCTTGCCCAGGGTGTCTGGTATCCAAAACTGCAAGAAGCAAGCACAGAGATAGAACTAGGTGCTACAGTTGTAAGAAAGCAAGGAGCTGCAGCCGATCAAGCTGAAGGGGGCAGCCTCCTTTTCCTCCCCCAAAGACATCCACAGACATTAGGGCATGCTGCCCTAATTTCATGCACGCTATTCCTCAAGGAGAGTTGCACTTGCAACCTAGGAGACAGCACCCAAGGACAGATGAAACAATTGGAACGCAAGAATCAAGCAAGTAGCCCCCATTTCTATGGGCTTACAGGAATGTTGTTATTGAGCCTAGCCACTTTTGCCCTTCCTCACATACAGCTAAGGGCTCTCAAAGCCCGCGTCATTTGCTTTCCCAGAAGGCTTGTTCTGCCCCTTCGTGACCACCACCTCCGTTACCAGCTGACCACTTTCACCTAAGCTTGACCAGTGCGGAGAACTCAAGGCTCCTCAACTCAGGACATCCTGAGCGTGAGAGCTTCAGCGGGGAAGACAGGCAGACTGGTGTGTGCTGGACAAAGACAGACACCTTCACCAGCTGTGTCTTGACTCATCGCTTTCTTTCCAAACTGCTTGTCTTGCAGCTCTTCTCCTAGCAATGCTTGTGGCCAGCCAGCATGTCACCGGCCCAGGTTCCTAATAGCTGGAGAGCCCGGCTACGGGCAAACTTCTCACTTGGCGCCTGCACTCTTACACGCGCTGGAGAGGTTTGCCGTTCACGTGCTGGACCTGCCGGCTCTCTTTGCTAGCAGCACGCCACCTGAAGAAAGATGCACACAGGTACCGCTTCTCTCTGCAGTCTCACAGCATTAATAGACTTCACGGGCTTAGCGGAGGCGGCCTGGCTTTCCTGTGCTTTCTGTGGTGTTTATGTTGTGCTGAAGGAACCCTTTTCTTGTACACTGAACAGCAGAGAAGCAGCATGTTGTGCAGGAGCATCTTTTCCATTGCAAGTGCCGCACAGTAAGGCTGTTGCTAGCAGCTCAGGGAGCTCCAAGATGCTCTTGAGAAACCTCTCTTCCTGGCAAGAGCTGCTGCTGCTGGCAGCGGGCTCCGCAGAGCTGTTTCCCTTGCCTCTTCAGGCTCTCTAGCTCCCAGGAGGCGCCTCTGCATCTGCCTGACTGCTGGTCATGCCCTTTCGCCAGCCTCCTTCTTTAGCAGACTGAACGGCAACCCCGGTTTGGGGCCAAAGAAAAGGGTTTCTTTTCTCTCAGCATACCACAGGTATGCTGCTACTCGCTTCAGTGGTCTTCCCCAAACTTCCTTCTTACTAGTTGGTCCGAGAAGCCCAGAGGACAGCACCCAGCATCATTTATATGCCACACATCCATGCCTGGTGGGAGGCTGCTGGAGTCACCTTGAGAGCTACGCTCACCACACTGCTAGAGCGCATTCCACCTTACGCTCCAGTGCTGTTGCTCGCTACTTCGGATGTTTGCCATGCAGATCTCCCGGAAGAGGTATTTCTGCCACCGCTTTGCCCGCTTTTCTCAGTCTCATGATAATTTATCACTCCCTGAAGTACCTCAATCCTGTGCCCTCCTAAGCACTTGGACATTGCTATTTCTAGGGCACCCTGCTGGCATCTCCTCCCTCGGGAGTTGCCACAAGGCTTCCAAGTGAAGGGCGGCAAGGCAAGGCAATCCACTGCAGGCCACCTAGGAGCTGGTGCGTGCCCTCCCTGGCCTCACTGGAACCTCGGCTCGCTGCCCTGAGCTTTCATCCTGGAGGTCTTCCTTACAGAAGACGCCCTCCAGTGCCGGGCTGACCCACTACAATCTTGCCGTGAAGGCCAAGAAGCAAACTTGTTCTAGTCTCCCCCTTATTCAAAGCATTCCTCGGCTTCCCTGAAAACAGTTTTCACCTGCTTGGAGTAGAGCACGAATCTGCGGGGGGCCTTAGGGCTGCACTGTCTTTTCTCCTCCCGCCTCAGGTGCAAGCTTTGTTTTCGGAGCTTTATGGAGAAGTCTTCAATGTCCAGCCACCCAGCAAGGAGGAAGGGAGAAAGCTTTTTGAGGACTTGCTTCTCCACCAAGCTGCTCCACCTGCTGCACCACAAAGGAGAGCAGGTGGGAACTGTCCTACACATAGAGCTTTGCCATCGGTAGCTTAGCAGCTCTTTGGCATGTGTTTGGGTATTTGATTTCCTGGCATGACTTTGTACTCTGCTTGTGTCGGACTGCCATCGCTTGGCTAACCTGTTCTGGTTGACTGAAGGTTGCCACGCACTGGAAGTCCTGCCTGTGGCATCCCCACCTGAGCCTCGACTGCTGGCGGAGGAGGAAGAGCGGCAGCTGGAGGAGCAAGAGGAGCACACATTGCCAGCGGTGCCTGCAGATGCCAGTACGCCCCTGCCTGGTGGCAAGTTCCCTCCTGTTTTCCTTTTTGTCTTGTTTTGCCTTGTGCACCAAGTAAGAGGACGATGCTCGATTTGGAAGACAGAACTGCTTAGGTAACGCTTTGGCTTGCTGCTTCTGCTATCTCTGTGCAGCTGTATGCAGACGAAAGCGAAGGCGGCCCACATCGCCCTCGGAGAGCCAGGCAGAGAAGAGGAGGAGATGGTCACCCGCTGCTGAGAAGGAAACTCACATCTGGCTCAGGGTAGGTTACAGCTCGCTCATCTACCTTTCCTTCCCGCTCTGCTGCCGAGCCTGGAGCTCTCCAATATGCCAGCGGAGCTGCAGGCAGGGCCAACATGCAGCTAACACAACTGGAGCCTTGCTCTTTCTCTCAAGTAGGTCCAAGGAGCTCATTTCCTCCATGGAAATCCGGTGCCATGCTTAAGTCTGTTCCCTGACGTTTCACTCCTCCTTTATTTAGCGATACGAGAAAGTAGGATGAGAGTTGTGTTGGACTGCCTTCTTGTGTGTGTGTGAACACATCGAGAGCCTGCTCAGAAGATCTCGTGCTACTGTAAATGTCTACTGTCTGGCTTTTTTCTTCAGCAGCTGCTGAATGCTGTGGGCGAGGCAACCAAGGACTGCAGCATACGCCACCTCGAGAAACTCCATCTGCTGCTCAGCCAGTGTATTTACCACCACCGGCAGGACAATGACAAAACTCAGTTAATCGAGGTAATTTGCTAAGTAGAGCCAAGCAGCAATTGTATGCATCTACAGATCCTTTTATTTTCTCTAAAGAACTCAGCTACCGAGGGTTTGCGTTTGTCTTCCAGCTTATAGCTAGCTTGTCTTTGTTTGGTTGGTGACTATTATTATTTTTTATCTTCTTTTTTTTTGTTTTAGGAAATGAAGGAAGCAATTGAAAACTTCTCCCGTGCTCAGTAACGTGAAACTCAGAAAAGGGGCGTCTAGAATATATGAATAAAGCTCATGTCAATCCTTTGAAGGTGTCTTCCTGGCTGTTTTGCTATTGTTGCTCCTTCAGAAGCCTCGCAGTGCTGTTCAGAGGCCCCTCTTGCACCCCTCCATCCCATTCCCCCTCTTTCTTCCTCCTTGATCCCCTGCCCCACACATTGCTTACTCCGTTCTGCACGGGTCCCCCCGTGAACAACTCCAAATCCTCAGGACTCCTCATCACTTGCAAAGCCCAGGTTATCCCTCTCCCAGACTATGCCTGTAGTGGCCTCAGGGCCAGGTAAGTAGAGACTGGAGGCTTTTGGCCTTTGCCCTTGTCTGTTCTCCCTCGCCTGTCAGGTTCAGGTCTCTGTGGAGTTTTCTTCTCACTTGCCCCTTGGTCCTCGATCAGGTAACCTTAATGAAGCAGAGGCTCTCGCCAGCCACAAACCCTCCCAACGTCTCCCCAGCACTCTCCTGCTCGCCCCCTCCCCATGTTCCCCCAGCAACAAGGCTCAGCACCTTCTCCACAAAGGCACCTCAACGCACACGCGCGCACTGCACACACGCCCCAGTGCTCTCCTGAGAAAAAAAAAAAAAAAAGCCCCTCGAGTGGTTATGTGTGGAAAAGACGAGGCATTGGCCAGGTGATGCTTCCAGGTAGCACCAGCGTGCGGAGGGCACAAGTAGGAAGGGGGTGCTGCCGAGCGTGCCCTTTGCAAGTGAACAAGCTCTTTCCTGAGCAGCTCTTGCTCCTTTCATTGAAGAGGCCAATTTCTGCTCTGCCAAGCAGAGAGAGGTTGACATCTCGGACACTTTGCCATGGCCTTCCCCCAGGCTTCGGACACCTCTGTACCACATACACGCAAGCGAGCGCTTCTTTGTCCCACTCCCGTTGCACTTGGGTGAGCAGAGGCACACGGACAGGAAGGTGACAGAAGGCTTGCCTACACATGGACCTGTCTTTGGTGGATGTTCTCCTCCCGAGCTGCGTGAATATGCTCTCCTGCAGAGACACGGGCATGCTTACACAACTCTCCGGCTCCGGAAGAGGCACCGGCGCCCTGAGCGGGCTGCCTTCCTGGGCTGTTGAAGCCAGGGGCTCTCGGCAGCCTTTCTGTCCCTGTTGGCTTTCTTGGGCTGCGCAGTCGTGTGCCTTGCAACCGCCTCGGTTGCCCCCTTGGCATCCTCCAGGCTCCTTTGGGCACCCTCATATCCCTTCTCCGGGCACGCTCACGTGCTCTCTGCCCCTCTGCCTGTGCTCAGATCCCCTCTCTTCCCCTCATGCATGCTCAAGTCTCCTCTGGTCCTCTCCCTGCAGCCTCCCAGTCCTTCCATTTCCCTCTGCGAAGCACCTCCTCCACGGGGAACCCAAGCAGTGTGAGGGCGCTGCGAGTATTGTAGGCTGTGTGCGAGCATCACATTTTTCTTCTGCAAAATGAGTGACTTTGGACTGAAAATGGGGATTTCGGCTCATGAGGATCACATTTTTCAACCCTCCCCCCTCCCCCAAATTAGCACCCACCCCAAGCCCACTATTCCCAGTGGATGTCCCTAATGCAGAGGCTTTTTAGTGCCGAGGGAAAGAAATGACCATTGCCAAAAAGGGTTTGGGTTCTGCTTTGTTTTTCTTTTATTTTTCCCAGGCTTTGACACTGTTGGGACACATTCCTGGTGCATTTGTCTGAACGCAGTTCTCAGGGTGAGAGAGCAAACCCCTCTGCTGCTTCACTAGGCTCGGCCAGCTCCATGCTCGTGGCCTAGGGAAGCAACAGCTAGGGCTCGGCCCTTCCTGCCCACAAGATCACTGAGGGCAGTCACAGTCTTCCTCTGTGTTCATTCGGTTGCTCCCTTAGGCCTGCCTTCCTCAGCAGAGCCTCTCCTTGCCAGCAGGTGTAGCCCAGCATCCCCGAGGTGGGGACATGGCAGGGCTGGAAGGCCTGAGGGGAGCCCCAGCCTGGGGAAGCCCTCCTGTGGCTGCGCCTGCCCCCTGGCGGCCTCGGGGAGTGGGCAGGGAGGTGGGGGCATCTCCCCTAAAGTGCCCCAGGCAGCTCCCCTTCCCCTTGCAGGGCCCATCTTGGCAGGGCCTGGCCGGTCAATGCGTCCCTGCAGCCCCTCTGTGACATGGGCTGGGGCAGGACGCAGTGAGCGCATCACAGCAACAGCTTCCCCCTGCCCACATCGCCCCGGGAGCCTGAGCTGAGCCCACGCGCTTGGCGGTGCTCTCGCTACTGCTCTGCTCTGCTCTGCTCTGCTCTGGAGGAGCTGCTGGGCCGGGAGCAGGAGGAGGCGAGAGGAGGTGGTGGGACAGCGCGAGACGCTGTTTGGTGAGGTTCCCAGCAGGACGTTGGAGAGCAGCGGCTTCTCCTGGCCGCAAGACCTATTTGGACTAACTCGGGAGGCTGCGAATTCCCTCTGGGCCCCTAGGGAAGTCCTCTGGCCTGCTGGAAATTGCCCGCTGTGGGAGCCCCTCCATTATAGGGCGCTGTCGGGGCTGCACAACTTCCACGCTTAGAATCTTGGCTCCCCAGCAACACGTCCACCCCCGTGTCACTCGTGCCTCCTCAGCTGTGGTGAGAGGACCTTTGGCCCTTGCTCCAATAACTGCCTCCTCCTTTGCTGCTGCCAACACAGGTTTCTCCTGTGACGAGTGTTCATGTAGCTGTGGGTTTCGGAGTTACGCTTGTGCTCCTTGGTATGGTGGAGCCAACCTGGTTGGCAGGAGTGTTTTGTGCAGTCATGGCTACTCCAGTCTTTGAGGACTGAGAGGGTGCGTGAGAGGAGGAATCATAAAGGTGCTTCATGTCTGCAGAAGCTGCAGGCAGCTCCTGCGTAACTCCCTGCTGCTGGCTGAGGTTTTGCATTATCATTCCAACTAGACCTTCCGACTACTGGCTCTCGTGTCTACGGGCTCAGCAATTTCTCTAGTGTCTTGTGAACCAAACACTTGCTTCACTTTCAGCAGATTTCCCTTGTCCTCTTCAGCAGTTTTCATTGCCTGAGAAACTGCCTCAGGAGTAAAGAGCTTCTCTTGCATGCTTCCAAAAGTTGACATGTGCTTCATATGCTGCTTGAGCTCAGGTTCGGAGGAAGCATGGACCTCAGGCAGACTGAAGGAGTCCTTGCAGAAGAAGTCAAAACGTCTTTACCTTCCTCTTTCTCAGTAAGTTCTGTCTTCCACCCAGCACTCTGATGCCCTTGCACTTTTCACGCAGCTGAACAAACGCCTTCCAAAGTGCACTGCGCTCCACAAGAGCCTCTGTCTTTGCTCCCTGTAGGCGTGCTATAGCCTGAGAGAAAGGAAATCATCTGTCATATGCTATCAAGCTCCACTGGAAAGTACGTTAGAGGCAGCCTTTCTCGGAAGGGCTAATTCCCCACGCCTAAGCGGGGACATGAAAATGTCCGTGCGCACAGCGCAGTCCCAAAGTAGAGCTAGCTTCTGTCATTGTAGGGCCATCAAAGGCAGGTGAACGCCACACAGGGGAAGATGGCCGCGACTCTCCCAAGGACTATTACCTTCGACCCCGGAACGCCGTCGTCCAGTACCAAGAGCCATCGGAATGTGGGTTACAGGCACCGTTGGCCTGAAGGGCTGGTTGCTTCTGATTAAGGGTGGGGGAGTAGAACTTCTGGAATGAGAAGGTACATAGGCAGAGACAAACCAGAAACGATGCCTGGGCACTGTAATTACAGGGTCCTCAGAAGACGAGCAGACAGAGGATGATGGCGAAGGTACTCCCCGGGCACCTCACCTCAGGCAAACTGCTGAGGACACTCCCGCTCCCCGGGAAGGTAGGCTAGATGCAGAGCCTCTCTGAAGGGCTCGTTGCTTGTGTGTAAGTGGGATACAGGGTGGGCAATGCAAATGCATACACACACAGACCAATCAGAAGCTCTGTCTAGGCTCTGTGATTACAGGGGCAACGCGGGAAGGTGAAGGCCGGCAAGGGGAAGATGGCAAAGGTCCCTGGAAGCAGTATAACCTTCGAGCCAGGAAGACTGTTGCCTACTACCAGGAGGCATTGGAAGGTAGGTTCCACGCACAGTTTCTCGGGAGAGCTGATTTCTTGTGCAGAGTGGGCTCCACGTGGCTAAAGGAAAACAACTGTCATTGACATGCCCTGCCTTCATTCTGCAGGTCAGGCTCTCCCTTTGTCATTGAGATGCCTGTATCCTGTGCATGTTGCGTTTCTTGGCCGGCGTGCAGGCTCATTGCTGCTTTTTGTTTCTTCAGGCCCATCTTCTGAAGTCAGACAAAGAGCTGCGTCTCGCCGTGCCCGGTCACGAAGCCCGTGCTGCAGAAGAACGAGCAGGTCGGTGTATGGCTAGTGATAGTTCTCAGGGAGCCGTAGCGGTGCCTCTCCCATCACTGAGTAACACTTGTAAAGCTTTCCCGAGGGACGGTCACGAGGGGAAAATCACAGCATTGTAGCTGTGACAGTCGGAGGGTCTAGAGGAAGCAAGGCTTTTCCTCTGGGAGAGAAGATAGCTTTCATTAGCCAAGAGCTTGTAAAAAGGCAGGATTTGGGGGGGGGGAGGGGGAAGGAGCCAGTGATGAAGGATGAGGGTGGAGGTCCTGGCTGAGACTGGGTAACTGAAGCCAGAAGCCCCTGCCACAAATCGTCAGTAGACAATTTCATGGTGAAGTAGAACAATGATTTTCTTAACCCAGGTAGGCAATTTAGTGAGACCTAGAGGGAGAGTGTCTTGCTACGCTTGAGTAAAATGTCAGTCTCTTCTGTCCCATGATTGAAAATAGGTCAGTTTAAATTGGACAGGTGGCTCGAACCAAATTCTTCTTGCCTCTGAGAAATGAATATAGCTTCACAACATCCACGTTTATGCCAGTGTATAAGTGCTTCCACACTCTCTTGCAACAGGAAAAGCGCAGCTATCCCTCTACCTGCAGGTTCATTTAGAAAGCCCCTTGCCCTTTCTCCTTCTTGCACAACAGGGGTCTTCCCCTACACTCTGGGAAGGATGAACGCGAGGGAAAGCACGCGGAGGGAAGGAAAACGGGAACCAGCCTGCCGCAAGTGGACCCAGTGCAAACCGAGAGTTCGGTGAGGAGTGGGAACTCACTGAGGCGGTGGGGACCTTTCCAGTGTTCATGAGAACCTTCCTGACTGTGGCTGTCAACAGCTCCCGTGCTTCACGGTTTACTCTCGGGGAACTGCCAGGTCATCCTGAACCTTCCCTTTGGGCTGGCATAGGATACATTGGGAGGAAGGCTGCAGCTTTCTCTGACCTCTGACACGTCTCCTCTTGAATGTTTCCCTAGGTATGCTTTGATGGTGTCGGTGGTCTCGCTGACCACATTGCCGCTTTAAAGGAGATGGTGCTGTTTCCCTTGCTTTACCCCGAGTTCTTTGAGCGGTTCCAAATCCGACCCCCCAGGTAACACACGCTGCCTTAGAACTACAACATGCTAATTGCGCTCTTCTCCGGAGAACATGAAGCGCAGGTGCCAGCACACCTGTGTGCTTCCACATTTCTGCCCGGGCACAGTTTGCCCAGTGGCAGTAAACAGGAATTCCTTACAAATGGCTTACGCCCAGGCTAGACCTACTTTCACACCACAAGCAATGCTTTGTTGCAGTCAAAGGCTTGCTGTCCAGGGCTGTCAAAGCTGAAGACGCTGCAGAAGGCTCCTGGTTTAAGAAGGTGGCTTTGGGAGTGCTTCTGCTGGTTGGCTTCTGAGTGTTTTGGAAAAGTCCCCTTGACTAGTTTATAAGCGGGAAGGCACGAGGTCCGGCAAGTCACCTCTAAGCTGTTGTTTGACAGACCTGCTGACTTCCCGCCTCCCTCTCTTTGTAAGGCTCAGTCAAAGAGCTTCCGACTTTTTCCACCAGAAAGACAGGCTTTGTTTGCTCTCAAATCTTGCCTCTTGGGAACACTGGCACCTGTCTGGACTTTCCTCCCACTGGAGCTCTTCCTGCGCTCTAATACTGCAAGTGTTCTGGTCAGGCGGGAAGGCTGCTTTGCTTTCAGGACGGCGGTTGCCACAGGCACTTTCCCATGTCTTTTTATTGTAGCTACGGACATCTCTTTTTGTCATGTTGCAGAGGCTGTCTGTTCTGTGGGCCACCAGGCACTGGAAAGACACTGGTGGCTCGAGCGCTCGCAAATGAATGTAGGCAGGGAGACAAGAGAATAGCCTTCTTTGTGAGAAAAGGTGCCGACTGCCTCAGTCAATGGGTCGGAGAATCCGAGCGGCAGCTCCGCTCCTTATTTGAGCAGGTAAGGAGGAAATAGGTTGGGCCAGAGTTGTACCTGTACTTGTCCGCGGTGGACGTCTGTCAGCAGAACTCGGCCTCCTGCCTAGTTTGGCCGTGTCTCCTGTTGACATGGGAACATCAGTGTTCCCTTCTCCCGTGCCGTCCGGCTTGGCCTGAAGGGCTGGAAACCTTGCAGATGGGTTGGGGCCAGCACAGGCTCCGTGCCTTTGCAGCCACAAGGATCATCCTGCGTGTTCTTGCTGAGTAGGGCTGTGTTTTACATACACTCAGTAGCCCTGCATCTGTGCTTCCCTTCCAGGCCTATGAGAAGCGGCCTTCGATTATTTTCTTCGATGAGATCGACGGTCTGGCTCCTGTGCGCTCCAGTCACCAAGATCAGATTCACAGGTACCACCTTTTCCTTGCATTGCCACGTAATCGGCTTCGTTTCCTTTCCCGAGGGAAAAAGACCCAGCTGGTCCCCTGGAGATGACACACGCACTTCTTCTGAACTCCTCTAGTACCATGACACAGAGGTTCACAGGATTTTAAAGACAAGAGTTGAAATCGAGTCCCTAAGCTTGGTTTCTGGACAAGGCCTCTCTTGCCTTACCTCGGTGTTTGGGGCCTACCATGAGTCCTTTCCCTAATCAACAGCTCTTCCAGAAAAGCTTATCCTTTTTGAGTGACGTGACTTTGGAGAAAGTCGGGCGGCATGTAACAGCAGCTACTAAACCAGGCAATCCAACAACATTTCCTTGCCAGTTCAATTGTCACCACGCTGCTGGCACTCATGGATGGCTTAGACAGCAGAGGCGAGGTCGTGGTCATCGGCGCCACCAACAGGCCAGACTCCCTGGATCCTGCTTTGCGAAGGCCTGGCCGCTTTGACAGGGAGTTCCTTTTCACCTTGCCAAACAGACAGGTAAGGCTCTTCCAGCAACCTTCCTGCTACGGTGCCAAGGCCTCTCTTTACAAGAACACCCTGTTGCCACACACTGTCTCCGAGAGGGAGGAAGCAAAGAGGTGCCCTACGTGCTGGAGACCTCCCTGTTCCCCGAGCAGAACTGGGAGGGAGGCTGCAAACAGGAGTTTCACGGAGCCTGGAGCACACGGGCTTTCTTCCTCGCCCAAGCGGTTGCGCTTGGCTTCGTTCCTTAGTCCACCCAGGCCCTTGCCTCCTGAAGTTGCCTCCTCGCTCTCACTCCTCCACTTGGGAGAAGCTTAGGTGAAAGCTTGTGCTTGAGTGTGGCCGCGCTGGGAATCCTGGGAGCCGCCCAGGAGCATTTAGGGAGCTGCCATTGTAACTGGTCTGAGCAGGCAGCTGGATGGAGACGGGAAGGACACTGCCCAGATGCAACACTGGGGAAGCTTTCTAGTGGCAAGGCTTGGGACGCTTGCAGTTCTTTGGCAACATCCAAGCAGGGACCACAGAGCTACAGAGCAACCAGAAGTAACTGTTTCCTTTAGAAAATAGAAACTCCAGGAGAAAGTGGAGCCCCGGCTTTGGTGCTTTCTTTCCTTTTCTTTTTTTTTTTTTTTTCCCCCCCCCTCTTGGCTATCCCAGATTCTTTTTTCTTGAGTTAGCGTGTGGGGAGCGGAGAGGAAGGAGAAACACATTATTGGATCGAAGGCTCGTAACAATGCACAACACAGTAAGAAAACAGGAAAGAAACAGGAAAACAGGAAAGAAACAGGAAACACTTCCCTGAATCTCTGGCAAAGGTCGGAGATGAGCATAGGCACAGCTTGACGTTTGCTCGTTCAGGGGTAGAGGTTTGAGTCAGAATTATTGTTTCTCCTACTGTAGTTACTCCTCCTACCTACTGGGGAAGTACTGAGCTTCGAGAAGCAGGCAGTGTGTTACTAGAATGCACACATTTCTTAACTTTAGCAGAGGAAGACAAGCAAGTACGGGAATGTGACAGTGGGGCTTTTGCGGATGTTTCTTTTGTTTCTGAGAAAAAGGTTGCAGACAAGCCCAAATGTAACCATCTGGCTTGTAGGCTCGCAAAGAGATTTTCAGGATCCACACGAGAGGCTGGAGCCCAAAGCCATCGGACACGCTGCTTGAAGAGCTGGCTGAAACATGTGTCGGTAAGATGAAAAAGCGCTCCGAGTTCCTGCCTCTGACTGGGTCCTGACAGCGTCTGAGCTTGTGCCAGGCAGTAGCCAAGCTCCCGAGCCTTCCCTTCCCTTGTCTCTCACCACACGGGAGGCTGTGCCTCCCAGAACGGAGCGTCCCTTGGCAAAGCCTGTCCTTGGCTCCTCTGAGCTGCCTGAGACTGACGGACCTTTTGCTTCTGCTCTGCTGAATTAGGATACTGTGGGGCCGACATTCAAGCCCTCTGCGCTGAAGCTGCCCTCTGCGCTCTCCATCGCCACTATCCCCACATCTACACCAGCAGTCAGAAGCTGCAGATCAACGTGGCTTCCATTGAGATCACTGCAACCGATTTTGTGCTGGCTATGCAGAAGACTGCACCAGCTTCACAGAGGGCCGTGGCTTCCCCCGGGCAACCACTCCCACCCGCCTCCAAGCCACTGCTTCAGAACACGCTAGAGAGGCTCCTAAAAGGCGTGCAGAGGGTATTTCCCCACGCAGCCCTTGCACTCCAGAAGCACCAACAGCCAGGTAGGGCCGTTACGTTCACTGCCGTCAGCCTCTCCCAAAGCAAACCCTGCTAGTTTGCGCCAACAACAGAAAGAAACCCTTGCGGCAGGCGGAGGGTAAATGGAATGAACGGTAGAGAGGGCAGAGCTGGGAACTCCTCCCGGTTCACAGCAAGGGAACTATGCGTTCTCCACTGAAGCAGCCAGCTTCTGGAGGTTGTCAGCATCATCTTTCCTGGGGTTTGGCACTGATTTAAGGCTTGAAAGAGGAGGCAATATGAGGGAGTGTTAGGCCGTGCCCTTCCCTTCCTTTCCACACTGGGAGTGTGGGCTCCCGCTGCAGAAAGAAGTGGCCTTGCTGGCTGCTTTAGGTGTCCAGGAACTGCGGAAGGGCTTCCTGCTTGTCCTCTAGCTGTACTGTAAGGAGAAGAGGAGTTTTTGCCACCAGTAAAACATAGCTTAGGCAAAGGCAGACAGTTTGGGGGAAATGGCATTATTCCGTGTATGCCCAGGCAGTGAAGACATACAAGGCAGTGGGTTTCAGCCCTCAGTTAGAAGCTGGCTTAGTGCAAGGGAGGGCTGCAGACCTTCAGGAGAGTTAACAAGCCTCTCTTACCTTCTCACGGTACCAATCCTTCTGTAGAAAACGCCTGCATGGAGAGTGAGGAGGCATCACCTTCTGGACAGCAAAAGGAAACCTTCCTCCACTTTAACAGGTTGTTAAACTGCCCGCGACCTTTTGAGTGAAATGCTTCTGATTGATTGCTGGGGCTTTCCCAAGTGTCTTGGCGGTTGCAGGTGGGAGGGGTGGTAGATGAGGGAGGAAAGAAGACCTTGCCCAGGGTGTCTGGTATCCAAAACTGCAAGAAGCAAGCACAGAGATAGAACTAGGTGCTACAGTTGTAAGAAAGCAAGGAGCTGCAGCCGATCAAGCTGAAGGGGGCAGCCTCCTTTTCCTCCCCCAAAGACATCCACAGACATTAGGGCATGCTGCCCTAATTTCATGCACGCTATTCCTCAAGGAGAGTTGCACTTGCAACCTAAGAGACAGCACCCAAGGACAGATGAAACAATTGGAACGCAAGAATCAAGCAAGTAGCCCCCATTTCTATGGGCTTACAGGAATGTTGTTATTGAGCCTAGCCACTTTTGCCCTTCCTCACATACAGCTAAGGGCTCTCAAAGCCCGCGTCATTTGCTTTCCCAGAAGGCTTGTTCTGCCCCTTCGTGACCACCACCTCCGTTACCAGCTGACCACTTTCACCTAAGCTTGACCAGTGCGGAGAACTCAAGGCTCCTCAACTCAGGACATCCTGAGCGTGAGAGCTTCAGCGGGGAAGACAGGCAGACTGGTGTGTGCTGGACAAAGACAGACACCTTCACCAGCTGTGTCTTGACTCATCGCTTTCTTTCCAAACTGCTTGTCTTGCAGCTCTTCTCCTAGCAATGCTTGTGGCCAGCCAGCATGTCACCGGCCCAGGTTCCTAATAGCTGGAGAGCCCGGCTACGGGCAAACTTCTCACTTGGCGCCTGCACTCTTACACGCGCTGGAGAGGTTTGCCGTTCACGTGCTGGACCTGCCGGCTCTCTTTGCTAGCAGCACGCCACCTGAAGAAAGATGCACACAGGTACCGCTTCTCTCTGCAGTCTCACAGCATTAATAGACTTCACGGGCTTAGCGGAGGCGGCCTGGCTTTCCTGTGCTTTCTGTGGTGTTTATGTTGTGCTGAAGGAACCCTTTTCTTGTACACTGAACAGCAGAGAAGCAGCATGTTGTGCAGGAGCATCTTTTCCATTGCAAGTGCCGCACAGTAAGGCTGTTGCTAGCAGCTCAGGGAGCTCCAAGATGCTCTTGAGAAACCTCTCTTCCTGGCAAGAGCTGCTGCTGCTGGCAGCGGGCTCCGCAGAGCTGTTTCCCTTGCCTCTTCAGGCTCTCTAGCTCCCAGGAGGCGCCTCTGCATCTGCCTGACTGCTGGTCATGCCCTTTCGCCAGCCTCCTTCTTTAGCAGACTGAACGGCAACCCCGGTTTGGGGCCAAAGAAAAGGGTTTCTTTTCTCTCAGCATACCACAGGTATGCTGCTACTCGCTTCAGTGGTCTTCCCCAAACTTCCTTCTTACTAGTTGGTCCGAGAAGCCCAGAGGACAGCACCCAGCATCATTTATATGCCACACATCCATGCCTGGTGGGAGGCTGCTGGAGTCACCTTGAGAGCTACGCTCACCACACTGCTAGAGCGCATTCCACCTTACGCTCCAGTGCTGTTGCTCGCTACTTCGGATGTTTGCCATGCAGATCTCCCGGAAGAGGTATTTCTGCCACCGCTTTGCCCGCTTTTCTCAGTCTCATGATAATTTATCACTCCCTGAAGTACCTCAATCCTGTGCCCTCCTAAGCACTTGGACATTGCTATTTCTAGGGCACCCTGCTGGCATCTCCTCCCTCGGGAGTTGCCACAAGGCTTCCAAGTGAAGGGCGGCAAGGCAAGGCAATCCACTGCAGGCCACCTAGGAGCTGGTGCGTGCCCTCCCTGGCCTCACTGGAACCTCGGCTCGCTGCCCTGAGCTTTCATCCTGGAGGTCTTCCTTACAGAAGACGCCCTCCAGTGCCGGGCTGACCCACTACAATCTTGCCGTGAAGGCCAAGAAGCAAACTTGTTCTAGTCTCCCCCTTATTCAAAGCATTCCTCGGCTTCCCTGAAAACAGTTTTCACCTGCTTGGAGTAGAGCACGAATCTGCGGGGGGCCTTAGGGCTGCACTGTCTTTTCTCCTCCCACCTCAGGTGCAAGCTTTGTTTTCGGAGCTTTATGGAGAAGTCTTCAATGTCCAGCCACCCAGCAAGGAGGAAGGGAGAAAGCTTTTTGAGGACTTGCTTCTCCACCAAGCTGCTCCACCTGCTGCACCACAAAGGAGAGCAGGTGGGAACTGTCCTACACATAGAGCTTTGCCATCGGTAGCTTAGCAGCTCTTTGGCATGTGTTTGGGTATTTGATTTCCTGGCATGACTTTGTACTCTGCTTGTGTCGGACTGCCATCGCTTGGCTAACCTGTTCTGGTTGACTGAAGGTTGCCACGCACTGGAAGTCCTGCCTGTGGCATCCCCACCTGAGCCTCGACTGCTGGCGGAGGAGGAAGAGCGGCAGCTGGAGGAGCAAGAGGAGCACACATTGCCAGCGGTGCCTGCAGATGCCAGTACGCCCCTGCCTGGTGGCAAGTTCCCTCCTGTTTTCCTTTTTGTCTTGTTTTGCCTTGTGCACCAAGTAAGAGGACGATGCTCGATTTGGAAGACAGAACTGCTTAGGTAACGCTTTGGCTTGCTGCTTCTGCTATCTCTGTGCAGCTGTATGCAGACGAAAGCGAAGGCGGCCCACATCGCCCTCGGAGAGCCAGGCAGAGAAGAGGAGGAGATGGTCACCCGCTGCTGAGAAGGAAACTCACATCTGGCTCAGGGTAGGTTACAGCTCGCTCATCTACCTTTCCTTCCCGCTCTGCTGCCGAGCCTGGAGCTCTCCAATATGCCAGCGGAGCTGCAGGCAGGGCCAACATGCAGCTAACACAACTGGAGCCTTGCTCTTTCTCTCAAGTAGGTCCAAGGAGCTCATTTCCTCCATGGAAATCCGGTGCCATGCTTAAGTCTGTTCCCTGACGTTTCACTCCTCCTTTATTTAGCGATACGAGAAAGTAGGATGAGAGTTGTGTTGGACTGCCTTCTTGTGTGTGTGTGAACACATTGAGAGCCTGCTCAGAAGATCTCGTGCTACTGTAAATGTCTACTGTCTGGCTTTTTTCTTCAGCAGCTGCTGAATGCTGTGGGCGAGGCAACCAAGGACTGCAGCATACGCCACCTCGAGAAACTCCATCTGCTGCTCAGCCAGTGTATTTACCACCACCGGCAGGACAATGACAAAACTCAGTTAATCGAGGTAATTTGCTAAGTAGAGCCAAGCAGCAATTGTATGCATCTACAGATCCTTTTATTTTCTCTAAAGAACTCAGCTACCGAGGGTTTGCGTTTGTCTTCCAGCTTATAGCTAGCTTGTCTTTGTTTGGTTGGTGACTATTATTATTTTTTATCTTCTTTTTTTTTGTTTTAGGAAATGAAGGAAGCAATTGAAAACTTCTCCCGTGCTCAGTAACGTGAAACTCAGAAAAGGGGCGTCTAGAATATATGAATAAAGCTCATGTCAATCCTTTGAAGGTGTCTTCCTGGCTGTTTTGCTATTGTTGCTCCTTCAGAAGCCTCGCAGTGCTGTTCAGAGGCCCCTCTTGCACCCCTCCATCCCATTCCCCCTCTTTCTTCCTCCTTGATCCCCTGCCCCACACATTGCTTACTCCGTTCTGCACGGGTCCCCCCGTGAACAACTCCAAATCCTCAGGACTCCTCATCACTTGCAAAGCCCAGGTTATCCCTCTCCCAGACTATGCCTGTAGTGGCCTCAGGGCCAGGTAAGTAGAGACTGGAGGCTTTTGGCCTTTGCCCTTGTCTGTTCTCCCTCGCCTGTCAGGTTCAGGTCTCTGTGGAGTTTTCTTCTCACTTGCCCCTTGGTCCTCGATCAGGTAACCTTAATGAAGCAGAGGCTCTCGCCAGCCACAAACCCTCCCAACGTCTCCCCAGCACTCTCCTGCTCGCCCCCTCCCCATGTTCCCCCAGCAACAAGGCTCAGCACCTTCTCCACAAAGGCACCTCAACGCACACGCGCGCACTGCACACACGCCCCAGTGCTCTCCTGAGAAAAAAAAAAAAAAAAGCCCCTCGAGTGGTTATGTGTGGAAAAGACGAGGCATTGGCCAGGTGATGCTTCCAGGTAGCACCAGCGTGCGGAGGGCACAAGTAGGAAGGGGGTGCTGCCGAGCGTGCCCTTTGCAAGTGAACAAGCTCTTTCCTGAGCAGCTCTTGCTCCTTTCATTGAAGAGGCCAATTTCTGCTCTGCCAAGCAGAGAGAGGTTGACATCTCGGACACTTTGCCATGGCCTTCCCCCAGGCTTCGGACACCTCTGTACCACATACACGCAAGCGAGCGCTTCTTTGTCCCACTCCCGTTGCACTTGGGTGAGCAGAGGCACACGGACAGGAAGGTGACAGAAGGCTTGCCTACACATGGACCTGTCTTTGGTGGATGTTCTCCTCCCGAGCTGCGTGAATATGCTCTCCTGCAGAGACACGGGCATGCTTACACAACTCTCCGGCTCCGGAAGAGGCACCGGCGCCCTGAGCGGGCTGCCTTCCTGGGCTGTTGAAGCCAGGGGCTCTCGGCAGCCTTTCTGTCCCTGTTGGCTTTCTTGGGCTGCGCAGTCGTGTGCCTTGCAACCGCCTCGGTTGCCCCCTTGGCATCCTCCAGGCTCCTTTGGGCACCCTCAGATCCCTTCTCCAGGCACGCTCACGTGCTCTCTGCCCCTCTGCCTGTGCTCAGATCCCCTCTCTTCCCCTCATGCATGCTCAAGTCTCCTCTGGTCCTCTCCCTGCAGCCTCCCAGTCCTTCCATTTCCCTCTGCGAAGCACCTCCTCCACGGGGAACCCAAGCAGTGTGAGGGCGCTGCGAGTATTGTAGGCTGTGTGCGAGCATCACATTTTTCTTCTGCAAAATGAGTGACTTTGGACTGAAAATGGGGATTTCGGCTCATGAGGATCACATTTTTCAACCCTCCCCCCTCCCCCAAATTAGCACCCACCCCAAGCCCACTATTCCCAGTGGATGTCCCTAATGCAGAGGCTTTTTAGTGCCGAGGGAAAGAAATGACCATTGCCAAAAAGGGTTTGGGTTCTGCTTTGTTTTTCTTTTATTTTTCCCAGGCTTTGACACTGTTGGGACACATTCCTGGTGCATTTGTCTGAACGCAGTTCTCAGGGTGAGAGAGCAAACCCCTCTGCTGCTTCACTAGGCTCGGCCAGCTCCATGCTCGTGGCCTAGGGAAGCAACAGCTAGGGCTCGGCCCTTCCTGCCCACAAGATCACTGAGGGCAGTCACAGTCTTCCTCTGTGTTCATTCGGTTGCTCCCTTAGGCCTGCCTTCCTCAGCAGAGCCTCTCCTTGCCAGCAGGTGTAGCCCAGCATCCCCGAGGTGGGGACATGGCAGGGCTGGAAGGCCTGAGGGGAGCCCCAGCCTGGGGAAGCCCTCCTGTGGCTGCGCCTGCCCCCTGGCGGCCTCGGGGAGTGGGCAGGGAGGTGGGGGCATCTCCCCTAAAGTGCCCCAGGCAGCTCCCCTTCCCCTTGCAGGGCCCATCTTGGCAGGGCCTGGCCGGTCAATGCGTCCCTGCAGCCCCTCTGTGACATGGGCTGGGGCAGGACGCAGTGAGCGCATCACAGCAACAGCTTCCCCCTGCCCACATCGCCCCGGGAGCCTGAGCTGAGCCCACGCGCTTGGCGGTGCTCTCGCTACTGCTCTGCTCTGCTCTGCTCTGCTCTGGAGGAGCTGCTGGGCCGGGAGCAGGAGGAGGCGAGAGGAGGTGGTGGGACAGCGCGAGACGCTGTTTGGTGAGGTTCCCAGCAGGACGTTGGAGAGCAGCGGCTTCTCCTGGCCGCAAGACCTATTTGGACTAACTCGGGAGGCTGCGAATTCCCTCTGGGCCCCTAGGGAAGTCCTCTGGCCTGCTGGAAATTGCCCGCTGTGGGAGCCCCTCCATTATAGGGCGCTGTCGGGGCTGCACAACTTCCACGCTTAGAATCTTGGCTCCCCAGCAACACGTCCACCCCCGTGTCACTCGTGCCTCCTCAGCTGTGGTGAGAGGACCTTTGGCCCTTGCTCCAATAACTGCCTCCTCCTTTGCTGCTGCCAACACAGGTTTCTCCTGTGACGAGTGTTCATGTAGCTGTGGGTTTCGGAGTTACGCTTGTGCTCCTTGGTATGGTGGAGCCAACCTGGTTGGCAGGAGTGTTTTGTGCAGTCATGGCTACTCCAGTCTTTGAGGACTGAGAGGGTGCGTGAGAGGAGGAATCATAAAGGTGCTTCATGTCTGCAGAAGCTGCAGGCAGCTCCTGCGTAACTCCCTGCTGCTGGCTGAGGTTTTGCATTATCATTCCAACTAGACCTTCCGACTACTGGCTCTCGTGTCTACGGGCTCAGCAATTTCTCTAGTGTCTTGTGAACCAAACACTTGCTTCACTTTCAGCAGATTTCCCTTGTCCTCTTCAGCAGTTTTCATTGCCTGAGAAACTGCCTCAGGAGTAAAGAGCTTCTCTTGCATGCTTCCAAAAGTTGACATGTGCTTCATATGCTGCTTGAGCTCAGGTTCGGAGGAAGCATGGACCTCAGGCAGACTGAAGGAGTCCTTGCAGAAGAAGTCAAAACGTCTTTACCTTCCTCTTTCTCAGTAAGTTCTGTCTTCCACCCAGCACTCTGATGCCCTTGCACTTTTCACGCAGCTGAACAAACGCCTTCCAAAGTGCACTGCGCTCCACAAGAGCCTCTGTCTTTGCTCCCTGTAGGCGTGCTATAGCCTGAGAGAAAGGAAATCATCTGTCATATGCTATCAAGCTCCACTGGAAAGTACGTTAGAGGCAGCCTTTCTCGGAAGGGCTAATTCCCCACGCCTAAGCGGGGACATGAAAATGTCCGTGCGCACAGCGCAGTCCCAAAGTAGAGCTAGCTTCTGTCATTGTAGGGCCATCAAAGGCAGGTGAACGCCACACAGGGGAAGATGGCCGCGACTCTCCCAAGGACTATTACCTTCGACCCCGGAACGCCGTCGTCCAGTACCAAGAGCCATCGGAATGTGGGTTACAGGCACCGTTGGCCTGAAGGGCTGGTTGCTTCTGATTAAGGGTGGGGGAGTAGAACTTCTGGAATGAGAAGGTACATAGGCAGAGACAAACCAGAAATGATGCCTGGGCACTGTAATTACAGGGTCCTCAGAAGACGAGCAGACAGAGGATGATGGCGAAGGTACTCCCCGGGCACCTCACCTCAGGCAAACTGCTGAGGACACTCCCGCTCCCCGGGAAGGTAGGCTAGATGCAGAGCCTCTCTGAAGGGCTCGTTGCTTGTGTGTAAGTGGGATACAGGGTGGGCAATGCAAATGCATACACACACAGACCAATCAGAAGCTCTGTCTAGGCTCTGTGATTACAGGGGCAACGCGGGAAGGTGAAGGCCGGCAAGGGGAAGATGGCAAAGGTCCCTGGAAGCAGTATAACCTTCGAGCCAGGAAGACTGTTGCCTACTACCAGGAGGCATTGGAAGGTAGGTTCCACGCACAGTTTCTCGGGAGAGCTGATTTCTTGTGCAGAGTGGGCTCCACGTGGCTAAAGGAAAACAACTGTCATTGACATGCCCTGCCTTCATTCTGCAGGTCAGGCTCTCCCTTTGTCATTGAGATGCCTGTATCCTGTGCATGTTGCGTTTCTTGGCCGGCGTGCAGGCTCATTGCTGCTTTTTGTTTCTTCAGGCCCATCTTCTGAAGTCAGACAAAGAGCTGCGTCTCGCCGTGCCCGGTCACGAAGCCCGTGCTGCAGAAGAACGAGCAGGTCGGTGTATGGCTAGTGATAGTTCTCAGGGAGCCGTAGCGGTGCCTCTCCCATCACTGAGTAACACTTGTAAAGCTTTCCCGAGGGACGGTCACGAGGGGAAAATCACAGCATTGTAGCTGTGACAGTCGGAGGGTCTAGAGGAAGCAAGGCTTTTCCTCTGGGAGAGAAGATAGCTTTCATTAGCCAAGAGCTTGTAAAAAGGCAGGATTTGGGGGGGGGGGGGGGGGGGGAAGGAGCCAGTGATGAAGGATGAGGGTGGAGGTCCTGGCTGAGACTGGGTAACTGAAGCCAGAAGCCCCTGCCACAAATCGTCAGTAGACAATTTCATGGTGAAGTAGAACAATGATTTTCTTAACCCAGGTAGGCAATTTAGTGAGACCTAGAGGGAGAGTGTCTTGCTACGCTTGAGTAAAATGTCAGTCTCTTCTGTCCCATGATTGAAAATAGGTCAGTTTAAATTGGACAGGTGGCTCGAACCAAATTCTTCTTGCCTCTGAGAAATGAATATAGCTTCACAACATCCACGTTTATGCCAGTGTATAAGTGCTTCCACACTCTCTTGCAACAGGAAAAGCGCAGCTATCCCTCTACCTGCAGGTTCATTTAGAAAGCCCCTTGCCCTTTCTCCTTCTTGCACAACAGGGGTCTTCCCCTACACTCTGGGAAGGATGAACGCGAGGGAAAGCACGCGGAGGGAAGGAAAACGGGAACCAGCCTGCCGCAAGTGGACCCAGTGCAAACCGAGAGTTCGGTGAGGAGTGGGAACTCACTGAGGCGGTGGGGACCTTTCCAGTGTTCATGAGAACCTTCCTGACTGTGGCTGTCAACAGCTCCCGTGCTTCACGGTTTACTCTCGGGGAACTGCCAGGTCATCCTGAACCTTCCCTTTGGGCTGGCATAGGATACATTGGGAGGAAGGCTTTTTTGGCTAGGCTGCAGCTTTCTCTGACCTCTGACACGTCTCCTCTTGAATGTTTCCCTAGGTATGCTTTGATGGTGTCGGTGGTCTCGCTGACCACATTGCCGCTTTAAAGGAGATGGTGCTGTTTCCCTTGCTTTACCCCGAGTTCTTTGAGCGGTTCCAAATCCGACCCCCCAGGTAACACACGCTGCCTTAGAACTACAACATGCTAATTGCGCTCTTCTCCGGAGAACATGAAGCGCAGGTGCCAGCACACCTGTGTGCTTCCACATTTCTGCCCGGGCACAGTTTGCCCAGTGGCAGTAAACAGGAATTCCTTACAAATGGCTTACGCCCAGGCTAGACCTACTTTCACACCACAAGCAATGCTTTGTTGCAGTCAAAGGCTTGCTGTCCAGGGCTGTCAAAGCTGAAGACGCTGCAGAAGGCTCCTGGTTTAAGAAGGTGGCTTTGGGAGTGCTTCTGCTGGTTGGCTTCTGAGTGTTTTGGAAAAGTCCCCTTGACTAGTTTATAAGCGGGAAGGCACGAGGTCCGGCAAGTCACCTCTAAGCTGTTGTTTGACAGACCTGCTGACTTCCCGCCTCCCTCTCTTTGTAAGGCTCAGTCAAAGAGCTTCCGACTTTTTCCACCAGAAAGACAGGCTTTGTTTGCTCTCAAATCTTGCCTCTTGGGAACACTGGCACCTGTCTGGACTTTCCTCCCACTGGAGCTCTTCCTGCGCTCTAATACTGCAAGTGTTCTGGTCAGGCGGGAAGGCTGCTTTGCTTTCAGGACGGCGGTTGCCACAGGCACTTTCCCATGTCTTTTTATTGTAGCTACGGACATCTCTTTTTGTCATGTTGCAGAGGCTGTCTGTTCTGTGGGCCACCAGGCACTGGAAAGACACTGGTGGCTCGAGCGCTCGCAAATGAATGTAGGCAGGGAGACAAGAGAATAGCCTTCTTTGTGAGAAAAGGTGCCGACTGCCTCAGTCAATGGGTCGGAGAATCCGAGCGGCAGCTCCGCTCCTTATTTGAGCAGGTAAGGAGGAAATAGGTTGGGCCAGAGTTGTACCTGTACTTGTCCGCGGTGGACGTCTGTCAGCAGAACTCGGCCTCCTGCCTAGTTTGGCCGTGTCTCCTGTTGACATGGGAACATCAGTGTTCCCTTCTCCCGTGCCGTCCGGCTTGGCCTGAAGGGCTGGAAACCTTGCAGATGGGTTGGGGCCAGCACAGGCTCCGTGCCTTTGCAGCCACAAGGATCATCCTGCGTGTTCTTGCTGAGTAGGGCTGTGTTTTACATACACTCAGTAGCCCTGCATCTGTGCTTCCCTTCCAGGCCTATGAGAAGCGGCCTTCGATTATTTTCTTCGATGAGATCGACGGTCTGGCTCCTGTGCGCTCCAGTCACCAAGATCAGATTCACAGGTACCACCTTTTCCTTGCATTGCCACGTAATCGGCTTCGTTTCCTTTCCCGAGGGAAAAAGACCCAGCTGGTCCCCTGGAGATGACACACGCACTTCTTCTGAACTCCTCTAGTACCATGACACAGAGGTTCACAGGATTTTAAAGACAAGAGTTGAAATCGAGTCCCTAAGCTTGGTTTCTGGACAAGGCCTCTCTTGCCTTACCTCGGTGTTTGGGGCCTACCATGAGTCCTTTCCCTAATCAACAGCTCTTCCAGAAAAGCTTATCCTTTTTGAGTGACGTGACTTTGGAGAAAGTCGGGCGGCATGTAACAGCAGCTACTAAACCAGGCAATCCAACAACATTTCCTTGCCAGTTCAATTGTCACCACGCTGCTGGCACTCATGGATGGCTTAGACAGCAGAGGCGAGGTCGTGGTCATCGGCGCCACCAACAGGCCAGACTCCCTGGATCCTGCTTTGCGAAGGCCTGGCCGCTTTGACAGGGAGTTCCTTTTCACCTTGCCAAACAGACAGGTAAGGCTCTTCCAGCAACCTTCCTGCTACAGTGCCAAGGCCTCTCTTTACAAGAACACCCTGTTGCCACACACTGTCTCCGAGAGGGAGGAAGCAAAGAGGTGCCCTACGTGCTGGAGACCTCCCTGTTCCCCGAGCAGAACTGGGAGGGAGGCTGCAAACAGGAGTTTCACGGAGCCTGGAGCACACGGGCTTTCTTCCTCGCCCAAGCGGTTGCGCTTGGCTTCGTTCCTTAGTCCACCCAGGCCCTTGCCTCCTGAAGTTGCCTCCTCGCTCTCACTCCTCCACTTGGGAGAAGCTTAGGTGAAAGCTTGTGCTTGAGTGTGGCCGCGCTGGGAATCCTGGGAGCCGCCCAGGAGCATTTAGGGAGCTGCCATTGTAACTGGTCTGAGCAGGCAGCTGGATGGAGACGGGAAGGACACTGCCCAGATGCAACACTGGGGAAGCTTTCTAGTGGCAAGGCTTGGGACGCTTGCAGTTCTTTGGCAACATCCAAGCAGGGACCACAGAGCTACAGAGCAACCAGAAGTAACTGTTTCCTTTAGAAAATAGAAACTCCAGGAGAAAGTGGAGCCCCGGCTTTGGTGCTTTCTTTCCTTTTCTTTTTTTTTTTTTTTTCCCCCCCCTCTTGGCTATCCCAGATTCTTTTTTCTTGAGTTAGCGTGTGGGGAGCGGAGAGGAAGGAGAAACACATTATTGGATCGAAGGCTCGTAACAATGCACAACACAGTAAGAAAACAGGAAAGAAACAGGAAAACAGGAAAGAAACAGGAAACACTTCCCTGAATCTCTGGCAAAGGTCGGAGATGAGCATAGGCACAGCTTGACGTTTGCTCGTTCAGGGGTAGAGGTTTGAGTCAGAATTATTGTTTCTCCTACTGTAGTTACTCCTCCTACCTACTGGGGAAGTACTGAGCTTCGAGAAGCAGGCAGTGTGTTACTAGAATGCACACATTTCTTAACTTTAGCAGAGGAAGACAAGCAAGTACGGGAATGTGACAGTGGGGCTTTTGCGGATGTTTCTTTTGTTTCTGAGAAAAAGGTTGCAGACAAGCCCAAATGTAACCATCTGGCTTGTAGGCTCGCAAAGAGATTTTCAGGATCCACACGAGAGGCTGGAGCCCAAAGCCATCGGACACGCTGCTTGAAGAGCTGGCTGAAACATGTGTCGGTAAGATGAAAAAGCGCTCCGAGTTCCTGCCTCTGACTGGGTCCTGACAGCGTCTGAGCTTGTGCCAGGCAGTAGCCAAGCTCCCGAGCCTTCCCTTCCCTTGTCTCTCACCACACGGGAGGCTGTGCCTCCCAGAACGGAGCGTCCCTTGGCAAAGCCTGTCCTTGGCTCCTCTGTGCTGCCTGAGACTGACGGACCTTTTGCTTCTGCTCTGCTGAATTAGGATACTGTGGGGCCGACATTCAAGCCCTCTGCGCTGAAGCTGCCCTCTGCGCTCTCCATCGCCACTATCCCCACATCTACACCAGCAGTCAGAAGCTGCAGATCAATGTGGCTTCCATTGAGATCACTGCAACCGATTTTGTGCTGGCTATGCAGAAGACTGCACCAGCTTCACAGAGGGCCGTGGCTTCCCCCGGGCAACCACTCCCACCCGCCTCCAAGCCACTGCTTCAGAACACGCTAGAGAGGCTCCTAAAAGGCGTGCAGAGGGTATTTCCCCACGCAGCCCTTGCACTCCAGAAGCACCAACAGCCAGGTAGGGCCGTTACGTTCACTGCCGTCAGCCTCTCCCAAAGCAAACCCTGCTAGTTTGCGCCAACAACAGAAAGAAACCCTTGCGGCAGGCGGAGGGTAAATGGAATGAACGGTAGAGAGGGCAGAGCTGGGAACTCCTCCCGGTTCACAGCAAGGGAACTATGCGTTCTCCACTGAAGCAGCCAGCTTCTGGAGGTTGTCAGCATCATCTTTCCTGGGGTTTGGCACTGATTTAAGGCTTGAAAGAGGAGGCAATATGAGGGAGTGTTAGGCCGTGCCCTTCCCTTCCTTTCCACACTGGGAGTGTGGGCTCCCGCTGCAGAAAGAAGTGGCCTTGCTGGCTGCTTTAGGTGTCCAGGAACTGCGGAAGGGCTTCCTGCTTGTCCTCTAGCTGTACTGTAAGGAGAAGAGGAGTTTTTGCCACCAGTAAAACATAGCTTAGGCAAAGGCAGACAGTTTGGGGGAAATGGCATTATTCCGTGTATGCCCAGGCAGTGAAGACATACAAGGCAGTGGGTTTCAGCCCTCAGTTAGAAGCTGGCTTAGTGCAAGGGAGGGCTGCAGACCTTCAGGAGAGTTAACAAGCCTCTCTTACCTTCTCACGGTACCAATCCTTCTGTAGAAAACGCCTGCATGGAGAGTGAGGAGGCATCACCTTCTGGACAGCAAAAGGAAACCTTCCTCCACTTTAACAGGTTGTTAAACTGCCCGCGACCTTTTGAGTGAAATGCTTCTGATTGATTGCTGGGGCTTTCCCAAGTGTCTTGGCGGTTGCAGGTGGGAGGGGTGGTAGATGAGGGAGGAAAGAAGACCTTGCCCAGGGTGTCTGGTATCCAAAACTGCAAGAAGCAAGCACAGAGATAGAACTAGGTGCTACAGTTGTAAGAAAGCAAGGAGCTGCAGCCGATCAAGCTGAAGGGGGCAGCCTCCTTTTCCTCCCCCAAAGACATCCACAGACATTAGGGCATGCTGCCCTAATTTCATGCACGCTATTCCTCAAGGAGAGTTGCACTTGCAACCTAAGAGACAGCACCCAAGGACAGATGAAACAATTGGAACGCAAGAATCAAGCAAGTAGCCCCCATTTCTATGGGCTTACAGGAATGTTGTTATTGAGCCTAGCCACTTTTGCCCTTCCTCACATACAGCTAAGGGCTCTCAAAGCCCGCGTCATTTGCTTTCCCAGAAGGCTTGTTCTGCCCCTTCGTGACCACCACCTCCGTTACCAGCTGACCACTTTCACCTAAGCTTGACCAGTGCGGAGAACTCAAGGCTCCTCAACTCAGGACATCCTGAGCGTGAGAGCTTCAGCGGGGAAGACAGGCAGACTGGTGTGTGCTGGACAAAGACAGACACCTTCACCAGCTGTGTCTTGACTCATCGCTTTCTTTCCAAACTGCTTGTCTTGCAGCTCTTCTCCTAGCAATGCTTGTGGCCAGCCAGCATGTCACCGGCCCAGGTTCCTAATAGCTGGAGAGCCCGGCTACGGGCAAACTTCTCACTTGGCGCCTGCACTCTTACACGCGCTGGAGAGGTTTGCCGTTCACGTGCTGGACCTGCCGGCTCTCTTTGCTAGCAGCACGCCACCTGAAGAAAGATGCACACAGGTACCGCTTCTCTCTGCAGTCTCACAGCATTAATAGACTTCACGGGCTTAGCGGAGGCGGCCTGGCTTTCCTGTGCTTTCTGTGGTGTTTATGTTGTGCTGAAGGAACCCTTTTCTTGTACACTGAACAGCAGAGAAGCAGCATGTTGTGCAGGAGCATCTTTTCCATTGCAAGTGCCGCACAGTAAGGCTGTTGCTAGCAGCTCAGGGAGCTCCAAGATGCTCTTGAGAAACCTCTCTTCCTGGCAAGAGCTGCTGCTGCTGGCAGCGGGCTCCGCAGAGCTGTTTCCCTTGCCTCTTCAGGCTCTCTAGCTCCCAGGAGGCGCCTCTGCATCTGCCTGACTGCTGGTCATGCCCTTTCGCCAGCCTCCTTCTTTAGCAGACTGAACGGCAACCCCGGTTTGGGGCCAAAGAAAAGGGTTTCTTTTCTCTCAGCATACCACAGGTATGCTGCTACTCGCTTCAGTGGTCTTCCCCAAACTTCCTTCTTACTAGTTGGTCCGAGAAGCCCAGAGGACAGCACCCAGCATCATTTATATGCCACACATCCATGCCTGGTGGGAGGCTGCTGGAGTCACCTTGAGAGCTACGCTCACCACACTGCTAGAGCGCATTCCACCTTACGCTCCAGTGCTGTTGCTCGCTACTTCGGATGTTTGCCATGCAGATCTCCCGGAAGAGGTATTTCTGCCACCGCTTTGCCCGCTTTTCTCAGTCTCATGATAATTTATCACTCCCTGAAGTACCTCAATCCTGTGCCCTCCTAAGCACTTGGACATTGCTATTTCTAGGGCACCCTGCTGGCATCTCCTCCCTCGGGAGTTGCCACAAGGCTTCCAAGTGAAGGGCGGCAAGGCAAGGCAATCCACTGCAGGCCACCTAGGAGCTGGTGCGTGCCCTCCCTGGCCTCACTGGAACCTCGGCTCGCTGCCCTGAGCTTTCATCCTGGAGGTCTTCCTTACAGAAGACGCCCTCCAGTGCCGGGCTGACCCACTACAATCTTGCCGTGAAGGCCAAGAAGCAAACTTGTTCTAGTCTCCCCCTTATTCAAAGCATTCCTCGGCTTCCCTGAAAACAGTTTTCACCTGCTTGGAGTAGAGCACGAATCTGCGGGGGGCCTTAGGGCTGCACTGTCTTTTCTCCTCCCGCCTCAGGTGCAAGCTTTGTTTTCGGAGCTTTATGGAGAAGTCTTCAATGTCCAGCCACCCAGCAAGGAGGAAGGGAGAAAGCTTTTTGAGGACTTGCTTCTCCACCAAGCTGCTCCACCTGCTGCACCACAAAGGAGAGCAGGTGGGAACTGTCCTACACATAGAGCTTTGCCATCGGTAGCTTAGCAGCTCTTTGGCATGTGTTTGGGTATTTGATTTCCTGGCATGACTTTGTACTCTGCTTGTGTCGGACTGCCATCGCTTGGCTAACCTGTTCTGGTTGACTGAAGGTTGCCACGCACTGGAAGTCCTGCCTGTGGCATCCCCACCTGAGCCTCGACTGCTGGCGGAGGAGGAAGAGCGGCAGCTGGAGGAGCAAGAGGAGCACACATTGCCAGCGGTGCCTGCAGATGCCAGTACGCCCCTGCCTGGTGGCAAGTTCCCTCCTGTTTTCCTTTTTGTCTTGTTTTGCCTTGTGCACCAAGTAAGAGGACGATGCTCGATTTGGAAGACAGAACTGCTTAGGTAACGCTTTGGCTTGCTGCTTCTGCTATCTCTGTGCAGCTGTATGCAGACGAAAGCGAAGGCGGCCCACATCGCCCTCGGAGAGCCAGGCAGAGAAGAGGAGGAGATGGTCACCCGCTGCTGAGAAGGAAACTCACATCTGGCTCAGGGTAGGTTGCAGCTCGCTCATCTACCTTTCCTTCCCGCTCTGCTGCCGAGCCTGGAGCTCTCCAATATGCCAGCGGAGCTGCAGGCAGGGCCAACATGCAGCTAACACAACTGGAGCCTTGCTCTTTCTCTCAAGTAGGTCCAAGGAGCTCATTTCCTCCATGGAAATCCGGTGCCATGCTTAAGTCTGTTCCCTGACGTTTCACTCCTCCTTTATTTAGCGATACGAGAAAGTAGGATGAGAGTTGTGTTGGACTGCCTTCTTGTGTGTGTGTGAACACATTGAGAGCCTGCTCAGAAGATCTCGTGCTACTGTAAATGTCTACTGTCTGGCTTTTTTCTTCAGCAGCTGCTGAATGCTGTGGGCGAGGCAACCAAGGACTGCAGCATACGCCACCTCGAGAAACTCCATCTGCTGCTCAGCCAGTGTATTTACCACCACCGGCAGGACAATGACAAAACTCAGTTAATCGAGGTAATTTGCTAAGTAGAGCCAAGCAGCAATTGTATGCATCTACAGATCCTTTTATTTTCTCTAAAGAACTCAGCTACCGAGGGTTTGCGTTTGTCTTCCAGCTTATAGCAAGCTTGTCTTTGTTTGGTTGGTGACTATTATTATTTTTTATCTTCTTTTTTTTTGTTTTAGGAAATGAAGGAAGCAATTGAAAACTTCTCCCGTGCTCAGTAACGTGAAACTCAGAAAAGGGGCGTCTAGAATATATGAATAAAGCTCATGTCAATCCTTTGAAGGTGTCTTCCTGGCTGTTTTGCTATTGTTGCTCCTTCAGAAGCCTCGCAGTGCTGTTCAGAGGCCCCTCTTGCACCCCTCCATCCCATTCCCCCTCTTTCTTCCTCCTTGATCCCCTGCCCCACACATTGCTTACTCCGTTCTGCACGGGTCCCCCCGTGAACAACTCCAAATCCTCAGGACTCCTCATCACTTGCAAAGCCCAGGTTATCCCTCTCCCAGACTATGCCTGTAGTGGCCTCAGGGCCAGGTAAGTAGAGACTGGAGGCTTTTGGCCTTTGCCCTTGTCTGTTCTCCCTCGCCTGTCAGGTTCAGGTCTCTGTGGAGTTTTCTTCTCACTTGCCCCTTGGTCCTCGATCAGGTAACCTTAATGAAGCAGAGGCTCTCGCCAGCCACAAACCCTCCCAACGTCTCCCCAGCACTCTCCTGCTCGCCCCCTCCCCATGTTCCCCCAGCAACAAGGCTCAGCACCTTCTCCACAAAGGCACCTCAACGCACACGCGCGCACTGCACACACGCCCCAGTGCTCTCCTGAGAAAAAAAAAAAAAAAAGCCCCTCGAGTGGTTATGTGTGGAAAAGACGAGGCATTGGCCAGGTGATGCTTCCAGGTAGCACCAGCGTGCGGAGGGCACAAGTAGGAAGGGGGTGCTGCCGAGCGTGCCCTTTGCAAGTGAACAAGCTCTTTCCTGAGCAGCTCTTGCTCCTTTCATTGAAGAGGCCAATTTCTGCTCTGCCAAGCAGAGAGAGGTTGACATCTCGGACACTTTGCCATGGCCTTCCCCCAGGCTTCGGACACCTCTGTACCACATACACGCAAGCGAGCGCTTCTTTGTCCCACTCCCGTTGCACTTGGGTGAGCAGAGGCACACGGACAGGAAGGTGACAGAAGGCTTGCCTACACATGGACCTGTCTTTGGTGGATGTTCTCCTCCCGAGCTGCGTGAATATGCTCTCCTGCAGAGACACGGGCATGCTTACACAACTCTCCGGCTCCGGAAGAGGCACCGGCGCCCTGAGCGGGCTGCCTTCCTGGGCTGTTGAAGCCAGGGGCTCTCGGCAGCCTTTCTGTCCCTGTTGGCTTTCTTGGGCTGCGCAGTCGTGTGCCTTGCAACCGCCTCGGTTGCCCCCTTGGCATCCTCCAGGCTCCTTTGGGCACCCTCAGATCCCTTCTCCAGGCACGCTCACGTGCTCTCTGCCCCTCTGCCTGTGCTCAGATCCCCTCTCTTCCCCTCATGCATGCTCAAGTCTCCTCTGGTCCTCTCCCTGCAGCCTCCCAGTCCTTCCATTTCCCTCTGCGAAGCACCTCCTCCACGGGGAACCCAAGCAGTGTGAGGGCGCTGCGAGTATTGTAGGCTGTGTGCGAGCATCACATTTTTCTTCTGCAAAATGAGTGACTTTGGACTGAAAATGGGGATTTCGGCTCATGAGGATCACATTTTTCAACCCTCCCCCCTCCCCCAAATTAGCACCCACCCCAAGCCCACTATTCCCAGTGGATGTCCCTAATGCAGAGGCTTTTTAGTGCCGAGGGAAAGAAATGACCATTGCCAAAAAGGGTTTGGGTTCTGCTTTGTTTTTCTTTTATTTTTCCCAGGCTTTGACACTGTTGGGACACATTCCTGGTGCATTTGTCTGAACGCAGTTCTCAGGGTGAGAGAGCAAACCCCTCTGCTGCTTCACTAGGCTCGGCCAGCTCCATGCTCGTGGCCTAGGGAAGCAACAGCTAGGGCTCGGCCCTTCCTGCCCACAAGATCACTGAGGGCAGTCACAGTCTTCCTCTGTGTTCATTCGGTTGCTCCCTTAGGCCTGCCTTCCTCAGCAGAGCCTCTCCTTGCCAGCAGGTGTAGCCCAGCATCCCCGAGGTGGGGACATGGCAGGGCTGGAAGGCCTGAGGGGAGCCCCAGCCTGGGGAAGCCCTCCTGTGGCTGCGCCTGCCCCCTGGCGGCCTCGGGGAGTGGGCAGGGAGGTGGGGGCATCTCCCCTAAAGTGCCCCAGGCAGCTCCCCTTCCCCTTGCAGGGCCCATCTTGGCAGGGCCTGGCCGGTCAATGCGTCCCTGCAGCCCCTCTGTGACATGGGCTGGGGCAGGACGCAGTGAGCGCATCACAGCAACAGCTTCCCCCTGCCCACATCGCCCCGGGAGCCTGAGCTGAGCCCACGCGCTTGGCGGTGCTCTCGCTACTGCTCTGCTCTGCTCTGCTCTGCTCTGGAGGAGCTGCTGGGCCGGGAGCAGGAGGAGGCGAGAGGAGGTGGTGGGACAGCGCGAGACGCTGTTTGGTGAGGTTCCCAGCAGGACGTTGGAGAGCAGCGGCTTCTCCTGGCCGCAAGACCTATTTGGACTAACTCGGGAGGCTGCGAATTCCCTCTGGGCCCCTAGGGAAGTCCTCTGGCCTGCTGGAAATTGCCCGCTGTGGGAGCCCCTCCATTATAGGGCGCTGTCGGGGCTGCACAACTTCCACGCTTAGAATCTTGGCTCCCCAGCAACACGTCCACCCCCGTGTCACTCGTGCCTCCTCAGCTGTGGTGAGAGGACCTTTGGCCCTTGCTCCAATAACTGCCTCCTCCTTTGCTGCTGCCAACACAGGTTTCTCCTGTGACGAGTGTTCATGTAGCTGTGGGTTTCGGAGTTACGCTTGTGCTCCTTGGTATGGTGGAGCCAACCTGGTTGGCAGGAGTGTTTTGTGCAGTCATGGCTACTCCAGTCTTTGAGGACTGAGAGGGTGCGTGAGAGGAGGAATCATAAAGGTGCTTCATGTCTGCAGAAGCTGCAGGCAGCTCCTGCGTAACTCCCTGCTGCTGGCTGAGGTTTTGCATTATCATTCCAACTAGACCTTCCGACTACTGGCTCTCGTGTCTACGGGCTCAGCAATTTCTCTAGTGTCTTGTGAACCAAACACTTGCTTCACTTTCAGCAGATTTCCCTTGTCCTCTTCAGCAGTTTTCATTGCCTGAGAAACTGCCTCAGGAGTAAAGAGCTTCTCTTGCATGCTTCCAAAAGTTGACATGTGCTTCATATGCTGCTTGAGCTCAGGTTCGGAGGAAGCATGGACCTCAGGCAGACTGAAGGAGTCCTTGCAGAAGAAGTCAAAACGTCTTTACCTTCCTCTTTCTCAGTAAGTTCTGTCTTCCACCCAGCACTCTGATGCCCTTGCACTTTTCACGCAGCTGAACAAACGCCTTCCAAAGTGCACTGCGCTCCACAAGAGCCTCTGTCTTTGCTCCCTGTAGGCGTGCTATAGCCTGAGAGAAAGGAAATCATCTGTCATATGCTATCAAGCTCCACTGGAAAGTACGTTAGAGGCAGCCTTTCTCGGAAGGGCTAATTCCCCACGCCTAAGCGGGGACATGAAAATGTCCGTGCGCACAGCGCAGTCCCAAAGTAGAGCTAGCTTCTGTCATTGTAGGGCCATCAAAGGCAGGTGAACGCCACACAGGGGAAGATGGCCGCGACTCTCCCAAGGACTATTACCTTCGACCCCGGAACGCCGTCGTCCAGTACCAAGAGCCATCGGAATGTGGGTTACAGGCACCGTTGGCCTGAAGGGCTGGTTGCTTCTGATTAAGGGTGGGGGAGTAGAACTTCTGGAATGAGAAGGTACATAGGCAGAGACAAACCAGAAATGATGCCTGGGCACTGTAATTACAGGGTCCTCAGAAGACGAGCAGACAGAGGATGATGGCGAAGGTACTCCCCGGGCACCTCACCTCAGGCAAACTGCTGAGGACACTCCCGCTCCCCGGGAAGGTAGGCTAGATGCAGAGCCTCTCTGAAGGGCTCGTTGCTTGTGTGTAAGTGGGATACAGGGTGGGCAATGCAAATGCATACACACACAGACCAATCAGAAGCTCTGTCTAGGCTCTGTGATTACAGGGGCAACGCGGGAAGGTGAAGGCCGGCAAGGGGAAGATGGCAAAGGTCCCTGGAAGCAGTATAACCTTCGAGCCAGGAAGACTGTTGCCTACTACCAGGAGGCATTGGAAGGTAGGTTCCACGCACAGTTTCTCGGGAGAGCTGATTTCTTGTGCAGAGTGGGCTCCACGTGGCTAAAGGAAAACAACTGTCATTGACATGCCCTGCCTTCATTCTGCAGGTCAGGCTCTCCCTTTGTCATTGAGATGCCTGTATCCTGTGCATGTTGCGTTTCTTGGCCGGCGTGCAGGCTCATTGCTGCTTTTTGTTTCTTCAGGCCCATCTTCTGAAGTCAGACAAAGAGCTGCGTCTCGCCGTGCCCGGTCACGAAGCCCGTGCTGCAGAAGAACGAGCAGGTCGGTGTATGGCTAGTGATAGTTCTCAGGGAGCCGTAGCGGTGCCTCTCCCATCACTGAGTAACACTTGTAAAGCTTTCCCGAGGGACGGTCACGAGGGGAAAATCACAGCATTGTAGCTGTGACAGTCGGAGGGTCTAGAGGAAGCAAGGCTTTTCCTCTGGGAGAGAAGATAGCTTTCATTAGCCAAGAGCTTGTAAAAAGGCAGGATTTGGGGGGGGGGGGGGGGGGGGGAAGGAGCCAGTGATGAAGGATGAGGGTGGAGGTCCTGGCTGAGACTGGGTAACTGAAGCCAGAAGCCCCTGCCACAAATCGTCAGTAGACAATTTCATGGTGAAGTAGAACAATGATTTTCTTAACCCAGGTAGGCAATTTAGTGAGACCTAGAGGGAGAGTGTCTTGCTACGCTTGAGTAAAATGTCAGTCTCTTCTGTCCCATGATTGAAAATAGGTCAGTTTAAATTGGACAGGTGGCTCGAACCAAATTCTTCTTGCCTCTGAGAAATGAATATAGCTTCACAACATCCACGTTTATGCCAGTGTATAAGTGCTTCCACACTCTCTTGCAACAGGAAAAGCGCAGCTATCCCTCTACCTGCAGGTTCATTTAGAAAGCCCCTTGCCCTTTCTCCTTCTTGCACAACAGGGGTCTTCCCCTACACTCTGGGAAGGATGAACGCGAGGGAAAGCACGCGGAGGGAAGGAAAACGGGAACCAGCCTGCCGCAAGTGGACCCAGTGCAAACCGAGAGTTCGGTGAGGAGTGGGAACTCACTGAGGCGGTGGGGACCTTTCCAGTGTTCATGAGAACCTTCCTGACTGTGGCTGTCAACAGCTCCCGTGCTTCACGGTTTACTCTCGGGGAACTGCCAGGTCATCCTGAACCTTCCCTTTGGGCTGGCATAGGATACATTGGGAGGAAGGCTTTTTTGGCTAGGCTGCAGCTTTCTCTGACCTCTGACACGTCTCCTCTTGAATGTTTCCCTAGGTATGCTTTGATGGTGTCGGTGGTCTCGCTGACCACATTGCCGCTTTAAAGGAGATGGTGCTGTTTCCCTTGCTTTACCCCGAGTTCTTTGAGCGGTTCCAAATCCGACCCCCCAGGTAACACACGCTGCCTTAGAACTACAACATGCTAATTGCGCTCTTCTCCGGAGAACATGAAGTGCAGGTGCCAGCACACCTGTGTGCTTCCACATTTCTGCCCGGGCACAGTTTGCCCAGTGGCAGTAAACAGGAATTCCTTACAAATGGCTTACGCCCAGGCTAGACCTACTTTCACACCACAAGCAATGCTTTGTTGCAGTCAAAGGCTTGCTGTCCAGGGCTGTCAAAGCTGAAGACGCTGCAGAAGGCTCCTGGTTTAAGAAGGTGGCTTTGGGAGTGCTTCTGCTGGTTGGCTTCTGAGTGTTTTGGAAAAGTCCCCTTGACTAGTTTATAAGCGGGAAGGCACGAGGTCCGGCAAGTCACCTCTAAGCTGTTGTTTGACAGACCTGCTGACTTCCCGCCTCCCTCTCTTTGTAAGGCTCAGTCAAAGAGCTTCCGACTTTTTCCACCAGAAAGACAGGCTTTGTTTGCTCTCAAATCTTGCCTCTTGGGAACACTGGCACCTGTCTGGACTTTCCTCCCACTGGAGCTCTTCCTGCGCTCTAATACTGCAAGTGTTCTGGTCAGGCGGGAAGGCTGCTTTGCTTTCAGGACGGCGGTTGCCACAGGCACTTTCCCATGTCTTTTTATTGTAGCTACGGACATCTCTTTTTGTCATGTTGCAGAGGCTGTCTGTTCTGTGGGCCACCAGGCACTGGAAAGACACTGGTGGCTCGAGCGCTCGCAAATGAATGTAGGCAGGGAGACAAGAGAATAGCCTTCTTTGTGAGAAAAGGTGCCGACTGCCTCAGTCAATGGGTCGGAGAATCCGAGCGGCAGCTCCGCTCCTTATTTGAGCAGGTAAGGAGGAAATAGGTTGGGCCAGAGTTGTACCTGTACTTGTCCGCGGTGGACGTCTGTCAGCAGAACTCGGCCTCCTGCCTAGTTTGGCCGTGTCTCCTGTTGACATGGGAACATCAGTGTTCCCTTCTCCCGTGCCGTCCGGCTTGGCCTGAAGGGCTGGAAACCTTGCAGATGGGTTGGGGCCAGCACAGGCTCCGTGCCTTTGCAGCCACAAGGATCATCCTGCGTGTTCTTGCTGAGTAGGGCTGTGTTTTACATACACTCAGTAGCCCTGCATCTGTGCTTCCCTTCCAGGCCTATGAGAAGCGGCCTTCGATTATTTTCTTCGATGAGATCGACGGTCTGGCTCCTGTGCGCTCCAGTCACCAAGATCAGATTCACAGGTACCACCTTTTCCTTGCATTGCCACGTAATCGGCTTCGTTTCCTTTCCCGAGGGAAAAAGACCCAGCTGGTCCCCTGGAGATGACACACGCACTTCTTCTGAACTCCTCTAGTACCATGACACAGAGGTTCACAGGATTTTAAAGACAAGAGTTGAAATCGAGTCCCTAAGCTTGGTTTCTGGACAAGGCCTCTCTTGCCTTACCTCGGTGTTTGGGGCCTACCATGAGTCCTTTCCCTAATCAACAGCTCTTCCAGAAAAGCTTATCCTTTTTGAGTGACGTGACTTTGGAGAAAGTCGGGCGGCATGTAACAGCAGCTACTAAACCAGGCAATCCAACAACATTTCCTTGCCAGTTCAATTGTCACCACGCTGCTGGCACTCATGGATGGCTTAGACAGCAGAGGCGAGGTCGTGGTCATCGGCGCCACCAACAGGCCAGACTCCCTGGATCCTGCTTTGCGAAGGCCTGGCCGCTTTGACAGGGAGTTCCTTTTCACCTTGCCAAACAGACAGGTAAGGCTCTTCCAGCAACCTTCCTGCTACGGTGCCAAGGCCTCTCTTTACAAGAACACCCTGTTGCCACACACTGTCTCCGAGAGGGAGGAAGCAAAGAGGTGCCCTACGTGCTGGAGACCTCCCTGTTCCCCGAGCAGAACTGGGAGGGAGGCTGCAAACAGGAGTTTCACGGAGCCTGGAGCACACGGGCTTTCTTCCTCGCCCAAGCGGTTGCGCTTGGCTTCGTTCCTTAGTCCACCCAGGCCCTTGCCTCCTGAAGTTGCCTCCTCGCTCTCACTCCTCCACTTGGGAGAAGCTTAGGTGAAAGCTTGTGCTTGAGTGTGGCCGCGCTGGGAATCCTGGGAGCCGCCCAGGAGCATTTAGGGAGCTGCCATTGTAACTGGTCTGAGCAGGCAGCTGGATGGAGACGGGAAGGACACTGCCCAGATGCAACACTGGGGAAGCTTTCTAGTGGCAAGGCTTGGGACGCTTGCAGTTCTTTGGCAACATCCAAGCAGGGACCACAGAGCTACAGAGCAACCAGAAGTAACTGTTTCCTTTAGAAAATAGAAACTCCAGGAGAAAGTGGAGCCCCGGCTTTGGTGCTTTCTTTCCTTTTCTTTTTTTTTTTTTTTTCCCCCCCCTCTTGGCTATCCCAGATTCTTTTTTCTTGAGTTAGCGTGTGGGGAGCGGAGAGGAAGGAGAAACACATTATTGGATCGAAGGCTCGTAACAATGCACAACACAGTAAGAAAACAGGAAAGAAACAGGAAAACAGGAAAGAAACAGGAAACACTTCCCTGAATCTCTGGCAAAGGTCGGAGATGAGCATAGGCACAGCTTGACGTTTGCTCGTTCAGGGGTAGAGGTTTGAGTCAGAATTATTGTTTCTCCTACTGTAGTTACTCCTCCTACCTACTGGGGAAGTACTGAGCTTCGAGAAGCAGGCAGTGTGTTACTAGAATGCACACATTTCTTAACTTTAGCAGAGGAAGACAAGCAAGTACGGGAATGTGACAGTGGGGCTTTTGCGGATGTTTCTTTTGTTTCTGAGAAAAAGGTTGCAGACAAGCCCAAATGTAACCATCTGGCTTGTAGGCTCGCAAAGAGATTTTCAGGATCCACACGAGAGGCTGGAGCCCAAAGCCATCGGACACGCTGCTTGAAGAGCTGGCTGAAACATGTGTCGGTAAGATGAAAAAGCGCTCCGAGTTCCTGCCTCTGACTGGGTCCTGACAGCGTCTGAGCTTGTGCCAGGCAGTAGCCAAGCTCCCGAGCCTTCCCTTCCCTTGTCTCTCACCACACGGGAGGCTGTGCCTCCCAGAACGGAGCGTCCCTTGGCAAAGCCTGTCCTTGGCTCCTCTGAGCTGCCTGAGACTGACGGACCTTTTGCTTCTGCTCTGCTGAATTAGGATACTGTGGGGCCGACATTCAAGCCCTCTGCGCTGAAGCTGCCCTCTGCGCTCTCCATCGCCACTATCCCCACATCTACACCAGCAGTCAGAAGCTGCAGATCAACGTGGCTTCCATTGAGATCACTGCAACCGATTTTGTGCTGGCTATGCAGAAGACTGCACCAGCTTCACAGAGGGCCGTGGCTTCCCCCGGGCAACCACTCCCACCCGCCTCCAAGCCACTGCTTCAGAACACGCTAGAGAGGCTCCTAAAAGGCGTGCAGAGGGTATTTCCCCACGCAGCCCTTGCACTCCAGAAGCACCAACAGCCAGGTAGGGCCGTTACGTTCACTGCCGTCAGCCTCTCCCAAAGCAAACCCTGCTAGTTTGCGCCAACAACAGAAAGAAACCCTTGCGGCAGGCGGAGGGTAAATGGAATGAACGGTAGAGAGGGCAGAGCTGGGAACTCCTCCCGGTTCACAGCAAGGGAACTATGCGTTCTCCACTGAAGCAGCCAGCTTCTGGAGGTTGTCAGCATCATCTTTCCTGGGGTTTGGCACTGATTTAAGGCTTGAAAGAGGAGGCAATATGAGGGAGTGTTAGGCCGTGCCCTTCCCTTCCTTTCCACACTGGGAGTGTGGGCTCCCGCTGCAGAAAGAAGTGGCCTTGCTGGCTGCTTTAGGTGTCCAGGAACTGCGGAAGGGCTTCCTGCTTGTCCTCTAGCTGTACTGTAAGGAGAAGAGGAGTTTTTGCCACCAGTAAAACATAGCTTAGGCAAAGGCAGACAGTTTGGGGGAAATGGCATTATTCCGTGTATGCCCAGGCAGTGAAGACATACAAGGCAGTGGGTTTCAGCCCTCAGTTAGAAGCTGGCTTAGTGCAAGGGAGGGCTGCAGACCTTCAGGAGAGTTAACAAGCCTCTCTTACCTTCTCACGGTACCAATCCTTCTGTAGAAAACGCCTGCATGGAGAGTGAGGAGGCATCACCTTCTGGACAGCAAAAGGAAACCTTCCTCCACTTTAACAGGTTGTTAAACTGCCCGCGACCTTTTGAGTGAAATGCTTCTGATTGATTGCTGGGGCTTTCCCAAGTGTCTTGGCGGTTGCAGGTGGGAGGGGTGGTAGATGAGGGAGGAAAGAAGACCTTGCCCAGGGTGTCTGGTATCCAAAACTGCAAGAAGCAAGCACAGAGATAGAACTAGGTGCTACAGTTGTAAGAAAGCAAGGAGCTGCAGCCGATCAAGCTGAAGGGGGCAGCCTCCTTTTCCTCCCCCAAAGACATCCACAGACATTAGGGCATGCTGCCCTAATTTCATGCACGCTATTCCTCAAGGAGAGTTGCACTTGCAACCTAGGAGACAGCACCCAAGGACAGATGAAACAATTGGAACGCAAGAATCAAGCAAGTAGCCCCCATTTCTATGGGCTTACAGGAATGTTGTTATTGAGCCTAGCCACTTTTGCCCTTCCTCACATACAGCTAAGGGCTCTCAAAGCCCGCGTCATTTGCTTTCCCAGAAGGCTTGTTCTGCCCCTTCGTGACCACCACCTCCGTTACCAGCTGACCACTTTCACCTAAGCTTGACCAGTGCGGAGAACTCAAGGCTCCTCAACTCAGGACATCCTGAGCGTGAGAGCTTCAGCGGGGAAGACAGGCAGACTGGTGTGTGCTGGACAAAGACAGACACCTTCACCAGCTGTGTCTTGACTCATCGCTTTCTTTCCAAACTGCTTGTCTTGCAGCTCTTCTCCTAGCAATGCTTGTGGCCAGCCAGCATGTCACCGGCCCAGGTTCCTAATAGCTGGAGAGCCCGGCTACGGGCAAACTTCTCACTTGGCGCCTGCACTCTTACACGCGCTGGAGAGGTTTGCCGTTCACGTGCTGGACCTGCCGGCTCTCTTTGCTAGCAGCACGCCACCTGAAGAAAGATGCACACAGGTACCGCTTCTCTCTGCAGTCTCACAGCATTAATAGACTTCACGGGCTTAGCGGAGGCGGCCTGGCTTTCCTGTGCTTTCTGTGGTGTTTATGTTGTGCTGAAGGAACCCTTTTCTTGTACACTGAACAGCAGAGAAGCAGCATGTTGTGCAGGAGCATCTTTTCCATTGCAAGTGCCGCACAGTAAGGCTGTTGCTAGCAGCTCAGGGAGCTCCAAGATGCTCTTGAGAAACCTCTCTTCCTGGCAAGAGCTGCTGCTGCTGGCAGCGGGCTCCGCAGAGCTGTTTCCCTTGCCTCTTCAGGCTCTCTAGCTCCCAGGAGGCGCCTCTGCATCTGCCTGACTGCTGGTCATGCCCTTTCGCCAGCCTCCTTCTTTAGCAGACTGAACGGCAACCCCGGTTTGGGGCCAAAGAAAAGGGTTTCTTTTCTCTCAGCATACCACAGGTATGCTGCTACTCGCTTCAGTGGTCTTCCCCAAACTTCCTTCTTACTAGTTGGTCCGAGAAGCCCAGAGGACAGCACCCAGCATCATTTATATGCCACACATCCATGCCTGGTGGGAGGCTGCTGGAGTCACCTTGAGAGCTACGCTCACCACACTGCTAGAGCGCATTCCACCTTACGCTCCAGTGCTGTTGCTCGCTACTTCGGATGTTTGCCATGCAGATCTCCCGGAAGAGGTATTTCTGCCACCGCTTTGCCCGCTTTTCTCAGTCTCATGATAATTTATCACTCCCTGAAGTACCTCAATCCTGTGCCCTCCTAAGCACTTGGACATTGCTATTTCTAGGGCACCCTGCTGGCATCTCCTCCCTCGGGAGTTGCCACAAGGCTTCCAAGTGAAGGGCGGCAAGGCAAGGCAATCCACTGCAGGCCACCTAGGAGCTGGTGCGTGCCCTCCCTGGCCTCACTGGAACCTCGGCTCGCTGCCCTGAGCTTTCATCCTGGAGGTCTTCCTTACAGAAGACGCCCTCCAGTGCCGGGCTGACCCACTACAATCTTGCCGTGAAGGCCAAGAAGCAAACTTGTTCTAGTCTCCCCCTTATTCAAAGCATTCCTCGGCTTCCCTGAAAACAGTTTTCACCTGCTTGGAGTAGAGCACGAATCTGCGGGGGGCCTTAGGGCTGCACTGTCTTTTCTCCTCCCGCCTCAGGTGCAAGCTTTGTTTTCGGAGCTTTATGGAGAAGTCTTCAATGTCCAGCCACCCAGCAAGGAGGAAGGGAGAAAGCTTTTTGAGGACTTGCTTCTCCACCAAGCTGCTCCACCTGCTGCACCACAAAGGAGAGCAGGTGGGAACTGTCCTACACATAGAGCTTTGCCATCGGTAGCTTAGCAGCTCTTTGGCATGTGTTTGGGTATTTGATTTCCTGGCATGACTTTGTACTCTGCTTGTGTCGGACTGCCATCGCTTGGCTAACCTGTTCTGGTTGACTGAAGGTTGCCACGCACTGGAAGTCCTGCCTGTGGCATCCCCACCTGAGCCTCGACTGCTGGCGGAGGAGGAAGAGCGGCAGCTGGAGGAGCAAGAGGAGCACACATTGCCAGCGGTGCCTGCAGATGCCAGTACGCCCCTGCCTGGTGGCAAGTTCCCTCCTGTTTTCCTTTTTGTCTTGTTTTGCCTTGTGCACCAAGTAAGAGGACGATGCTCGATTTGGAAGACAGAACTGCTTAGGTAACGCTTTGGCTTGCTGCTTCTGCTATCTCTGTGCAGCTGTATGCAGACGAAAGCGAAGGCGGCCCACATCGCCCTCGGAGAGCCAGGCAGAGAAGAGGAGGAGATGGTCACCCGCTGCTGAGAAGGAAACTCACATCTGGCTCAGGGTAGGTTACAGCTCGCTCATCTACCTTTCCTTCCCGCTCTGCTGCCGAGCCTGGAGCTCTCCAATATGCCAGCGGAGCTGCAGGCAGGGCCAACATGCAGCTAACACAACTGGAGCCTTGCTCTTTCTCTCAAGTAGGTCCAAGGAGCTCATTTCCTCCATGGAAATCCGGTGCCATGCTTAAGTCTGTTCCCTGACGTTTCACTCCTCCTTTATTTAGCGATACGAGAAAGTAGGATGAGAGTTGTGTTGGACTGCCTTCTTGTGTGTGTGTGAACACATTGAGAGCCTGCTCAGAAGATCTCGTGCTACTGTAAATGTCTACTGTCTGGCTTTTTTCTTCAGCAGCTGCTGAATGCTGTGGGCGAGGCAACCAAGGACTGCAGCATACGCCACCTCGAGAAACTCCATCTGCTGCTCAGCCAGTGTATTTACCACCACCGGCAGGACAATGACAAAACTCAGTTAATCGAGGTAATTTGCTAAGTAGAGCCAAGCAGCAATTGTATGCATCTACAGATCCTTTTATTTTCTCTAAAGAACTCAGCTACCGAGGGTTTGCGTTTGTCTTCCAGCTTATAGCTAGCTTGTCTTTGTTTGGTTGGTGACTATTATTATTTTTTATCTTCTTTTTTTTTGTTTTAGGAAATGAAGGAAGCAATTGAAAACTTCTCCCGTGCTCAGTAACGTGAAACTCAGAAAAGGGGCGTCTAGAATATATGAATAAAGCTCATGTCAATCCTTTGAAGGTGTCTTCCTGGCTGTTTTGCTATTGTTGCTCCTTCAGAAGCCTCGCAGTGCTGTTCAGAGGCCCCTCTTGCACCCCTCCATCCCATTCCCCCTCTTTCTTCCTCCTTGATCCCCTGCCCCACACATTGCTTACTCCGTTCTGCACGGGTCCCCCCGTGAACAACTCCAAATCCTCAGGACTCCTCATCACTTGCAAAGCCCAGGTTATCCCTCTCCCAGACTATGCCTGTAGTGGCCTCAGGGCCAGGTAAGTAGAGACTGGAGGCTTTTGGCCTTTGCCCTTGTCTGTTCTCCCTCGCCTGTCAGGTTCAGGTCTCTGTGGAGTTTTCTTCTCACTTGCCCCTTGGTCCTCGATCAGGTAACCTTAATGAAGCAGAGGCTCTCGCCAGCCACAAACCCTCCCAACGTCTCCCCAGCACTCTCCTGCTCGCCCCCTCCCCATGTTCCCCCAGCAACAAGGCTCAGCACCTTCTCCACAAAGGCACCTCAACGCACACGCGCGCACTGCACACACGCCCCAGTGCTCTCCTGAGAAAAAAAAAAAAAAAAGCCCCTCGAGTGGTTATGTGTGGAAAAGACGAGGCATTGGCCAGGTGATGCTTCCAGGTAGCACCAGCGTGCGGAGGGCACAAGTAGGAAGGGGGTGCTGCCGAGCGTGCCCTTTGCAAGTGAACAAGCTCTTTCCTGAGCAGCTCTTGCTCCTTTCATTGAAGAGGCCAATTTCTGCTCTGCCAAGCAGAGAGAGGTTGACATCTCGGACACTTTGCCATGGCCTTCCCCCAGGCTTCGGACACCTCTGTACCACATACACGCAAGCGAGCGCTTCTTTGTCCCACTCCCGTTGCACTTGGGTGAGCAGAGGCACACGGACAGGAAGGTGACAGAAGGCTTGCCTACACATGGACCTGTCTTTGGTGGATGTTCTCCTCCCGAGCTGCGTGAATATGCTCTCCTGCAGAGACACGGGCATGCTTACACAACTCTCCGGCTCCGGAAGAGGCACCGGCGCCCTGAGCGGGCTGCCTTCCTGGGCTGTTGAAGCCAGGGGCTCTCGGCAGCCTTTCTGTCCCTGTTGGCTTTCTTGGGCTGCGCAGTCGTGTGCCTTGCAACCGCCTCGGTTGCCCCCTTGGCATCCTCCAGGCTCCTTTGGGCACCCTCAGATCCCTTCTCCAGGCACGCTCACGTGCTCTCTGCCCCTCTGCCTGTGCTCAGATCCCCTCTCTTCCCCTCATGCATGCTCAAGTCTCCTCTGGTCCTCTCCCTGCAGCCTCCCAGTCCTTCCATTTCCCTCTGCGAAGCACCTCCTCCACGGGGAACCCAAGCAGTGTGAGGGCGCTGCGAGTATTGTAGGCTGTGTGCGAGCATCACATTTTTCTTCTGCAAAATGAGTGACTTTGGACTGAAAATGGGGATTTCGGCTCATGAGGATCACATTTTTCAACCCTCCCCCCTCCCCCAAATTAGCACCCACCCCAAGCCCACTATTCCCAGTGGATGTCCCTAATGCAGAGGCTTTTTAGTGCCGAGGGAAAGAAATGACCATTGCCAAAAAGGGTTTGGGTTCTGCTTTGTTTTTCTTTTATTTTTCCCAGGCTTTGACACTGTTGGGACACATTCCTGGTGCATTTGTCTGAACGCAGTTCTCAGGGTGAGAGAGCAAACCCCTCTGCTGCTTCACTAGGCTCGGCCAGCTCCATGCTCGTGGCCTAGGGAAGCAACAGCTAGGGCTCGGCCCTTCCTGCCCACAAGATCACTGAGGGCAGTCACAGTCTTCCTCTGTGTTCATTCGGTTGCTCCCTTAGGCCTGCCTTCCTCAGCAGAGCCTCTCCTTGCCAGCAGGTGTAGCCCAGCATCCCCGAGGTGGGGACATGGCAGGGCTGGAAGGCCTGAGGGGAGCCCCAGCCTGGGGAAGCCCTCCTGTGGCTGCGCCTGCCCCCTGGCGGCCTCGGGGAGTGGGCAGGGAGGTGGGGGCATCTCCCCTAAAGTGCCCCAGGCAGCTCCCCTTCCCCTTGCAGGGCCCATCTTGGCAGGGCCTGGCCGGTCAATGCGTCCCTGCAGCCCCTCTGTGACATGGGCTGGGGCAGGACGCAGTGAGCGCATCACAGCAACAGCTTCCCCCTGCCCACATCGCCCCGGGAGCCTGAGCTGAGCCCACGCGCTTGGCGGTGCTCTCGCTACTGCTCTGCTCTGCTCTGCTCTGCTCTGGAGGAGCTGCTGGGCCGGGAGCAGGAGGAGGCGAGAGGAGGTGGTGGGACAGCGCGAGACGCTGTTTGGTGAGGTTCCCAGCAGGACGTTGGAGAGCAGCGGCTTCTCCTGGCCGCAAGACCTATTTGGACTAACTCGGGAGGCTGCGAATTCCCTCTGGGCCCCTAGGGAAGTCCTCTGGCCTGCTGGAAATTGCCCGCTGTGGGAGCCCCTCCATTATAGGGCGCTGTCGGGGCTGCACAACTTCCACGCTTAGAATCTTGGCTCCCCAGCAACACGTCCACCCCCGTGTCACTCGTGCCTCCTCAGCTGTGGTGAGAGGACCTTTGGCCCTTGCTCCAATAACTGCCTCCTCCTTTGCTGCTGCCAACACAGGTTTCTCCTGTGACGAGTGTTCATGTAGCTGTGGGTTTCGGAGTTACGCTTGTGCTCCTTGGTATGGTGGAGCCAACCTGGTTGGCAGGAGTGTTTTGTGCAGTCATGGCTACTCCAGTCTTTGAGGACTGAGAGGGTGCGTGAGAGGAGGAATCATAAAGGTGCTTCATGTCTGCAGAAGCTGCAGGCAGCTCCTGCGTAACTCCCTGCTGCTGGCTGAGGTTTTGCATTATCATTCCAACTAGACCTTCCGACTACTGGCTCTCGTGTCTACGGGCTCAGCAATTTCTCTAGTGTCTTGTGAACCAAACACTTGCTTCACTTTCAGCAGATTTCCCTTGTCCTCTTCAGCAGTTTTCATTGCCTGAGAAACTGCCTCAGGAGTAAAGAGCTTCTCTTGCATGCTTCCAAAAGTTGACATGTGCTTCATATGCTGCTTGAGCTCAGGTTCGGAGGAAGCATGGACCTCAGGCAGACTGAAGGAGTCCTTGCAGAAGAAGTCAAAACGTCTTTACCTTCCTCTTTCTCAGTAAGTTCTGTCTTCCACCCAGCACTCTGATGCCCTTGCACTTTTCACGCAGCTGAACAAACGCCTTCCAAAGTGCACTGCGCTCCACAAGAGCCTCTGTCTTTGCTCCCTGTAGGCGTGCTATAGCCTGAGAGAAAGGAAATCATCTGTCATATGCTATCAAGCTCCACTGGAAAGTACGTTAGAGGCAGCCTTTCTCGGAAGGGCTAATTCCCCACGCCTAAGCGGGGACATGAAAATGTCCGTGCGCACAGCGCAGTCCCAAAGTAGAGCTAGCTTCTGTCATTGTAGGGCCATCAAAGGCAGGTGAACGCCACACAGGGGAAGATGGCCGCGACTCTCCCAAGGACTATTACCTTCGACCCCGGAACGCCGTCGTCCAGTACCAAGAGCCATCGGAATGTGGGTTACAGGCACCGTTGGCCTGAAGGGCTGGTTGCTTCTGATTAAGGGTGGGGGAGTAGAACTTCTGGAATGAGAAGGTACATAGGCAGAGACAAACCAGAAACGATGCCTGGGCACTGTAATTACAGGGTCCTCAGAAGACGAGCAGACAGAGGATGATGGCGAAGGTACTCCCCGGGCACCTCACCTCAGGCAAACTGCTGAGGACACTCCCGCTCCCCGGGAAGGTAGGCTAGATGCAGAGCCTCTCTGAAGGGCTCGTTGCTTGTGTGTAAGTGGGATACAGGGTGGGCAATGCAAATGCATACACACACAGACCAATCAGAAGCTCTGTCTAGGCTCTGTGATTACAGGGGCAACGCGGGAAGGTGAAGGCCGGCAAGGGGAAGATGGCAAAGGTCCCTGGAAGCAGTATAACCTTCGAGCCAGGAAGACTGTTGCCTACTACCAGGAGGCATTGGAAGGTAGGTTCCACGCACAGTTTCTCGGGAGAGCTGATTTCTTGTGCAGAGTGGGCTCCACGTGGCTAAAGGAAAACAACTGTCATTGACATGCCCTGCCTTCATTCTGCAGGTCAGGCTCTCCCTTTGTCATTGAGATGCCTGTATCCTGTGCATGTTGCGTTTCTTGGCCGGCGTGCAGGCTCATTGCTGCTTTTTGTTTCTTCAGGCCCATCTTCTGAAGTCAGACAAAGAGCTGCGTCTCGCCGTGCCCGGTCACGAAGCCCGTGCTGCAGAAGAACGAGCAGGTCGGTGTATGGCTAGTGATAGTTCTCAGGGAGCCGTAGCGGTGCCTCTCCCATCACTGAGTAACACTTGTAAAGCTTTCCCGAGGGACGGTCACGAGGGGAAAATCACAGCATTGTAGCTGTGACAGTCGGAGGGTCTAGAGGAAGCAAGGCTTTTCCTCTGGGAGAGAAGATAGCTTTCATTAGCCAAGAGCTTGTAAAAAGGCAGGATTTGGGGGGGGGGGGGGGGGGGGGGGAAGGAGCCAGTGATGAAGGATGAGGGTGGAGGTCCTGGCTGAGACTGGGTAACTGAAGCCAGAAGCCCCTGCCACAAATCGTCAGTAGACAATTTCATGGTGAAGTAGAACAATGATTTTCTTAACCCAGGTAGGCAATTTAGTGAGACCTAGAGGGAGAGTGTCTTGCTACGCTTGAGTAAAATGTCAGTCTCTTCTGTCCCATGATTGAAAATAGGTCAGTTTAAATTGGACAGGTGGCTCGAACCAAATTCTTCTTGCCTCTGAGAAATGAATATAGCTTCACAACATCCACGTTTATGCCAGTGTATAAGTGCTTCCACACTCTCTTGCAACAGGAAAAGCGCAGCTATCCCTCTACCTGCAGGTTCATTTAGAAAGCCCCTTGCCCTTTCTCCTTCTTGCACAACAGGGGTCTTCCCCTACACTCTGGGAAGGATGAACGCGAGGGAAAGCACGCGGAGGGAAGGAAAACGGGAACCAGCCTGCCGCAAGTGGACCCAGTGCAAACCGAGAGTTCGGTGAGGAGTGGGAACTCACTGAGGCGGTGGGGACCTTTCCAGTGTTCATGAGAACCTTCCTGACTGTGGCTGTCAACAGCTCCCGTGCTTCACGGTTTACTCTCGGGGAACTGCCAGGTCATCCTGAACCTTCCCTTTGGGCTGGCATAGGATACATTGGGAGGAAGGCTTTTTTGGCTAGGCTGCAGCTTTCTCTGACCTCTGACACGTCTCCTCTTGAATGTTTCCCTAGGTATGCTTTGATGGTGTCGGTGGTCTCGCTGACCACATTGCCGCTTTAAAGGAGATGGTGCTGTTTCCCTTGCTTTACCCCGAGTTCTTTGAGCGGTTCCAAATCCGACCCCCCAGGTAACACACGCTGCCTTAGAACTACAACATGCTAATTGCGCTCTTCTCCGGAGAACATGAAGCGCAGGTGCCAGCACACCTGTGTGCTTCCACATTTCTGCCCGGGCACAGTTTGCCCAGTGGCAGTAAACAGGAATTCCTTACAAATGGCTTACGCCCAGGCTAGACCTACTTTCACACCACAAGCAATGCTTTGTTGCAGTCAAAGGCTTGCTGTCCAGGGCTGTCAAAGCTGAAGACGCTGCAGAAGGCTCCTGGTTTAAGAAGGTGGCTTTGGGAGTGCTTCTGCTGGTTGGCTTCTGAGTGTTTTGGAAAAGTCCCCTTGACTAGTTTATAAGCGGGAAGGCACGAGGTCCGGCAAGTCACCTCTAAGCTGTTGTTTGACAGACCTGCTGACTTCCCGCCTCCCTCTCTTTGTAAGGCTCAGTCAAAGAGCTTCCGACTTTTTCCACCAGAAAGACAGGCTTTGTTTGCTCTCAAATCTTGCCTCTTGGGAACACTGGCACCTGTCTGGACTTTCCTCCCACTGGAGCTCTTCCTGCGCTCTAATACTGCAAGTGTTCTGGTCAGGCGGGAAGGCTGCTTTGCTTTCAGGACGGCGGTTGCCACAGGCACTTTCCCATGTCTTTTTATTGTAGCTACGGACATCTCTTTTTGTCATGTTGCAGAGGCTGTCTGTTCTGTGGGCCACCAGGCACTGGAAAGACACTGGTGGCTCGAGCGCTCGCAAATGAATGTAGGCAGGGAGACAAGAGAATAGCCTTCTTTGTGAGAAAAGGTGCCGACTGCCTCAGTCAATGGGTCGGAGAATCCGAGCGGCAGCTCCGCTCCTTATTTGAGCAGGTAAGGAGGAAATAGGTTGGGCCAGAGTTGTACCTGTACTTGTCCGCGGTGGACGTCTGTCAGCAGAACTCGGCCTCCTGCCTAGTTTGGCCGTGTCTCCTGTTGACATGGGAACATCAGTGTTCCCTTCTCCCGTGCCGTCCGGCTTGGCCTGAAGGGCTGGAAACCTTGCAGATGGGTTGGGGCCAGCACAGGCTCCGTGCCTTTGCAGCCACAAGGATCATCCTGCGTGTTCTTGCTGAGTAGGGCTGTGTTTTACATACACTCAGTAGCCCTGCATCTGTGCTTCCCTTCCAGGCCTATGAGAAGCGGCCTTCGATTATTTTCTTCGATGAGATCGACGGTCTGGCTCCTGTGCGCTCCAGTCACCAAGATCAGATTCACAGGTACCACCTTTTCCTTGCATTGCCACGTAATCGGCTTCGTTTCCTTTCCCGAGGGAAAAAGACCCAGCTGGTCCCCTGGAGATGACACACGCACTTCTTCTGAACTCCTCTAGTACCATGACACAGAGGTTCACAGGATTTTAAAGACAAGAGTTGAAATCGAGTCCCTAAGCTTGGTTTCTGGACAAGGCCTCTCTTGCCTTACCTCGGTGTTTGGGGCCTACCATGAGTCCTTTCCCTAATCAACAGCTCTTCCAGAAAAGCTTATCCTTTTTGAGTGACGTGACTTTGGAGAAAGTCGGGCGGCATGTAACAGCAGCTACTAAACCAGGCAATCCAACAACATTTCCTTGCCAGTTCAATTGTCACCACGCTGCTGGCACTCATGGATGGCTTAGACAGCAGAGGCGAGGTCGTGGTCATCGGCGCCACCAACAGGCCAGACTCCCTGGATCCTGCTTTGCGAAGGCCTGGCCGCTTTGACAGGGAGTTCCTTTTCACCTTGCCAAACAGACAGGTAAGGCTCTTCCAGCAACCTTCCTGCTACGGTGCCAAGGCCTCTCTTTACAAGAACACCCTGTTGCCACACACTGTCTCCGAGAGGGAGGAAGCAAAGAGGTGCCCTACGTGCTGGAGACCTCCCTGTTCCCCGAGCAGAACTGGGAGGGAGGCTGCAAACAGGAGTTTCACGGAGCCTGGAGCACACGGGCTTTCTTCCTCGCCCAAGCGGTTGCGCTTGGCTTCGTTCCTTAGTCCACCCAGGCCCTTGCCTCCTGAAGTTGCCTCCTCGCTCTCACTCCTCCACTTGGGAGAAGCTTAGGTGAAAGCTTGTGCTTGAGTGTGGCCGCGCTGGGAATCCTGGGAGCCGCCCAGGAGCATTTAGGGAGCTGCCATTGTAACTGGTCTGAGCAGGCAGCTGGATGGAGACGGGAAGGACACTGCCCAGATGCAACACTGGGGAAGCTTTCTAGTGGCAAGGCTTGGGACGCTTGCAGTTCTTTGGCAACATCCAAGCAGGGACCACAGAGCTACAGAGCAACCAGAAGTAACTGTTTCCTTTAGAAAATAGAAACTCCAGGAGAAAGTGGAGCCCCGGCTTTGGTGCTTTCTTTCCTTTTCTTTTTTTTTTTTTTTTCCCCCCCCTCTTGGCTATCCCAGATTCTTTTTTCTTGAGTTAGCGTGTGGGGAGCGGAGAGGAAGGAGAAACACATTATTGGATCGAAGGCTCGTAACAATGCACAACACAGTAAGAAAACAGGAAAGAAACAGGAAAACAGGAAAGAAACAGGAAACACTTCCCTGAATCTCTGGCAAAGGTCGGAGATGAGCATAGGCACAGCTTGACGTTTGCTCGTTCAGGGGTAGAGGTTTGAGTCAGAATTATTGTTTCTCCTACTGTAGTTACTCCTCCTACCTACTGGGGAAGTACTGAGCTTCGAGAAGCAGGCAGTGTGTTACTAGAATGCACACATTTCTTAACTTTAGCAGAGGAAGACAAGCAAGTACGGGAATGTGACAGTGGGGCTTTTGCGGATGTTTCTTTTGTTTCTGAGAAAAAGGTTGCAGACAAGCCCAAATGTAACCATCTGGCTTGTAGGCTCGCAAAGAGATTTTCAGGATCCACACGAGAGGCTGGAGCCCAAAGCCATCGGACACGCTGCTTGAAGAGCTGGCTGAAACATGTGTCGGTAAGATGAAAAAGCGCTCCGAGTTCCTGCCTCTGACTGGGTCCTGACAGCGTCTGAGCTTGTGCCAGGCAGTAGCCAAGCTCCCGAGCCTTCCCTTCCCTTGTCTCTCACCACACGGGAGGCTGTGCCTCCCAGAACGGAGCGTCCCTTGGCAAAGCCTGTCCTTGGCTCCTCTGAGCTGCCTGAGACTGACGGACCTTTTGCTTCTGCTCTGCTGAATTAGGATACTGTGGGGCCGACATTCAAGCCCTCTGCGCTGAAGCTGCCCTCTGCGCTCTCCATCGCCACTATCCCCACATCTACACCAGCAGTCAGAAGCTGCAGATCAACGTGGCTTCCATTGAGATCACTGCAACCGATTTTGTGCTGGCTATGCAGAAGACTGCACCAGCTTCACAGAGGGCCGTGGCTTCCCCCGGGCAACCACTCCCACCCGCCTCCAAGCCACTGCTTCAGAACACGCTAGAGAGGCTCCTAAAAGGCGTGCAGAGGGTATTTCCCCACGCAGCCCTTGCACTCCAGAAGCACCAACAGCCAGGTAGGGCCGTTACGTTCACTGCCGTCAGCCTCTCCCAAAGCAAACCCTGCTAGTTTGCGCCAACAACAGAAAGAAACCCTTGCGGCAGGCGGAGGGTAAATGGAATGAACGGTAGAGAGGGCAGAGCTGGGAACTCCTCCCGGTTCACAGCAAGGGAACTATGCGTTCTCCACTGAAGCAGCCAGCTTCTGGAGGTTGTCAGCATCATCTTTCCTGGGGTTTGGCACTGATTTAAGGCTTGAAAGAGGAGGCAATATGAGGGAGTGTTAGGCCGTGCCCTTCCCTTCCTTTCCACACTGGGAGTGTGGGCTCCCGCTGCAGAAAGAAGTGGCCTTGCTGGCTGCTTTAGGTGTCCAGGAACTGCGGAAGGGCTTCCTGCTTGTCCTCTAGCTGTACTGTAAGGAGAAGAGGAGTTTTTGCCACCAGTAAAACATAGCTTAGGCAAAGGCAGACAGTTTGGGGGAAATGGCATTATTCCGTGTATGCCCAGGCAGTGAAGACATACAAGGCAGTGGGTTTCAGCCCTCAGTTAGAAGCTGGCTTAGTGCAAGGGAGGGCTGCAGACCTTCAGGAGAGTTAACAAGCCTCTCTTACCTTCTCACGGTACCAATCCTTCTGTAGAAAACGCCTGCATGGAGAGTGAGGAGGCATCACCTTCTGGACAGCAAAAGGAAACCTTCCTCCACTTTAACAGGTTGTTAAACTGCCCGCGACCTTTTGAGTGAAATGCTTCTGATTGATTGCTGGGGCTTTCCCAAGTGTCTTGGCGGTTGCAGGTGGGAGGGGTGGTAGATGAGGGAGGAAAGAAGACCTTGCCCAGGGTGTCTGGTATCCAAAACTGCAAGAAGCAAGCACAGAGATAGAACTAGGTGCTACAGTTGTAAGAAAGCAAGGAGCTGCAGCCGATCAAGCTGAAGGGGGCAGCCTCCTTTTCCTCCCCCAAAGACATCCACAGACATTAGGGCATGCTGCCCTAATTTCATGCACGCTATTCCTCAAGGAGAGTTGCACTTGCAACCTAGGAGACAGCACCCAAGGACAGATGAAACAATTGGAACGCAAGAATCAAGCAAGTAGCCCCCATTTCTATGGGCTTACAGGAATGTTGTTATTGAGCCTAGCCACTTTTGCCCTTCCTCACATACAGCTAAGGGCTCTCAAAGCCCGCGTCATTTGCTTTCCCAGAAGGCTTGTTCTGCCCCTTCGTGACCACCACCTCCGTTACCAGCTGACCACTTTCACCTAAGCTTGACCAGTGCGGAGAACTCAAGGCTCCTCAACTCAGGACATCCTGAGCGTGAGAGCTTCAGCGGGGAAGACAGGCAGACTGGTGTGTGCTGGACAAAGACAGACACCTTCACCAGCTGTGTCTTGACTCATCGCTTTCTTTCCAAACTGCTTGTCTTGCAGCTCTTCTCCTAGCAATGCTTGTGGCCAGCCAGCATGTCACCGGCCCAGGTTCCTAATAGCTGGAGAGCCCGGCTACGGGCAAACTTCTCACTTGGCGCCTGCACTCTTACACGCGCTGGAGAGGTTTGCCGTTCACGTGCTGGACCTGCCGGCTCTCTTTGCTAGCAGCACGCCACCTGAAGAAAGATGCACACAGGTACCGCTTCTCTCTGCAGTCTCACAGCATTAATAGACTTCACGGGCTTAGCGGAGGCGGCCTGGCTTTCCTGTGCTTTCTGTGGTGTTTATGTTGTGCTGAAGGAACCCTTTTCTTGTACACTGAACAGCAGAGAAGCAGCATGTTGTGCAGGAGCATCTTTTCCATTGCAAGTGCCGCACAGTAAGGCTGTTGCTAGCAGCTCAGGGAGCTCCAAGATGCTCTTGAGAAACCTCTCTTCCTGGCAAGAGCTGCTGCTGCTGGCAGCGGGCTCCGCAGAGCTGTTTCCCTTGCCTCTTCAGGCTCTCTAGCTCCCAGGAGGCGCCTCTGCATCTGCCTGACTGCTGGTCATGCCCTTTCGCCAGCCTCCTTCTTTAGCAGACTGAACGGCAACCCCGGTTTGGGGCCAAAGAAAAGGGTTTCTTTTCTCTCAGCATACCACAGGTATGCTGCTACTCGCTTCAGTGGTCTTCCCCAAACTTCCTTCTTACTAGTTGGTCCGAGAAGCCCAGAGGACAGCACCCAGCATCATTTATATGCCACACATCCATGCCTGGTGGGAGGCTGCTGGAGTCACCTTGAGAGCTACGCTCACCACACTGCTAGAGCGCATTCCACCTTACGCTCCAGTGCTGTTGCTCGCTACTTCGGATGTTTGCCATGCAGATCTCCCGGAAGAGGTATTTCTGCCACCGCTTTGCCCGCTTTTCTCAGTCTCATGATAATTTATCACTCCCTGAAGTACCTCAATCCTGTGCCCTCCTAAGCACTTGGACATTGCTATTTCTAGGGCACCCTGCTGGCATCTCCTCCCTCGGGAGTTGCCACAAGGCTTCCAAGTGAAGGGCGGCAAGGCAAGGCAATCCACTGCAGGCCACCTAGGAGCTGGTGCGTGCCCTCCCTGGCCTCACTGGAACCTCGGCTCGCTGCCCTGAGCTTTCATCCTGGAGGTCTTCCTTACAGAAGACGCCCTCCAGTGCCGGGCTGACCCACTACAATCTTGCCGTGAAGGCCAAGAAGCAAACTTGTTCTAGTCTCCCCCTTATTCAAAGCATTCCTCGGCTTCCCTGAAAACAGTTTTCACCTGCTTGGAGTAGAGCACGAATCTGCGGGGGGCCTTAGGGCTGCACTGTCTTTTCTCCTCCCGCCTCAGGTGCAAGCTTTGTTTTCGGAGCTTTATGGAGAAGTCTTCAATGTCCAGCCACCCAGCAAGGAGGAAGGGAGAAAGCTTTTTGAGGACTTGCTTCTCCACCAAGCTGCTCCACCTGCTGCACCACAAAGGAGAGCAGGTGGGAACTGTCCTACACATAGAGCTTTGCCATCGGTAGCTTAGCAGCTCTTTGGCATGTGTTTGGGTATTTGATTTCCTGGCATGACTTTGTACTCTGCTTGTGTCGGACTGCCATCGCTTGGCTAACCTGTTCTGGTTGACTGAAGGTTGCCACGCACTGGAAGTCCTGCCTGTGGCATCCCCACCTGAGCCTCGACTGCTGGCGGAGGAGGAAGAGCGGCAGCTGGAGGAGCAAGAGGAGCACACATTGCCAGCGGTGCCTGCAGATGCCAGTACGCCCCTGCCTGGTGGCAAGTTCCCTCCTGTTTTCCTTTTTGTCTTGTTTTGCCTTGTGCACCAAGTAAGAGGACGATGCTCGATTTGGAAGACAGAACTGCTTAGGTAACGCTTTGGCTTGCTGCTTCTGCTATCTCTGTGCAGCTGTATGCAGACGAAAGCGAAGGCGGCCCACATCGCCCTCGGAGAGCCAGGCAGAGAAGAGGAGGAGATGGTCACCCGCTGCTGAGAAGGAAACTCACATCTGGCTCAGGGTAGGTTGCAGCTCGCTCATCTACCTTTCCTTCCCGCTCTGCTGCCGAGCCTGGAGCTCTCCAATATGCCAGCGGAGCTGCAGGCAGGGCCAACATGCAGCTAACACAACTGGAGCCTTGCTCTTTCTCTCAAGTAGGTCCAAGGAGCTCATTTCCTCCATGGAAATCCGGTGCCATGCTTAAGTCTGTTCCCTGACGTTTCACTCCTCCTTTATTTAGCGATACGAGAAAGTAGGATGAGAGTTGTGTTGGACTGCCTTCTTGTGTGTGTGTGAACACATTGAGAGCCTGCTCAGAAGATCTCGTGCTACTGTAAATGTCTACTGTCTGGCTTTTTTCTTCAGCAGCTGCTGAATGCTGTGGGCGAGGCAACCAAGGACTGCAGCATACGCCACCTCGAGAAACTCCATCTGCTGCTCAGCCAGTGTATTTACCACCACCGGCAGGACAATGACAAAACTCAGTTAATCGAGGTAATTTGCTAAGTAGAGCCAAGCAGCAATTGTATGCATCTACAGATCCTTTTATTTTCTCTAAAGAACTCAGCTACCGAGGGTTTGCGTTTGTCTTCCAGCTTATAGCAAGCTTGTCTTTGTTTGGTTGGTGACTATTATTATTTTTTATCTTCTTTTTTTTTTTTAGGAAATGAAGGAAGCAATTGAAAACTTCTCCCGTGCTCAGTAACGTGAAACTCAGAAAAGGGGCGTCTAGAATATATGAATAAAGCTCATGTCAATCCTTTGAAGGTGTCTTCCTGGCTGTTTTGCTATTGTTGCTCCTTCAGAAGCCTTGCAGTGCTGTTCAGAGGCCCCTCTTACACCCCTCCATCCCATTCCCCCTCTTTCTTCCTCCTTGATCCCCTGCCCCACACATTGCTTACTCCGTTCTGCACGGGTCCACGACCCCCCGTGAACAACTCCAAATCCTCAGGACTCCTCATCACTTGCAAAGCCCAGGTTATCCCTCTCCCAGACTATGCCTGTAGTGGCCTCAGGGCCAGGTAAGTAGAGACTGGAGGCTTTTGGCCTTTGCCCTTGTCTGTTCTCCCTCGCCTGTCAGGTTCAGGTCTCTGTGGAGTTTTCTTCTCACTTGCCCCTTGGTCCTCGATCAGGTAACCTTAATGAAGCAGAGGCTCTCGCCAGCCACAAACCCTCCCAACGTCTCCCCAGCACTCTCCTGCTCGCCCCCTCCCCATGTTCCCCCAGCAACAAGGCTCAGCACCTTCTCCACAAAGGCACCTCAACGCACACGCGCGCACTGCACACACGCCCCAGTGCTCTCCTGAGGAAAAAAAAAAAAAAAGCCCCTCGAGTGGTTATGTGTGGAAAAGACGAGGCATTGGCCAGGTGATGCTTCCAGGTAGCACCAGCGTGCGGAGGGCACAAGTAGGAAGGGGGTGCTGCCGAGCGTGCCCTTTGCAAGTGAACAAGCTCTTTCCTGAGCAGCTCTTGCTCCTTTCATTGAAGAGGCCAATTTCTGCTCTGCCAAGCAGAGAGAGGTTGACATCTCGGACACTTTGCCATGGCCTTCCCCCAGGCTTCGGACACCTCTGTACCACATACACGCAAGCGAGCGCTTCTTTGTCCCACTCCCGTTGCACTTGGGTGAGCAGAGGCACACGGACAGGAAGGTGACAGAAGGCTTGCCTACACATGGACCTGTCTTTGGTGGATGTTCTCCTCCCGAGCTGCGTGAATATGCTCTCCTGCAGAGACACGGGCATGCTTACACAACTCTCCGGCTCCGGAAGAGGCACCGGCGCCCTGAGCGGGCTGCCTTCCTGGGCTGTTGAAGCCAGGGGCTCTCGGCAGCCTTTCTGTCCCTGTTGGCTTTCTTGGGCTGCGCAGTCGTGTGCCTTGCAACCGCCTCGGTTGCCCCCTTGGCATCCTCCAGGCTCCTTTGGGCACCCTCAGATCCCTTCTCCAGGCACGCTCACGTGCTCTCTGCCCCTCTGCCTGTGCTCAGATCCCCTCTCTTCCCCTCATGCATGCTCAAGTCTCCTCTGGTCCTCTCCCTGCAGCCTCCCAGTCCTTCCATTTCCCTCTGCGAAGCACCTCCTCCACGGGGAACCCAAGCAGTGTGAGGGCGCTGCGAGTATTGTAGGCTGTGTGCGAGCATCACATTTTTCTTCTGCAAAATGAGTGACTTTGGACTGAAAATGGGGATTTCGGCTCATGAGGATCACATTTTTCAACCCTCCCCCCTCCCCCAAATTAGCACCCACCCCAAGCCCACTATTCCCAGTGGATGTCCCTAATGCAGAGGCTTTTTAGTGCCGAGGGAAAGAAATGACCATTGCCAAAAAGGGTTTGGGTTCTGCTTTGTTTTTCTTTTATTTTTCCCAGGCTTTGACACTGTTGGGACACATTCCTGGTGCATTTGTCTGAACGCAGTTCTCAGGGTGAGAGAGCAAACCCCTCTGCTGCTTCACTAGGCTCGGCCAGCTCCATGCTCGTGGCCTAGGGAAGCAACAGCTAGGGCTCGGCCCTTCCTGCCCACAAGATCACTGAGGGCAGTCACAGTCTTCCTCTGTGTTCATTCGGTTGCTCCCTTAGGCCTGCCTTCCTCAGCAGAGCCTCTCCTTGCCAGCAGGTGTAGCCCAGCATCCCCGAGGTGGGGACATGGCAGGGCTGGAAGGCCTGAGGGGAGCCCCAGCCTGGGGAAGCCCTCCTGTGGCTGCGCCTGCCCCCTGGCGGCCTCGGGGAGTGGGCAGGGAGGTGGGGGCATCTCCCCTAAAGTGCCCCAGGCAGCTCCCCTTCCCCTTGCAGGGCCCATCTTGGCAGGGCCTGGCCGGTCAATGCGTCCCTGCAGCCCCTCTGTGACATGGGCTGGGGCAGGACGCAGTGAGCGCATCACAGCAACAGCTTCCCCCTGCCCACATCGCCCCGGGAGCCTGAGCTGAGCCCACGCGCTTGGCGGTGCTCTCGCTACTGCTCTGCTCTGCTCTGCTCTGCTCTGGAGGAGCTGCTGGGCCGGGAGCAGGAGGAGGCGAGAGGAGGTGGTGGGACAGCGCGAGACGCTGTTTGGTGAGGTTCCCAGCAGGACGTTGGAGAGCAGCGGCTTCTCCTGGCCGCAAGACCTATTTGGACTAACTCGGGAGGCTGCGAATTCCCTCTGGGCCCCTAGGGAAGTCCTCTGGCCTGCTGGAAATTGCCCGCTGTGGGAGCCCCTCCATTATAGGGCGCTGTCGGGGCTGCACAACTTCCACGCTTAGAATCTTGGCTCCCCAGCAACACGTCCACCCCCGTGTCACTCGTGCCTCCTCAGCTGTGGTGAGAGGACCTTTGGCCCTTGCTCCAATAACTGCCTCCTCCTTTGCTGCTGCCAACACAGGTTTCTCCTGTGACGAGTGTTCATGTAGCTGTGGGTTTCGGAGTTACGCTTGTGCTCCTTGGTATGGTGGAGCCAACCTGGTTGGCAGGAGTGTTTTGTGCAGTCATGGCTACTCCAGTCTTTGAGGACTGAGAGGGTGCGTGAGAGGAGGAATCATAAAGGTGCTTCATGTCTGCAGAAGCTGCAGGCAGCTCCTGCGTAACTCCCTGCTGCTGGCTGAGGTTTTGCATTATCATTCCAACTAGACCTTCCGACTACTGGCTCTCGTGTCTACGGGCTCAGCAATTTCTCTAGTGTCTTGTGAACCAAACACTTGCTTCACTTTCAGCAGATTTCCCTTGTCCTCTTCAGCAGTTTTCATTGCCTGAGAAACTGCCTCAGGAGTAAAGAGCTTCTCTTGCATGCTTCCAAAAGTTGACATGTGCTTCATATGCTGCTTGAGCTCAGGTTCGGAGGAAGCATGGACCTCAGGCAGACTGAAGGAGTCCTTGCAGAAGAAGTCAAAACGTCTTTACCTTCCTCTTTCTCAGTAAGTTCTGTCTTCCACCCAGCACTCTGATGCCCTTGCACTTTTCACGCAGCTGAACAAACGCCTTCCAAAGTGCACTGCGCTCCACAAGAGCCTCTGTCTTTGCTCCCTGTAGGCGTGCTATAGCCTGAGAGAAAGGAAATCATCTGTCATATGCTATCAAGCTCCACTGGAAAGTACGTTAGAGGCAGCCTTTCTCGGAAGGGCTAATTCCCCACGCCTAAGCGGGGACATGAAAATGTCCGTGCGCACAGCGCAGTCCCAAAGTAGAGCTAGCTTCTGTCATTGTAGGGCCATCAAAGGCAGGTGAACGCCACACAGGGGAAGATGGCCGCGACTCTCCCAAGGACTATTACCTTCGACCCCGGAACGCCGTCGTCCAGTACCAAGAGCCATCGGAATGTGGGTTACAGGCACCGTTGGCCTGAAGGGCTGGTTGCTTCTGATTAAGGGTGGGGGAGTAGAACTTCTGGAATGAGAAGGTACATAGGCAGAGACAAACCAGAAACGATGCCTGGGCACTGTAATTACAGGGTCCTCAGAAGACGAGCAGACAGAGGATGATGGCGAAGGTACTCCCCGGGCACCTCACCTCAGGCAAACTGCTGAGGACACTCCCGCTCCCCGGGAAGGTAGGCTAGATGCAGAGCCTCTCTGAAGGGCTCGTTGCTTGTGTGTAAGTGGGATACAGGGTGGGCAATGCAAATGCATACACACACAGACCAATCAGAAGCTCTGTCTAGGCTCTGTGATTACAGGGGCAACGCGGGAAGGTGAAGGCCGGCAAGGGGAAGATGGCAAAGGTCCCTGGAAGCAGTATAACCTTCGAGCCAGGAAGACTGTTGCCTACTACCAGGAGGCATTGGAAGGTAGGTTCCACGCACAGTTTCTCGGGAGAGCTGATTTCTTGTGCAGAGTGGGCTCCACGTGGCTAAAGGAAAACAACTGTCATTGACATGCCCTGCCTTCATTCTGCAGGTCAGGCTCTCCCTTTGTCATTGAGATGCCTGTATCCTGTGCATGTTGCGTTTCTTGGCCGGCGTGCAGGCTCATTGCTGCTTTTTGTTTCTTCAGGCCCATCTTCTGAAGTCAGACAAAGAGCTGCGTCTCGCCGTGCCCGGTCACGAAGCCCGTGCTGCAGAAGAACGAGCAGGTCGGTGTATGGCTAGTGATAGTTCTCAGGGAGCCGTAGCGGTGCCTCTCCCATCACTGAGTAACACTTGTAAAGCTTTCCCGAGGGACGGTCACGAGGGGAAAATCACAGCATTGTAGCTGTGACAGTCGGAGGGTCTAGAGGAAGCAAGGCTTTTCCTCTGGGAGAGAAGATAGCTTTCATTAGCCAAGAGCTTGTAAAAAGGCAGGATTTGGGGGGGGGGGGGGGAAGGAGCCAGTGATGAAGGATGAGGGTGGAGGTCCTGGCTGAGACTGGGTAACTGAAGCCAGAAGCCCCTGCCACAAATCGTCAGTAGACAATTTCATGGTGAAGTAGAACAATGATTTTCTTAACCCAGGTAGGCAATTTAGTGAGACCTAGAGGGAGAGTGTCTTGCTACGCTTGAGTAAAATGTCAGTCTCTTCTGTCCCATGATTGAAAATAGGTCAGTTTAAATTGGACAGGTGGCTCGAACCAAATTCTTCTTGCCTCTGAGAAATGAATATAGCTTCACAACATCCACGTTTATGCCAGTGTATAAGTGCTTCCACACTCTCTTGCAACAGGAAAAGCGCAGCTATCCCTCTACCTGCAGGTTCATTTAGAAAGCCCCTTGCCCTTTCTCCTTCTTGCACAACAGGGGTCTTCCCCTACACTCTGGGAAGGATGAACGCGAGGGAAAGCACGCGGAGGGAAGGAAAACGGGAACCAGCCTGCCGCAAGTGGACCCAGTGCAAACCGAGAGTTCGGTGAGGAGTGGGAACTCACTGAGGCGGTGGGGACCTTTCCAGTGTTCATGAGAACCTTCCTGACTGTGGCTGTCAACAGCTCCCGTGCTTCACGGTTTACTCTCGGGGAACTGCCAGGTCATCCTGAACCTTCCCTTTGGGCTGGCATAGGATACATTGGGAGGAAGGCTTTTTTGGCTAGGCTGCAGCTTTCTCTGACCTCTGACACGTCTCCTCTTGAATGTTTCCCTAGGTATGCTTTGATGGTGTCGGTGGTCTCGCTGACCACATTGCCGCTTTAAAGGAGATGGTGCTGTTTCCCTTGCTTTACCCCGAGTTCTTTGAGCGGTTCCAAATCCGACCCCCCAGGTAACACACGCTGCCTTAGAACTACAACATGCTAATTGCGCTCTTCTCCGGAGAACATGAAGCGCAGGTGCCAGCACACCTGTGTGCTTCCACATTTCTGCCCGGGCACAGTTTGCCCAGTGGCAGTAAACAGGAATTCCTTACAAATGGCTTACGCCCAGGCTAGACCTACTTTCACACCACAAGCAATGCTTTGTTGCAGTCAAAGGCTTGCTGTCCAGGGCTGTCAAAGCTGAAGACGCTGCAGAAGGCTCCTGGTTTAAGAAGGTGGCTTTGGGAGTGCTTCTGCTGGTTGGCTTCTGAGTGTTTTGGAAAAGTCCCCTTGACTAGTTTATAAGCGGGAAGGCACGAGGTCCGGCAAGTCACCTCTAAGCTGTTGTTTGACAGACCTGCTGACTTCCCGCCTCCCTCTCTTTGTAAGGCTCAGTCAAAGAGCTTCCGACTTTTTCCACCAGAAAGACAGGCTTTGTTTGCTCTCAAATCTTGCCTCTTGGGAACACTGGCACCTGTCTGGACTTTCCTCCCACTGGAGCTCTTCCTGCGCTCTAATACTGCAAGTGTTCTGGTCAGGCGGGAAGGCTGCTTTGCTTTCAGGACGGCGGTTGCCACAGGCACTTTCCCATGTCTTTTTATTGTAGCTACGGACATCTCTTTTTGTCATGTTGCAGAGGCTGTCTGTTCTGTGGGCCACCAGGCACTGGAAAGACACTGGTGGCTCGAGCGCTCGCAAATGAATGTAGGCAGGGAGACAAGAGAATAGCCTTCTTTGTGAGAAAAGGTGCCGACTGCCTCAGTCAATGGGTCGGAGAATCCGAGCGGCAGCTCCGCTCCTTATTTGAGCAGGTAAGGAGGAAATAGGTTGGGCCAGAGTTGTACCTGTACTTGTCCGCGGTGGACGTCTGTCAGCAGAACTCGGCCTCCTGCCTAGTTTGGCCGTGTCTCCTGTTGACATGGGAACATCAGTGTTCCCTTCTCCCGTGCCGTCCGGCTTGGCCTGAAGGGCTGGAAACCTTGCAGATGGGTTGGGGCCAGCACAGGCTCCGTGCCTTTGCAGCCACAAGGATCATCCTGCGTGTTCTTGCTGAGTAGGGCTGTGTTTTACATACACTCAGTAGCCCTGCATCTGTGCTTCCCTTCCAGGCCTATGAGAAGCGGCCTTCGATTATTTTCTTCGATGAGATCGACGGTCTGGCTCCTGTGCGCTCCAGTCACCAAGATCAGATTCACAGGTACCACCTTTTCCTTGCATTGCCACGTAATCGGCTTCGTTTCCTTTCCCGAGGGAAAAAGACCCAGCTGGTCCCCTGGAGATGACACACGCACTTCTTCTGAACTCCTCTAGTACCATGACACAGAGGTTCACAGGATTTTAAAGACAAGAGTTGAAATCGAGTCCCTAAGCTTGGTTTCTGGACAAGGCCTCTCTTGCCTTACCTCGGTGTTTGGGGCCTACCATGAGTCCTTTCCCTAATCAACAGCTCTTCCAGAAAAGCTTATCCTTTTTGAGTGACGTGACTTTGGAGAAAGTCGGGCGGCATGTAACAGCAGCTACTAAACCAGGCAATCCAACAACATTTCCTTGCCAGTTCAATTGTCACCACGCTGCTGGCACTCATGGATGGCTTAGACAGCAGAGGCGAGGTCGTGGTCATCGGCGCCACCAACAGGCCAGACTCCCTGGATCCTGCTTTGCGAAGGCCTGGCCGCTTTGACAGGGAGTTCCTTTTCACCTTGCCAAACAGACAGGTAAGGCTCTTCCAGCAACCTTCCTGCTACGGTGCCAAGGCCTCTCTTTACAAGAACACCCTGTTGCCACACACTGTCTCCGAGAGGGAGGAAGCAAAGAGGTGCCCTACGTGCTGGAGACCTCCCTGTTCCCCGAGCAGAACTGGGAGGGAGGCTGCAAACAGGAGTTTCACGGAGCCTGGAGCACACGGGCTTTCTTCCTCGCCCAAGCGGTTGCGCTTGGCTTCGTTCCTTAGTCCACCCAGGCCCTTGCCTCCTGAAGTTGCCTCCTCGCTCTCACTCCTCCACTTGGGAGAAGCTTAGGTGAAAGCTTGTGCTTGAGTGTGGCCGCGCTGGGAATCCTGGGAGCCGCCCAGGAGCATTTAGGGAGCTGCCATTGTAACTGGTCTGAGCAGGCAGCTGGATGGAGACGGGAAGGACACTGCCCAGATGCAACACTGGGGAAGCTTTCTAGTGGCAAGGCTTGGGACGCTTGCAGTTCTTTGGCAACATCCAAGCAGGGACCACAGAGCTACAGAGCAACCAGAAGTAACTGTTTCCTTTAGAAAATAGAAACTCCAGGAGAAAGTGGAGCCCCGGCTTTGGTGCTTTCTTTCCTTTTCTTTTTTTTTTTTTTTTCCCCCCCCTCTTGGCTATCCCAGATTCTTTTTTCTTGAGTTAGCGTGTGGGGAGCGGAGAGGAAGGAGAAACACATTATTGGATCGAAGGCTCGTAACAATGCACAACACAGTAAGAAAACAGGAAAGAAACAGGAAAACAGGAAAGAAACAGGAAACACTTCCCTGAATCTCTGGCAAAGGTCGGAGATGAGCATAGGCACAGCTTGACGTTTGCTCGTTCAGGGGTAGAGGTTTGAGTCAGAATTATTGTTTCTCCTACTGTAGTTACTCCTCCTACCTACTGGGGAAGTACTGAGCTTCGAGAAGCAGGCAGTGTGTTACTAGAATGCACACATTTCTTAACTTTAGCAGAGGAAGACAAGCAAGTACGGGAATGTGACAGTGGGGCTTTTGCGGATGTTTCTTTTGTTTCTGAGAAAAAGGTTGCAGACAAGCCCAAATGTAACCATCTGGCTTGTAGGCTCGCAAAGAGATTTTCAGGATCCACACGAGAGGCTGGAGCCCAAAGCCATCGGACACGCTGCTTGAAGAGCTGGCTGAAACATGTGTCGGTAAGATGAAAAAGCGCTCCGAGTTCCTGCCTCTGACTGGGTCCTGACAGCGTCTGAGCTTGTGCCAGGCAGTAGCCAAGCTCCCGAGCCTTCCCTTCCCTTGTCTCTCACCACACGGGAGGCTGTGCCTCCCAGAACGGAGCGTCCCTTGGCAAAGCCTGTCCTTGGCTCCTCTGAGCTGCCTGAGACTGACGGACCTTTTGCTTCTGCTCTGCTGAATTAGGATACTGTGGGGCCGACATTCAAGCCCTCTGCGCTGAAGCTGCCCTCTGCGCTCTCCATCGCCACTATCCCCACATCTACACCAGCAGTCAGAAGCTGCAGATCAACGTGGCTTCCATTGAGATCACTGCAACCGATTTTGTGCTGGCTATGCAGAAGACTGCACCAGCTTCACAGAGGGCCGTGGCTTCCCCCGGGCAACCACTCCCACCCGCCTCCAAGCCACTGCTTCAGAACACGCTAGAGAGGCTCCTAAAAGGCGTGCAGAGGGTATTTCCCCACGCAGCCCTTGCACTCCAGAAGCACCAACAGCCAGGTAGGGCCGTTACGTTCACTGCCGTCAGCCTCTCCCAAAGCAAACCCTGCTAGTTTGCGCCAACAACAGAAAGAAACCCTTGCGGCAGGCGGAGGGTAAATGGAATGAACGGTAGAGAGGGCAGAGCTGGGAACTCCTCCCGGTTCACAGCAAGGGAACTATGCGTTCTCCACTGAAGCAGCCAGCTTCTGGAGGTTGTCAGCATCATCTTTCCTGGGGTTTGGCACTGATTTAAGGCTTGAAAGAGGAGGCAATATGAGGGAGTGTTAGGCCGTGCCCTTCCCTTCCTTTCCACACTGGGAGTGTGGGCTCCCGCTGCAGAAAGAAGTGGCCTTGCTGGCTGCTTTAGGTGTCCAGGAACTGCGGAAGGGCTTCCTGCTTGTCCTCTAGCTGTACTGTAAGGAGAAGAGGAGTTTTTGCCACCAGTAAAACATAGCTTAGGCAAAGGCAGACAGTTTGGGGGAAATGGCATTATTCCGTGTATGCCCAGGCAGTGAAGACATACAAGGCAGTGGGTTTCAGCCCTCAGTTAGAAGCTGGCTTAGTGCAAGGGAGGGCTGCAGACCTTCAGGAGAGTTAACAAGCCTCTCTTACCTTCTCACGGTACCAATCCTTCTGTAGAAAACGCCTGCATGGAGAGTGAGGAGGCATCACCTTCTGGACAGCAAAAGGAAACCTTCCTCCACTTTAACAGGTTGTTAAACTGCCCGCGACCTTTTGAGTGAAATGCTTCTGATTGATTGCTGGGGCTTTCCCAAGTGTCTTGGCGGTTGCAGGTGGGAGGGGTGGTAGATGAGGGAGGAAAGAAGACCTTGCCCAGGGTGTCTGGTATCCAAAACTGCAAGAAGCAAGCACAGAGATAGAACTAGGTGCTACAGTTGTAAGAAAGCAAGGAGCTGCAGCCGATCAAGCTGAAGGGGGCAGCCTCCTTTTCCTCCCCCAAAGACATCCACAGACATTAGGGCATGCTGCCCTAATTTCATGCACGCTATTCCTCAAGGAGAGTTGCACTTGCAACCTAGGAGACAGCACCCAAGGACAGATGAAACAATTGGAACGCAAGAATCAAGCAAGTAGCCCCCATTTCTATGGGCTTACAGGAATGTTGTTATTGAGCCTAGCCACTTTTGCCCTTCCTCACATACAGCTAAGGGCTCTCAAAGCCCGCGTCATTTGCTTTCCCAGAAGGCTTGTTCTGCCCCTTCGTGACCACCACCTCCGTTACCAGCTGACCACTTTCACCTAAGCTTGACCAGTGCGGAGAACTCAAGGCTCCTCAACTCAGGACATCCTGAGCGTGAGAGCTTCAGCGGGGAAGACAGGCAGACTGGTGTGTGCTGGACAAAGACAGACACCTTCACCAGCTGTGTCTTGACTCATCGCTTTCTTTCCAAACTGCTTGTCTTGCAGCTCTTCTCCTAGCAATGCTTGTGGCCAGCCAGCATGTCACCGGCCCAGGTTCCTAATAGCTGGAGAGCCCGGCTACGGGCAAACTTCTCACTTGGCGCCTGCACTCTTACACGCGCTGGAGAGGTTTGCCGTTCACGTGCTGGACCTGCCGGCTCTCTTTGCTAGCAGCACGCCACCTGAAGAAAGATGCACACAGGTACCGCTTCTCTCTGCAGTCTCACAGCATTAATAGACTTCACGGGCTTAGCGGAGGCGGCCTGGCTTTCCTGTGCTTTCTGTGGTGTTTATGTTGTGCTGAAGGAACCCTTTTCTTGTACACTGAACAGCAGAGAAGCAGCATGTTGTGCAGGAGCATCTTTTCCATTGCAAGTGCCGCACAGTAAGGCTGTTGCTAGCAGCTCAGGGAGCTCCAAGATGCTCTTGAGAAACCTCTCTTCCTGGCAAGAGCTGCTGCTGCTGGCAGCGGGCTCCGCAGAGCTGTTTCCCTTGCCTCTTCAGGCTCTCTAGCTCCCAGGAGGCGCCTCTGCATCTGCCTGACTGCTGGTCATGCCCTTTCGCCAGCCTCCTTCTTTAGCAGACTGAACGGCAACCCCGGTTTGGGGCCAAAGAAAAGGGTTTCTTTTCTCTCAGCATACCACAGGTATGCTGCTACTCGCTTCAGTGGTCTTCCCCAAACTTCCTTCTTACTAGTTGGTCCGAGAAGCCCAGAGGACAGCACCCAGCATCATTTATATGCCACACATCCATGCCTGGTGGGAGGCTGCTGGAGTCACCTTGAGAGCTACGCTCACCACACTGCTAGAGCGCATTCCACCTTACGCTCCAGTGCTGTTGCTCGCTACTTCGGATGTTTGCCATGCAGATCTCCCGGAAGAGGTATTTCTGCCACCGCTTTGCCCGCTTTTCTCAGTCTCATGATAATTTATCACTCCCTGAAGTACCTCAATCCTGTGCCCTCCTAAGCACTTGGACATTGCTATTTCTAGGGCACCCTGCTGGCATCTCCTCCCTCGGGAGTTGCCACAAGGCTTCCAAGTGAAGGGCGGCAAGGCAAGGCAATCCACTGCAGGCCACCTAGGAGCTGGTGCGTGCCCTCCCTGGCCTCACTGGAACCTCGGCTCGCTGCCCTGAGCTTTCATCCTGGAGGTCTTCCTTACAGAAGACGCCCTCCAGTGCCGGGCTGACCCACTACAATCTTGCCGTGAAGGCCAAGAAGCAAACTTGTTCTAGTCTCCCCCTTATTCAAAGCATTCCTCGGCTTCCCTGAAAACAGTTTTCACCTGCTTGGAGTAGAGCACGAATCTGCGGGGGGCCTTAGGGCTGCACTGTCTTTTCTCCTCCCGCCTCAGGTGCAAGCTTTGTTTTCGGAGCTTTATGGAGAAGTCTTCAATGTCCAGCCACCCAGCAAGGAGGAAGGGAGAAAGCTTTTTGAGGACTTGCTTCTCCACCAAGCTGCTCCACCTGCTGCACCACAAAGGAGAGCAGGTGGGAACTGTCCTACACATAGAGCTTTGCCATCGGTAGCTTAGCAGCTCTTTGGCATGTGTTTGGGTATTTGATTTCCTGGCATGACTTTGTACTCTGCTTGTGTCGGACTGCCATCGCTTGGCTAACCTGTTCTGGTTGACTGAAGGTTGCCACGCACTGGAAGTCCTGCCTGTGGCATCCCCACCTGAGCCTCGACTGCTGGCGGAGGAGGAAGAGCGGCAGCTGGAGGAGCAAGAGGAGCACACATTGCCAGCGGTGCCTGCAGATGCCAGTACGCCCCTGCCTGGTGGCAAGTTCCCTCCTGTTTTCCTTTTTGTCTTGTTTTGCCTTGTGCACCAAGTAAGAGGACGATGCTCGATTTGGAAGACAGAACTGCTTAGGTAACGCTTTGGCTTGCTGCTTCTGCTATCTCTGTGCAGCTGTATGCAGACGAAAGCGAAGGCGGCCCACATCGCCCTCGGAGAGCCAGGCAGAGAAGAGGAGGAGATGGTCACCCGCTGCTGAGAAGGAAACTCACATCTGGCTCAGGGTAGGTTACAGCTCGCTCATCTACCTTTCCTTCCCGCTCTGCTGCCGAGCCTGGAGCTCTCCAATATGCCAGCGGAGCTGCAGGCAGGGCCAACATGCAGCTAACACAACTGGAGCCTTGCTCTTTCTCTCAAGTAGGTCCAAGGAGCTCATTTCCTCCATGGAAATCCGGTGCCATGCTTAAGTCTGTTCCCTGACGTTTCACTCCTCCTTTATTTAGCGATACGAGAAAGTAGGATGAGAGTTGTGTTGGACTGCCTTCTTGTGTGTGTGTGAACACATCGAGAGCCTGCTCAGAAGATCTCGTGCTACTGTAAATGTCTACTGTCTGGCTTTTTTCTTCAGCAGCTGCTGAATGCTGTGGGCGAGGCAACCAAGGACTGCAGCATACGCCACCTCGAGAAACTCCATCTGCTGCTCAGCCAGTGTATTTACCACCACCGGCAGGACAATGACAAAACTCAGTTAATCGAGGTAATTTGCTAAGTAGAGCCAAGCAGCAATTGTATGCATCTACAGATCCTTTTATTTTCTCTAAAGAACTCAGCTACCGAGGGTTTGCGTTTGTCTTCCAGCTTATAGCTAGCTTGTCTTTGTTTGGTTGGTGACTATTATTATTTTTTATCTTCTTTTTTTTTGTTTTAGGAAATGAAGGAAGCAATTGAAAACTTCTCCCGTGCTCAGTAACGTGAAACTCAGAAAAGGGGCGTCTAGAATATATGAATAAAGCTCATGTCAATCCTTTGAAGGTGTCTTCCTGGCTGTTTTGCTATTGTTGCTCCTTCAGAAGCCTCGCAGTGCTGTTCAGAGGCCCCTCTTGCACCCCTCCATCCCATTCCCCCTCTTTCTTCCTCCTTGATCCCCTGCCCCACACATTGCTTACTCCGTTCTGCACGGGTCCCCCCGTGAACAACTCCAAATCCTCAGGACTCCTCATCACTTGCAAAGCCCAGGTTATCCCTCTCCCAGACTATGCCTGTAGTGGCCTCAGGGCCAGGTAAGTAGAGACTGGAGGCTTTTGGCCTTTGCCCTTGTCTGTTCTCCCTCGCCTGTCAGGTTCAGGTCTCTGTGGAGTTTTCTTCTCACTTGCCCCTTGGTCCTCGATCAGGTAACCTTAATGAAGCAGAGGCTCTCGCCAGCCACAAACCCTCCCAACGTCTCCCCAGCACTCTCCTGCTCGCCCCCTCCCCATGTTCCCCCAGCAACAAGGCTCAGCACCTTCTCCACAAAGGCACCTCAACGCACACGCGCGCACTGCACACACGCCCCAGTGCTCTCCTGAGGAAAAAAAAAAAAAAAGCCCCTCGAGTGGTTATGTGTGGAAAAGACGAGGCATTGGCCAGGTGATGCTTCCAGGTAGCACCAGCGTGCGGAGGGCACAAGTAGGAAGGGGGTGCTGCCGAGCGTGCCCTTTGCAAGTGAACAAGCTCTTTCCTGAGCAGCTCTTGCTCCTTTCATTGAAGAGGCCAATTTCTGCTCTGCCAAGCAGAGAGAGGTTGACATCTCGGACACTTTGCCATGGCCTTCCCCCAGGCTTCGGACACCTCTGTACCACATACACGCAAGCGAGCGCTTCTTTGTCCCACTCCCGTTGCACTTGGGTGAGCAGAGGCACACGGACAGGAAGGTGACAGAAGGCTTGCCTACACATGGACCTGTCTTTGGTGGATGTTCTCCTCCCGAGCTGCGTGAATATGCTCTCCTGCAGAGACACGGGCATGCTTACACAACTCTCCGGCTCCGGAAGAGGCACCGGCGCCCTGAGCGGGCTGCCTTCCTGGGCTGTTGAAGCCAGGGGCTCTCGGCAGCCTTTCTGTCCCTGTTGGCTTTCTTGGGCTGCGCAGTCGTGTGCCTTGCAACCGCCTCGGTTGCCCCCTTGGCATCCTCCAGGCTCCTTTGGGCACCCTCAGATCCCTTCTCCAGGCACGCTCACGTGCTCTCTGCCCCTCTGCCTGTGCTCAGATCCCCTCTCTTCCCCTCATGCATGCTCAAGTCTCCTCTGGTCCTCTCCCTGCAGCCTCCCAGTCCTTCCATTTCCCTCTGCGAAGCACCTCCTCCACGGGGAACCCAAGCAGTGTGAGGGCGCTGCGAGTATTGTAGGCTGTGTGCGAGCATCACATTTTTCTTCTGCAAAATGAGTGACTTTGGACTGAAAATGGGGATTTCGGCTCATGAGGATCACATTTTTCAACCCTCCCCCCTCCCCCAAATTAGCACCCACCCCAAGCCCACTATTCCCAGTGGATGTCCCTAATGCAGAGGCTTTTTAGTGCCGAGGGAAAGAAATGACCATTGCCAAAAAGGGTTTGGGTTCTGCTTTGTTTTTCTTTTATTTTTCCCAGGCTTTGACACTGTTGGGACACATTCCTGGTGCATTTGTCTGAACGCAGTTCTCAGGGTGAGAGAGCAAACCCCTCTGCTGCTTCACTAGGCTCGGCCAGCTCCATGCTCGTGGCCTAGGGAAGCAACAGCTAGGGCTCGGCCCTTCCTGCCCACAAGATCACTGAGGGCAGTCACAGTCTTCCTCTGTGTTCATTCGGTTGCTCCCTTAGGCCTGCCTTCCTCAGCAGAGCCTCTCCTTGCCAGCAGGTGTAGCCCAGCATCCCCGAGGTGGGGACATGGCAGGGCTGGAAGGCCTGAGGGGAGCCCCAGCCTGGGGAAGCCCTCCTGTGGCTGCGCCTGCCCCCTGGCGGCCTCGGGGAGTGGGCAGGGAGGTGGGGGCATCTCCCTAAAGTGCCCCAGGCAGCCCTCCTTCTGCCTTTGGGTGCAGCTGGGCAGCCTCCACGTGTCGTTCTGGGAGGCTGGGCAGCCTCCGTGTGTCTTTCTGAGAGACCAGGCAGCTGCGTGTTGGTCTAGCAGGCCGGGGAGCCTCCGAGCGTTGTTCGAGGAGACTGGGGAGTCTCCGTGTGCCTTCAGGTGCAGCCGGGTTACCTCCAAGTGTTGTTCTAGGAGGCTGAGGAGCCTCCGGGTGCCTTTGGGTGAGGCTGAGGAGCCTCCACCTACCTTTCAGTATGGCCGGTAGGCTCCGAGTGTCGTTGTAGGAGAGTGAGGAGCCTCCGTGTACCTTTCGGTACAGCCAGGGAGCCGCGGCATGCCGTTGGGTGCGGCCAGGCAGCCTCCGAGTGTCGTTCTAGGAAGCCGGGGAGCCTCTGCGTTCCTTTTGGTACGGCCGGCAGCCTCCGCGTGCCATTCCAGGGAGAGCGGGCAGCCTCCGCCTGCGTTTGGCTATGGGTGGGGAGCCTTGGTGTGCTTTTCGGTACAGCTGGGGAGCCTGGGAGTGTCGTTCTGGGAGAGTGAGCAGCCTCCAAGTGGGGTGGTAGGAGAGTGGGCAGCCTCCAAGTGTCATTCTAATCAACTGGGCAGCCTCCACGTGCCTTTGTGAGGGTCCGGGCAGCCTCCGCGTGCCTTTGGGTGCGGCCGGGCAGCCTCCGAGTGTCGTTGTAGGAGAGCGGGCCGCCTCGGAGTGTCTTTCTAGGCGAGTGAGCAGCCGCCGAGCATCATTCTAATTATCCGGGCAGCCACCGAGCGTCATTCTAGGAAGCTGGGCAGCCTCCGTGTACCTTTCGGTATGGCCTGGGAGCCTCAGCATGCCTTTGGGTGCTGCCGGGCAGCCTTGGAGTGTCATTCTAGGAGGCCTGGGAGCCTCGGAGTATCGTCACGGAGGCTGTCTGGCCTCCTGCATGCGTTTGGGTACGGTGAGCAGCCTTAGCATGCTTTTCGGTGCAGCTGGGGAGCCTTGGAGTGTTGTTGTAGGAGAGTGGTCAGCCTCCGCATGCCTTAGGGTGCAGTTGGGCAGCCTCCGCACACCTTTCGGTACTGCTGGACAGGCTCCGCGTGCCTTTGTGAGGGTCCGGGCAGGCTCTGCATGCATTTGGGTGCAGCCAGGCAGCCTCGGCGTGTCATTGTAGGAAGCTGGGGAGCCTCCGTGTGTCGTTGTAGGACAGCGGGCAGCGTCTGTGTTGCTTTGGGTATGGGTGGGGAGCCTCGGCGTGCTTTTCGGTGCAGCCGGGGAGCCTTCGAGCGTGGTTGTAGGAGAGCGGGCAGTCTCCAAGTCCCATTGTAAGAGGCTGGGCAGCCCAGCCTTAGGAGATTGTGTAGTGTCCAAGTGTTGTTCTAGGAGGCCGGAGAGCCTCTGAGTGTTATTCTAGGAGCCTGGGCAGCGTTCGAGTTTCATTCCAGGAGGCTGGGGAGCCTTCACGTGCCTTTCAGTGTGGCCGGGGAACTTCAAAGTGTCATTTTAGGATAGCGGGGAGTCTCCAAATGTCATTGTAGGAGACTGGGCTGCCTCCAAGTGTCATTCTACGAAGTGGGAGAGCCTCTGCGTGCCTTTTGATGCGGCCAGGGAGCCACCGAGTGTCGTTCTACAAGATTGGCGAGCGTCACAATGTCGTTCTGGTAAGTTGAGTATCCTCCACATGCCTTCGAGTGCGGCCGTGGAGCCTCCGCGTGCCTTTGGGTGCGTCCTGGACCCCTTCGTATCAGGCTCTGCATGCTCGGACGGCCTTGTGGCAGGCTCTGCAGGTTTGGACGGGTTTGGATGGGCTCTGCGGTCTCATTCGGACTCTTTTGGAGGTGGCCGAGGCCCTCCGTGTGCCCTCTGGGGCGTCGCACACTCCTGGAGGTGGTTTTTGGCCCCATCCCAGCCCCCTTGGTCTGTCTGTTGTGGTGCCTCTGAGTCATTTGGTGTGCCTTTTGGGGCACCTGCGACCCCTCAGGGTGCCTTTGGGGGTGCCCAGACCCCATGTTGTGCTTTTGTGTCATCCGTGACCCTTCGGTGTGCGTTTGTGCCCGCCGCGGGGCTCTTCAGGTGCCCCGTGGTGCTGCCCAGACCCGTCGCTGCCCCTCTGGGGACTCCCCAGAGCCCTCGTGGTGCCCACTGGTGCTCCCCAGGGCATTCAGTGTGCCTCTGGGTGCTGCGCTGGCCTCTTGGGGGCCTTTGGGGGTGCCCTGGACTTATCCGTGTGCTCTTCCAGGCCAGCCAGAGCCCTCGGTGTGCTTTTTGGTGGCTGCTGGGTGCCTTGGTGTGAGTTGGTGGCTCCCTGGAGGCTTTTGCGATGCCTTTAGTGTTGCCTGTGGCCCTTGGGTCAGGGTTGGGGTGCTCGGTGGAGGCCTCGTGGCCCCTTGGGGGGTGTCCTGGGCCCTCGGGGGTGTCTTTTGGTGATGGCCAGGGCTTGTGAGGTGCGTGTGGTTGCTCGCAGAGGCCTGGTTGTGCCTTGTGGTGCCTCTGCAGCCCCTGGTTGTGGCTCTCCTGGTGGCCCAGGGAGCTCGATGGGCGTGTTGGTGCGTCGCGGGTGCCTGCCCGTGCCTTTTGGTGTGCCCAGGGCCCTCGGGGTGCGTGGGGGGGGGCCCGCAGCGCCCTCGGGGTGCGTGTGGGGGTGCCATGGAGCCGTCTGGTGGGCCTTTTGGGGTGCTTAGAGGTGCTGAGGGTGCCTTTTGGTGTGCGCTGGGCCCCTTGGTGTGGCTTTTGGGGCAGCCCAGGGCTGCGGATGTGGCTTTTGGGGCACCGCAGAGCCATGTAGTGTGGTTTTTGGTAGGTCCCAGGCGGGTCGTTGTGGCTTTCGGGGTGCCGTAGAGGCCTTGTTGTGCTTCTGGGGGTGCCCTGGACGCCTTTTGTCTGCCTTGCGGTGTGTCCATGGCTGCTCGGGGTGCGTTTCAGGGTGCCTCAAAGCCTGGGTGTGCCTTTTGGGGTGCCAGCCCCTGCTGAGGGTGCCTTTGGGTGCTGCCCTGTGCCCTTGGTGTGCATTGTTGTGCTCCGCAGAGCTCCGGTTGTGGCTTTTGGGGTGCCCCTGGCCCCGCGTTGGGCCTTTCGGAGAGGTCTGGCGCCCTCAGCAGTTTTCTCCTGCTGCCCCGGGCTCCTCGGTGGGCGTTTCGGTGCAGCCTGAGCCCCGAGTGGGGCTGTGGGTGCTCCGCGGCGCCCCCATTGCGCGTTTGGGGCTGCCCTGGAGCCCGCGGTGTCACTTTTGGCAGTGTTTGCCATGTCTTTCAGGGCTTTCCTGGCCTCTCGCTGTGCTGCTCAGGCCGCGCGGACCCCCCGGTGTTTCTTTCAGAGTGCCTCAGCCCCTCGGTGTGCCGTCCAGGGTGCCCAAGGCCCCTTGGTGTGCTTTTTGGGGTCACCCAGACCCCTTGGTGTGCCTTTCAGTGCCTGTCGGTCCCCTTGCTGTGCCATTTGGTGCACCCCAGAGCTCAAGATGCGGCTTTCAGGGCACCACAGACCAATTTCATGTCCTTTTAGGTATGTCCTGGGCCTGTTGGTATGTATTTTGGGGTCCCCTGGGCCCCCTCAGAGTGCCTTTCCTTGCACCCCAGAGTGATTGGGGTGCCTTTCAGGGTGCCCCTGGACCCTCAGTGTAGCTTTTGGGGCACCCTGCACCCCTGGGGGTGCCTCTGGGACACCCCAGAGCCCTTAGTGTGCTTTTCAGGGTGCTCTAGCCACCTCAGGGTGCTTTTCCTAGAGCCCTCTGTAGCTCTTTGAGAGAGAGCTTGCCTTTTGAAGCATCTGGGATGTTTCTGCTCGCCTGTGGGGATGTGCTGGAGCCCTCGGCTTTGCTTTTTGGATCCCCAGAGCCTTGGGGCTTGTTTGTTTGGGTTTTTTTTCCCCTTCCAGAGCACCTCGGAGCCCTCCCTCCATTTGGTACCTCAGCCTGCCGCTCGCTTCTCCATGCGCCCCAGGCTCCTCAGTTTGCCTTTTGGAGCTCCCTTGAGGCTTGGATTGTCTTGTGGGGCACCCCAGAGCCCCCCTCCCCCCGCACTGCACCCTGCTGGCTTCACCCCAGCCAGGCGGGGAGGGGCTCGTGCAGCACCTGCAGGCAGGCAGGACGCAGAGGAGTTTGGCAGCGATCCCCTTGCCCTGCCCAGCACCAGGAGGAGGAAGAGGAGGGAGCCGCAGTCCTGTGCCCGCGGAGCCCTCTCCGGCCGGACAGCACCCGGCAGCTCAGCTGTCAGCAGCCGGGCAGAGGACGGGGCCACCAAGGGCTCTTGTCTTTTCCTTGCAGCCCGTCCGGCCCTGTGGAAGCGCCAGCGGAGTCAGCGAGACGGCCGGGCCCTGCCCCTGGCCCCCAGGGACCCGATCCCGGAGCCCAAGGGGGAGAGCAGCCTCCTCTCCAGGGAGAGCAGCGTTGCCAGCCCTGCCAGGCCCCCAGGCGATGGAGAAAGCAGCCACGGCCGCTGTGGGTCCATCTAGGTCCCCGGGGCCCCGACCTTTCCGCGGCTGGACGTGGGCGTTCCTCATGACAGCAAAGGTTTGGTCGTCAACTCGGCTGGGGGCACGTGGCCGAGCAGCGAGGGCGCCCAGGCACAGCGAGGCCGCGGCGCTTTTTTGCCCCGAGCAGCTCCCTCGAGTGGGAGTGGCTCCGGTGGGGCCAGGCCTGCCCCTGCCCCCCGGAGGAAGCCGGTCGGGTCGAGGCCCCCGACACCCACCCTTGCCCTTAAAGGCAGGCTTGGGAGACTTTCAGAGTCTTCAAGTCTCAGGGTGCCCTTCAAGTAGCTTGGAGTTCCTTAATTTCTTCCCAAGTCCCTCAGTGTAACTGGAAGACCAACCTCAGGGACTCAGGTGGTTCTCCAAGTTACACTGAGGGACTTGGGAAGAAATTAAGGGACTCCAAGTTCCCTGAAGAGCCCCCAGAGACTTGAAGAGCCTTAAAGCCTCTCAACCTTGCCTTTAAGGGCAGCAGGGGCAGGCCTCAGCCCAGACCCCCACACTCCCCAGCCCCAGGGCTTTGGTGGGGGCACAAAAAAGCCCTGCCCAGTGGCTGCCCCCACACAAAGCCCTGAGGCCAAGGGGCCAGCAACCAGCACCTAGGAAAACAAAACAGAGCTCTTCAGAAAGAGCAGGACCAGGCACTTTCCCCTCTCTCAACACTCGGGCCCGACCCCGCGTCCCCCCCGGGGAGCGGGCGCTGGGGCTCTGCCTTCTGGACTTCAGTGCATCCACAGAGCACGGCTCCTGCTGAAAACAGAGCAGAAACGCACAAAACTAGTGGCCCCAAATATGAAAAAAACAATAATAATAATGAAATAAATAAACCAAAGCCGTAGCTTGTCTGGCACCTACCAGGCCTCAAAGGTCTCGGAAGGAGCCCAAGCGCTGCTGCTCTCTGCGCGCTGCCAGTGATGGGCAAAAAGCCTCTTCCTCCCATACGCAGCTCAGGCCCGTTTCTCCTCCTCCTTCGTGTGCAAGGCGACAACGCTGAACACCAAGAGGCCTACCTTCAGGGAGAAGGCGCCGGCACAGTACAGAAATGCCAAGGGGCTACAACGTTCCTACTGCGTGGGCTGCAGGGGACGCCCAGACACCTAGAAAAGGAGAGACCCTCTCTCGAGTCTGGCACTGCACCACAACACAGCAACAGCATCTCTTGCACACAACTCACGCTCCCTCTCCTCTTTAGTACCCGTGGCTTCCCTAAAAAGGCAAATCACTGCTTTCCTCCTTAGCTAAAAGCTCGCAGACATGTCCCACCTCGTTTTCCAGCGCCACGTTCTCTACTCTGCAAGAAACAGTTGCACAATTCAACTCTCCGCAACACCAAGACTCTCCGGGCTGCCTTTCACAGCAACTGCCCAACAGCTCCCCAAAAAGGGGCAGCCACAAGCACAGGTTGTCGGGAAGCCCAGGTCGGGAGCTTGCTAAACAACTCCAAAAAGCAAAGCCAAAGAGAAGCAAGTCCAAAGTCCTCCAGTCCCTCGTACGCTCCAGTACATTGCAACCCAGCCAGAGCTGTCCCAGAGAGCCCCTTCCCCTGGCACGAGACATTCCCACTGGCCTTACCTGCGGAGAGGAGCACCGGAGAGCGAAACCCAGTCGGTCATGACCTACTGGGAACTGAAACACCCCCAGCCCTCTGGCAGCGGGAGCTGCACGCCCCAGTTGCCCCCTCAGACAGACAAAGCGGCCACGTTGAACTGACCCAGACAACAGAAAACACAACCGAGAAAAACAATCGCAGAAACACAACTGAGCTCTCAGTGAGCACATCAGCTCTCAGCGGCCACAAAAGAAGCAGACAGAGATCTTGCAGAGACAGGACACAGCTCCCACTACACTTCTCAGCTCCCTAGGCAGCTGAAACCCCAAAGTATCCTCTCCAGTAAAACACATCTTCTAGTAGTGAGCTTCAAAGATGGTTTTCCCCCTGGCCAAATGATATGCTTTGATTTTAATTGCTGTACGAACCCCTAGAGCGCTTTGCAAGCCCGTACTAGCCCATAAGAAGACAAACAGGAAAACCATGACCCAAGATCCATCTCCGAAACGCACAGCTAACTGCAAGGCACTTCTCCCTACCAAAACCAGAAGGTGCTTCCCAAAATCCACTCCCTCCCTTCAAACACGGCCTGCACCCACAACACTCACACACAGACTTTGCCCTGCCTCGGCTCCCATATAGCCCAGGGCTGGTGCTCTGTGACAGCTACCCTTTCCTCAGCATGGTATGAGGACACTGCCACCACCCTCAGGGACAGCACGGACGGTCTCCGCAGCGATCCTGCCACCCACATCTCCACGCGCAGACCAGAAAGTCACCCCTTGCTCCCCTGCTGCAGCCTGCAGCTCAGAAACAAGCCCGAGCACCCACTGCCACCACCGCAGCCACACACCTAATCCCTTCGCTCACGGCTACAAGAACCAGCCTCGCAGCAAAGGCCTGCGAGCAAGTGCAGGTCAGCTTCACTGTACCCACTGCATCACTGCATCGTGCACAGGAGCCACCAGCCCCACGCACACAGATCCACAACCCGGGACGGCAGCAACAAAACCCTCGGAAAGCCCTTTCCAAACAGACCACCCAGCTCCAACCCTGCTCCTACTTCCCCCACCCCTTTCCCTGCCGCCCTTCAGCTCCCTTCCCCAGGCGGCGGGCGAGCAGGCGGCGGACGCAAACACTCCCCCGTCCAGCGGCGACGCAGCTGGGCGCCGGGCGACACCGAAGCCCTGCTCGGCCCCGGCCCCGGCCCCAGCCGACCGGCCGCCGCAAACCCTCCCCGGCCCGCCCGGCACCGACCCCCGCCGCCTCCCAGCACCAGCACCAGCCCTGCCCCGAGCTGGCCGCGCCTCGCAGCCACCAGCACCTTCGCGCAGCCTCCCGCCGGCGGCCCCGGCGCAGGCGCCGCCGCCCTTCGGCCCCCGAAAAGCCCCTTCGCCGCCCCCCGCCCCCTTCCCCTGCCGCTACCGCCCTCAGGCCCGGCCCGGCCCCCCCGCCGCCCCCGAGCCCTGCCCGCCCGGCTGCGCCACGACCCACTGCGTGTCCCGCAGCCTGCCGCTCTCCAACTGCGCCGCGCCACGGGGCAGGACGGGGCAGGGAGCCCTCCCCTTCCGCTCCGCCATCTTTGCCGCCGCCGCCAGGCGCCACCACACAGCCAGCCACCCCGCCACCGACCACACCCTCCCCCCCGGCCAGAGGCGGGAGCGGGGCGCCAATCAGCGGCGGGCGGCGCGCAGGCGCCCTCCAATGGCCGAGAGGCAGCTGGCCCGGCCGGCCAATCCCCGCGGCGGCCCGGGCGGAGGGCGGGAGGGAGCGGAGAGAGGCCGGAGATGGCGTCCGGTGGCCGTGGGCGCCGCCGAGCGAGCGAGCGGGCGGGCGGGCGGCGGGGCTGGGGCTGCCGGCGCCAGGGACGCGGTCCCCACTGTCCCCCCTCAGTGTCCCCCTCGCTGTCCTCCCGTCCTCCCGCCTGTCGCCGCCCGGTCGGCTGTCGCTGGCGGCAGAGGGCAGCGGGGAGGACAGGCGCCGTGCGCGGGCAGGGCAGGGGCTGCGGGCAGGGCAGGCAGGAAGCGGCGGTGGCTCGCGCGGGCCTGGAGCGGCTGGTGCCGGAGGCCAAGTGCTGGGAGCAGGTTGGGCTCTGCGCAGGATCCCGCCAACTGAGGCGGGAGGGTGCGTTGCGGAGGAGCGCTGCCCCCGAGGCGCTGCGGTGTCCCGCGAGGCCCGAGGGGGTGGGCTGCGCGAGGCAGGGTGTTGGCGAGGGCGGCGAGGCTGGAGGAGGCGCGGGTCGGGGGGCTGCTGTCCACGGAAAGGCCCGGCCGTGTGAGAGGGTCCCTAGGAAAGCTGCGCGTGGCCTTGTGCTTGGTTTTGGCAGGCGGTGTGGTGAAGCGGAGCGCTTGGAGGGGGAAAGGTGGCCTGTGGAGCCTGTGGAGAGCGGGTGCCGGAGAGGCGGAGGCGGCGCTGGAGGTGCTGGTGCTGGCAGGGCCGTTGAGGGCAGAGGTGGCTTGAGGTGAGGTGGGACGAAGAGGAAGAGGCTGTGGCTGGGTGTGGGACGTGTTGGGCTGTAGAGCTGCATTGCCATGTTGCCTGCTGAATGGAGAGTGGAGAATGGCCATCCTGGTGCAGGACTTGGGGGGCTGGTGCAGCCTGGTGCCAGGCCTGGTGGGCTAGGGTGGCCTGGTGTGGGGGCTGGGGGGCTGGTGCAGCCTGGTACGGCCTACTGCTAGGCCTGGTGGGCTTGGGAGAAAACGCGGCAGGGGCCGAAACGCACTCCACAGGGGCCGAAACCCACTCCGCTGGGGCTGAAGAGCACTCCACCAAGCCTAAAACCACTACGTGAGGCCCAAAAGCACTGTGTTGGGGCCAAAACCACTCTGCCAAGCCGAAAACAAGTCCGCCGGGGCCGAAACCGCTCCGTCGGGGTGGAAACCGCTCCGCCGAGGCCGAAACCACTGCGTCGGGGCCGAAAGCACTCTGCCGAGCCTAAAACCACTCCATCGGGGCTGAAACCACTCCACCAGTGCTGAAACCACTCTGTCAGGGCCAAACCCACTCCGTCGGCGCTGAAACCACTATGCCAAGACCAAAACCACTCGGCTGAGCTGAAAACCACTCCATCAAGCCTAAAATGACTACGTCGGGGCTGAAAGCATTCCACCAGGGCAGAAACCACTCCATAAGGGGTTGAAACCACACCACCGAGCCTGAAACCACTGTGTCAGGCCTAAAACCACTCCGCTGAGACTAAAACAACTCTGCCAGTGCTCAAACCACTCCGCCGGGGCTGAAACTGCTCTGCCAGGGCCTAAAACCACTGCGTCGGGGCTGAAACCACTCCGCCAGGGCCAAAACCACTGTGTCGGGGCTGAAACCACTCCGCCAGCGCCAAAACCACTCGGCTGACATTAAAACCACTCCGCCAGCGCCAAAACCACTCGGCTGACCTTAAAACCACTCTGCCAAGCCTGAAAACCGCTCCGTCGGGGCCGAAACCACACCGTCGGGGCCGAAAGTACTGTGCCGAGCCTAAAAACACTCCGCCGAGCGTAAAAACACTTTGTCGGGGCTGAAACCACTCTGCCGAGCCTAAAACAACTCCCTCAGGGCCAAAACCACTCCACCAAGCCGAAAAGCACTCCGTCAGGGCTAAAACTGACCGGCCAGGGCGAAAACCACTGCGTCAGGCCTAAAACCACTCCGCCGAGCCTAAAGCCACTGCGTCGGGGCGGAAACCACTGTGCCAGGACCAAAACCACTCCGTCGGGGCAGAAACCACTCCGTCAGGCTGAAAAGCACTGTGTCAGGCCGAAAACCACTCCACCAGGGCCAAAACCAATCAGTCGGGGCTGAAAGCGTTCCACCAGGGCCAAAACCACTCCGCCGACATTAAAAACACTGCGCCAAGCCTAAAACCACTCCATCGGGGCTGAAAAGCACTCCGCCGAGCCTAAAACCACTGCGTCGGGGCTGAAACCACTCCGCCGAGCCTGAATCCACCCCGTCGGGCCTAAAACCACTCCGCCGAGCCTAAAACCACTGCGTCGGGGCCAAAACCACTCCACCACTGCTGAAACAACTCCGTCAGGGCAGAAACTGCTCCGCCAGGGCCAAAACCGCTGCGTCGGGGCTGAAACCACTCTGCTGGGGACAAAACAACTCCGTCAGGGCCAAAACCACTCCATCAAGCCTAAAACCACTGCGTCGGAGCTGAAACCACTGCGTCGGGGCTGAAACCACTCCGCCGAGCCTGAAACCACTGCGTCGGGGCTGAAACCACTCTGCCAAAGCTAAAACCACTCCGTCAGGACCAAAACCACTCCGCCGAGCCTAAAACCACTCCGCCGGGGCTGAAAGCACTCCGCCGGGCCTAAAACAACTCCGTCGGGGCGCAAGCCACTCCGCCAAGCCTGAAACCACTGCATCAGGGACAAAAATACGCCGCCGAGCCTAAAAGCAGAGCGTCAGGGCTGAAACCGCTCCACCAAGCCTAAAACCACTGCATCAAGCCTAAAACCACTGTGTCGGGGCTGAAACCACTCCGCCGAGCCTAAAACCACTGTGTCAGGGCCAAAACCACTCCGCCGAGCCTAAAACCACTCCATCAGGTTTGAAACCACTCCGCCGGGGCCGAAACCACTCACCTGACGTTGAAACCACTCCATCAAGCCTGAAACCACTGTGTTGGGGCTGAAACCACTCCGCCGAGCCTAAAACCACTCCGTCGGGGCTGAAACCACTGTGCCAGGACCAAAACCGCTGCGTCGGGGCTGAAACCACTCCGCCAGGGCCAAAACCCCTCGGCTGACGTTGAAACCACTCCATCAAGCCTAAAATCACTGTGTCGGGGCTGAAACCACTCCGCCGAGCCTAAAACCACTGCATCGGGGCTGAAACCACTCCGCCGAGCCTAAAACCACTGCGTCGGGGCCGAAACCACTCCACCAAGCCTGAAACCACCCGAACGAGGCCGAAATCACTCCGCCGAACCTGAAACCACCCCGTCGGGGCCGAAATCACTCTGCCGAGCCTAAAACCACTCCGTCGGGGCTGAAACCACTCCATCAAGCCTAAAACCACTGCGTCGGGGCTGAAACCACTGCGCCGAGCCTGAAACCACTGCGTCAGGCCTAAAACCACTCTGCCGAGCCTAAAACAACTCCGTCGGGGCCAAAACCACTCGGCTGACCTTAAAACCACTGCGCCGAGCCTGAAACCACTGCGTCAGGCCTAAAACCACTCTGCCGAGCCTAAAACAACTCCATCGGGGCCAAAATCACTCGGCTGACCTTAAAACCACTGCGTCGGGGCCGAAAGCACTCCATCAAGCCTAAAACCACTCCGTCGGGGCTGAAACCACTGTGCTGGGGAGGAAACTGCTCCGTCAGGCTGAAAAGCACTGTGTCAGGCCGAAAACCACTCCGTCGGGGCTGAAACCACTCCGCCAAGCCTGAAACCATTCCGTCGGGGCTGAAACCACTCCGCCGACATTAAGACCACTGCGCCAAGCCTAAAACCACTCCATCGGGGCTGAAAAGCACTCCGCCGAGCCTAAAACCACTGCGTCGGGGCCGAAACCACTGCGCCGAGCCTGAAACCACTGCGTCGGGGCCGAAATCACTCTGCCGAGCCTAAAACAACTCCGTCAGGGCGAAAATCACTCCGCCAAGCCTAAAACCGCTGCGTCGGGGCTGAAACCACTCTGCCGGGGACAAAAAAACTCTGTCAGGGCCAAAACCACTCCATCAAGCCTAAAAACAGTGCGTCAGGGCTGAAACCAGTGCGTCTGGGCTGAAACCACTGCGCCGAGCCTGAAACCTCTCCGTCAGGCCTAAAACCACTCTGCCGAGCCTAAAAAAACTCCGACGGGGCCAAAATCACTCGGCTGACCTTAAAACCACTCCGTCGGGGCTGAAACCACTGTGCTGGGGCAGAAACTGCTCCGTCAGGCTTAAAAGCACTGTGTCACCCCGAAAACCACTCCGTCAGGGCTGAAACCACTCCGCCGACATTAAGACCACTGCGCCAAGCCTAAAACCACTGCGTCGGGGCTGAAACCACTCCGCCAAGCCTAAAACCTCTCTGTCGGGGCTGAAACCACTCCGTCAAGCCTAAAACCACTGCGTCGGGGCTGAAACCACTGCATCAGGCCTAAAACAACTCCGTCAGGGCCAAAACCACTCCACCAGTGCTGAAACCACTCCGCCGAGCCTAAAACCACTGCGTCGGGGCTGAAAGCACTCCGCCAGGGCCAAAACCACTCGGCTGACATTAAAACCACTCCGCTGAGCCTAAAACCACTGCGTCGGGGCTGAAACCACTCCGCCAAGCCTAAAACCACTCCGACGGGGCTGAAACCATTCCGCCGAGCCTAAAACCACTGCGTCGGGGCTGAAACCACTGCATCAGGCCTAAAACAACTCCGTCAGGGCCAAAACCACTCCACCAGTGCTGAAACCACTCCGCCGAGCCTAAAACCACTGCGTCGGGGCTGAAACCACTGCATCAGGCCTAAAACAACTCCGTCAGGGCCAAAACCACTCCACCAGTGCTGAAATCACTCCGGCAAGCCTAAAACCACTCCGTCGGGGCTGAAACCACTGTGCCAGGACCAAAACCACTGCGTCGGGGCTGAAACCACTCCGCCAGCGCCAAAACCACTGTGTCGGGGCTGAAACCACTCCGCCAGCGCCAAAACCACTCGGCTGACATTAAAACCACTCCGCCAGCGCCAAAACCACTCGGCTGACCTTAAAACCACTCTGCCAAGCCTGAAAACCGCTCCGTCGGGGCCGAAACCACACCGTCGGGGCCGAAAGTACTGTGCCGAGCCTAAAAACACTCCGCCGAGCGTAAAAACACTTTGTCGGGGCTGAAACCACTCTGCCGAGCCTAAAACAACTCCCTCAGGGCCAAAACCACTCCACCAAGCCGAAAAGCACTCCGTCAGGGCTAAAACTGACCGGCCAGGGCGAAAACCACTGCGTCAGGCCTAAAACCACTCCGCCGAGCCTAAAGCCACTGCGTCGGGGCGGAAACCACTGTGCCAGGACCAAAACCACTCCGTCGGGGCAGAAACCACTCCGTCAGGCTGAAAAGCACTGTGTCAGGCCGAAAACCACTCCACCAGGGCCAAAACCAATCAGTCGGGGCTGAAAGTGTTCCACCAGGGCCAAAACCACTCCGCCGACATTAAAAACACTGCGCCAAGCCTAAAACCACTCCATCGGGGCTGAAAAGCACTCCGCCGAGCCTAAAACCACTGCGTCGGGGCTGAAACCACTCCGCCGAGCCTGAATCCACCCCGTCGGGCCTAAAACCACTCCGCCGAGCCTAAAACCACTGCGTCGGGGCCAAAACCACTCCACCAGTGCTGAAACCACTCCGTCAGGGCAGAAACTGCTCCGCCAGGGCCAAAACCGCTGCGTCGGGGCTGAAACCACTCTGCTGGGGACAAAACAACTCCGTCAGGGCCAAAACCACTCCATCAAGCCTAAAACCACTGCGTCGGAGCTGAAACCACTGCGTCGGGGCTGAAACCACTCCGCCGAGCCTGAAACCACTGCGTCGGGGCTGAAACCACTCTGCCAAAGCTAAAACCACTCCGTCAGGACCAAAACCACTCCGCCGAGCCTAAAACCACTCCGCCGGGGCTGAAAGCACTCCGCCGGGCCTAAAACAACTCCGTCGGGGCGCAAGCCACTCCGCCAAGCCTGAAACCACTGCATCAGGGACAAAAATACGCCGCCGAGCCTAAAAGCAGAGCGTCAGGGCTGAAACCGCTCCACCAAGCCTAAAACCACTGCATCAAGCCTAAAACCACTGTGTCGGGGCTGAAACCACTCCGCCGAGCCTAAAACCACTGTGTCAGGGCCAAAACCACTCCGCCGAGCCTAAAACCACTCCATCAGGTTTGAAACCACTCCGCCGGGGCCGAAACCACTCACCTGACGTTGAAACCACTCCATCAAGCCTGAAACCACTGTGTTGGGGCTGAAACCACTCCGCCGAGCCTAAAACCACTCCGTCGGGGCTGAAACCACTGTGCCAGGACCAAAACCGCTGCGTCGGGGCTGAAACCACTCCGCCAGGGCCAAAACCCCTCGGCTGACGTTGAAACCACTCCATCAAGCCTAAAATCACTGTGTCGGGGCTGAAACCACTCCGCCGAGCCTAAAACCACTGCATCGGGGCTGAAACCACTCCGCCGAGCCTAAAACCACTGCGTCGGGGCCGAAACCACTCCACCAAGCCTGAAACCACCCGAACGAGGCCGAAATCACTCCGCCGAACCTGAAACCACCCCGTCGGGGCCGAAATCACTCTGCCGAGCCTAAAACCACTCCGTCGGGGCTGAAACCACTCCATCAAGCCTAAAACCACTGCGTCGGGGCTGAAACCACTGCGCCGAGCCTGAAACCACTGCGTCAGGCCTAAAACCACTCTGCCGAGCCTAAAACAACTCCGTCGGGGCCAAAACCACTCGGCTGACCTTAAAACCACTGCGCCGAGCCTGAAACCACTGCGTCAGGCCTAAAACCACTCTGCCGAGCCTAAAACAACTCCATCGGGGCCAAAATCACTCGGCTGACCTTAAAACCACTGCGTCGGGGCCGAAAGCACTCCATCAAGCCTAAAACCACTCCGTCGGGGCTGAAACCACTGTGCTGGGGAGGAAACTGCTCCGTCAGGCTGAAAAGCACTGTGTCAGGCCGAAAACCACTCCGTCGGGGCTGAAACCACTCCGCCAAGCCTGAAACCATTCCGTCGGGGCTGAAACCACTCCGCCGACATTAAGACCACTGCGCCAAGCCTAAAACCACTCCATCGGGGCTGAAAAGCACTCCGCCGAGCCTAAAACCACTGCGTCGGGGCCGAAACCACTGCGCCGAGCCTGAAACCACTGCGTCGGGGCCGAAATCACTCTGCCGAGCCTAAAACAACTCCGTCAGGGCGAAAATCACTCCGCCAAGCCTAAAACCGCTGCGTCGGGGCTGAAACCACTCTGCCGGGGACAAAAAAACTCTGTCAGGGCCAAAACCACTCCATCAAGCCTAAAAACAGTGCGTCAGGGCTGAAACCAGTGCGTCTGGGCTGAAACCACTGCGCCGAGCCTGAAACCTCTCCGTCAGGCCTAAAACCACTCTGCCGAGCCTAAAAAAACTCCGACGGGGCCAAAATCACTCGGCTGACCTTAAAACCACTCCGTCGGGGCTGAAACCACTGTGCTGGGGCAGAAACTGCTCCGTCAGGCTTAAAAGCACTGTGTCACCCCGAAAACCACTCCGTCAGGGCTGAAACCACTCCGCCGACATTAAGACCACTGCGCCAAGCCTAAAACCACTGCGTCGGGGCTGAAACCACTCCGCCAAGCCTAAAACCTCTCTGTCGGGGCTGAAACCACTCCGTCAAGCCTAAAACCACTGCGTCGGGGCTGAAACCACTGCATCAGGCCTAAAACAACTCCGTCAGGGCCAAAACCACTCCACCAGTGCTGAAACCACTCCGCCGAGCCTAAAACCACTGCGTCGGGGCTGAAAGCACTCCGCCAGGGCCAAAACCACTCGGCTGACATTAAAACCACTCCGCTGAGCCTAAAACCACTGCGTCGGGGCTGAAACCACTCCGCCAAGCCTAAAACCACTCCGACGGGGCTGAAACCATTCCGCCGAGCCTAAAACCACTGTGTCGGGGCTGAAACCACTGCATCAGGCCTAAAACAACTCCGTCAGGGCCAAAACCACTCCACCAGTGCTGAAACCACTCCGCCGAGCCTAAAACCACTGCGTCGGGGCTGAAACCACTGCATCAGGCCTAAAACAACTCCGTCAGGGCCAAAACCACTCCACCAGTGCTGAAATCACTCCGGCAAGCCTAAAACCACTCCGTCGGGGCTGAAACCACTGTGCCAGGACCAAAACCACTGCGTCGGGGCTGAAACCACTCCGCCAGCGCCAAAACCACTGTGTCGGGGCTGAAACCACTCCGCCAGCGCCAAAACCACTCGGCTGACATTAAAACCACTCCGCCAGCGCCAAAACCACTCGGCTGACCTTAAAACCACTCTGCCAAGCCTGAAAACCGCTCCGTCGGGGCCGAAACCACACCGTCGGGGCCGAAAGTACTGTGCCGAGCCTAAAAACACTCCGCCGAGCGTAAAAACACTTTGTCGGGGCTGAAACCACTCTGCCGAGCCTAAAACAACTCCCTCAGGGCCAAAACCACTCCACCAAGCCGAAAAGCACTCCGTCAGGGCTAAAACTGACCGGCCAGGGCGAAAACCACTGCGTCAGGCCTAAAACCACTCCGCCGAGCCTAAAGCCACTGCGTCGGGGCGGAAACCACTGTGCCAGGACCAAAACCACTCCGTCGGGGCAGAAACCACTCCGTCAGGCTGAAAAGCACTGTGTCAGGCCGAAAACCACTCCACCAGGGCCAAAACCAATCAGTCGGGGCTGAAAGTGTTCCACCAGGGCCAAAACCACTCCGCCGACATTAAAAACACTGCGCCAAGCCTAAAACCACTCCATCGGGGCTGAAAAGCACTCCGCTGAGCCTAAAACCACTGCGTCGGGGCTGAAACCACTCCGCCGAGCCTGAATCCACCCCGTCGGGGCTGAAATCACTCCGCCGAGCCTAAAACCACTGCGTCGGGGCCAAAACCACTCCACCAGTGCTGAAACCACTCCGTCAGGGCAGAAACTGCTCCGCCAGGGCCAAAACCGCTGCGTCGGGGCTGAAACCACTCTGCTGGGGACAAAACAACTCCGTCAGGGCCAAAACCACTCCATCAAGCCTAAAACCACTGCGTCGGGGCTGAAACCACTGCGTCGGGGCTGAAACCACTCCGCCGAGCCTGAAACCACTGCGTCGGGGCTGAAACCACTCTGCCAAAGCTAAAACCACTCCGTCAGGACCAAAACCACTCCGCCGAGCCTAAAACCACTCCGCCGGGGCTGAAAGCACTCTGCCGGGCCTAAAACAACTCCGTCGGGGCGCAAGCCACTCCGCCAAGCCTGAAACCACTGCATCAGGGACAAAACCACGCCGCCGAGCCTAAAAGCAGAGCGTCAGGGCTGAAACCGCTCCACCAAGCCTAAAACCACTGCATCAAGCCTAAAACCACTGTGTCGGGGCTGAAACCACTCCGCCGAGCCTAAAACCACTGTGTCAGGGCTGAAACCACTCCGCCGAGCCTAAAACCACTCCGCTGAGCCTAAAACAACACCGTCGGGGCTGAAACCACTGTGCCAGGACCAAAACCACTCCGTCGGGGCGGAAACCACTCCGACAGGCTGAAAAGCACTGCATCAGGCCGGAAACCACTCCGCCAGGGCCAAAACCAATCAGTCGGGGCTGAAAGCGTTCCACCAGGGCCAAAACCACTCCGACGACATTAAAACCACTGCATCAAGCCTAAAACCACTGCGTCGGGGCTGAAACCAATCCGCCGAGCCTAAAACCACTGCGTCGGGGCTGAAACCACTCCGGCAAGCCTAAAACCACTCTGTCGGGGCAGAAGCTACTCCGCTGAGGCTGAAACTACTCCGTCGGGCCTGAAACCACTGTGCCAGGACCGAAACGAATCCGTCGGGGCTGAAACCACCCCGTCGGGGCTGAAACCACTCGGCTGACCTTCAAACCACTCCATAAAGCCTAAAACTACTCCGTCGGGGCTGAAACCACTGTGCTGGGGCGGAAACTGCTGCGTCAGGCTGAAAAGCACAGTGTCAGGCCGAAAACCACTCCACCAGGGCCAAAACCACTCTGCCGACATTAAGACCACTCCGCCAAGCCTAAAACACCTCTGCCAAGCCTAAAACCACTCCGTCAGGACTAAAACCACTCCGCTGAGGCTAAAACCCCTCCGTCAGGGCGGAAACCACTGCGCCGAGCCTGAAACTTCTCCGTCAGGCCTAAAACCACTCTGCCGAGCCAAAAAAAACTCCGACGGGGCCAAAATCACTCGGCTGACCTTAAAACCACTCCGTCGGGGCTGAAACCACTGTGCTGGGGCAGAAACTGCTCCGTCAGGCTTAAAAGCACTGTGTCACCCCGAAAACCACTCCGTCAGGGCTGAAACCACTCCGCCGACATTAAGACCACTGCGCCAAGCCTAAAACCACTGCGTCGGGGCTGAAACCACTCCGCCGAGCCTAAAACCTCTCTGTCGGGGCTGAAACCACTCCGTCAAGCCTAAAACCACTGCGTCGGGGCTGAAACCACTGCATCAGGCCTAAAACAACTCCGTCAGGGCCAAAACCACTCCACCAGTGCTGAAACCACTCCGCCGAGCCTAAAACCACTGCGTCGGGGCTGAAAGCACTCCGCCAGGGCCAAAACCACTCGGCTGACATTAAGACCACTCCAGCGAGCCTAAAACCACTGCGTCGGGGCTGAAACCACTCCGCCAAGCCTAAAACCACTCCGACGGGGCTGAAACCACTCCGCCAAGCCTAAAACCACTGCGTCGGGGCTGAAACCACTGCATCAGGCCTAAAACAACTCCGTCAGGGCCAAAACCACTCCACCAGTGCTGAAATCACTCCGGCAAGCCTAAAACCACTCCATCGGGGCTGAAACCACTCCGCCAGGGCCAAAACCACTCGGCTGACGTTGAAACCACTCCATCAAGCCTAAAACCACTGCGTCGGAGCTGAAACCTCTCTGCCGAGCCTGAAACCACTCCGTCAGGGCTGAAACCACTCCGCCAAGCCTGAAACCGCTCCGTGAGGGCCAAAACCACGCCGCCGAGCCTAAAAGCAGAGCGTCGGGGCTGAAACCACTCCACCAAGCCTGAAACCACTCCATCAGGCCTAAAACCACTGTGTCGGGACTGAAACCACTCCGCCGAGCCTAAAACCACTCCGTCGGGGCTGAAACCACTGCATCAGGCCTAAAAGAAGTCCGTGAGGGCCAAAACCACTCCGCCAGTGCTGAAACCACTCCGTCAAGCCTAAAACCATTCCATCGGGGCTGAAACCACTCCGCCAAGCCTAAAACCAATGCATCGGGGCTGAAACCACTCCGCCGAGCCTAAAACCACTGCGTTGGGGCTGAAACCACTCCATCAGGCCTAAAACAACTCCGTCAGGGCTGAAACCACTCCACCAGTGCTGAAACCACCCCGTCGGGGCCGAAACCACTCCGCCAAGCCTAAAACCACTCCGTCGGGGCTGAAACCACTCCGCCGAGCCTAAAACCACTGCGTCGGGGCTGAAACCACTCCGCTGAGCCTAAAACCACTGCGTCGGGGCTGAAACCACTCCATCAAGCCTAAAACCACTGTGTCGGGGCTGAAACCACTCCGCTGAGCCTAAAACTACTCCATTGGGGCCAAAACCACTCCGCCAACCCTGAAACCACCCCGTCGGGGCCGAAACCACTCCGCCGAGCGTAAAACCACTGCGTCGGGGCTGAAAGCACTCCATCAAGCCTAAAACCACTGCGTCACGGCTGAAACCACTGTGTCAGGGCTGAAAACACTGCATCAGGACTAAAACCACTCGGTCAGGGCCAAAACCACTCCACCAGTGCTGAAACCACTCCGCCGAGCCTAAAACCACTGCGTCGGGGCTGAAAGCACTCCGCCAAGCCTAAAACCACTCCGACAGGGCCAAAACCACTCCGGCAAGCCTAAAACCACTCCATCAGGTTTGAAACCACTCCGCCGGGGCCGAAACCACTCACCTGACGTTGAAACTACTCCATCAAGCCTAAAACCACTGTGTCAGGGCTGAAACCACTCCGCCGAGCCTAAAACCACTCCGTCGGGGCTGAAACCACTGTGCCAGGACCAAAACCGCTGCGTCGGGGCTGAAACCACTCCGCCAGGGCCAAAACCCCTCGGCTGACGTTGAAACCACTCCGCCGAGCCTAAAACCACTGCGTCGGGGCTGAAACCACTCTGCCGAGCCTAAAACCACTGCGTCGGGGCCGAAACCACTCCACCAAGCCTGAAACCACCCGAACGAGGCCGAAATCACTCCGCCGAACCTGAAACCACCCCGTCGGGGCCGAAATCACTCTGCCGAGCCTAAAACCACTCCGTCGGGGCTGAAACCACTCCATCAAGCCTAAAACCACTGCGTCGGGGCTGAAACCACTGCGCCGAGCCTGAAACCACTGCGTCAGGCCTAAAACCACTCTGCCGAGCCTAAAACAACTCCGTCGGGGCCAAAACCACTCGGCTGACCTTAAAACCACTGCGCCGAGCCTGAAACCACTGCGTCAGGCCTAAAACCACTCTGCCGAGCCTAAAACAACTCCATCGGGGCCAAAATCACTCGGCTGACCTTAAAACCACTGCGTCGGGGCCGAAAGCACTCCATCAAGCCTAAAACCACTCCGTCGGGGCTGAAACCACTGTGCTGGGGAGGAAACTGCTCCGTCAGGCTGAAAAGCACTGTGTCAGGCCGAAAACCACTCCGTCGGGGCTGAAACCACTCCGCCAAGCCTGAAACCATTCCGTCGGGGCTGAAACCACTCCGCTGACATTAAGACCACTGCGCCAAGCCTAAAACCACTCCATCGGGGCTGAAAAGCACTCCGCCGAGCCTAAAACGACTGCGTCGGGGTTGAAACCACTCCGCCGAGCCTAAAACCACTCCGTCGGGGCCGAAAAAACTCCGCCGAGCCTGAAACCACTGCGTCGGGGCCGAAACCACTGCGCCGAGCCTGAAGCCACCCCGTCGGGGCCGAAATCACTCTGCCGAGCCTAAAACAACTCCGTCAGGGCGAAAATCACTCCGCCAAGCCTAAAACCGCTGCGTCGGGGCTGAAACCACTCTGCCGGGGACAAAAAAACTCCGTCAGGGCCAAAACCACTCCATCAAGCCTAAAAATAGTGCGTCAGGGCTGAAACCAGTGCGTCTGGGCTGAAACCACTGCGCCGAGCCTGAAACCTCTCCGTCAGGCCTAAAACCACTCTGCCGAGCCTAAAAAAACTCCGACGGGGCCAAAATCACTCGGCTGACCTTAAAACCACTCCGTCGGGGCTGAAACCACTGTGCTGGGGCAGAAACTGCTCCGTCAGGCTTAAAAGCAATGTGTCACCCCGAAAACCACTCCGTCAGGGCTGAAACCACTCCGCCGACATTAAGACCACTGCGCCAAGCCTAAAACCACTGTGCTGGGGCTGAAACCACTCCGCCAAGCCTAAAACCTCTCTGTCGGGGCTGAAACCACTCCGCCAAGCCTAAAACCACTGCGTCGGGGCTGAAACCACTGCATCAGGCCTAAAACAACTCCGTCAGGGCCAAAACCACTCCACCAGTGCTGAAACCACTCCGCCGAGCCTAAAACCACTGCGTCGGGGCTGAAAGCACTCCGCCAGGGCCAAAACCATTCGACTGACATTAAAACCACTCCAGCGAGCCTAAAACCACTGCGTCGGGGCTGAAACCACTCCGCCAAGCCTAAAACCACTCCGTCGGGGCTGAAATCACTCTGCCAAGCCTAAAACCACTCCGTCGGGGCCGAAACCACTCCGTCGGGGCTGAAACCACTCCGTCAGGGGGAAATCCACTCCATCAAGCCTAAAACCAGTGCGTCAGGGCTGAAACGACTCCGCGAGGGCCAAAACCACTCGGCTGACATTAAAACCACTCCGCCAGCGCCAAAACCACTCGGCTGACCTTAAAACCACTCTGCCAAGCCTGAAAACCGCTCCGTCGGGGCCGAAACCACACCGTCGGGGCCGAAAGTACTGTGCCGAGCCTAAAAACACTCCGCCGAGCGTAAAAACACTTTGTCGGGGCTGAAACCACTCTGCCGAGCCTAAAACAACTCCCTCAGGGCCAAAACCACTCCACCAAGCCGAAAAGCACTCCGTCAGGGCTAAAACTGACCGGCCAGGGCGAAAACCACTGCGTCAGGCCTAAAACCACTCCGCCGAGCCTAAAGCCACTGCGTCGGGGCGGAAACCACTGTGCCAGGACCAAAACCACTCCGTCGGGGCAGAAACCACTCCGTCAGGCTGAAAAGCACTGTGTCAGGCCGAAAACCACTCCACCAGGGCCAAAACCAATCAGTCGGGGCTGAAAGTGTTCCACCAGGGCCAAAACCACTCCGCCGACATTAAAAACACTGCGCCAAGCCTAAAACCACTCCATCGGGGCTGAAAAGCACTCCGCTGAGCCTAAAACCACTGCGTCGGGGCTGAAACCACTCCGCCGAGCCTGAATCCACCCCGTCGGGGCTGAAATCACTCCGCCGAGCCTAAAACCACTGCGTCGGGGCCAAAACCACTCCACCAGTGCTGAAACCACTCCGTCAGGGCAGAAACTGCTCCGCCAGGGCCAAAACCGCTGCGTCGGGGCTGAAACCACTCTGCTGGGGACAAAACAACTCCGTCAGGGCCAAAACCACTCCATCAAGCCTAAAACCACTGCGTCGGGGCTGAAACCACTGCGTCGGGGCTGAAACCACTCCGCCGAGCCTGAAACCACTGCGTCGGGGCTGAAACCACTCTGCCAAAGCTAAAACCACTCCGTCAGGACCAAAACCACTCCGCCGAGCCTAAAACCACTCCGCCGGGGCTGAAAGCACTCTGCCGGGCCTAAAACAACTCCGTCGGGGCGCAAGCCACTCCGCCAAGCCTGAAACCACTGCATCAGGGACAAAACCACGCCGCCGAGCCTAAAAGCAGAGCGTCAGGGCTGAAACCGCTCCACCAAGCCTAAAACCACTGCATCAAGCCTAAAACCACTCCGTCGGGGCTGAAACCACTCCGCCGAGCCTAAAACCACTGTGTCAGGGCTGAAACCACTCCGCCGAGCCTAAAACCACTCCGCCGAGCCTAAAACAACACCGTCGGGGCTGAAACCACTGTGCCAGGACCAAAACCACTCCGTCGGGGCGGAAACCACTCCGACAGGCTGAAAAGCACTGCATCAGGCCGGAAACCACTCCGCCAGGGCCAAAACCAATCAGTCGGGGCTGAAAGCGTTCCACCAGGGCCAAAACCACTCCGACGACATTAAAACCACTGCATCAAGCCTAAAACCACTGCGTCGGGGCTGAAACCAATCCGCCGAGCCTAAAACCACTGCGTCGGGGCTGAAACCACTCCGGCAAGCCTAAAACCACTCTGTCGGGGCAGAAGCTACTCCGCTGAGGCTGAAACTACTCCGTCGGGCCTGAAACCACTGTGCCAGGACCGAAACGAATCCGTCGGGGCTGAAACCACCCCGTCGGGGCTGAAACCACTCGGCTGACCTTCAAACCACTCCATAAAGCCTAAAACTACTCCGTCGGGGCTGAAACCACTGTGCTGGGGCGGAAACTGCTGCGTCAGGCTGAAAAGCACAGTGTCAGGCCGAAAACCACTCCACCAGGGCCAAAACCACTCTGCCGACATTAAGACCACTCCGCCAAGCCTAAAACACCTCTGCCAAGCCTAAAACCACTCCGTCAGGACTAAAACCACTCCGCTGAGGCTAAAACCCCTCCGTCAGGGCGGAAACCACTGCGCCGAGCCTAAAACCACTCCATCGGGGTTGAAATCACTCTGCCAAGCCTAAAACCACTCCGTCGGGGCCGAAACCACTCCGTCGGGGCCGAAACCACTCCGTCGGGGGGAAATCCACTCCATCAAGCCTAAAACCAGTGCGTCAGGGCTGAAACGACTCCGCGAGGGCCAAAACCACTCGGCTGAACTTAAAACCACTCCGTCGGGGCTGAAACCACTCCACCGAGCCTAAAACAACTCCGTCGGGGCCGAAACCACTGCGCCAAGCCTAAAACCACTCCGCCGGGGCTAAAACCACTCCGTCAGGGCCAAAACCACTCCGCAGAGCCTAAAACCACTCCGTCGGGGCTGAAACCACTCCGCCGAGCCTAAAACCACTCCGTCGGGGCTGAAACCACTCCGCCGAGCCTAAAACCACTGCGTCGGGGCTGAAACCGCTCCTCCAAGCCTAAAACCACTGTGTCGGGGCTAAAACCACTGCATCAGGCCTAAAACAACTCCGTCAGGGCCAAAACCACTCCACCAGTGCTGAAACCACTCCGGCAAGCCAAAAACCACTCCATCGGGTTTGAAACCACTCCGCCAGGGCTAAAACCACTCGACTGACGTTGAAACCACTCCATCAAGCCTAAAACCACTGCGTCGGAGCTGAAACCACTCCGCCGAGCCTGAAACCATTCCGTCGGGGCTGAAACCACTCCGCCGACATTAAGACCACTGCGCCAAGCCTAAAACCACTCCATCGGGGCTGAAACCACGCCGCCGAGCCTAAAACGACTGCGTCGGGGTTGAAACCACTCCGCCGAGCCTAAAACCACTCCGTCGGGGCCGAAAAAACTCCGCCGAGCCTGAAACCACTGCGTCGGGGCCGAAACCACTGCGCCGAGCCTGAAGCCACCCCGTCGGGGCCGAAATCACTCTGCCGAGCCTAAAACAACTCCGTCAGGGCGAAAATCACTCCGCCAAGCCTAAAACCGCTGCGTCGGGGCTGAAACCACTCTGCCGGGGACAAAAAAACTCCGTCAGGGCCAAAACCACTCCATCAAGCCTAAAAACAGTGCGTCAGGGCTGAAACCAGTGCGTCTGGGCTGAAACCACTGCGCCGAGCCTGAAACTTCTCCGTCAGGCCTAAAACCACTCTGCCGAGCCTAAAAAAACTCCGACGGGGCCAAAATCACTCGGCTGACCTTAAAACCACTCCGTCGGGGCTGAAACCACTGTGCTGGGGCAGAAACTGCTCCGTCAGGCTTAAAAGCACTGTGTCACCCCGAAAACCACTCCGTCAGGGCTGAAACCACTCCGCCGACATTAAGACCACTGCGCCAAGCCTAAAACCACTGCGTCGGGGCTGAAACCACTCCGCCGAGCCTAAAACCTCTCTGTCGGGGCTGAAACCACTCCGCCAAGCCTAAAACCACTGCGTCGGGGCTGAAACCACTGCATCAGGCCTAAAACAACTCCGTCAGGGCCAAAACCACTCCACCAGTGCTGAAACCACTCCGCCGAGCCTAAAACCACTGCGTCGGGGCTGAAAGCACTCCGCCAGGGCCAAAACCACTCGACTGACATTAAAACCACTCCAGCGAGCCTAAAACCACTGCGTCGGGGCTGAAACCACTCCGCCAAGCCTAAAACCACTCCGACGGGGCTGAAACCACTCCGCCAAGCCTAAAACCACTGCGTCGGGGCTGAAACCACTGCATCAGGCCTAAAACAACTCCGTCAGGGCCAAAACCACTCCACCAGTGCTGAAATCACTCCGGCAAGCCTAAAACCACTCCATCGGGGCTGAAACCACTCCGCCAGGGCCAAAACCACTCGGCTGACGTTGAAACCACTCCATCAAGCCTAAAACCACTGCGTCGGAGCTGAAACCTCTCTGCCGAGCCTGAAACCACTCCGTCAGGGCTGAAACCACTCCGCCAAGCCTGAAACCGCTCCGTGAGGGCCAAAACCACGCCGCCGAGCCTAAAAGCAGAGCGTCGGGGCTGAAACCACTCCACCAAGCTTGAAACCACTCCATCAGGCCTAAAACCACTGTGTCGGGACTGAAACCACTCCGCCGAGCCTAAAACCACTCCGTCGGGGCTGAAACCACTGCATCAGGCCTAAAAGAAGTCCGAGAGGGCCAAAACCACTCCGCCAGTGCTGAAACCACTCCGTCAAGCCTAAAACCATTCCATCGGGGCTGAAACCACTCCGCCAAGCCTAAAACCAATGCATCGGGGCTGAAACCACTCCGCCGAGCCTAAAACCACTGCGTTGGGGCTGAAACCACTCCATCAGGCCTAAAACAACTCCGTCAGGGCTGAAACCACTCCACCAGTGCTGAAACCACCCCGTCGGGGCCGAAACCACTCCGCCAAGCCTAAAACCACTCCGTCGGGGCTGAAACCACTCCGCCGAGCCTAAAACCACTGCGTCGGGGCTGAAACCACTCCGCTGAGCCTAAAACCACTGCGTCGGGGCTGAAACCACTCCATCAAGCCTAAAACCACTGTGTCGGGGCTGAAACCACTCCGCTGAGCCTAAAACTACTCCATTGGGGCCAAAACCACTCCGCCAAGCCTGAAACCACCCCGTCGGGGCCGAAACCACTCCGCCGAGCGTAAAACCACTGCGTCGGGGCTGAAAGCACTCCATCAAGCCTAAAACCACTGCGTCACGGCTGAAACCACTGTGTCAGGGCTGAAAACACTGCATCAGGACTAAAACCACTCGGTCAGGGCCAAAACCACTCCACCAGTGCTGAAACCACTCCGCCGAGCCTAAAACCACTGCGTCGGGGCTGAAAGCACTCCGCCAAGCCTAAAACCACTCCGACAGGGCCAAAACCACTCCGGCAAGCCTAAAACCACTCCATCAGGTTTGAAACCACTCCGCCGGGGCCGAAACCACTCACCTGACGTTGAAACTACTCCATCAAGCCTAAAACCACTGTGTCAGGGCTGAAACCACTCCGCCGAGCCTAAAACCACTCCGTCGGGGCTGAAACCACTGTGCCAGGACCAAAACCGCTGCGTCGGGGCTGAAACCACTCCGCCAGGGCCAAAACCCCTCGGCTGACGTTGAAACCACTCCGCCGAGCCTAAAACCACTGCGTCGGGGCTGAAACCACTCTGCCGAGCCTAAAACCACTGCGTCGGGGCCGAAACCACTCCACCAAGCCTGAAACCACCCGAACGAGGCCGAAATCACTCCGCCGAACCTGAAACCACCCCGTCGGGGCCGAAATCACTCTGCCGAGCCTAAAACCACTCCGTCGGGGCTGAAACCACTCCATCAAGCCTAAAACCACTGCGTCGGGGCTGAAACCACTGCGCCGAGCCTGAAACCACTGCGTCAGGCCTAAAACCACTCTGCCGAGCCTAAAACAACTCCGTCGGGGCCAAAACCACTCGGCTGACCTTAAAACCACTGCGCCGAGCCTGAAACCACTGCGTCAGGCCTAAAACCACTCTGCCGAGCCTAAAACAACTCCGTCGGGGCCAAAACCACTCGGCTGACCTTAAAACCACTGCGTCGGGGCCGAAAGCACTCCATCAAGCCTAAAACCACTCCGTCGGGGCTGAAACCACTGTGCTGGGGAGGAAACTGCTCCGTCAGGCTGAAAAGCACTGTGTCAGGCCGAAAACCACTCCGTCGGGGCTGAAACCACTCCGCCAAGCCTGAAACCATTCCGTCGGGGCTGAAACCACTCCGCCGACATTAAGACCACTGCGCCAAGCCTAAAACCACTCCATCGGGGCTGAAAAGCACTCCGCCGAGCCTAAAACGACTGCGTCGGGGTTGAAACCACTCCGCCGAGCCTGAAACCACTGCGTCGGGGCCGAAAAAACTCCGCCGAGCCTGAAACCACTGCGTCGGGGCCGAAACCACTGCGCCGAGCCTGAAGCCACCCCGTCGGGGCCGAAATCACTCTGCCGAGCCTAAAACAACTCCGTCAGGGCGAAAATCACTCCGCCAAGCCTAAAACCGCTGCGTCGGGGCTGAAACCACTCTGCCGGGGACAAAAAAACTCCGTCAGGGCCAAAACCACTCCATCAAGCCTAAAAATAGTGCGTCAGGGCTGAAACCAGTGCGTCTGGGCTGAAACCACTGCGCCGAGCCTGAAACCTCTCCGTCAGGCCTAAAACCACTCTGCCGAGCCTAAAAAAACTCCGACGGGGCCAAAATCACTCGGCTGACCTTAAAACCACTCCGTCGGGGCTGAAACCACTGTGCTGGGGCAGAAACTGCTCCGTCAGGCTTAAAAGCAATGTGTCACCCCGAAAACCACTCCGTCAGGGCTGAAACCACTCCGCCGACATTAAGACCACTGCGCCAAGCCTAAAACCACTGTGCTGGGGCTGAAACCACTCCGCCAAGCCTAAAACCTCTCTGTCGGGGCTGAAACCACTCCGCCAAGCCTAAAACCACTGCGTCGGGGCTGAAACCACTGCATCAGGCCTAAAACAACTCCGTCAGGGCCAAAACCACTCCACCAGTGCTGAAACCACTCCGCCGAGCCTAAAACCACTGCGTCGGGGCTGAAAGCACTCCGCCTGGGCCAAAACCACTCGACTGACATTAAAACCACTCCAGCGAGCCTAAAACCACTGCGTCGGGGCTGAAACCACTCCGCCAAGCCTAAAACCACTCCGTCGGGGCTGAAATCACTCTGCCAAGCCTAAAACCACTCCGTCGGGGCGGAAACCACTCCGTCGGGGCTGAAACCACTCCGTCAGGGGGAAATCCACTCCATCAAGCCTAAAACCAGTGCGTCAGGGCTGAAACGACTCCGCGAGGGCCAAAACCATTCCGCTGACCTTAAAACCACTCCGTTGGGGCTGAAACCACTCCACCGAGCCTAAAACCACTCCGTCGGGGCTGAAACCACTCCGCCGAGTCTAAAACCACTGCGTCGGGGCTGAAACCACTGCATCAGGCCTAAAACAACTCCGTCAGGGCCAAAACCACTCCACCAGTGCTGAAATCACTCCGGCAAGCCTAAAACCACTCCGTCGGGGCTGAAACCACTGTGCCAGGACCAAAACCACTGTGTCGGGGCTGAAACCACTCCGCCAGCGCCAAAACCACTGCGTCGGAGCTGAAACCACTCCGCCAGCGCCAAAACCACTCGGCTGACATTAAAACCACTCCGCCAGCGCCAAAACCACTCGGCTGACCTTAAAACCACTCTGCCAAGCCTGAAAACCGCTCCGTCGGGGCCGAAACCACACCGTCGGGGCCGAAAGTACTGTGCCGAGCCTAAAAACACTCCGCCGAGCGTAAAAACACTTTGTCGGGGCTGAAACCACTCTGCCGAGCCTAAAACAACTCCCTCAGGGCCAAAACCACTCCACCAAGCCGAAAAGCACTCCGTCAGGGCTAAAACTGACCGGCCAGGGCGAAAACCACTGCGTCAGGCCTAAAACCACTCCGCCGAGCCTAAAGCCACTGCGTCGGGGCGGAAACCACTGTGCCAGGACCAAAACCACTCCGTCGGGGCAGAAACCACTCCGTCAGGCTGAAAAGCACTGTGTCAGGCCGAAAACCACTCCACCAGGGCCAAAACCAATCAGTCGGGGCTGAAAGTGTTCCACCAGGGCCAAAACCACTCCGCCGACATTAAAAACACTGCGCCAAGCCTAAAACCACTCCATCGGGGCTGAAAAGCACTCCGCTGAGCCTAAAACCACTGCGTCGGGGCTGAAACCACTCCGCCGAGCCTGAATCCACCCCGTCGGGGCTGAAATCACTCCGCCGAGCCTAAAACCACTGCGTCGGGGCCAAAACCACTCCACCAGTGCTGAAACCACTCCGTCAGGGCAGAAACTGCTCCGCCAGGGCCAAAACCGCTGCGTCGGGGCTGAAACCACTCTGCTGGGGACAAAACAACTCCGTCAGGGCCAAAACCACTCCATCAAGCCTAAAACCACTGCGTCGGGGCTGAAACCACTGCGTCGGGGCTGAAACCACTCCGCCGAGCCTGAAACCACTGCGTCGGGGCTGAAACCACTCTGCCAAAGCTAAAACCACTCCGTCAGGACCAAAACCACTCCGCCGAGCCTAAAACCACTCCGCCGGGGCTGAAAGCACTCTGCCGGGCCTAAAACAACTCCGTCGGGGCGCAAGCCACTCCGCCAAGCCTGAAACCACTGCATCAGGGACAAAACCACGCCGCCGAGCCTAAAAGCAGAGCGTCAGGGCTGAAACCGCTCCACCAAGCCTAAAACCACTGCATCAAGCCTAAAACCACTGTGTCGGGGCTGAAACCACTCCGCCGAGCCTAAAACCACTGTGTCAGGGCTGAAACCACTCTGCCGAGCCTAAAACCACTCCGCCGAGCCTAAAACAACACCGTCGGGGCTGAAACCACTGTGCCAGGACCAAAACCACTCCGTCGGGGCGGAAACCACTCCGACAGGCTGAAAAGCACTGCATCAGGCCGGAAACCACTCCGCCAGGGCCAAAACCAATCAGTCGGGGCTGAAAGCGTTCCACCAGGGCCAAAACCACTCCGACGACATTAAAACCACTGCATCAAGCCTAAAACCACTGCGTCGGGGCTGAAACCAATCCGCCGAGCCTAAAACCACTGCGTCGGGGCTGAAACCACTCCGGCAAGCCTAAAACCACTCTGTCGGGGCAGAAGCTACTCCGCTGAGGCTGAAACTACTCCGTCGGGCCTGAAACCACTGTGCCAGGACCGAAACGAATCCGTCGGGGCTGAAACCACCCCGTCGGGGCTGAAAGCACTCGGCTGACCTTCAAACCACTCCATAAAGCCTAAAACTACTCCGTCGGGGCTGAAACCACTGTGCTGGGGCGGAAACTGCTGCGTCAGGCTGAAAAGCACAGTGTCAGGCCGAAAACCACTCCACCAGGGCCAAAACCACTCTGCCGACATTAAGACCACTCCGCCAAGCCTAAAACACCTCTGCCAAGCCTAAAACCACTCCGTCAGGACTAAAACCACTCCACTGAGGCTAAAACCCCTCCGTCAGGGCGGAAACCACTGCGCCGAGCCTAAAACCACTCCATCGGGGTTGAAATCACTCTGCCAAGCCTAAAACCACTCCGTCGGGGCCGAAACCACTCCGTCGGGGCCGAAACCACTCCGTCGGGGGGAAATCCACTCCATCAAGCCTAAAACCAGTGCGTCAGGGCTGAAACGACTCCGCGAGGGCCAAAACCACTCGGCTGAACTTAAAACCACTCCGTCGGGGCTGAAACCACTCCACCGAGCCTAAAACAACTCCGTCGGGGCCGAAACCACTGCGCCAAGCCTAAAACCACTCCGCCGGGGCTAAAACCACTCCGTCAGGGCCAAAACCACTCCGCAGAGCCTAAAACCACTCCGTCGGGGCTGAAACCACTCCGCCGAGCCTAAAACCACTCCGTCGGGGCTGAAACCACTCCGCCGAGCCTAAAACCACTGCGTCGGGGCTGAAACCGCTCCTCCAAGCCTAAAACCACTGTGTCGGGGCTAAAACCACTGCATCAGGCCTAAAACAACTCCGTCAGGGCCAAAACCACTCCACCAGTGCTGAAACCACTCCGGCAAGCCAAAAACCACTCCATCGGGTTTGAAACCACTCCGCCAGGGCTAAAACCACTCGACTGACGTTGAAACCACTCCATCAAGCCTAAAACCACTGCGTCGGAGCTGAAACCACTCCGCCGAGCCTGAAACCATTCCGTCGGGGCTGAAACCACTCCGCCGACATTAAGACCACTGCGCCAAGCCTAAAACCACTCCATCGGGGCTGAAACCACGCCGCCGAGCCTAAAACGACTGCGTCGGGGTTGAAACCACTCCGCCGAGCCTAAAACCACTCCGTCGGGGCCGAAAAAACTCCGCCGAGCCTGAAACCACTGCGTCGGGGCCGAAACCACTGCGCCGAGCCTGAAGCCACCCCGTCGGGGCCGAAATCACTCTGCCGAGCCTAAAACAACTCCGTCAGGGCGAAAATCACTCCGCCAAGCCTAAAACCGCTGCGTCGGGGCTGAAACCACTCTGCCGGGGACAAAAAAACTCCGTCAGGGCCAAAACCACTCCATCAAGCCTAAAAACAGTGCGTCAGGGCTGAAACCAGTGCATCTGGGCTGAAACCACTGCGCCGAGCCTGAAACTTCTCCGTCAGGCCTAAAACCACTCTGCCGAGCCAAAAAAAACTCCGTCGGGGCCAAAATCACTCGGCTGACCTTAAAACCACTCCGTCGGGGCTGAAACCACTGTGCTGGGGCAGAAACTGCTCCGTCAGGCTTAAAAGCACTGTGTCACCCCGAAAACCACTCCGTCAGGGCTGAAACCACTCCGCCGACATTAAGACCACGGCGCCAAGCCTAAAACCACTGCGTCGGGGCTGAAACCACTCCGCCGAGCCTAAAACCACTCCGTCGGGGCTGAAAGCACTCCGCCAGGGCCAAAACCACTCGGCTGACATTAAGACCACTCCGCTGAGCCTAAAACCACTGCGTCGGGGCTGAAACCACTCCGCCAAGCCTAAAACCACTCCGACGGGGCTGAAACCACTCCGCCAAGCCTAAAACCACTGCGTCGGGGCTGAAACCACTGCATCAGGCCTAAAACAACTCCGTCAGGGCCAAAACCACTCCACCAGTGCTGAAATCACTCCGGCAAGCCTAAAACCACTCCATCGGGGCTGAAACCACTCCGCCAGGGCCAAAACCACTCGGCTGATGTTGAAACCACTCCATCAAGCCTAAAACCACTGCGTCGGAGCTGAAACCTCTCTGCCGAGCCTGAAACCACTCCGTCAGGGCTGAAACCACTCCGCCAAGCCTAAAACCACTCCGTCGGGGCTGAAACCACTGCATCAGGCCTAAAAGAAGTCCGAGAGGGCCAAAACCACTCCGCCAGTGCTGAAACCACTCCGTCAAGCCTAAAACCATTCCATCGGGGCTGAAACCACTCCGCCAAGCCTAAAACCAATGCATCGGGGCTGAAACCACTCCGCCGAGCCTAAAACCACTGCGTTGGGGCTGAAACCACTCCATCAGGCCTAAAACAACTCCGTCAGGGCTGAAACCACTCCACCAGTGCTGAAACCACCCCGTCGGGGCCGAAACCACTCCGCCAAGCCTAAAACCACTCCGTCGGGGCTGAAACCACTCCGCCGAGCCTAAAACCACTGCGTCGGGGCTGAAACCACTCCGCTGAGCCTAAAACCACTGCGTCGGGGCTGAAACCACTCCATCAAGCCTAAAACCACTGTGTCGGGGCTGAAACCACTCCGCTGAGCCTAAAACTACTCCATTGGGGCCAAAACCACTCCGCCAAGCCTGAAACCACCCCGTCGGGGCCGAAACCACTCTGCCGAGCGTAAAACCACTGCGTCGGGGCTGAAAGCACTCCATCAAGCCTAAAACCACTGCGTCACGGCTGAAACCACTGTGTCAGGGCTGAAAACACTGCATCAGGACTAAAACCACTCGGTCAGGGCCAAAACCACTCCACCAGTGCTGAAACCACTCCGCCGAGCCTAAAACCACTGCGTCGGGGCTGAAAGCACTCCATCAAGCCTAAAACCACTCCGACAGGGCCAAAACCACTCCGGCAAGCCTAAAACCACTCCATCAGGTTTGAAACCACTCCGCCGGGGCCGAAACCACTCACCTGACGTTGAAACTACTCCATCAAGCCTAAAACCACTGTGTCAGGGCTGAAACCACTCCGCCGAGCCTAAAACCACTCCGTCGGGGCTGAAACCACTGTGCCAGGACCAAAACCGCTGCGTCGGGGCTGAAACCACTCCGCCAGGGCCAAAACCCCTCGGCTGACGTTGAAACCACTCCGCCGAGCCTAAAACCACTGCGTCGGGGCTGAAACCACTCTGCCGAGCCTAAAACCACTGCGTCGGGGCCGAAACCACTCCACCAAGCCTGAAACCACCCGAACGAGGCCGAAATCACTCCGCCGAACCTGAAACCACCCCGTCGGGGCCGAAATCACTCTGCCGAGCCTAAAACCACTCCGTCGGGGCTGAAACCACTCCATCAAGCCTAAAACCACTGCGTCGGGGCTGAAACCACTGCGCCGAGCCTGAAACCACTGCGTCAGGCCTAAAACCACTCTGCCAAGCCTAAAACAACTCCGTCGGGGCCAAAACCACTCGGCTGACCTTAAAACCACTGCGCCGAGCCTGAAACCACTGCGTCAGGCCTAAAACCACTCTGCCGAGCCTAAAACAACTCCATCGGGGCCAAAATCACTCGGCTGACCTTAAAACCACTGCGTCGGGGCCGAAAGCACTCCATCAAGCCTAAAACCACTCCGTCGGGGCTGAAACCACTGTGCTGGGGAGGAAACTGCTCCGTCAGGCTGAAAAGCACTGTGTCAGGCCGAAAACCACTCCGTCGGGGCTGAAACCACTCCGCCAAGCCTAAAACCACTCCGTCAGGGCTGAAACCACTCCGCTGACATTAAGACCACTGTGCCAAGCCTAAAACCACTCCATCGGGGCTGAAAAGCACTCCGCCGAGCCTAAAACGACTGCGTCGGGGCTGAAACCACTCTGGCAAGCCTGAAACCACTGCGTCGGGGCCGAAACCACTGCGCCGAGCCTGAAACCACCCCGTCGGGGCCGAAATCACTCTGCCGAGCCTAAAACCACTCCGTCAGGGCGAAAATCACTCCGCCAAGCCTAAAACCGCTGCGTCGGGGCTGAAACCACTCTGCCGGGGACAAAAAAACTCCGTCAGGGCCAAAACCACTCCATCAAGCCTAAAAACAGTGCGTCAGGGCTGAAACCAGTGCGTCTGGGCTGAAACCACTGCGCCGAGCCTGAAACCTCTCCGTCAGGCCTAAAACCACTCTGCCGAGCCTAAAAAAACTCCGACGGGGCCAAAATCACTCGGCTGACCTTAAAACCACTCCGTCGGGGCTGAAACCACTGTGCTGGGGCAGAAACTGCTCCGTCAGGCTTAAAAGCAATGTGTCACCCCGAAAACCACTCCGTCAGGGCTGAAACCACTCCGCCGACATTAAGACCACTGCGCCAAGCCTAAAACCACTGTGCTGGGGCTGAAACCACTCCGCCAAGCCTAAAACCTCTCTGTCGGGGCTGAAACCACTCCGCCAAGCCTAAAACCACTGCGTCGGGGCTGAAACCACTGCATCAGGCCTAAAACAACTCCGTCAGGGCCAAAACCACTCCACCAGTGCTGAAACCACTCCGCCGAGCCTAAAACCACTGCGTCGGGGCTGAAAGCACTCCGCCAGGGCCAAAACCACTCGGCTGACATTAAAACCACTCCAGCGAGCCTAAAACCACTGCGTCGGGGCTGAAACCACTCCGCCAAGCCTAAAACCACTCCGTCGGGGCTGAAATCACTCTGCCAAGCCTAAAACCACTCCGTCGGGGCGGAAACCACTCCGTCGGGGCTGAAACCACTCCGTCAGGGGGAAATCCACTCCATCAAGCCTAAAACCAGTGCGTCAGGGCTGAAACGACTCCGCGAGGGCCAAAACCATTCCGCTGACCTTAAAACCACTCCGTTGGGGCTGAAACCACTCCACCGAGCCTAAAACCACTCCGTCGGGGCTGAAACCACTCCGTCGAGTCTAAAACCACTGCGTCGGGGCTGAAACCACTGCATCAGGCCTAAAACAACTCCGTCAGGGCCAAAACCACTCCACCAGTGCTGAAATCACTCCGGCAAGCCTAAAACCACTCCGTCGGGGCTGAAACCACTGTGCCAGGACCAAAACCACTGTGTCGGGGCTGAAACCACTCCGCCAGCGCCAAAACCACTGTGTCGGGGCTGAAACCACTCCGCCAGCGCCAAAACCACTCGGCTGACATTAAAACCACTCCGCCAGCGCCAAAACCACTCGGCTGACCTTAAAACCACTCTGCCAAGCCTGAAAACCGCTCCGTCGGGGCCGAAACCACACCGTCGGGGCCGAAAGTACTGTGCCGAGCCTAAAAACACTCCGCCGAGCGTAAAAACACTTTGTCGGGGCTGAAACCACTCTGCCGAGCCTAAAACAACTCCCTCAGGGCCAAAACCACTCCACCAAGCCGAAAAGCACTCCGTCAGGGCTAAAACTGACCGGCCAGGGCGAAAACCACTGCGTCAGGCCTAAAACCACTCCGCCGAGCCTAAAGCCACTGCGTCGGGGCGGAAACCACTGTGCCAGGACCAAAACCACTCCGTCGGGGCAGAAACCACTCCGTCAGGCTGAAAAGCACTGTGTCAGGCCGAAAACCACTCCACCAGGGCCAAAACCAATCAGTCGGGGCTGAAAGTGTTCCACCAGGGCCAAAACCACTCCGCCGACATTAAAAACACTGCGCCAAGCCTAAAACCACTCCATCGGGGCTGAAAAGCACTCCGCTGAGCCTAAAACCACTGCGTCGGGGCTGAAACCACTCCGCCGAGCCTGAATCCACCCCGTCGGGGCTGAAATCACTCCGCCGAGCCTAAAACCACTGCGTCGGGGCCAAAACCACTCCACCAGTGCTGAAACCACTCCGTCAGGGCAGAAACTGCTCCGCCAGGGCCAAAACCGCTGCGTCGGGGCTGAAACCACTCTGCTGGGGACAAAACAACTCCGTCAGGGCCAAAACCACTCCATCAAGCCTAAAACCACTGCGTCGGGGCTGAAACCACTGCGTCGGGGCTGAAACCACTCCGCCAAGCCTGAAACCACTGCGTCGGGGCTGAAACCACTCTGCCAAAGCTAAAACCACTCCGTCAGGACCAAAACCACTCCGCCGAGCCTAAAACCACTCCGCCGGGGCTGAAAGCACTCTGCTGGGCCTAAAACAACTCCGTCGGGGCGCAAGCCACTCCGCCAAGCCTGAAACCACTGCATCAGGGACAAAACCACGCCGCCGAGCCTAAAAGCAGAGCGTCAGGGCTGAAACCGCTCCACCAAGCCTAAAACCACTGCATCAAGCCTAAAACCACTGTGTCGGGGCTGAAACCACTCCGCCGAGCCTAAAACCACTGTGTCAGGGCTGAAACCACTCCGCCGAGCCTAAAACCACTCCGCCGAGCCTAAAACAACACCGTCGGGGCTGAAACCACTGTGCCAGGACCAAAACCACTCCGTCGGGGCGGAAACCACTCCGACAGGCTGAAAAGCACTGCATCAGGCCGGAAACCACTCCGCCAGGGCCAAAACCAATCAGTCGGGGCTGAAAGCGTTCCACCAGGGCCAAAACCACTCCGACGACATTAAAACCACTGCATCAAGCCTAAAACCACTGCGTCGGGGCTGAAACCAATCCGCCGAGCCTAAAACCACTGCGTCGGGGCTGAAACCACTCCGGCAAGCCTAAAACCACTCTGTCGGGGCAGAAGCTACTCCGCTGAGGCTGAAACTACTCCGTCGGGCCTGAAACCACTGTGCCAGGACCGAAACGAATCCGTCGGGGCTGAAACCACCCCGTCGGGGCTGAAACCACTCGGCTGACCTTCAAACCACTCCATAAAGCCTAAAACTACTCCGTCGGGGCTGAAACCACTGTGCTGGGGCGGAAACTGCTGCGTCAGGCTGAAAAGCACAGTGTCAGGCCGAAAACCACTCCACCAGGGCCAAAACCACTCTGCCGACATTAAGACCACTCCGCCAAGCCTAAAACACCTCTGCCAAGCCTAAAACCACTCCGTCAGGACTAAAACCACTCCGCTGAGGCTAAAACCCCTCCGTCAGGGCGGAAACCACTGCGCCGAGCCTAAAACCACTCCATCGGGGTTGAAATCACTCTGCCAAGCCTAAAACCACTCCGTCGGGGCCGAAACCACTCCGTCGGGGCCGAAACCACTCCGTCGGGGGGAAATCCACTCCATCAAGCCTAAAACCACTGCGTCAGGGCTGAAACGACTCCGCGAGGGCCAAAACCACTCGGCTGAACTTAAAACCACTCCGTCGGGGCTGAAACCACTCCACCGAGCCTAAAACAACTCCGTCGGGGCCGAAACCACTGCGCCAAGCCTAAAACCACTCCGCCGGGGCTAAAACCACTCCGTCAGGGCCAAAACCACTCCGCAGAGCCTAAAACCACTCCGTCGGGGCTGAAACCACTCCGCCGAGCCTAAAACCACTCCGTCGGGGCTGAAACCACTCCGCCGAGCCTAAAACCACTGCGTCGGGGCTGAAACCGCTCCTCCAAGCCTAAAACCACTGTGTCGGGGCTAAAACCACTGCATCAGGCCTAAAACAACTCCGTCAGGGCCAAAACCACTCCACCAGTGCTGAAACCACTCCGGCAAGCCAAAAACCACTCCATCGGGTTTGAAACCACTCCGCCAGGGCTAAAACCACTCGACTGACGTTGAAACCACTCCATCAAGCCTAAAACCACTGCGTCGGAGCTGAAACCACTCCGCCGAGCCTGAAACCATTCCGTCGGGGCTGAAACCACTCCGCCGACATTAAGACCACTGCGCCAAGCCTAAAACCACTCCATCGGGGCTGAAACCACGCCGCCGAGCCTAAAACGACTGCGTCGGGGTTGAAACCACTCCGCCGAGCCTAAAACCACTGCGTCGGGGCCGAAAAAACTCCGCCGAGCCTGAAACCACTGCGTCGGGGCCGAAACCACTGCGCCGAGCCTGAAACCACCCCGTCGGGGCTGAAATCACTCTGCCGAGCCTAAAACAACTCCGTCAGGGCGAAAATCACTCCGCCAAGCCTAAAACCGCTGCGTCGGGGCTGAAACCACTCTGCCGGGGACAAAAAAACTCCGTCAGGGCCAAAACCACTCCATCAAGCCTAAAAACAGTGCGTCAGGGCTGAAACCAGTGCGTCTGGGCTGAAACCACTGTGCCGAGCCTGAAACTTCTCCGTCAGGCCTAAAACCACTCCATCGGGGCTGAAACCACTCCGCCAGGGCCAAAACCACTCGGCTGATGTTGAAACCACTCCATCAAGCCTAAAACCACTGCGTCGGAGCTGAAACCTCTCTGCCGAGCCTGAAACCACTCCGTCAGGGCTGAAACCACTCCGCCAAGCCTGAAACCGCTCCGTGAGGGCCAAAACCACGCCGCCGAGCCTAAAAGCAGAGCGTCGGGGCTGAAACCACTCCACCAAGCCTGAAACCACTCCATCAGGCCTAAAACCACTGTGTCGGGACTGAAACCACTCCGCCGAGCCTAAAACCACTCCGTCGGGGCTGAAACCACTGCATCAGGCCTAAAAGAAGTCCGAGAGGGCCAAAACCACTCCGCCAGTGCTGAAACCACTCCGTCAAGCCTAAAACCATTCCATCGGGGCTGAAACCACTCCGCCAAGCCTAAAACCAATGCATCGGGGCTGAAACCACTCCGCCGAGCCTAAAACCACTGCGTTGGGGCTGAAACCACTCCATCAGGCCTAAAACAACTCCGTCAGGGCTGAAACCACTCCACCAGTGCTGAAACCAACCCGTCGGGGCCGAAACCACTCCGCCAAGCCTAAAACCACTCCGTCGGGGCTGAAACCACTCCGCCGAGCCTAAAACCACTGCGTCGGGGCTGAAACCACTCCGCTGAGCCTAAAACCACTGCGTCGGGGCTGAAACCACTCCATCAAGCCTAAAACCACTGTGTCGGGGCTGAAACCACTCCGCTGAGCCTAAAACTACTCCATTGGGGCCAAAACCACTCCGCCAACCCTGAAACCACCCCGTCGGGGCCGAAACCACTCCGCCGAGCGTAAAACCACTGCGTCGGGGCTGAAAGCACTCCATCAAGCCTAAAACCACTGCGTCACGGCTGAAACCACTGTGTCAGGGCTGAAAACACTGCATCAGGACTAAAACCACTCGGTCAGGGCCAAAACCACTCCACCAGTGCTGAAACCACTCCGCCGAGCCTAAAACCACTGCGTCGGGGCTGAAAGCACTCCGCCAAGCCTAAAACCACTCCGACAGGGCCAAAACCACTCCGGCAAGCCTAAAACCACTCCATCAGGTTTGAAACCACTCCGCCGGGGCCGAAACCACTCACCTGACGTTGAAACTACTCCATCAAGCCTAAAACCACTGTGTCAGGGCTGAAACCACTCCGCCGAGCCTAAAACCACTCCGTCGGGGCTGAAACCACTGTGCCAGGACCAAAACCGCTGCGTCGGGGCTGAAACCACTCCGCCAGGGCCAAAACCCCTCGGCTGACGTTGAAACCACTCCGCCGAGCCTAAAACCACTGCGTCGGGGCTGAAACCACTCTGCCGAGCCTAAAACCACTGCGTCGGGGCCGAAACCACTCCACCAAGCCTGAAACCACCCGAACGAGGCCGAAATCACTCCGCCGAACCTGAAACCACCCCGTCGGGGCCGAAATCACTCTGCCGAGCCTAAAACCACTCCGTCGGGGCTGAAACCACTCCATCAAGCCTAAAACCACTGCGTCGGGGCTGAAACCACTGCGCCGAGCCTGAAACCACTGCGTCAGGCCTAAAACCACTCTGCCGAGCCTAAAACAACTCCGTCGGGGCCAAAACCACTCGGCTGACCTTAAAACCACTGCGCCGAGCCTGAAACCACTGCGTCAGGCCTAAAACCACTCTGCCGAGCCTAAAACAACTCCATCGGGGCCAAAATCACTCGGCTGACCTTAAAACCACTGCATCGGGGCCGAAAGCACTCCATCAAGCCTAAAACCACTCCGTCGGGGCTGAAACCACTGTGCTGGGGAGGAAACTGCTCCGTCAGGCTGAAAAGCACTGTGTCAGGCCGAAAACCACTCCGTCGGGGCTGAAACCACTCCGCCAAGCCTGAAACCATTCCGTCGGGGCTGAAACCACTCCGCCGACATTAAGACCACTGCGCCAAGCCTAAAACCACTCCATCGGGGCTGAAAAGCACTCCGCCGAGCCTAAAACGACTGCGTCGGGGTTGAAACCACTCCGCCGAGCCTGAAACCACTCCGTCGGGGCCGAAAAAACTCCGCCGAGCCTGAAACCACTGCGTCGGGGCCGAAACCACTGCGCCGAGCCTGAAGCCACCCCGTCGGGGCCGAAATCACTCTGCCGAGCCTAAAACAACTCCGTCAGGGCGAAAATCACTCCGCCAAGCCTAAAACCGCTGCGTCGGGGCTGAAACCACTCTGCCGGGGACAAAAAAACTCCGTCAGGGCCAAAACCACTCCATCAAGCCTAAAAACAGTGCGTCAGGGCTGAAACCAGTGCGTCTGGGCTGAAACCACTGCGCCGAGCCTGAAACCTCTCCGTCAGGCCTAAAACCACTCTGCCGAGCCTAAAAAAACTCCGACGGGGCCAAAATCACTCGGCTGACCTTAAAACCACTCCGTCGGGGCTGAAACCACTGTGCTGGGGCAGAAACTGCTCCGTCAGGCTTAAAAGCAATGTGTCACCCCGAAAACCACTCCGTCAGGGCTGAAACCACTCCGCCGACATTAAGACCACTGCGCCAAGCCTAAAACCACTGTGCTGGGGCTGAAACCACTCCGCCAAGCCTAAAACCTCTCTGTCGGGGCTGAAACCACTCCGCCAAGCCTAAAACCACTGCGTCGGGGCTGAAACCACTCCGCTGACATTAAGACCACTGCGCCAAGCCTAAAACCACTCCATCGGGGCTGAAAAGCACTCCGCCGAGCCTAAAACGACTGCGTCGGGGTTGAAACCACTCCACCGAGCCTAAAACCACTCCGTCGGGGCCGAAAAAACTCCGCCGAGCCTGAAACCACTGCGTCGGGGCCGAAACCACTGCGCCGAGCCTGAAACCACCCCGTCGGGGCCGAAATCACTCTGCCGAGCCTAAAACAACTCCGTCAGGGCGAAAATCACTCCACCAAGCCTAAAACCGCTGCGTCGGGGCTGAAACCACTCTGCCGGGGACAAAAAAACTCCGTCAGGGCCAAAACCACTCCATCAAGCCTAAAAAGAGTGCGTCAGGGCTGAAACCAGTGCGTCTGGGCTGAAACCACTGCGCCGAGCCTGAAACCTCTCCGTCAGGCCTAAAACCACTCTGCCGAGCCTAAAAAAACTCCGACGGGGCCAAAATCACTCGGCTGACCTTAAAACCACTCCGTCGGGGCTGAAACCACTGTGCTGGGGCAGAAACTGCTCCGTCAGGCTTAAAAGCACTGTGTCACCCCGAAAACCACTCCGTCAGGGCTGAAACCACTCCGCCGACATTAAGACCACTGCGCCAAGCCTAAAACCACTGTGCTGGGGCTGAAACCACTCCGCCAAGCCTAAAACCTCTCTGTCGGGGCTGAAACCACTCCGCCAAGCCTAAAACCACTGCGTCGGGGCTGAAACCACTGCATCAGGCCTAAAACAACTCCGTCAGGGCCAAAACCACTCCACCAGTGCTGAAACCACTCCGCCGAGCCTAAAACCACTCCGTCGGGGCTGAAAGCACTCCGCCAGGGCCAAAACCACTCAGCTGACATTAAGACCACTCCAGCGAGCCTAAAACCACTGCGTCGGGGCTGAAACCACTCCGCCAAGCCTAAAACCACTCCGTCGGGGCTGAAATCACTCTGCCAAGCCTAAAACCACTCCGTCGGGGCCGAAACCACTCCGTCGGGGCTGAAACCACTCCGTCAGGGGGAAATCCACTCCATCAAGCCTAAAACCAGTGCGTCAGGGCTGAAACGACTCCGCGAGGGCCAAAACCATTCCGCTGACCTTAAAACCACTCCGTTGGGGCTGAAACCACTCCACCGAGCCTAAAACCACTCCGACGGGGCTGAAACCACTCCGCCAAGCCTAAAACCACTGCGTCGGGGCTGAAACCACTGCATCAGGCCTAAAACAACTCCGTCAGGGCCAAAACCACTCCACCAGTGCTGAAATCACTCCGGCAAGCCTAAAACCACTCCATCGGGGCTGAAACCACTCCGCCAGGGCCAAAACCACTCGGCTGATGTTGAAACCACTCCATCAAGCCTAAAACCACTGCGTCGGAGCTGAAACCTCTCTGCCGAGCCTGAAACCACTCCGTCAGGGCTGAAACCACTCCGCCAAGCCTGAAACCGCTCCGTGAGGGCCAAAACCACGCCGCCGAGCCTAAAAGCAGAGCGTCGGGGCTGAAACCACTCCACCAAGCCTGAAACCACTCCATCAGGCCTAAAACCACTGTGTCGGGACTGAAACCACTCCGCCGAGCCTAAAACCACTCCGTCGGGGCTGAAACCACTGCATCAGGCCTAAAAGAAGTCCGAGAGGGCCAAAACCACTCGGCCAGTGCTGAAACCACTCCGTCAAGCCTAAAACCATTCCATCGGGGCTGAAACCACTCCGCCAAGCCTAAAACCAATGCATCGGGGCTGAAACCACTCCGCCGAGCCTAAAACCACTGCGTTGGGGCTGAAACCACTCCATCAGGCCTAAAACAACTCCGTCAGGGCTGAAACCACTCCACCAGTGCTGAAACCAACCCGTCGGGGCCGAAACCACTCCGCCAAGCCTAAAACCACTCCGTCGGGGCTGAAACCACTCCGCCGAGCCTAAAACCACTGCGTCGGGGCTGAAACCACTCCGCTGAGCCTAAAACCACTGCGTCGGGGCTGAAACCACTCCATCAAGCCTAAAACCACTGTGTCGGGGCTGAAACCACTCCGCCGAGCCTAAAACCACTGTGTCAGGGCTGAAACCACTCCGCCGAGCCTAAAACCACTCCGCCGAGCCTAAAACAACACCGTCGGGGCTGAAACCACTGTGCCAGGACCAAAACCACTCCGTCGGGGCGGAAACCACTCCGACAGGCTGAAAAGCACTGCATCAGGCCGGAAACCACTCCGCCAGGGCCAAAACCAATCAGTCGGGGCTGAAAGCGTTCCACCAGGGCCAAAACCACTCCGACGACATTAAAACCACTGCATCAAGCCTAAAACCACTGCGTCGGGGCTGAAACCAATCCGCCGAGCCTAAAACCACTGCGTCGGGGCTGAAACCACTCCGGCAAGCCTAAAACCACTCTGTCGGGGCAGAAGCTACTCCGCTGAGGCTGAAACTACTCCGTCGGGCCTGAAACCACTGTGCCAGGACCGAAACGAATCCGTCGGGGCTGAAACCACCCCGTCGGGGCTGAAACCACTCGGCTGACCTTCAAACCACTCCATAAAGCCTAAAACTACTCCGTCGGGGCTGAAACCACTGTGCTGGGGCGGAAACTGCTGCGTCAGGCTGAAAAGCACAGTGTCAGGCCGAAAACCACTCCACCAGGGCCAAAACCACTCTGCCGACATTAAGACCACTCCGCCAAGCCTAAAACACCTCTGCCAAGCCTAAAACCACTCCGTCAGGACTAAAACCACTCCGCTGAGGCTAAAACCCCTCCGTCAGGGCGGAAACCACTGCGCCGAGCCTAAAACCACTCCATCGGGGTTGAAATCACTCTGCCAAGCCTAAAACCACTCCGTCGGGGCCGAAACCACTCCGTCGGGGCCGAAACCACTCCGTCGGGGGGAAATCCACTCCATCAAGCCTAAAACCACTGCGTCAGGGCTGAAACGACTCCGCGAGGGCCAAAACCACTCGGCTGAACTTAAAACCACTCCGTCGGGGCTGAAACCACTCCACCGAGCCTAAAACAACTCCGTCGGGGCCGAAACCACTGCGCCAAGCCTAAAACCACTCCGCCGGGGCTAAAACCACTCCGTCAGGGCCAAAACCACTCCGCAGAGCCTAAAACCACTCCGTCGGGGCTGAAACCACTCCGCCGAGCCTAAAACCACTCCGTCGGGGCTGAAACCACTCCGCCGAGCCTAAAACCACTGCGTCGGGGCTGAAACCGCTCCTCCAAGCCTAAAACCACTGTGTCGGGGCTAAAACCACTGCATCAGGCCTAAAACAACTCCGTCAGGGCCAAAACCACTCCACCAGTGCTGAAACCACTCCGGCAAGCCAAAAACCACTCCATCGGGTTTGAAACCACTCCGCCAGGGCTAAAACCACTCGACTGACGTTGAAACCACTCCATCAAGCCTAAAACCACTGCGTCGGAGCTGAAACCACTCCGCCGAGCCTGAAACCATTCCGTCGGGGCTGAAACCACTCCGCCAACATTAAGACCACTGCGCCAAGCCTAAAACCACTCCATCGGGGCTGAAACCACGCCGCCGAGCCTAAAACGACTGCGTCGGGGTTGAAACCACTCCGCCGAGCCTAAAACCACTGCGTCGGGGCCGAAAAAACTCCGCCGAGCCTGAAACCACTGCGTCGGGGCCGAAACCACTGCGCCGAGCCTGAAACCACCCCGTCGGGGCCGAAATCACTCTGCCGAGCCTAAAACAACTCCATCGGGGCCAAAATCACTCGGCTGACCTTAAAACCACTGCATCGGGGCCGAAAGCACTCCATCAAGCCTAAAACCACTCCGTCGGGGCTGAAACCACTGTGCTGGGGAGGAAACTGCTCCGTCAGGCTGAAAAGCACTGTGTCAGGCCGAAAACCACTCCGTCGGGGCTGAAACCACTCCGCCAAGCCTGAAACCATTCCGTCGGGGCTGAAACCACTCCGCCGACATTAAGACCACTGCGCCAAGCCTAAAACCACTCCATCGGGGCTGAAAAGCACTCCGCCGAGCCTAAAACGACTGCGTCGGGGTTGAAACCACTCCGCCGAGCCTAAAACCACTCCGTCGGGGCCGAAAAAACTCCGCCGAGCCTGAAACCACTGCGTCGGGGCCGAAACCACTGCGCCGAGCCTGAAGCCACCCCGTCGGGGCCGAAATCACTCTGCCGAGCCTAAAACAACTCCGTCAGGGCGAAAATCACTCCGCCAAGCCTAAAACCGCTGCGTCGGGGCTGAAACCACTCTGCCGGGGACAAAAAAACTCCGTCAGGGCCAAAACCACTCCATCAAGCCTAAAAACAGTGCGTCAGGGCTGAAACCAGTGCGTCTGGGCTGAAACCACTGCGCCGAGCCTGAAACCTCTCCGTCAGGCCTAAAACCACTCTGCCGAGCCTAAAAAAACTCCGACGGGGCCAAAATCACTCGGCTGACCTTAAAACCACTTCGTCGGGGCTGAAACCACTGTGCTGGGGCAGAAACTGCTCCGTCAGGCTTAAAAGCAATGTGTCACCCCGAAAACCACTCCGTCAGGGCTGAAACCACTCCGCCGACATTAAGACCACTGCGCCAAGCCTAAAACCACTGTGCTGGGGCTGAAACCACTCCGCCAAGCCTAAAACCTCTCTGTCGGGGCTGAAACCACTCCGCCAAGCCTAAAACCACTGCGTCGGGGCTGAAACCACTCCGCTGACATTAAGACCACTGCGCCAAGCCTAAAACCACTCCATCGGGGCTGAAAAGCACTCCGCCGAGCCTAAAACGACTGCGTCGGGGTTGAAACCACTCCACCGAGCCTAAAACCACTCCGTCGGGGCCGAAAAAACTCCGCCGAGCCTGAAACCACTGCGTCGGGGCCGAAACCACTGCGCCGAGCCTGAAACCACCCCGTCGGGGCCGAAATCACTCTGCCGAGCCTAAAACAACTCCGTCAGGGCGAAAATCACTCCACCAAGCCTAAAACCGCTGCGTCGGGGCTGAAACCACTCTGCCGGGGACAAAAAAACTCCGTCAGGGCCAAAACCACTCCATCAAGCCTAAAAAGAGTGCGTCAGGGCTGAAACCAGTGCGTCTGGGCTGAAACCACTGCGCCGAGCCTGAAACCTCTCCGTCAGGCCTAAAACCACTCTGCCGAGCCTAAAAAAACTCCGACGGGGCCAAAATCACTCGGCTGACCTTAAAACCACTCCGTCGGGGCTGAAACCACTGTGCTGGGGCAGAAACTGCTCCGTCAGGCTTAAAAGCACTGTGTCACCCCGAAAACCACTCCGTCAGGGCTGAAACCACTCCGCCGACATTAAGACCACTGCGCCAAGCCTAAAACCACTGTGCTGGGGCTGAAACCACTCCGCCAAGCCTAAAACCTCTCTGTCGGGGCTGAAACCACTCCGCCAAGCCTAAAACCACTGCGTCGGGGCTGAAACCACTGCATCAGGCCTAAAACAACTCCGTCAGGGCCAAAACCACTCCACCAGTGCTGAAACCACTCCGCCGAGCCTAAAACCACTCCGTCGGGGCTGAAAGCACTCCGCCAGGGCCAAAACCACTCAGCTGACATTAAGACCACTCCAGCGAGCCTAAAACCACTGCGTCGGGGCTGAAACCACTCCGCCAAGCCTAAAACCACTCCGTCGGGGCTGAAATCACTCTGCCAAGCCTAAAACCACTCCGTCGGGGCCGAAACCACTCCGTCGGGGCTGAAACCACTCCGTCAGGGGGAAATCCACTCCATCAAGCCTAAAACCAGTGCGTCAGGGCTGAAACGACTCCGCGAGGGCCAAAACCATTCCGCTGACCTTAAAACCACTCCGTTGGGGCTGAAACCACTCCACCGAGCCTAAAACCACTCCGACGGGGCTGAAACCACTCCGCCAAGCCTAAAACCACTGCGTCGGGGCTGAAACCACTGCATCAGGCCTAAAACAACTCCGTCAGGGCCAAAACCACTCCACCAGTGCTGAAATCACTCCGGCAAGCCTAAAACCACTCCATCGGGGCTGAAACCACTCCGCCAGGGCCAAAACCACTCGGCTGATGTTGAAACCACTCCATCAAGCCTAAAACCACTGCGTCGGAGCTGAAACCTCTCTGCCGAGCCTGAAACCACTCCGTCAGGGCTGAAACCACTCCGCCAAGCCTGAAACCGCTCCGTGAGGGCCAAAACCACGCCGCCGAGCCTAAAAGCAGAGCGTCGGGGCTGAAACCACTCCACCAAGCCTGAAACCACTCCATCAGGCCTAAAACCACTGTGTCGGGACTGAAACCACTCCGCCGAGCCTAAAACCACTCCGTCGGGGCTGAAACCACTGCATCAGGCCTAAAAGAAGTCCGAGAGGGCCAAAACCACTCGGCCAGTGCTGAAACCACTCCGTCAAGCCTAAAACCATTCCATCGGGGCTGAAACCACTCCGCCAAGCCTAAAACCAATGCATCGGGGCTGAAACCACTCCGCCGAGCCTAAAACCACTGCGTTGGGGCTGAAACCACTCCATCAGGCCTAAAACAACTCCGTCAGGGCTGAAACCACTCCACCAGTGCTGAAACCAACCCGTCGGGGCCGAAACCACTCCGCCAAGCCTAAAACCACTCCGTCGGGGCTGAAACCACTCCGCCGAGCCTAAAACCACTGCGTCGGGGCTGAAACCACTCCGCTGAGCCTAAAACCACTGCGTCGGGGCTGAAACCACTCCATCAAGCCTAAAACCACTGTGTCGGGGCTGAAACCACTCCGCCGAGCCTAAAACCACTGTGTCAGGGCTGAAACCACTCCGCCGAGCCTAAAACCACTCCGCCGAGCCTAAAACAACACCGTCGGGGCTGAAACCACTGTGCCAGGACCAAAACCACTCCGTCGGGGCGGAAACCACTCCGACAGGCTGAAAAGCACTGCATCAGGCCGGAAACCACTCCGCCAGGGCCAAAACCAATCAGTCGGGGCTGAAAGCGTTCCACCAGGGCCAAAACCACTCCGACGACATTAAAACCACTGCATCAAGCCTAAAACCACTGCGTCGGGGCTGAAACCAATCCGCCGAGCCTAAAACCACTGCGTCGGGGCTGAAACCACTCCGGCAAGCCTAAAACCACTCTGTCGGGGCAGAAGCTACTCCGCTGAGGCTGAAACTACTCCGTCGGGCCTGAAACCACTGTGCCAGGACCGAAACGAATCCGTCGGGGCTGAAACCACCCCGTCGGGGCTGAAACCACTCGGCTGACCTTCAAACCACTCCATAAAGCCTAAAACTACTCCGTCGGGGCTGAAACCACTGTGCTGGGGCGGAAACTGCTGCGTCAGGCTGAAAAGCACAGTGTCAGGCCGAAAACCACTCCACCAGGGCCAAAACCACTCTGCCGACATTAAGACCACTCCGCCAAGCCTAAAACACCTCTGCCAAGCCTAAAACCACTCCGTCAGGACTAAAACCACTCCGCTGAGGCTAAAACCCCTCCGTCAGGGCGGAAACCACTGCGCCGAGCCTAAAACCACTCCATCGGGGTTGAAATCACTCTGCCAAGCCTAAAACCACTCCGTCGGGGCCGAAACCACTCCGTCGGGGCCGAAACCACTCCGTCGGGGGGAAATCCACTCCATCAAGCCTAAAACCACTGCGTCAGGGCTGAAACGACTCCGCGAGGGCCAAAACCACTCGGCTGAACTTAAAACCACTCCGTCGGGGCTGAAACCACTCCACCGAGCCTAAAACAACTCCGTCGGGGCCGAAACCACTGCGCCAAGCCTAAAACCACTCCGCCGGGGCTAAAACCACTCCGTCAGGGCCAAAACCACTCCGCAGAGCCTAAAACCACTCCGTCGGGGCTGAAACCACTCCGCCGAGCCTAAAACCACTCCGTCGGGGCTGAAACCACTCCGCCGAGCCTAAAACCACTGCGTCGGGGCTGAAACCGCTCCTCCAAGCCTAAAACCACTGTGTCGGGGCTAAAACCACTGCATCAGGCCTAAAACAACTCCGTCAGGGCCAAAACCACTCCACCAGTGCTGAAACCACTCCGGCAAGCCAAAAACCACTCCATCGGGTTTGAAACCACTCCGCCAGGGCTAAAACCACTCGACTGACGTTGAAACCACTCCATCAAGCCTAAAACCACTGCGTCGGAGCTGAAACCACTCCGCCGAGCCTGAAACCATTCCGTCGGGGCTGAAACCACTCCGCCGACATTAAGACCACTGCGCCAAGCCTAAAACCACTCCATCGGGGCTGAAACCACGCCGCCGAGCCTAAAACGACTGCGTCGGGGTTGAAACCACTCCGCCGAGCCTAAAACCACTGCGTCGGGGCCGAAAAAACTCCGCCGAGCCTGAAACCACTGCGTCGGGGCCGAAACCACTGCGCCGAGCCTGAAACCACCCCGTCGGGGCCGAAATCACTCTGCCGAGCCTAAAACAACTCCATCGGGGCCAAAATCACTCGGCTGACCTTAAAACCACTGCATCGGGGCCGAAAGCACTCCATCAAGCCTAAAACCACTCCGTCGGGGCTGAAACCACTGTGCTGGGGAGGAAACTGCTCCGTCAGGCTGAAAAGCACTGTGTCAGGCCGAAAACCACTCCGTCGGGGCTGAAACCACTCCGCCAAGCCTGAAACCATTCCGTCGGGGCTGAAACCACTCCGCCGACATTAAGACCACTGCGCCAAGCCTAAAACCACTCCATCGGGGCTGAAAAGCACTCCGCCGAGCCTAAAACGACTGCGTCGGGGTTGAAACCACTCCGCCGAGCCTAAAACCACTCCGTCGGGGCCGAAAAAACTCCGCCGAGCCTGAAACCACTGCGTCGGGGCCGAAACCACTGCGCCGAGCCTGAAGCCACCCCGTCGGGGCCGAAATCACTCTGCCGAGCCTAAAACAACTCCGTCAGGGCGAAAATCACTCCGCCAAGCCTAAAACCGCTGCGTCGGGGCTGAAACCACTCTGCCGGGGACAAAAAAACTCCGTCAGGGCCAAAACCACTCCATCAAGCCTAAAAACAGTGCGTCAGGGCTGAAACCAGTGCGTCTGGGCTGAAACCACTGCGCCGAGCCTGAAACCTCTCCGTCAGGCCTAAAACCACTCTGCCGAGCCTAAAAAAACTCCGACGGGGCCAAAATCACTCGGCTGACCTTAAAACCACTTCGTCGGGGCTGAAACCACTGTGCTGGGGCAGAAACTGCTCCGTCAGGCTTAAAAGCAATGTGTCACCCCGAAAACCACTCCGTCAGGGCTGAAACCACTCCGCCGACATTAAGACCACTGCGCCAAGCCTAAAACCACTGTGCTGGGGCTGAAACCACTCCGCCAAGCCTAAAACCTCTCTGTCGGGGCTGAAACCACTCCGCCAAGCCTAAAACCACTGCGTCGGGGCTGAAACCACTCCGCTGACATTAAGACCACTGCGCCAAGCCTAAAACCACTCCATCGGGGCTGAAAAGCACTCCGCCGAGCCTAAAACGACTGCGTCGGGGTTGAAACCACTCCACCGAGCCTAAAACCACTCCGTCGGGGCCGAAAAAACTCCGCCGAGCCTGAAACCACTGCGTCGGGGCCGAAACCACTGCGCCGAGCCTGAAACCACCCCGTCGGGGCCGAAATCACTCTGCCGAGCCTAAAACAACTCCGTCAGGGCGAAAATCACTCCGCCAAGCCTAAAACCGCTGCGTCGGGGCTGAAACCACTCTGCCGGGGACAAAAAAACTCCGTCAGGGCCAAAACCACTCCATCAAGCCTAAAAAGAGTGCGTCAGGGCTGAAACCAGTGCGTCTGGGCTGAAACCACTGCGCCGAGCCTGAAACCTCTCCGTCAGGCCTAAAACCACTCTGCCGAGCCTAAAAAAACTCCGACGGGGCCAAAATCACTCGGCTGACCTTAAAACCACTCCGTCGGGGCTGAAACCACTGTGCTGGGGCAGAAACTGCTCCGTCAGGCTTAAAAGCACTGTGTCACCCCGAAAACCACTCCGTCAGGGCTGAAACCACTCCGCCGACATTAAGACCACTGCGCCAAGCCTAAAACCACTGTGCTGGGGCTGAAACCACTCCGCCAAGCCTAAAACCTCTCTGTCGGGGCTGAAACCACTCCGCCAAGCCTAAAACCACTGCGTCGGGGCTGAAACCACTGCATCAGGCCTAAAACAACTCCGTCAGGGCCAAAACCACTCCACCAGTGCTGAAACCACTCCGCCGAGCCTAAAACCACTCCGTCGGGGCTGAAAGCACTCCGCCAGGGCCAAAACCACTCAGCTGACATTAAGACCACTCCAGCGAGCCTAAAACCACTGCGTCGGGGCTGAAACCACTCCGCCAAGCCTAAAACCACTCCGTCGGGGCTGAAATCACTCTGCCAAGCCTAAAACCACTCCGTCGGGGCCGAAACCACTCCGTCGGGGCTGAAACCACTCCGTCAGGGGGAAATCCACTCCATCAAGCCTAAAACCAGTGCGTCAGGGCTGAAACGACTCCGCGAGGGCCAAAACCATTCCGCTGACCTTAAAACCACTCCGTTGGGGCTGAAACCACTCCACCGAGCCTAAAACCACTCCGACGGGGCTGAAACCACTCCGCCAAGCCTAAAACCACTGCGTCGGGGCTGAAACCACTGCATCAGGCCTAAAACAACTCCGTCAGGGCCAAAACCACTCCACCAGTGCTGAAATCACTCCGGCAAGCCTAAAACCACTCCATCGGGGCTGAAACCACTCCGCCAGGGCCAAAACCACTCGGCTGATGTTGAAACCACTCCATCAAGCCTAAAACCACTGCGTCGGAGCTGAAACCTCTCTGCCGAGCCTGAAACCACTCCGTCAGGGCTGAAACCACTCCGCCAAGCCTGAAACCGCTCCGTGAGGGCCAAAACCACGCCGCCGAGCCTAAAAGCAGAGCGTCGGGGCTGAAACCACTCCACCAAGCCTGAAACCACTCCATCAGGCCTAAAACCACTGTGTCGGGACTGAAACCACTCCGCCGAGCCTAAAACCACTCCGTCGGGGCTGAAACCACTGCATCAGGCCTAAAAGAAGTCCGAGAGGGCCAAAACCACTCGGCCAGTGCTGAAACCACTCCGTCAAGCCTAAAACCATTCCATCGGGGCTGAAACCACTCCGCCAAGCCTAAAACCAATGCATCGGGGCTGAAACCACTCCGCCGAGCCTAAAACCACTGCGTTGGGGCTGAAACCACTCCATCAGGCCTAAAACAACTCCGTCAGGGCTGAAACCACTCCACCAGTGCTGAAACCAACCCGTCGGGGCCGAAACCACTCCGCCAAGCCTAAAACCACTCCGTCGGGGCTGAAACCACTCCGCCGAGCCTAAAACCACTGCGTCGGGGCTGAAACCACTCCGCTGAGCCTAAAACCACTGCGTCGGGGCTGAAACCACTCCATCAAGCCTAAAACCACTGTGTCGGGGCTGAAACCACTCCGCCGAGCCTAAAACCACTGTGTCAGGGCTGAAACCACTCCGCCGAGCCTAAAACCACTCCGCCGAGCCTAAAACAACACCGTCGGGGCTGAAACCACTGTGCCAGGACCAAAACCACTCCGTCGGGGCGGAAACCACTCCGACAGGCTGAAAAGCACTGCATCAGGCCGGAAACCACTCCGCCAGGGCCAAAACCAATCAGTCGGGGCTGAAAGCGTTCCACCAGGGCCAAAACCACTCCGACGACATTAAAACCACTGCATCAAGCCTAAAACCACTGCGTCGGGGCTGAAACCAATCCGCCGAGCCTAAAACCACTGCGTCGGGGCTGAAACCACTCCGGCAAGCCTAAAACCACTCTGTCGGGGCAGAAGCTACTCCGCTGAGGCTGAAACTACTCCGTCGGGCCTGAAACCACTGTGCCAGGACCGAAACGAATCCGTCGGGGCTGAAACCACCCCGTCGGGGCTGAAACCACTCGGCTGACCTTCAAACCACTCCATAAAGCCTAAAACTACTCCGTCGGGGCTGAAACCACTGTGCTGGGGCGGAAACTGCTGCGTCAGGCTGAAAAGCACAGTGTCAGGCCGAAAACCACTCCACCAGGGCCAAAACCACTCTGCCGACATTAAGACCACTCCGCCAAGCCTAAAACACCTCTGCCAAGCCTAAAACCACTCCGTCAGGACTAAAACCACTCCGCTGAGGCTAAAACCCCTCCGTCAGGGCGGAAACCACTGCGCCGAGCCTAAAACCACTCCATCGGGGTTGAAATCACTCTGCCAAGCCTAAAACCACTCCGTCGGGGCCGAAACCACTCCGTCGGGGCCGAAACCACTCCGTCGGGGGGAAATCCACTCCATCAAGCCTAAAACCACTGCGTCAGGGCTGAAACGACTCCGCGAGGGCCAAAACCACTCGGCTGAACTTAAAACCACTCCGTCGGGGCTGAAACCACTCCACCGAGCCTAAAACAACTCCGTCGGGGCCGAAACCACTGCGCCAAGCCTAAAACCACTCCGCCGGGGCTAAAACCACTCCGTCAGGGCCAAAACCACTCCGCAGAGCCTAAAACCACTCCGTCGGGGCTGAAACCACTCCGCCGAGCCTAAAACCACTCCGTCGGGGCTGAAACCACTCCGCCGAGCCTAAAACCACTGCGTCGGGGCTGAAACCGCTCCTCCAAGCCTAAAACCACTGTGTCGGGGCTAAAACCACTGCATCAGGCCTAAAACAACTCCGTCAGGGCCAAAACCACTCCACCAGTGCTGAAACCACTCCGGCAAGCCAAAAACCACTCCATCGGGTTTGAAACCACTCCGCCAGGGCTAAAACCACTCGACTGACGTTGAAACCACTCCATCAAGCCTAAAACCACTGCGTCGGAGCTGAAACCACTCCGCCGAGCCTGAAACCATTCCGTCGGGGCTGAAACCACTCCGCCAACATTAAGACCACTGCGCCAAGCCTAAAACCACTCCATCGGGGCTGAAACCACGCCGCCGAGCCTAAAACGACTGCGTCGGGGTTGAAACCACTCCGCCGAGCCTAAAACCACTGCGTCGGGGCCGAAAAAACTCCGCCGAGCCTGAAACCACTGCGTCGGGGCCGAAACCACTGCGCCGAGCCTGAAACCACCCCGTCGGGGCCGAAATCACTCTGCCGAGCCTAAAACAACTCCGTCAGGGCGAAAATCACTCCGCCAAGCCTAAAACCGCTGCGTCGGGGCTGAAACCACTCTGCCGGGGACAAAAAAACTCCGTCAGGGCCAAAACCACTCCATCAAGCCTAAAAACAGTGCGTCAGGGCTGAAACCAGTGCGTCTGGGCTGAAACCACTGTGCCGAGCCTGAAACTTCTCCGTCAGGCCTAAAACCACTCCATCGGGGCTGAAACCACTCCGCCAGGGCCAAAACCACTCGGCTGATGTTGAAACCACTCCATCAAGCCTAAAACCACTGCGTCGGAGCTGAAACCTCTCTGCCGAGCCTGAAACCACTCCGTCAGGGCTGAAACCACTCCGCCAAGCCTGAAACCGCTCCGTGAGGGCCAAAACCACGCCGCCGAGCCTAAAAGCAGAGCGTCGGGGCTGAAACCACTCCACCAAGCCTGAAACCACTCCATCAGGCCTAAAACCACTGTGTCGGGACTGAAACCACTCCGCCGAGCCTAAAACCACTCCGTCGGGGCTGAAACCACTGCATCAGGCCTAAAAGAAGTCCGAGAGGGCCAAAACCACTCCGCCAGTGCTGAAACCACTCCGTCAAGCCTAAAACCATTCCATCGGGGCTGAAACCACTCCGCCAAGCCTAAAACCAATGCATCGGGGCTGAAACCACTCCGCCGAGCCTAAAACCACTGCGTTGGGGCTGAAACCACTCCATCAGGCCTAAAACAACTCCGTCAGGGCTGAAACCACTCCACCAGTGCTGAAACCAACCCGTCGGGGCCGAAACCACTCCGCCAAGCCTAAAACCACTCCGTCGGGGCTGAAACCACTCCGCCGAGCCTAAAACCACTGCGTCGGGGCTGAAACCACTCCGCTGAGCCTAAAACCACTGCGTCGGGGCTGAAACCACTCCATCAAGCCTAAAACCACTGTGTCGGGGCTGAAACCACTCCGCTGAGCCTAAAACTACTCCATTGGGGCCAAAACCACTCCGCCAACCCTGAAACCACCCCGTCGGGGCCGAAACCACTCCGCCGAGCGTAAAACCACTGCGTCGGGGCTGAAAGCACTCCATCAAGCCTAAAACCACTGCGTCACGGCTGAAACCACTGTGTCAGGGCTGAAAACACTGCATCAGGACTAAAACCACTCGGTCAGGGCCAAAACCACTCCACCAGTGCTGAAACCACTCCGCCGAGCCTAAAACCACTGCGTCGGGGCTGAAAGCACTCCGCCAAGCCTAAAACCACTCCGACAGGGCCAAAACCACTCCGGCAAGCCTAAAACCACTCCATCAGGTTTGAAACCACTCCGCCGGGGCCGAAACCACTCACCTGACGTTGAAACTACTCCATCAAGCCTAAAACCACTGTGTCAGGGCTGAAACCACTCCGCCGAGCCTAAAACCACTCCGTCGGGGCTGAAACCACTGTGCCAGGACCAAAACCGCTGCGTCGGGGCTGAAACCACTCCGCCAGGGCCAAAACCCCTCGGCTGACGTTGAAACCACTCCGCCGAGCCTAAAACCACTGCGTCGGGGCTGAAACCACTCTGCCGAGCCTAAAACCACTGCGTCGGGGCCGAAACCACTCCACCAAGCCTGAAACCACCCGAACGAGGCCGAAATCACTCCGCCGAACCTGAAACCACCCCGTCGGGGCCGAAATCACTCTGCCGAGCCTAAAACCACTCCGTCGGGGCTGAAACCACTCCATCAAGCCTAAAACCACTGCGTCGGGGCTGAAACCACTGCGCCGAGCCTGAAACCACTCCGTCGGGGCCGAAAAAACTCCGCCGAGCCTGAAACCACTGCGTCGGGGCCGAAACCACTGCGCCGAGCCTGAAGCCACCCCGTCGGGGCCGAAATCACTCTGCCGAGCCTAAAACAACTCCGTCAGGGCGAAAATCACTCCGCCAAGCCTAAAACCGCTGCGTCGGGGCTGAAACCACTCTGCCGGGGACAAAAAAACTCCGTCAGGGCCAAAACCACTCCATCAAGCCTAAAAAGAGTGCGTCAGGGCTGAAACCAGTGCGTCTGGGCTGAAACCACTGCGCCGAGCCTGAAACCTCTCCGTCAGGCCTAAAACCACTCTGCCGAGCCTAAAAAAACTCCGACGGGGCCAAAATCACTCGGCTGACCTTAAAACCACTTCGTCGGGGCTGAAACCACTGTGCTGGGGCAGAAACTGCTCCGTCAGGCTTAAAAGCAATGTGTCACCCCGAAAACCACTCCGTCAGGGCTGAAACCACTCCGCCGACATTAAGACCACTGCGCCAAGCCTAAAACCACTGTGCTGGGGCTGAAACCACTCCGCCAAGCCTAAAACCTCTCTGTCGGGGCTGAAACCACTCCGCCAAGCCTAAAACCACTGCGTCGGGGCTGAAACCACTCCGCTGACATTAAGACCACTGCGCCAAGCCTAAAACCACTCCATCGGGGCTGAAAAGCACTCCGCCGAGCCTAAAACGACTGCGTCGGGGTTGAAACCACTCCGCCGAGCCTAAAACCACTCCGTCGGGGCCGAAAAAACTCCGCCGAGCCTGAAACCACTGCGTCGGGGCCGAAACCACTGCGCCGAGCCTGAAACCACCCCGTCGGGGCCGAAATCACTCTGCCGAGCCTAAAACAACTCCGTCAGGGCGAAAATCACTCCGCCAAGCCTAAAACCGCTGCGTCGGGGCTGAAACCACTCTGCCGGGGACAAAAAAACTCCGTCAGGGCCAAAACCACTCCATCAAGCCTAAAAACAGTGCGTCAGGGCTGAAACCAGTGCGTCTGGGCTGAAACCACTGCGCCGAGCCTGAAACCTCTCCGTCAGGCCTAAAACCACTCTGCCGAGCCTAAAAAAACTCCGACGGGGCCAAAATCACTCGGCTGACCTTAAAACCACTCCGTCGGGGCTGAAACCACTGTGCTGGGGCAGAAACTGCTCCGTCAGGCTTAAAAGCACTGTGTCACCCCGAAAACCACTCCGTCAGGGCTGAAACCACTCCGCCGACATTAAGACCACTGCGCCAAGCCTAAAACCACTGTGCTGGGGCTGAAACCACTCCGCCAAGCCTAAAACCTCTCTGTCGGGGCTGAAACCACTCCGCCAAGCCTAAAACCACTGCGTCGGGGCTGAAACCACTGCATCAGGCCTAAAACAACTCCGTCAGGGCCAAAACCACTCCACCAGTGCTGAAACCACTCCGCCGAGCCTAAAACCACTCCGTCGGGGCTGAAAGCACTCCGCCAGGGCCAAAACCACTCAGCTGACATTAAGACCACTCCAGCGAGCCTAAAACCACTGCGTCGGGGCTGAAACCACTCCGCCAAGCCTAAAACCACTCCGTCGGGGCTGAAATCACTCTGCCAAGCCTAAAACCACTCCGTCGGGGCCGAAACCACTCCGTCGGGGCTGAAACCACTCCGTCAGGGGGAAATCCACTCCATCAAGCCTAAAACCAGTGCGTCAGGGCTGAAACGACTCCGCGAGGGCCAAAACCATTCCGCTGACCTTAAAACCACTCCGTTGGGGCTGAAACCACTCCACCGAGCCTAAAACCACTCCGACGGGGCTGAAACCACTCCGCCAAGCCTAAAACCACTGCGTCGGGGCTGAAACCACTGCATCAGGCCTAAAACAACTCCGTCAGGGCCAAAACCACTCCACCAGTGCTGAAATCACTCCGGCAAGCCTAAAACCACTCCATCGGGGCTGAAACCACTCCGCCAGGGCCAAAACCACTCGGCTGATGTTGAAACCACTCCATCAAGCCTAAAACCACTGCGTCGGAGCTGAAACCTCTCTGCCGAGCCTGAAACCACTCCGTCAGGGCTGAAACCACTCCGCCAAGCCTGAAACCGCTCCGTGAGGGCCAAAACCACGCCGCCGAGCCTAAAAGCAGAGCGTCGGGGCTGAAACCACTCCACCAAGCCTGAAACCACTCCATCAGGCCTAAAACCACTGTGTCGGGACTGAAACCACTCCGCCGAGCCTAAAACCACTCCGTCGGGGCTGAAACCACTGCATCAGGCCTAAAAGAAGTCCGAGAGGGCCAAAACCACTCGGCCAGTGCTGAAACCACTCCGTCAAGCCTAAAACCATTCCATCGGGGCTGAAACCACTCCGCCAAGCCTAAAACCAATGCATCGGGGCTGAAACCACTCCGCCGAGCCTAAAACCACTGCGTTGGGGCTGAAACCACTCCATCAGGCCTAAAACAACTCCGTCAGGGCTGAAACCACTCCACCAGTGCTGAAACCAACCCGTCGGGGCCGAAACCACTCCGCCAAGCCTAAAACCACTCCGTCGGGGCTGAAACCACTCCGCCGAGCCTAAAACCACTGCGTCGGGGCTGAAACCACTCCGCTGAGCCTAAAACCACTGCGTCGGGGCTGAAACCACTCCATCAAGCCTAAAACCACTGTGTCGGGGCTGAAACCACTCCGCCGAGCCTAAAACCACTGTGTCAGGGCTGAAACCACTCCGCCGAGCCTAAAACCACTCCGCCGAGCCTAAAACAACACCGTCGGGGCTGAAACCACTGTGCCAGGACCAAAACCACTCCGTCGGGGCGGAAACCACTCCGACAGGCTGAAAAGCACTGCATCAGGCCGGAAACCACTCCGCCAGGGCCAAAACCAATCAGTCGGGGCTGAAAGCGTTCCACCAGGGCCAAAACCACTCCGACGACATTAAAACCACTGCATCAAGCCTAAAACCACTGCGTCGGGGCTGAAACCAATCCGCCGAGCCTAAAACCACTGCGTCGGGGCTGAAACCACTCCGGCAAGCCTAAAACCACTCTGTCGGGGCAGAAGCTACTCCGCTGAGGCTGAAACTACTCCGTCGGGCCTGAAACCACTGTGCCAGGACCGAAACGAATCCGTCGGGGCTGAAACCACCCCGTCGGGGCTGAAACCACTCGGCTGACCTTCAAACCACTCCATAAAGCCTAAAACTACTCCGTCGGGGCTGAAACCACTGTGCTGGGGCGGAAACTGCTGCGTCAGGCTGAAAAGCACAGTGTCAGGCCGAAAACCACTCCACCAGGGCCAAAACCACTCTGCCGACATTAAGACCACTCCGCCAAGCCTAAAACACCTCTGCCAAGCCTAAAACCACTCCGTCAGGACTAAAACCACTCCGCTGAGGCTAAAACCCCTCCGTCAGGGCGGAAACCACTGCGCCGAGCCTAAAACCACTCCATCGGGGTTGAAATCACTCTGCCAAGCCTAAAACCACTCCGTCGGGGCCGAAACCACTCCGTCGGGGCCGAAACCACTCCGTCGGGGGGAAATCCACTCCATCAAGCCTAAAACCACTGCGTCAGGGCTGAAACGACTCCGCGAGGGCCAAAACCACTCGGCTGAACTTAAAACCACTCCGTCGGGGCTGAAACCACTCCACCGAGCCTAAAACAACTCCGTCGGGGCCGAAACCACTGCGCCAAGCCTAAAACCACTCCGCCGGGGCTAAAACCACTCCGTCAGGGCCAAAACCACTCCGCAGAGCCTAAAACCACTCCGTCGGGGCTGAAACCACTCCGCCGAGCCTAAAACCACTCCGTCGGGGCTGAAACCACTCCGCCGAGCCTAAAACCACTGCGTCGGGGCTGAAACCGCTCCTCCAAGCCTAAAACCACTGTGTCGGGGCTAAAACCACTGCATCAGGCCTAAAACAACTCCGTCAGGGCCAAAACCACTCCACCAGTGCTGAAACCACTCCGGCAAGCCAAAAACCACTCCATCGGGTTTGAAACCACTCCGCCAGGGCTAAAACCACTCGACTGACGTTGAAACCACTCCATCAAGCCTAAAACCACTGCGTCGGAGCTGAAACCACTCCGCCGAGCCTGAAACCATTCCGTCGGGGCTGAAACCACTCCGCCGACATTAAGACCACTGCGCCAAGCCTAAAACCACTCCATCGGGGCTGAAAAGCACTCCGCCGAGCCTAAAACGACTGCGTCGGGGTTGAAACCACTCCGCCGAGCCTAAAACCACTGCGTCGGGGCTGAAACCACTCCGCCGACATTAAGACCACTGCGCCAAGCCTAAAACCACTCCATCGGGGCTGAAACCACGCCGCCGAGCCTAAAACGACTGCGTCGGGGTTGAAACCACTCCGCCGAGCCTAAAACCACTGCGTCGGGGCCGAAAAAACTCCGCCGAGCCTGAAACCACTGCGTCGGGGCCGAAACCACTGCGCCGAGCCTGAAACCACCCCGTCGGGGCCGAAATCACTCTGCCGAGCCTAAAACAACTCCGTCAGGGCGAAAATCACTCCGCCAAGCCTAAAACCGCTGCGTCGGGGCTGAAACCACTCTGCCGGGGACAAAAAAACTCCGTCAGGGCCAAAACCACTCCATCAAGCCTAAAAACAGTGCGTCAGGGCTGAAACCAGTGCGTCTGGGCTGAAACCACTGTGCCGAGCCTGAAACTTCTCCGTCAGGCCTAAAACCACTCCATCGGGGCTGAAACCACTCCGCCAGGGCCAAAACCACTCGGCTGATGTTGAAACCACTCCATCAAGCCTAAAACCACTGCGTCGGAGCTGAAACCTCTCTGCCGAGCCTGAAACCACTCCGTCAGGGCTGAAACCACTCCGCCAAGCCTGAAACCGCTCCGTGAGGGCCAAAACCACGCCGCCGAGCCTAAAAGCAGAGCGTCGGGGCTGAAACCACTCCACCAAGCCTGAAACCACTCCATCAGGCCTAAAACCACTGTGTCGGGACTGAAACCACTCCGCCGAGCCTAAAACCACTCCGTCGGGGCTGAAACCACTGCATCAGGCCTAAAAGAAGTCCGAGAGGGCCAAAACCACTCCGCCAGTGCTGAAACCACTCCGTCAAGCCTAAAACCATTCCATCGGGGCTGAAACCACTCCGCCAAGCCTAAAACCAATGCATCGGGGCTGAAACCACTCCGCCGAGCCTAAAACCACTGCGTTGGGGCTGAAACCACTCCATCAGGCCTAAAACAACTCCGTCAGGGCTGAAACCACTCCACCAGTGCTGAAACCAACCCGTCGGGGCCGAAACCACTCCGCCAAGCCTAAAACCACTCCGTCGGGGCTGAAACCACTCCGCCGAGCCTAAAACCACTGCGTCGGGGCTGAAACCACTCCGCTGAGCCTAAAACCACTGCGTCGGGGCTGAAACCACTCCATCAAGCCTAAAACCACTGTGTCGGGGCTGAAACCACTCCGCTGAGCCTAAAACTACTCCATTGGGGCCAAAACCACTCCGCCAACCCTGAAACCACCCCGTCGGGGCCGAAACCACTCCGCCGAGCGTAAAACCACTGCGTCGGGGCTGAAAGCACTCCATCAAGCCTAAAACCACTGCGTCACGGCTGAAACCACTGTGTCAGGGCTGAAAACACTGCATCAGGACTAAAACCACTCGGTCAGGGCCAAAACCACTCCACCAGTGCTGAAACCACTCCGCCGAGCCTAAAACCACTGCGTCGGGGCTGAAAGCACTCCGCCAAGCCTAAAACCACTCCGACAGGGCCAAAACCACTCCGGCAAGCCTAAAACCACTCCATCAGGTTTGAAACCACTCCGCCGGGGCCGAAACCACTCACCTGACGTTGAAACTACTCCATCAAGCCTAAAACCACTGTGTCAGGGCTGAAACCACTCCGCCGAGCCTAAAACCACTCCGTCGGGGCTGAAACCACTGTGCCAGGACCAAAACCGCTGCGTCGGGGCTGAAACCACTCCGCCAGGGCCAAAACCCCTCGGCTGACGTTGAAACCACTCCGCCGAGCCTAAAACCACTGCGTCGGGGCTGAAACCACTCTGCCGAGCCTAAAACCACTGCGTCGGGGCCGAAACCACTCCACCAAGCCTGAAACCACCCGAACGAGGCCGAAATCACTCCGCCGAACCTGAAACCACCCCGTCGGGGCCGAAATCACTCTGCCGAGCCTAAAACCACTCCGTCGGGGCTGAAACCACTCCATCAAGCCTAAAACCACTGCGTCGGGGCTGAAACCACTGCGCCGAGCCTGAAACCACTGCGTCAGGCCTAAAACCACTCTGCCGAGCCTAAAACAACTCCGTCGGGGCCAAAACCACTCGGCTGACCTTAAAACCACTGCGCCGAGCCTGAAACCACTGCGTCAGGCCTAAAACCACTCTGCCGAGCCTAAAACAACTCCATCGGGGCCAAAATCACTCGGCTGACCTTAAAACCACTGCATCGGGGCCGAAAGCACTCCATCAAGCCTAAAACCACTCCGTCGGGGCTGAAACCACTGTGCTGGGGAGGAAACTGCTCCGTCAGGCTGAAAAGCACTGTGTCAGGCCGAAAACCACTCCGTCGGGGCTGAAACCACTCCGCCAAGCCTGAAACCATTCCGTCGGGGCTGAAACCACTCCGCCGACATTAAGACCACTGCGCCAAGCCTAAAACCACTCCATCGGGGCTGAAAAGCACTCCGCCGAGCCTAAAACGACTGCGTCGGGGTTGAAACCACTCCGCCGAGCCTGAAACCACTCCGTCGGGGCCGAAAAAACTCCGCCGAGCCTGAAACCACTGCGTCGGGGCCGAAACCACTGCGCCGAGCCTGAAGCCACCCCGTCGGGGCCGAAATCACTCTGCCGAGCCTAAAACAACTCCGTCAGGGCGAAAATCACTCCGCCAAGCCTAAAACCGCTGCGTCGGGGCTGAAACCACTCTGCCGGGGACAAAAAAACTCCGTCAGGGCCAAAACCACTCCATCAAGCCTAAAAAGAGTGCGTCAGGGCTGAAACCAGTGCGTCTGGGCTGAAACCACTGCGCCGAGCCTGAAACCTCTCCGTCAGGCCTAAAACCACTCTGCCGAGCCTAAAAAAACTCCGACGGGGCCAAAATCACTCGGCTGACCTTAAAACCACTTCGTCGGGGCTGAAACCACTGTGCTGGGGCAGAAACTGCTCCGTCAGGCTTAAAAGCAATGTGTCACCCCGAAAACCACTCCGTCAGGGCTGAAACCACTCCGCCGACATTAAGACCACTGCGCCAAGCCTAAAACCACTGTGCTGGGGCTGAAACCACTCCGCCAAGCCTAAAACCTCTCTGTCGGGGCTGAAACCACTCCGCCAAGCCTAAAACCACTGCGTCGGGGCTGAAACCACTCCGCTGACATTAAGACCACTGCGCCAAGCCTAAAACCACTCCATCGGGGCTGAAAAGCACTCCGCCGAGCCTAAAACGACTGCGTCGGGGTTGAAACCACTCCGCCGAGCCTAAAACCACTCCGTCGGGGCCGAAAAAACTCCGCCGAGCCTGAAACCACTGCGTCGGGGCCGAAACCACTGCGCCGAGCCTGAAACCACCCCGTCGGGGCCGAAATCACTCTGCCGAGCCTAAAACAACTCCGTCAGGGCGAAAATCACTCCGCCAAGCCTAAAACCGCTGCGTCGGGGCTGAAACCACTCTGCCGGGGACAAAAAAACTCCGTCAGGGCCAAAACCACTCCATCAAGCCTAAAAACAGTGCGTCAGGGCTGAAACCAGTGCGTCTGGGCTGAAACCACTGTGCCGAGCCTGAAACTTCTCCGTCAGGCCTAAAACCACTCTGCCGAGCCTAAAAAAACTCCGACGGGGCCAAAATCACTCGGCTGACCTTAAAACCACTCCGTCGGGGCTGAAACCACTGTGCTGGGGCAGAAACTGCTCCGTCAGGCTTAAAAGCACTGTGTCACCCCGAAAACCACTCCGTCAGGGCTGAAACCACTCCGCCGACATTAAGACCACTGCGCCAAGCCTAAAACCACTGCGTCGGGGCTGAAACCACTCCGCCAAGCCTAAAACCTCTCTGTCGGGGCTGAAACCACTCCGTCAAGCCTAAAACCACTGCGTCGGGGCTGAAACCACTGCATCAGGCCTAAAACAACTCCGTCAGGGCCAAAACCACTCCACCAGTGCTGAAACCACTCCGCCGAGCCTAAAACCACTCCGTCGGGGCTGAAAGCACTCCGCCAGGGCCAAAACCACTCGGCTGACATTAAGACCACTCCAGCGAGCCTAAAACCACTGCGTCGGGGCTGAAACCACTCCGCCAAGCCTAAAACCACTCCGACGGGGCTGAAACCACTCCGCCAAGCCTAAAACCACTGCGTCGGGGCTGAAACCACTGCATCAGGCCTAAAACAACTCCGTCAGGGCCAAAACCACTCCACCAGTGCTGAAATCACTCCGGCAAGCCTAAAACCACTCCATCGGGGCTGAAACCACTCCGCCAGGGCCAAAACCACTCGGCTGATGTTGAAACCACTCCATCAAGCCTAAAACCACTGCGTCGGAGCTGAAACCTCTCTGCCGAGCCTGAAACCACTCCGTCAGGGCTGAAACCACTCCGCCAAGCCTGAAACCGCTCCGTGAGGGCCAAAACCACGCCGCCGAGCCTAAAAGCAGAGCGTCGGGGCTGAAACCACTCCACCAAGCCTGAAACCACTCCATCAGGCCTAAAACCACTGTGTCGGGACTGAAACCACTCCGCCGAGCCTAAAACCACTCCGTCGGGGCTGAAACCACTGCATCAGGCCTAAAAGAAGTCCGAGAGGGCCAAAACCACTCCGCCAGTGCTGAAACCACTCCGTCAAGCCTAAAACCATTCCATCGGGGCTGAAACCACTCCGCCAAGCCTAAAACCAATGCATCGGGGCTGAAACCACTCCGCCGAGCCTAAAACCACTGCGTTGGGGCTGAAACCACTCCATCAGGCCTAAAACAACTCCGTCAGGGCTGAAACCACTCCACCAGTGCTGAAACCAACCCGTCGGGGCCGAAACCACTCCGCCAAGCCTAAAACCACTCCGTCGGGGCTGAAACCACTCCGCCGAGCCTAAAACCACTGCGTCGGGGCTGAAACCACTCCGCTGAGCCTAAAACCACTGCGTCGGGGCTGAAACCACTCCATCAAGCCTAAAACCACTGTGTCGGGGCTGAAACCACTCCGCTGAGCCTAAAACTACTCCATTGGGGCCAAAACCACTCCGCCAACCCTGAAACCACCCCGTCGGGGCCGAAACCACTCCGCCGAGCGTAAAACCACTGCGTCGGGGCTGAAAGCACTCCATCAAGCCTAAAACCACTGCGTCACGGCTGAAACCACTGTGTCAGGGCTGAAAACACTGCATCAGGACTAAAACCACTCGGTCAGGGCCAAAACCACTCCACCAGTGCTGAAACCACTCCGCCGAGCCTAAAACCACTGCGTCGGGGCTGAAAGCACTCCGCCAAGCCTAAAACCACTCCGACAGGGCCAAAACCACTCCGGCAAGCCTAAAACCACTCCATCAGGTTTGAAACCACTCCGCCGGGGCCGAAACCACTCACCTGACGTTGAAACTACTCCATCAAGCCTAAAACCACTGTGTCAGGGCTGAAACCACTCCGCCGAGCCTAAAACCACTCCGTCGGGGCTGAAACCACTGTGCCAGGACCAAAACCGCTGCGTCGGGGCTGAAACCACTCCGCCAGGGCCAAAACCCCTCGGCTGACGTTGAAACCACTCCGCCGAGCCTAAAACCACTGCGTCGGGGCTGAAACCACTCTGCCGAGCCTAAAACCACTGCGTCGGGGCCGAAACCACTCCACCAAGCCTGAAACCACCCGAACGAGGCCGAAATCACTCCGCCGAACCTGAAACCACCCCGTCGGGGCCGAAATCACTCTGCCGAGCCTAAAACCACTCCGTCGGGGCTGAAACCACTCCATCAAGCCTAAAACCACTGCGTCGGGGCTGAAACCACTGCGCCGAGCCTGAAACCACTGCGTCAGGCCTAAAACCACTCTGCCGAGCCTAAAACAACTCCGTCGGGGCCAAAACCACTCGGCTGACCTTAAAACCACTGCGCCGAGCCTGAAACCACTGCGTCAGGCCTAAAACCACTCTGCCGAGCCTAAAACAACTCCATCGGGGCCAAAATCACTCGGCTGACCTTAAAACCACTGCATCGGGGCCGAAAGCACTCCATCAAGCCTAAAACCACTCCGTCGGGGCTGAAACCACTGTGCTGGGGAGGAAACTGCTCCGTCAGGCTGAAAAGCACTGTGTCAGGCCGAAAACCACTCCGTCGGGGCTGAAACCACTCCGCCAAGCCTGAAACCATTCCGTCGGGGCTGAAACCACTCCGCCGACATTAAGACCACTGCGCCAAGCCTAAAACCACTGTGCTGGGGCTGAAACCACTCCGCCAAGCCTAAAACCTCTCTGTCGGGGCTGAAACCACTCCGCCAAGCCTAAAACCACTGCGTCGGGGCTGAAACCACTGCATCAGGCCTAAAACAACTCCGTCAGGGCCAAAACCACTCCACCAGTGCTGAAACCACTCCGCCGAGCCTAAAACCACTCCGTCGGGGCTGAAAGCACTCCGCCAGGGCCAAAACCACTCAGCTGACATTAAGACCACTCCAGCGAGCCTAAAACCACTGCGTCGGGGCTGAAACCACTCCGCCAAGCCTAAAACCACTCCGTCGGGGCTGAAATCACTCTGCCAAGCCTAAAACCACTCCGTCGGGGCCGAAACCACTCCGTCGGGGCTGAAACCACTCCGTCAGGGGGAAATCCACTCCATCAAGCCTAAAACCAGTGCGTCAGGGCTGAAACGACTCCGCGAGGGCCAAAACCATTCCGCTGACCTTAAAACCACTCCGTTGGGGCTGAAACCACTCCACCGAGCCTAAAACCACTCCGACGGGGCTGAAACCACTCCGCCAAGCCTAAAACCACTGCGTCGGGGCTGAAACCACTGCATCAGGCCTAAAACAACTCCGTCAGGGCCAAAACCACTCCACCAGTGCTGAAATCACTCCGGCAAGCCTAAAACCACTCCATCGGGGCTGAAACCACTCCGCCAGGGCCAAAACCACTCGGCTGATGTTGAAACCACTCCATCAAGCCTAAAACCACTGCGTCGGAGCTGAAACCTCTCTGCCGAGCCTGAAACCACTCCGTCAGGGCTGAAACCACTCCGCCAAGCCTGAAACCGCTCCGTGAGGGCCAAAACCACGCCGCCGAGCCTAAAAGCAGAGCGTCGGGGCTGAAACCACTCCACCAAGCCTGAAACCACTCCATCAGGCCTAAAACCACTGTGTCGGGACTGAAACCACTCCGCCGAGCCTAAAACCACTCCGTCGGGGCTGAAACCACTGCATCAGGCCTAAAAGAAGTCCGAGAGGGCCAAAACCACTCGGCCAGTGCTGAAACCACTCCGTCAAGCCTAAAACCATTCCATCGGGGCTGAAACCACTCCGCCAAGCCTAAAACCAATGCATCGGGGCTGAAACCACTCCGCCGAGCCTAAAACCACTGCGTTGGGGCTGAAACCACTCCATCAGGCCTAAAACAACTCCGTCAGGGCTGAAACCACTCCACCAGTGCTGAAACCAACCCGTCGGGGCCGAAACCACTCCGCCAAGCCTAAAACCACTCCGTCGGGGCTGAAACCACTCCGCCGAGCCTAAAACCACTGCGTCGGGGCTGAAACCACTCCGCTGAGCCTAAAACCACTGCGTCGGGGCTGAAACCACTCCATCAAGCCTAAAACCACTGTGTCGGGGCTGAAACCACTCCGCCGAGCCTAAAACCACTGTGTCAGGGCTGAAACCACTCCGCCGAGCCTAAAACCACTCCGCCGAGCCTAAAACAACACCGTCGGGGCTGAAACCACTGTGCCAGGACCAAAACCACTCCGTCGGGGCGGAAACCACTCCGACAGGCTGAAAAGCACTGCATCAGGCCGGAAACCACTCCGCCAGGGCCAAAACCAATCAGTCGGGGCTGAAAGCGTTCCACCAGGGCCAAAACCACTCCGACGACATTAAAACCACTGCATCAAGCCTAAAACCACTGCGTCGGGGCTGAAACCAATCCGCCGAGCCTAAAACCACTGCGTCGGGGCTGAAACCACTCCGGCAAGCCTAAAACCACTCTGTCGGGGCAGAAGCTACTCCGCTGAGGCTGAAACTACTCCGTCGGGCCTGAAACCACTGTGCCAGGACCGAAACGAATCCGTCGGGGCTGAAACCACCCCGTCGGGGCTGAAACCACTCGGCTGACCTTCAAACCACTCCATAAAGCCTAAAACTACTCCGTCGGGGCTGAAACCACTGTGCTGGGGCGGAAACTGCTGCGTCAGGCTGAAAAGCACAGTGTCAGGCCGAAAACCACTCCACCAGGGCCAAAACCACTCTGCCGACATTAAGACCACTCCGCCAAGCCTAAAACACCTCTGCCAAGCCTAAAACCACTCCGTCAGGACTAAAACCACTCCGCTGAGGCTAAAACCCCTCCGTCAGGGCGGAAACCACTGCGCCGAGCCTAAAACCACTCCATCGGGGTTGAAATCACTCTGCCAAGCCTAAAACCACTCCGTCGGGGCCGAAACCACTCCGTCGGGGCCGAAACCACTCCGTCGGGGGGAAATCCACTCCATCAAGCCTAAAACCACTGCGTCAGGGCTGAAACGACTCCGCGAGGGCCAAAACCACTAGGCTGAACTTAAAACCACTCCGTCGGGGCTGAAACCACTCCACCGAGCCTAAAACAACTCCGTCGGGGCCGAAACCACTGCGCCAAGCCTAAAACCACTCCGCCGGGGCTAAAACCACTCCGTCAGGGCCAAAACCACTCCGCAGAGCCTAAAACCACTCCGTCGGGGCTGAAACCGCTCCTCCAAGCCTAAAACCACTGTGTCGGGGCTAAAACCACTGCATCAGGCCTAAAACAACTCCGTCAGGGCCAAAACCACTCCACCAGTGCTGAAACCACTCCGGCAAGCCAAAAACCACTCCATCGGGTTTGAAACCACTCCGCCAGGGCTAAAACCACTCGACTGACGTTGAAACCACTCCATCAAGCCTAAAACCACTGCGTCGGAGCTGAAACCACTCCGCCGAGCCTGAAACCATTCCGTCGGGGCTGAAACCACTCCGCCGACATTAAGACCACTGCGCCAAGCCTAAAACCACTCCATCGGGGCTGAAACCACGCCGCCGAGCCTAAAACGACTGCGTCGGGGTTGAAACCACTCCGCCGAGCCTAAAACCACTGCGTCGGGGCCGAAACCACTGCGCCGAGCCTGAAACCACTGCGTCGGGGCCGAAACCACTGCGCCGAGCCTGAAACCACCCCGTCGGGGCCGAAATCACTCTGCCGAGCCTAAAACAACTCCGTCAGGGCGAAAATCACTCCGCCAAGCCTAAAACCGCTGCGTCGGGGCTGAAACCACTCTGCCGGGGACAAAAAAACTCCGTCAGGGCCAAAACCACTCCATCAAGCCTAAAAACAGTGCGTCAGGGCTGAAACCAGTGCGTCTGGGCTGAAACCACTGTGCCGAGCCTGAAACTTCTCCGTCAGGCCTAAAACCACTCTGCCGAGCCTAAAAAAACTCCGACGGGGCCAAAATCACTCGGCTGACCTTAAAACCACTCCGTCGGGGCTGAAACCACTGTGCTGGGGCAGAAACTGCTCCGTCAGGCTTAAAAGCACTGTGTCACCCCGAAAACCACTCCGTCAGGGCTGAAACCACTCCGCCGACATTAAGACCACTGCGCCAAGCCTAAAACCACTGCGTCGGGGCTGAAACCACTCCGCCAAGCCTAAAACCTCTCTGTCGGGGCTGAAACCACTCCGTCAAGCCTAAAACCACTGCGTCGGGGCTGAAACCACTGCATCAGGCCTAAAACAACTCCGTCAGGGCCAAAACCACTCCACCAGTGCTGAAACCACTCCGCCGAGCCTAAAACCACTCCGTCGGGGCTGAAAGCACTCCGCCAGGGCCAAAACCACTCGGCTGACATTAAGACCACTCCAGCGAGCCTAAAACCACTGCGTCGGGGCTGAAACCACTCCGCCAAGCCTAAAACCACTCCGACGGGGCTGAAACCACTCCGCCAAGCCTAAAACCACTGCGTCGGGGCTGAAACCACTGCATCAGGCCTAAAACAACTCCGTCAGGGCCAAAACCACTCCACCAGTGCTGAAATCACTCCGGCAAGCCTAAAACCACTCCATCGGGGCTGAAACCACTCCGCCAGGGCCAAAACCACTCGGCTGATGTTGAAACCACTCCATCAAGCCTAAAACCACTGCGTCGGAGCTGAAACCTCTCTGCCGAGCCTGAAACCACTCCGTCAGGGCTGAAACCACTCCGCCAAGCCTGAAACCGCTCCGTGAGGGCCAAAACCACGCCGCCGAGCCTAAAAGCAGAGCGTCGGGGCTGAAACCACTCCACCAAGCCTGAAACCACTCCATCAGGCCTAAAACCACTGTGTCGGGACTGAAACCACTCCGCCGAGCCTAAAACCACTCCGTCGGGGCTGAAACCACTGCATCAGGCCTAAAAGAAGTCCGAGAGGGCCAAAACCACTCCGCCAGTGCTGAAACCACTCCGTCAAGCCTAAAACCATTCCATCGGGGCTGAAACCACTCCGCCAAGCCTAAAACCAATGCATCGGGGCTGAAACCACTCCGCCGAGCCTAAAACCACTGCGTTGGGGCTGAAACCACTCCATCAGGCCTAAAACAACTCCGTCAGGGCTGAAACCACTCCACCAGTGCTGAAACCAACCCGTCGGGGCCGAAACCACTCCGCCAAGCCTAAAACCACTCCGTCGGGGCTGAAACCACTCCGCCGAGCCTAAAACCACTGCGTCGGGGCTGAAACCACTCCGCTGAGCCTAAAACCACTGCGTCGGGGCTGAAACCACTCCATCAAGCCTAAAACCACTGTGTCGGGGCTGAAACCACTCCGCTGAGCCTAAAACTTCTCCATTGGGGCCAAAACCACTCCGCCAACCCTGAAACCACCCCGTCGGGGCCGAAACCACTCCGCCGAGCGTAAAACCACTGCGTCGGGGCTGAAAGCACTCCATCAAGCCTAAAACCACTGCGTCACGGCTGAAACCACTGTGTCAGGGCTGAAAACACTGCATCAGGACTAAAACCACTCGGTCAGGGCCAAAACCACTCCACCAGTGCTGAAACCACTCCGCCGAGCCTAAAACCACTGCGTCGGGGCTGAAAGCACTCCGCCAAGCCTAAAACCACTCCGACAGGGCCAAAACCACTCCGGCAAGCCTAAAACCACTCCATCAGGTTTGAAACCACTCCGCCGGGGCCGAAACCACTCACCTGACGTTGAAACTACTCCATCAAGCCTAAAACCACTGTGTCAGGGCTGAAACCACTCCGCCGAGCCTAAAACCACTCCGTCGGGGCTGAAAGCACTCCGCCAGGGCCAAAACCACTCGGCTGACATTAAGACCACTCCAGCGAGCCTAAAACCACTGCGTCGGGGCTGAAACCACTCCGCCAAGCCTAAAACCACTCCGACGGGGCTGAAACCACTCCGCCAAGCCTAAAACCACTGCGTCGGGGCTGAAACCACTGCATCAGGCCTAAAACAACTCCGTCAGGGCCAAAACCACTCCACCAGTGCTGAAATCACTCCGGCAAGCCTAAAACCACTCCATCGGGGCTGAAACCACTCCGCCAGGGCCAAAACCACTCGGCTGATGTTGAAACCACTCCATCAAGCCTAAAACCACTGCGTCGGAGCTGAAACCTCTCTGCCGAGCCTGAAACCACTCCGTCAGGGCTGAAACCACTCCGCCAAGCCTGAAACCGCTCCGTGAGGGCCAAAACCACGCCGCCGAGCCTAAAAGCAGAGCGTCGGGGCTGAAACCACTCCACCAAGCCTGAAACCACTCCATCAGGCCTAAAACCACTGTGTCGGGACTGAAACCACTCCGCCGAGCCTAAAACCACTCCGTCGGGGCTGAAACCACTGCATCAGGCCTAAAAGAAGTCCGAGAGGGCCAAAACCACTCCGCCAGTGCTGAAACCACTCCGTCAAGCCTAAAACCATTCCATCGGGCTGAAACCACTCCGCCAAGCCTAAAACCAATGCATCGGGGCTGAAACCACTCCGCCGAGCCTAAAACCACTGCGTTGGGGCTGAAACCACTCCATCAGGCCTAAAACAACTCCGTCAGGGCTGAAACCACTCCACCAGTGCTGAAACCAACCCGTCGGGGCCGAAACCACTCCGCCAAGCCTAAAACCACTCCGTCGGGGCTGAAACCACTCCGCCGAGCCTAAAACCACTGCGTCGGGGCTGAAACCACTCCGCTGAGCCTAAAACCACTGCGTCGGGGCTGAAACCACTCCATCAAGCCTAAAACCACTGTGTCGGGGCTGAAACCACTCCGCTGAGCCTAAAACTACTCCATTGGGGCCAAAACCACTCCGCCAACCCTGAAACCACCCCGTCGGGGCCGAAACCACTCCGCCGAGCGTAAAACCACTGCGTCGGGGCTGAAAGCACTCCATCAAGCCTAAAACCACTGCGTCACGGCTGAAACCACTGTGTCAGGGCTGAAAACACTGCATCAGGACTAAAACCACTCGGTCAGGGCCAAAACCACTCCACCAGTGCTGAAACCACTCCGCCGAGCCTAAAACCACTGCGTCGGGGCTGAAAGCACTCCGCCAAGCCTAAAACCACTCCGACAGGGCCAAAACCACTCCGGCAAGCCTAAAACCACTCCATCAGGTTTGAAACCACTCCGCCGGGGCCGAAACCACTCACCTGACGTTGAAACTACTCCATCAAGCCTAAAACCACTGTGTCAGGGCTGAAACCACTCCGCCGAGCCTAAAACCACTCCGTCGGGGCTGAAACCACTGTGCCAGGACCAAAACCGCTGCGTCGGGGCTGAAACCACTCCGCCAGGGCCAAAACCCCTTGGCTGACGTTGAAACCACTCCGCCGAGCCTAAAACCACTGCGTCGGGGCTGAAACCACTCTGCCGAGCCTAAAACCACTGCGTCGGGGCCGAAACCACTCCACCAAGCCTGAAACCACCCGAACGAGGCCGAAATCACTCCGCCGAACCTGAAACCACCCCGTCGGGGCCGAAATCACTCTGCCGAGCCTAAAACCACTCCGTCGGGGCTGAAACCACTCCATCAAGCCTAAAACCACTGCGTCGGGGCTGAAACCACTGTGCCGAGCCTGAAACCACTGCGTCAGGCCTAAAACCACTCTGCCGAGCCTAAAACAACTCCGTCGGGGCCAAAACCACTCGGCTGACCTTAAAACCACTGCGCCGAGCCTGAAACCACTGCGTCAGGCCTAAAACCACTCTGCCGAGCCTAAAACAACTCCATCGGGGCCAAAATCACTCGGCTGACCTTAAAACCACTGCATCGGGGCCGAAAGCACTCCATCAAGCCTAAAACCACTCCGTCGGGGCTGAAACCACTGTGCTGGGGAGGAAACTGCTCCGTCAGGCTGAAAAGCACTGTGTCAGGCCGAAAACCACTCCGTCGGGGCTGAAACCACTCCGCCAAGCCTGAAACCATTCCGTCGGGGCTGAAACCACTCCGCCGACATTAAGACCACTGCGCCAAGCCTAAAACCACTCCATCGGGGCTGAAAAGCACTCCGCCGAGCCTAAAACGACTGCGTCGGGGTTGAAACCACTCCGCCGAGCCTAAAACCACTCCGTCGGGGCCGAAAAAACTCCGCCGAGCCTGAAACCACTGCGTCGGGGCCGAAACCACTGCGCCGAGCCTGAAGCCACCCCGTCGGGGCCGAAATCACTCTGCCGAGCCTAAAACAACTCCGTCAGGGCGAAAATCACTCCGCCAAGCCTAAAACCGCTGCGTCGGGGCTGAAACCACTCTGCCGGGGACAAAAAAACTCCGTCAGGGCCAAAACCACTCCATCAAGCCTAAAAAGAGTGCGTCAGGGCTGAAACCAGTGCGTCTGGGCTGAAACCACTGCGCCGAGCCTGAAACCTCTCCGTCAGGCCTAAAACCACTCTGCCGAGCCTAAAAAAACTCCGACGGGGCCAAAATCACTCGGCTGACCTTAAAACCACTCCGTCGGGGCTGAAACCACTGTGCTGGGGCAGAAACTGCTCCGTCAGGCTTAAAAGCACTGTGTCACCCCGAAAACCACTCCGTCAGGGCTGAAACCACTCCGCCGACATTAAGACCACTGCGCCAAGCCTAAAACCACTGTGCTGGGGCTGAAACCACTCCGCCAAGCCTAAAACCTCTCTGTCGGGGCTGAAACCACTCCGCCAAGCCTAAAACCACTGCGTCGGGGCTGAAACCACTCCGCTGACATTAAGACCACTGCGCCAAGCCTAAAACCACTCCATCGGGGCTGAAAAGCACTCCGCCGAGCCTAAAACGACTGCGTCGGGGTTGAAACCACTCCACCGAGCCTAAAACCACTCCGTCGGGGCCGAAAAAACTCCGCCGAGCCTGAAACCACTGCGTCGGGGCCGAAACCACTGCGCCGAGCCTGAAACCACCCCGTCGGGGCCGAAATCACTCTGCCGAGCCTAAAACAACTCCGTCAGGGCGAAAATCACTCCGCCAAGCCTAAAACCGCTGCGTCGGGGCTGAAACCACTCTGCCGGGGACAAAAAAACTCCGTCAGGGCCAAAACCACTCCATCAAGCCTAAAAAGAGTGCGTCAGGGCTGAAACCAGTGCGTCTGGGCTGAAACCACTGCGCCGAGCCTGAAACCTCTCCGTCAGGCCTAAAACCACTCTGCCGAGCCTAAAAAAACTCCGACGGGGCCAAAATCACTCGGCTGACCTTAAAACCACTCCATCGGGGCTGAAACCACTGTGCTGGGGCAGAAACTGCTCCGTCAGGCTTAAAAGCACTGTGTCACCCCGAAAACCACTCCGTCAGGGCTGAAACCACTCCGCCGACATTAAGACCACTGCGCCAAGCCTAAAACCACTGTGCTGGGGCTGAAACCACTCCGCCAAGCCTAAAACCTCTCTGTCGGGGCTGAAACCACTCCGCCAAGCCTAAAACCACTGCGTCGGGGCTGAAACCACTGCATCAGGCCTAAAACAACTCCGTCAGGGCCAAAACCACTCCACCAGTGCTGAAACCACTCCGCCGAGCCTAAAACCACTGCGTCGGGGCTGAAAGCACTCCGCCAGGGCCAAAACCACTCGGCTGACATTAAAACCACTCCAGCGAGCCTAAAACCACTGCGTCGGGGCTGAAACCACTCCGCCAAGCCTAAAACCACTCCGTCGGGGCTGAAATCACTCTGCCAAGCCTAAAACCACTCCGTCGGGGCCGAAACCACTCCGTCGGGGCTGAAACCACTCCGTCAGGGGGAAATCCACTCCATCAAGCCTAAAACCAGTGCGTCAGGGCTGAAACGACTCCGCGAGGGCCAAAACCATTCCGCTGACCTTAAAACCACTCCGTTGGGGCTGAAACCACTCCGCCAAGCCTAAAACCACTCCGACGGGGCTGAAACCACTCCGCCAAGCCTAAAACCACTGCGTCGGGGCTGAAACCACTGCATCAGGCCTAAAACAACTCCGTCAGGGCCAAAACCACTCCACCAGTGCTGAAATCACTCCGGCAAGCCTAAAACCACTCCATCGGGGCTGAAACCACTCCGCCAGGGCCAAAACCACTCGGCTGACGTTGAAACCACTCCATCAAGCCTAAAACCACTGCGTCGGAGCTGAAACCTCTCTGCCGAGCCTGAAACCACTCCGTCAGGGCTGAAACCACTCCGCCAAGCCTGAAACCGCTCCGTGAGGGCCAAAACCACGCCGCCGAGCCTAAAAGCAGAGCGTCAGGGCTGAAACCACTCCACCAAGCCTGAAACCACTCCATCAGGCCTAAAACCACTGTGTCGGGACTGAAACCACTCCGCCGAGCCTAAAACCACTCCGTCGGGGCTGAAACCACTGCATCAGGCCTAAAAGAAGTCCGAGAGGGCCAAAACCACTCCGCCAGTGCTGAAACCACTCCGTCAAGCCTAAAACCATTCCATCGGGGCTGAAACCACTCCGCCAAGCCTAAAACCAATGCATCGGGGCTGAAACCACTCCGCCGAGCCTAAAACCACTGCGTTGGGGCTGAAACCACTCCATCAGGCCTAAAACAACTCCGTCAGGGCTGAAACCACTCCACCAGTGCTGAAACCAACCCGTCGGGGCCGAAACCACTCCGCCAAGCCTAAAACCACTCCGTCGGGGCTGAAACCACTCCGCCGAGCCTAAAACCACTGCGTCGGGGCTGAAACCACTCCGCTGAGCCTAAAACCACTGCGTCGGGGCTGAAACCACTCCATCAAGCCTAAAACCACTGTGTCGGGGCTGAAACCACTCCGCTGAGCCTAAAACTACTCCATTGGGGCCAAAACCACTCCGCCAACCCTGAAACCACCCCGTCGGGGCCGAAACCACTCCGCCGAGCGTAAAACCACTGCGTCGGGGCTGAAAGCACTCCATCAAGCCTAAAACCACTGCGTCACGGCTGAAACCACTGTGTCAGGGCTGAAAACACTGCATCAGGACTAAAACCACTCGGTCAGGGCCAAAACCACTCCACCAGTGCTGAAACCACTCCGCCGAGCCTAAAACCACTGCGTCGGGGCTGAAAGCACTCCGCCAAGCCTAAAACCACTCCGACAGGGCCAAAACCACTCCGGCAAGCCTAAAACCACTCCATCAGGTTTGAAACCACTCCGCCGGGGCCGAAACCACTCACCTGACGTTGAAACTACTCCATCAAGCCTAAAACCACTGTGTCAGGGCTGAAACCACTCCGCCGAGCCTAAAACCACTCCGTCGGGGCTGAAACCACTGTGCCAGGACCAAAACCGCTGCGTCGGGGCTGAAACCACTCCGCCAGGGCCAAAACCCCTCGGCTGACGTTGAAACCACTCCGCCGAGCCTAAAACCACTGCGTCGGGGCTGAAACCACTCTGCCGAGCCTAAAACCACTGCGTCGGGGCCGAAACCACTCCACCAAGCCTGAAACCACCCGAACGAGGCCGAAATCACTCCGCCGAACCTGAAACCACCCCGTCGGGGCCGAAATCACTCTGCCGAGCCTAAAACCACTCCGTCGGGGCTGAAACCACTCCATCAAGCCTAAAACCACTGCGTCGGGGCTGAAACCACTGCGCCGAGCCTGAAACCACTGCGTCAGGCCTAAAACCACTCTGCCGAGCCTAAAACAACTCCGTCGGGGCCAAAACCACTCGGCTGACCTTAAAACCACTGCGCCGAGCCTGAAACCACTGCGTCAGGCCTAAAACCACTCTGCCGAGCCTAAAACAACTCCATCGGGGCCAAAATCACTCGGCTGACCTTAAAACCACTGCATCGGGGCCGAAAGCACTCCATCAAGCCTAAAACCACTCCGTCGGGGCTGAAACCACTGTGCTGGGGAGGAAACTGCTCCGTCAGGCTGAAAAGCACTGTGTCAGGCCGAAAACCACTCCGTCGGGGCTGAAACCACTCCGCCAAGCCTGAAACCATTCCGTCGGGGCTGAAACCACTCCGCCGACATTAAGACCACTGCGCCAAGCCTAAAACCACTCCATCGGGGCTGAAAAGCACTCCGCCGAGCCTAAAACCACTGCGTCGGGGTTGAAACCACTCCGCCGAGCCTAAAACCACTCCGTCGGGGCCGAAAAAACTCCGCCGAGCCTGAAACCACTGCGTCGGGGCCGAAACCACTGCGCCGAGCCTGAAGCCACCCCGTCGGGGCCGAAATCACTCTGCCGAGCCTAAAACAACTCCGTCAGGGCGAAAATCACTCCGCCAAGCCTAAAACCGCTGCGTCGGGGCTGAAACCACTCTGCCGGGGACAAAAAAACTCCGTCAGGGCCAAAACCACTCCATCAAGCCTAAAAAGAGTGCGTCAGGGCTGAAACCAGTGCGTCTGGGCTGAAACCACTGCGCCGAGCCTGAAACCTCTCCGTCAGGCCTAAAACCACTCTGCCGAGCCTAAAAAAACTCCGACGGGGCCAAAATCACTCGGCTGACCTTAAAACCACTTCGTCGGGGCTGAAACCACTGTGCTGGGGCAGAAACTGCTCCGTCAGGCTTAAAAGCAATGTGTCACCCCGAAAACCACTCCGTCAGGGCTGAAACCACTCCGCCGACATTAAGACCACTGCGCCAAGCCTAAAACCACTGTGCTGGGGCTGAAACCACTCCGCCAAGCCTAAAACCTCTCTGTCGGGGCTGAAACCACTCCGCCAAGCCTGAAACCATTCCGTCGGGGCTGAAACCACTCCGCTGACATTAAGACCACTGCGCCAAGCCTAAAACCACTCCATCGGGGCTGAAAAGCACTCCGCCGAGCCTAAAACGACTGCGTCGGGGTTGAAACCACTCCACCGAGCCTAAAACCACTCCGTCGGGGCCGAAAAAACTCCGCCGAGCCTGAAACCACTGCGTCGGGGCCGAAACCACTGCGCCGAGCCTGAAACCACCCCGTCGGGGCCGAAATCACTCTGCCGAGCCTAAAACAACTCCGTCAGGGCGAAAATCACTCCGCCAAGCCTAAAACCGCTGCGTCGGGGCTGAAACCACTCTGCCGGGGACAAAAAAACTCCGTCAGGGCCAAAACCACTCCATCAAGCCTAAAAAGAGTGCGTCAGGGCTGAAACCAGTGCGTCTGGGCTGAAACCACTGCGCCGAGCCTGAAACCTCTCCGTCAGGCCTAAAACCACTCTGCCGAGCCTAAAAAAACTCCGACGGGGCCAAAATCACTCGGCTGACCTTAAAACCACTCCGTCGGGGCTGAAACCACTGTGCTGGGGCAGAAACTGCTCCGTCAGGCTTAAAAGCACTGTGTCACCCCGAAAACCACTCCGTCAGGGCTGAAACCACTCCGCCGACATTAAGACCACTGCGCCAAGCCTAAAACCACTGTGCTGGGGCTGAAACCACTCCGCCAAGCCTAAAACCTCTCTGTCGGGGCTGAAACCACTCCGCCAAGCCTAAAACCACTGCGTCGGGGCTGAAACCACTGCATCAGGCCTAAAACAACTCCGTCAGGGCCAAAACCACTCCACCAGTGCTGAAACCACTCCGCCGAGCCTAAAACCACTGCGTCGGGGCTGAAAGCACTCCGCCAGGGCCAAAACCACTCGGCTGACATTAAAACCACTCCAGCGAGCCTAAAACCACTGCGTCGGGGCTGAAACCACTCCGCCAAGCCTAAAACCACTCCGTCGGGGCTGAAATCACTCTGCCAAGCCTAAAACCACTCCGTCGGGGCCGAAACCACTCCGTCGGGGCTGAAACCACTCCGTCAGGGGGAAATCCACTCCATCAAGCCTAAAACCAGTGCGTCAGGGCTGAAACGACTCCGCGAGGGCCAAAACCATTCCGCTGACCTTAAAACCACTCCGTTGGGGCTGAAACCACTCCACCGAGCCTAAAACCACTCCGTCGGGGCTGAAACCACTCCGCCGAGTCTAAAACCACTCCGTCGGGGCTGAAACCACTGCATCAGGCCTAAAACAACTCCGTCAGGGCCAAAACCACTCCACCAGTGCTGAAATCACTCCAGCAAGCCTAAAACCACTCCATCGGGGCTGAAACCACTGTGCCAGGACCAAAACCACTGTGTCGGGGCTGAAACCACTCCGCCAGCGCCAAAACCACTGTGTCGGGGCTGAAACCACTCCGCCAGCGCCAAAACCACTCGGCTGACATTAAAACCACTCCGCCAGCGCCAAAACCACTCGGCTGACCTTAAAACCACTCTGCCAAGCCTGAAAACCGCTCCGTCGGGGCCGAAACCACACCGTCGGGGCCGAAAGTACTGTGCCGAGCCTAAAAACACTCCGCCGAGCGTAAAAACACTTTGTCGGGGCTGAAACCACTCTGCCGAGCCTAAAACAACTCCCTCAGGGCCAAAACCACTCCACCAAGCCGAAAAGCACTCCGTCAGGGCTAAAACTGACCGGCCAGGGCGAAAACCACTGCGTCAGGCCTAAAACCACTCCGCCGAGCCTAAAGCCACTGCGTCGGGGCGGAAACCACTGTGCCAGGACCAAAACCACTCCGTCGGGGCAGAAACCACTCCGTCAGGCTGAAAAGCACTGTGTCAGGCCGAAAACCACTCCACCAGGGCCAAAACCAATCAGTCGGGGCTGAAAGCGTTCCACCAGGGCCAAAACCACTCCGCCGACATTAAAAACACTGCGCCAAGCCTAAAACCACTCCATCGGGGCTGAAAAGCACTCCGCCGAGCCTAAAACCACTGCGTCGGGGCTGAAACCACTCCGCCGAGCCTGAATCCACCCCGTCGGGCCTAAAACCACTCCGCCGAGCCTAAAACCACTGCGTCGGGGCCAAAACCACTCCACCACTGCTGAAACAACTCCGTCAGGGCAGAAACTGCTCCGCCAGGGCCAAAACCGCTGCGTCGGGGCTGAAACCACTCTGCTGGGGACAAAACAACTCCGTCAGGGCCAAAACCACTCCATCAAGCCTAAAACCACTGCGTCGGAGCTGAAACCACTGCGTCGGGGCTGAAACCACTCCGCCGAGCCTGAAACCACTGCGTCGGGGCTGAAACCACTCTGCCAAAGCTAAAACCACTCCGTCAGGACCAAAACCACTCCGCCGAGCCTAAAACCACTCCGCCGGGGCTGAAAGCACTCTGCTGGGCCTAAAACAACTCCGTCGGGGCGCAAGCCACTCCGCCAAGCCTGAAACCACTGCATCAGGGACAAAACCACGCCGCCGAGCCTAAAAGCAGAGCGTCAGGGCTGAAACCGCTCCACCAAGCCTAAAACCACTGCATCAAGCCTAAAACCACTCCGTCGGGGCTGAAACCACTCCGCCGAGCCTAAAACCACTGTGTCAGGGCTGAAACCACTCCGCCGAGCCTAAAACCACTCCGCCGAGCCTAAAACAACACCGTCGGGGCTGAAACCACTGTGCCAGGACCAAAACCACTCCGTCGGGGCGGAAACCACTCCGACAGGCTGAAAAGCACTGCATCAGGCCGGAAACCACTCCGCCAGGGCCAAAACCAATCAGTCGGGGCTGAAAGCGTTCCACCAGGGCCAAAACCACTCCGACGACATTAAAACCACTGCATCAAGCCTAAAACCACTGCGTCGGGGCTGAAACCACTCCGGCAAGCCTAAAACCACTCTGTCGGGGCAGAAGCTACTCCGCTGAGGCTGAAACTACTCCGTCGGGCCTGAAACCACTGTGCCAGGACCGAAACGAATCCGTCGGGGCTGAAACCACCCCGTCGGGGCTGAAACCACTCGGCTGACCTTCAAACCACTCCATAAAGCCTAAAACTACTCCGTCGGGGCTGAAACCACTGTGCTGGGGCGGAAACTGCTGCGTCAGGCTGAAAAGCACAGTGTCAGGCCGAAAACCACTCCACCAGGGCCAAAACCACTCTGCCGACATTAAGACCACTCCGCCAAGCCTAAAACACCTCTGCCAAGCCTAAAACCACTCCGTCAGGACTAAAACCACTCCGCTGAGGCTAAAACCCCTCCGTCAGGGCGGAAACCACTGCGCCGAGCCTAAAACCACTCCATCGGGGTTGAAATCACTCTGCCAAGCCTAAAACCACTCCGTCGGGGCCGAAACCACTCCGTCGGGGCCGAAACCACTCCGTCGGGGGGAAATCCACTCCATCAAGCCTAAAACCAGTGCGTCAGGGCTGAAACGACTCCGCGAGGGCCAAAACCACTCGGCTGAACTTAAAACCACTCCGTCGGGGCTGAAACCACTCCACCGAGCCTAAAACAACTCCGTCGGGGCCGAAACCACTGCGCCAAGCCTAAAACCACTCCGCCGGGGCTAAAACCACTCCGTCAGGGCCAAAACCACTCCGCAGAGCCTAAAACCACTCCGTCGGGGCTGAAACCACTCCGCCGAGCCTAAAACCACTCCCTCGGGGCTGAAACCACTCCGCCGAGCCTGAAACCACTGCGTCAGGGCTGAAACCGCTCCGCCAAGCCTAAAACCACTGTGTCGGGGCTAAAACCACTGCATCAGGCCTAAAACAACTCCGTCAGGGCCAAAACCACTCCACCAGTGCTGAAACCACTCCGGCAAGCCAAAAACCACTCCATCGGGTTTGAAACCACTCCGCCAGGGCTAAAACCACTCGACTGACGTTGAAACCACTCCATCAAGCCTAAAACCACTGCGTCGGAGCTGAAACCACTCCGCCGAGCCTGAAACCATTCCGTCGGGGCTGAAACCACTCCGCCGACATTAAGACCACTGCGCCAAGCCTAAAACCACTCCATCGGGGCTGAAACCACTCCGCCGAACCTAAAACCACTGCGTCGGGGTTGAAACCACTCCGCCGAGCCTGAAACCACTGCGTCGGGGCCGAAACCACTGCGCCGAGCCTGAAACCACTGCGTCGGGGCCGAAACCACTGCGCCGAGCCTGAAACCACCCCGTCGGGGCCGAAATCACTCTGCCGAGCCTAAAACAACTCCGTCAGGGCGAAAATCACTCCGCCAAGCCTAAAACCGCTGCGTCGGGGCTGAAACCACTCTGCCGGGGACAAAAAAACTCCGTCAGGGCCAAAACCACTCCATCAAGCCTAAAAACAGTGCGTCAGGGCTGAAACCATTCCGTCGGGGCTGAAACCACTCCGCCGACATTAAGACCACTGCGCCAAGCCTAAAACCACTCCATCGGGGCTGAAACCACTCCGCCGAACCTAAAACCACTGCGTCGGGGTTGAAACCACTCCGCCGAGCCTGAAACCACTGCGTCGGGGCCGAAACCACTGCGCCGAGCCTGAAACCACTGCGTCGGGGCCGAAACCACTGCGCCGAGCCTGAAACCACCCCGTCGGGGCCGAAATCACTCTGCCGAGCCTAAAACAACTCCGTCAGGGCGAAAATCACTCCGCCAAGCCTAAAACCGCTGCGTCGGGGCTGAAACCACTCTGCCGGGGACAAAAAAACTCCGTCAGGGCCAAAACCACTCCATCAAGCCTAAAAACAGTGCGTCAGGGCTGAAACCAGTGCGTCTGGGCTGAAACCACTGCGCCGAGCCTGAAACTTCTCCGTCAGGCCTAAAACCACTCTGCCGAGCCAAAAAAAACTCCGACGGGGCCAAAATCACTCGGCTGACCTTAAAACCACTCCGTCGGGGCTGAAACCACTGTGCTGGGGCAGAAACTGCTCCGTCAGGCTTAAAAGCACTGTGTCACCCCGAAAACCACTCCGTCAGGGCTGAAACCACTCCGCCGACATTAAGACCACTGCGCCAAGCCTAAAACCACTGCGTCGGGGCTGAAACCACTCCGCCAAGCCTAAAACCTCTCTGTCGGGGCTGAAACCACTCCGCCAAGCCTAAAACCACTGCGTCGGGGCTGAAACCACTGCATCAGGCCTAAAACAACTCCGTCAGGGCCAAAACCACTCCACCAGTGCTGAAACCACTCCGCCGAGCCTAAAACCACTGCGTCGGGGCTGAAAGCACTCCGCCAGGGCCAAAACCACTCGGCTGACATTAAGACCACTCCACCGAGCCTAAAACCACTGCGTCGGGGCTGAAACCACTCCGCCAAGCCTAAAACCACTCCGTCGGGGCTGAAACCACTCCGCCGAGCCTAAAACCACTGCGTCGGGGCTGAAACCACTGCATCAGGCCTAAAACAACTCTGTCAGGGCCAAAACCACTCCACCAGTGCTGAAATCACTCCGGCAAGCCTAAAACCACTCCATCGGGGCTGAAACCACTCCGCCAGGGCCAAAACCACTCGGCTGACGTTGAAACCACTCCATCAAGCCTAAAACCACTGCGTCGGAGCTGAAACCACTCCGCCGAGCCTAAAACCTCTCTGTCGGGGCTGAAACCACTCCGCCAAACCTGAAACCGCTCCGCCAGGGCCAAAACCACGCCGCCGAGCCTAAAAGCAGAGCGTCGGGGCTGAAACCACTCCACCAAGCCTGAAACCACTCCATCAGGCCTAAAACCACTGCGTCGGGGCTGAAACCACTCCGCTGAGCCTAAAACCACTGCGTCGGGGCTGAAACCACTGCATCAGGCCTAAAACAACTCTGTCAGGACCAAAACCACTCCACCAGTGCTGAAATCACTCCGGCAAGCCTAAAACCACTCAATCGGGGCTGAAACCACTCCGCCAGGGCCAAAACCACTCGGCTGACGTTGAAACCACTCCATCAAGCCTAAAACCACTGCGTCGGAGCTGAAACCACTCCGCCGAGCCTAAAACCTCTCTGTCGGGGCTGAAACCACTCCGCCAAACCTGAAACCGCTCCGCCAGGGCCAAAACCACGCCGCCGAGCCTAAAAGCAGAGCGTCGGGGCTGAAACCGCTCCACCAAGCCTAAAACCACTCCATCAGGCCTAAAACCACTGCGTCGGGACTGAAACCACTCCGCCGAGCCTAAAACAACTCCGTCGGGGCTGAAACCACTGCATCAGGCCTAAAAGAAGTCCGTGAGGGCCAAAACCACTCCGCCAGTGCTGAAACCACTCCGTCAAGCCTAAAACCATTCCATCGGGGCTGAAACCACTCCGCCAAGCCTAAAACTACTCCATTGGGGCCAAAACCACTCCGCCAAGCCTGAAACCACCCCGTCGGGGCCGAAACCACTCCGCCGAGCGTAAAACCACTGCGTCGGGGCTGAAAGCACTCCATCAAGCCTAAAACCACTGCGTCACGGCTGAAACCACTGTGTCAGGGCTGAAACCACTGCATCAGGACTAAAACCACTCGGTCAGGGCCAAAACCACTCCACCAGTGCTGAAACCACTCCGCCGAGCCTAAAACCACTGCGTCGGGGCTGAAAGCACTCCGCCAAGCCTAAAACCACTCCATCAGGGCCAAAACCACTCCGGCAAGCCTAAAACCACTCCATCATGTTTGAAACCACTCCGCCGGGGCCGAAACCACTCACCTGACGTTGAAACCACTCCATCAAGCCTAAAACCACTCCGTCGGGGCTGAAACCACTCCGCCGAGTCTAAAACCACTCCGTCGGGGCTGAAACCACTGCATCAGGCCTAAAACAACTCCGTCAGGGCCAAAACCACTCCACCAGTGCTGAAATCACTCCAGCAAGCCTAAAACCACTCCGTCGGGGCTGAAACCACTGTGCCAGGACCAAAACCACTGTGTCGGGGCTGAAACCACTCCGCCAGCGCCAAAACCACTGTGTCGGGGCTGAAACCACTCCGCCAGCGCCAAAACCACTCGGCTGACATTAAAACCACTCCGCCAGCGCCAAAACCACTCGGCTGACCTTAAAACCACTCTGCCAAGCCTGAAAACCGCTCCGTCGGGGCCGAAACCACACCGTCGGGGCCGAAAGTACTGTGCCGAGCCTAAAAACACTCCGCCGAGCGTAAAAACACTTTGTCGGGGCTGAAACCACTCTGCCGAGCCTAAAACAACTCCCTCAGGGCCAAAACCACTCCACCAAGCCGAAAAGCACTCCGTCAGGGCTAAAACTGACCGGCCAGGGCGAAAACCACTGCGTCAGGCCTAAAACCACTCCGCCGAGCCTAAAGCCAATGCGTCGGGGCGGAAACCACTGTGCCAGGACCAAAACCACTCCGTCGGGGCAGAAACCACTCCGTCAGGCTGAAAAGCACTGTGTCAGGCCGAAAACCACTCCACCAGGGCCAAAACCAATCAGTCGGGGCTGAAAGCGTTCCACCAGGGCCAAAACCACTCCGCCGACATTAAAAACACTGCGCCAAGCCTAAAACCACTCCATCGGGGCTGAAAAGCACTCCGCCGAGCCTAAAACCACTGCGTCGGGGCTGAAACCACTCCGCCGAGCCTGAAACCACCCCGTCGGGGCTGAAATCACTCCGCCGAGCCTAAAACCACTGCGTCGGGGCCAAAACCACTCCACCACTGCTGAAACAACTCCGTCAGGGCAGAAACTGCTCCGCCAGGGCCAAAACCGCTGCGTCGGGGCTGAAACCACTCTGCTGGGGACAAAACAACTCCGTCAGGGCCAAAACCACTCCATCAAGCCTAAAACCACTGCGTCGGAGCTGAAACCACTGCGTCGGGGCTGAAACCACTCCGCCGAGCCTGAAACCACTGCGTCGGGGCTGAAAGCACTCCGCCAAGCCTAAAACCACTCCGACAGGGCCAAAACCACTCCGGCAAGCCTAAAACCACTCCATCAGGTTTGAAACCACTCCGCCGGGGCCGAAACCACTCACCTGACGTTGAAACTACTCCATCAAGCCTAAAACCACTGTGTCAGGGCTGAAACCACTCCGCCGAGCCTAAAACCACTCCGTCGGGGCTGAAACCACTGTGCCAGGACCAAAACCGCTGCGTCGGGGCTGAAACCACTCCGCCAGGGCCAAAACCCCTCGGCTGACGTTGAAACCACTCCGCCGAGCCTAAAACCACTGCGTCGGGGCTGAAACCACTCTGCCGAGCCTAAAACCACTGCGTCGGGGCCGAAACCACTCCACCAAGCCTGAAACCACCCGAACGAGGCCGAAATCACTCCGCCGAACCTGAAACCACCCCGTCGGGGCCGAAATCACTCTGCCGAGCCTAAAACCACTCCGTCGGGGCTGAAACCACTCCATCAAGCCTAAAACCACTGCGTCGGGGCTGAAACCACTGCGCCGAGCCTGAAACCACTGCGTCAGGCCTAAAACCACTCTGCCGAGCCTAAAACAACTCCGTCGGGGCCAAAACCACTCGGCTGACCTTAAAACCACTGCGCCGAGCCTGAAACCACTGCGTCAGGCCTAAAACCACTCTGCCGAGCCTAAAACAACTCCATCGGGGCCAAAATCACTCGGCTGACCTTAAAACCACTGCATCGGGGCCGAAAGCACTCCATCAAGCCTAAAACCACTCCGTCGGGGCTGAAACCACTGTGCTGGGGAGGAAACTGCTCCGTCAGGCTGAAAAGCACTGTGTCAGGCCGAAAACCACTCCGTCGGGGCTGAAACCACTCCGCCAAGCCTGAAACCATTCCGTCGGGGCTGAAACCACTCCGCCGACATTAAGACCACTGCGCCAAGCCTAAAACCACTCCATCGGGGCTGAAAAGCACTCCGCCGAGCCTAAAACGACTGCGTCGGGGTTGAAACCACTCCGCCGAGCCTAAAACCACTCCGTCGGGGCCGAAAAAACTCCGCCGAGCCTGAAACCACTGCGTCGGGGCCGAAACCACTGCGCCGAGCCTGAAGCCACCCCGTCGGGGCCGAAATCACTCTGCCGAGCCTAAAACAACTCCGTCAGGGCGAAAATCACTCCGCCAAGCCTAAAACCGCTGCGTCGGGGCTGAAACCACTCTGCCGGGGACAAAAAAACTCCGTCAGGGCCAAAACCACTCCATCAAGCCTAAAAAGAGTGCGTCAGGGCTGAAACCAGTGCGTCTGGGCTGAAACCACTGCGCCGAGCCTGAAACCTCTCCGTCAGGCCTAAAACCACTCTGCCGAGCCTAAAAAAACTCCGACGGGGCCAAAATCACTCGGCTGACCTTAAAACCACTTCGTCGGGGCTGAAACCACTGTGCTGGGGCAGAAACTGCTCCGTCAGGCTTAAAAGCACTGTGTCACCCCGAAAACCACTCCGTCAGGGCTGAAACCACTCCGCCGACATTAAGACCACTGCGCCAAGCCTAAAACCACTGTGCTGGGGCTGAAACCACTCCGCCAAGCCTAAAACCTCTCTGTCGGGGCTGAAACCACTCCGCCAAGCCTAAAACCACTGCGTCGGGGCTGAAACCACTCCGCTGACATTAAGACCACTGCGCCAAGCCTAAAACCACTCCATCGGGGCTGAAAAGCACTCCGCCGAGCCTAAAACGACTGCGTCGGGGTTGAAACCACTCCACCGAGCCTAAAACCACTCCGTCGGGGCCGAAAAAACTCCGCCGAGCCTGAAACCACTGCGTCGGGGCCGAAACCACTGCGCCGAGCCTGAAACCACCCCGTCGGGGCCGAAATCACTCTGCCGAGCCTAAAACAACTCCGTCAGGGCGAAAATCACTCCGCCAAGCCTAAAACCGCTGCGTCGGGGCTGAAACCACTCTGCCGGGGACAAAAAAACTCCGTCAGGGCCAAAACCACTCCATCAAGCCTAAAAAGAGTGCGTCAGGGCTGAAACCAGTGCGTCTGGGCTGAAACCACTGCGCCGAGCCTGAAACCTCTCCGTCAGGCCTAAAACCACTCTGCCGAGCCTAAAAAAACTCCGACGGGGCCAAAATCACTCGGCTGACCTTAAAACCACTCCGTCGGGGCTGAAACCACTGTGCTGGGGCAGAAACTGCTCCGTCAGGCTTAAAAGCACTGTGTCACCCCGAAAACCACTCCGTCAGGGCTGAAACCACTCCGCCGACATTAAGACCACTGCGCCAAGCCTAAAACCACTGTGCTGGGGCTGAAACCACTCCGCCAAGCCTAAAACCTCTCTGTCGGGGCTGAAACCACTCCGCCAAGCCTAAAACCACTGCGTCGGGGCTGAAACCACTGCATCAGGCCTAAAACAACTCCGTCAGGGCCAAAACCACTCCACCAGTGCTGAAACCACTCCGCCGAGCCTAAAACCACTGCGTCGGGGCTGAAAGCACTCCGCCAGGGCCAAAACCACTCGGCTGACATTAAAACCACTCCAGCGAGCCTAAAACCACTGCGTCGGGGCTGAAACCACTCCGCCAAGCCTAAAACCACTCCGTCGGGGCTGAAATCACTCTGCCAAGCCTAAAACCACTCCGTCGGGGCCGAAACCACTCCGTCGGGGCTGAAACCACTCCGTCAGGGGGAAATCCACTCCATCAAGCCTAAAACCAGTGCGTCAGGGCTGAAACGACTCCGCGAGGGCCAAAACCATTCCGCTGACCTTAAAACCACTCCGTTGGGGCTGAAACCACTCCACCGAGCCTAAAACCACTCCGTCGGGGCTGAAACCACTCCGCCGAGTCTAAAACCACTGCGTCGGGGCTGAAACCACTGCATCAGGCCTAAAACAACTCCGTCAGGGCCAAAACCACTCCACCAGTGCTGAAATCACTCCAGCAAGCCTAAAACCACTCCATCGGGGCTGAAACCACTGTGCCAGGACCAAAACCACTGTGTCGGGGCTGAAACCACTCCGCCAGCGCCAAAACCACTGTGTCGGGGCTGAAACCACTCCGCCAGCGCCAAAACCACTCGGCTGACATTAAAACCACTCCGCCAGCGCCAAAACCACTCGGCTGACCTTAAAACCACTCTGCCAAGCCTGAAAACCGCTCCGTCGGGGCCGAAACCACACCGTCGGGGCCGAAAGTACTGTGCCGAGCCTAAAAACACTCCGCCGAGCGTAAAAACACTTTGTCGGGGCTGAAACCACTCTGCCGAGCCTAAAACAACTCCCTCAGGGCCAAAACCACTCCACCAAGCCGAAAAGCACTCCGTCAGGGCTAAAACTGACCGGCCAGGGCGAAAACCACTGCGTCAGGCCTAAAACCACTCCGCCGAGCCTAAAGCCACTGCGTCGGGGCGGAAACCACTGTGCCAGGACCAAAACCACTCCGTCGGGGCAGAAACCACTCCGTCAGGCTGAAAAGCACTGTGTCAGGCCGAAAACCACTCCACCAGGGCCAAAACCAATCAGTCGGGGCTGAAAGCGTTCCACCAGGGCCAAAACCACTCCGCCGACATTAAAAACACTGCGCCAAGCCTAAAACCACTCCATCGGGGCTGAAAAGCACTCCGCCAAGCCTAAAACCACTGCGTCGGGGCTGAAACCACTCCGCCGAGCCTGAATCCACCCCGTCGGGCCTAAAACCACTCCGCCGAGCCTAAAACCACTGCGTCGGGGCCAAAACCACTCCACCACTGCTGAAACAACTCCGTCAGGGCAGAAACTGCTCCGCCAGGGCCAAAACCGCTGCGTCGGGGCTGAAACCACTCTGCTGGGGACAAAACAACTCCGTCAGGGCCAAAACCACTCCATCAAGCCTAAAACCACTGCGTCGGAGCTGAAACCACTGCGTCGGGGCTGAAACCACTCCGCCGAGCCTGAAACCACTGCGTCGGGGCTGAAACCACTCTGCCAAAGCTAAAACCACTCCGTCAGGACCAAAACCACTCCGCCGAGCCTAAAACCACTCCGCCGGGGCTGAAAGCACTCTGCTGGGCCTAAAACAACTCCGTCGGGGCGCAAGCCACTCCGCCAAGCCTGAAACCACTGCATCAGGGACAAAACCACGCCGCCGAGCCTAAAAGCAGAGCGTCAGGGCTGAAACCGCTCCACCAAGCCTAAAACCACTGCATCAAGCCTAAAACCACTCCGTCGGGGCTGAAACCACTCCGCCGAGCCTAAAACCACTGTGTCAGGGCTGAAACCACTCCGCCGAGCCTAAAACCACTCCGCCGAGCCTAAAACAACACCGTCGGGGCTGAAACCACTGTGCCAGGACCAAAACCACTCCGTCGGGGCGGAAACCACTCCGACAGGCTGAAAAGCACTGCATCAGGCCGGAAACCACTCCGCCAGGGCCAAAACCAATCAGTCGGGGCTGAAAGCGTTCCACCAGGGCCAAAACCACTCCGACGACATTAAAACCACTGCATCAAGCCTAAAACCACTGCGTCGGGGCTGAAACCACTCCGGCAAGCCTAAAACCACTCTGTCGGGGCAGAAGCTACTCCGCTGAGGCTGAAACTACTCCGTCGGGCCTGAAACCACTGTGCCAGGACCGAAACGAATCCGTCGGGGCTGAAACCACCCCGTCGGGGCTGAAACCACTCGGCTGACCTTCAAACCACTCCATAAAGCCTAAAACTACTCCGTCGGGGCTGAAACCACTGTGCTGGGGCGGAAACTGCTGCGTCAGGCTGAAAAGCACAGTGTCAGGCCGAAAACCACTCCACCAGGGCCAAAACCACTCTGCCGACATTAAGACCACTCCGCCAAGCCTAAAACACCTCTGCCAAGCCTAAAACCACTCCGTCAGGACTAAAACCACTCCGCTGAGGCTAAAACCCCTCCGTCAGGGCGGAAACCACTGCGCCGAGCCTAAAACCACTCCATCGGGGTTGAAATCACTCTGCCAAGCCTAAAACCACTCCGTCGGGGCCGAAACCACTCCGTCGGGGCCGAAACCACTCCGTCGGGGGGAAATCCACTCCATCAAGCCTAAAACCAGTGCGTCAGGGCTGAAACGACTCCGCGAGGGCCAAAACCACTCGGCTGAACTTAAAACCACTCCGTCGGGGCTGAAACCACTCCACCGAGCCTAAAACAACTCCGTCGGGGCCGAAACCACTGCGCCAAGCCTAAAACCACTCCGCCGGGGCTAAAACCACTCCGTCAGGGCCAAAACCACTCCGCAGAGCCTAAAACCACTCCGTCGGGGCTGAAACCACTCCGCCGAGCCCAAAACCACTCCCTCGGGGCTGAAACCACTCCGCCGAGCCTGAAACCACTGCGTCAGGGCTGAAACCGCTCCGCCAAGCCTAAAACCACTGTGTCGGGGCTAAAACCACTGCATCAGGCCTAAAACAACTCCGTCAGGGCCAAAACCACTCCACCAGTGCTGAAACCACTCCGGCAAGCCAAAAACCACTCCATCGGGTTTGAAACCACTCCGCCAGGGCTAAAACCACTCGACTGACGTTGAAACCACTCCATCAAGCCTAAAACCACTGCGTCGGAGCTGAAACCACTCCGCCGAGCCTGAAACCATTCCGTCGGGGCTGAAACCACTCCGCCGACATTAAGACCACTGCGCCAAGCCTAAAACCACTCCATCGGGGCTGAAACCACGCCGCCGAGCCTAAAACGACTGCGTCGGGGTTGAAACCACTCCGCCGAGCCTAAAACCACTGCGTCGGGGCCGAAAAAACTCCGCCGAGCCTGAAACCACTGCGTCGGGGCCGAAACCACTGCGCCGAGCCTGAAACCACCCCGTCGGGGCTGAAATCACTCTGCCGAGCCTAAAACAACTCCGTCAGGGCGAAAATCACTCCGCCAAGCCTAAAACCGCTGCGTCGGGGCTGAAACCACTCTGCCGGGGACAAAAAAACTCCGTCAGGGCCAAAACCACTCCATCAAGCCTAAAAAGAGTGCGTCAGGGCTGAAACCATTCCGTCGGGGCTGAAACCACTCCGCCGACATTAAGACCACTGCGCCAAGCCTAAAACCACTCCATCGGGGCTGAAACCACGCCGCCGAGCCTAAAACGACTGCGTCGGGGTTGAAACCACTCCGCCGAGCCTGAAACCACTGCGTCGGGGCCGAAACCACTGCGCCGAGCCTGAAACCACTGCGTCGGGGCCGAAACCACTGCGCCGAGCCTGAAACCACCCCATCGGGGCCGAAATCACTCTGCCGAGCCTAAAACAACTCCGTCAGGGCGAAAATCACTCCGCCAAGCCTAAAACCGCTGCGTCGGGGCTGAAACCACTCTGCCGGGGACAAAAAAACTCCGTCAGGGCCAAAACCACTCCATCAAGCCTAAAAAGAGTGCGTCAGGGCTGAAACCAGTGCGTCTGGGCTGAAACCACTGCGCCGAGCCTGAAACTTCTCCGTCAGGCCTAAAACCACTCTGCCGAGCCAAAAAAAACTCCGACGGGGCCAAAATCACTCGGCTGACCTTAAAACCACTCCGTCGGGGCTGAAACCACTGTGCTGGGGCAGAAACTGCTCCGTCAGGCTTAAAAGCACTGTGTCACCCCGAAAACCACTCCGTCAGGGCTGAAACCACTCCGCCGACATTAAGACCACTGCGCCAAGCCTAAAACCACTGCGTCGGGGCTGAAACCACTCCGCCAAGCCTAAAACCTCTCTGTCGGGGCTGAAACCACTCCGCCAAACCTAAAACCACTGCGTCGGGGCTGAAACCACTGCATCAGGCCTAAAACAACTCCGTCAGGGCCAAAACCACTCCACCAGTGCTGAAACCACTCCGCCGAGCCTAAAACCACTGCGTCGGGGCTGAAAGCACTCCGCCAGGGCCAAAACCACTCGGCTGACATTAAGACCACTCCACCGAGCCTAAAACCACTGCGTCGGGGCTGAAACCACTCCGCCAAGCCTAAAACCACTCCGTCGGGGCTGAAACCACTCCGCCGAGCCTAAAACCACTGCGTCGGGGCTGAAACCACTGCATCAGGCCTAAAACAACTCTGTCAGGGCCAAAACCACTCCACCAGTGCTGAAATCACTCCGGCAAGCCTAAAACCACTCCATCGGGGCTGAAACCACTCCGCCAGGGCCAAAACCACTCGGCTGACGTTGAAACCACTCCATCAAGCCTAAAACCACTGCGTCGGAGCTGAAACCACTCCGCCGAGCCTAAAACCTCTCTGTCGGGGCTGAAACCACTCCGCCAAGCCTGAAACCGCTCCGTGAGGGCCAAAACCACGCCGCCGAGCCTAAAAGCAGAGCGTCGGGGCTGAAACCACTCCACCAAGCCTGAAACCACTCCATCAGGCCTAAAACCACTGCGTCGGGGCTGAAACCACTCCGCTGAGCCTAAAACCACTGCGTCGGGGCTGAAACCACTGCATCAGGCCTAAAACAACTCTGTCAGGACCAAAACCACTCCACCAGTGCTGAAATCACTCCGGCAAGCCTAAAACCACTCAATCGGGGCTGAAACCACTCCGCCAGGGCCAAAACCACTCGGCTGACGTTGAAACCACTCCATCAAGCCTAAAACCACTGCGTCGGAGCTGAAACCACTCCGCCGAGCCTAAAACCTCTCTGTCGGGGCTGAAACCACTCCGCCAAGCCTGAAACCGCTCCGTGAGGGCCAAAACCACGCCGCCGAGCCTAAAAGCAGAGCGTCGGGGCTGAAACTGCTCCACCAAGCCTAAAACCACTCCATCAGGCCTAAAACCACTGCGTCGGGACTGAAACCACTCCGCCGAGCCTAAAACAACTCCGTCGGGGCTGAAACCACTGCATCAGGCCTAAAAGAAGTCCGTGAGGGCCAAAACCACTCCGCCAGTGCTGAAACCACTCCGTCAAGCCTAAAACCATTCCATCGGGGCTGAAACCACTCCGCCAAGCCTAAAAATACTCCATTGGGGCCAAAACCACTCCGCCAAGCCTGAAACCACCCCGTCGGGGCCGAAACCACTCCGCCGAGCGTAAAACCACTGCGTCGGGGCTGAAAGCACTCCATCAAGCCTAAAACCACTGCGTCACGGCTGAAACCACTGTGTCAGGGCTGAAACCACTGCATCAGGACTAAAACCACTCGGTCAGGGCCAAAACCACTCCACCAGTGCTGAAACCACTCCGCCGAGCCTAAAACCACTGCGTCGGGGCTGAAAGCACTCCGCCAAGCCTAAAACCACTCCGTCAGGGCCAAAACCACTCCGGCAAGCCTAAAACCACTCCATCATGTTTGAAACCACTCCGCCGGGGCCGAAACCACTCACCTGACGTTGAAACCACTCCATCAAGCCTAAAACCACTCCGTCGGGGCTGAAACCACTCCGCCGAGTCTAAAACCACTCCGTCGGGGCTGAAACCACTCCGTCAGGGGGAAATCCACTCCATCAAGCCTAAAACCAGTGCGTCAGGGCTGAAACGACTCCGCGAGGGCCAAAACCACTCGGCTGACATTAAAACCACTCCGCCAGCGCCAAAACCACTCGGCTGACCTTAAAACCACTCTGCCAAGCCTGAAAACCGCTCCGTCGGGGCCGAAACCACACCGTCGGGGCCGAAAGTACTGTGCCGAGCCTAAAAACACTCCGCCGAGCGTAAAAACACTTTGTCGGGGCTGAAACCACTCTGCCGAGCCTAAAACAACTCCCTCAGGGCCAAAACCACTCCACCAAGCCGAAAAGCACTCCGTCAGGGCTAAAACTGACCGGCCAGGGCGAAAACCACTGCGTCAGGCCTAAAACCACTCCGCCGAGCCTAAAGCCACTGCGTCGGGGCGGAAACCACTGTGTCAGGCCGAAAACCACTCCACCAGGGCCAAAACCAATCAGTCGGGGCTGAAAGCGTTCCACCAGGGCCAAAACCACTCCGCCGACATTAAAAACACTGCGCCAAGCCTAAAACCACTCCATCGGGGCTGAAAAGCACTCCGCCGAGCCTAAAACCACTGCGTCGGGGCTGAAACCACTCCGCCGAGCCTGAATCCACCCCGTCGGGCCTAAAACCACTCCGCCGAGCCTAAAACCACTGCGTCGGGGCCAAAACCACTCCACCACTGCTGAAACAACTCCGTCAGGGCAGAAACTGCTCCGCCAGGGCCAAAACCGCTGCGTCGGGGCTGAAACCACTCTGCTGGGGACAAAACAACTCCGTCAGGGCCAAAACCACTCCATCAAGCCTAAAACCACTGCGTCGGAGCTGAAACCACTGCGTCGGGGCTGAAACCACTCCGCCGAGCCTGAAACCACTGCGTCGGGGCTGAAACCACTCTGCCAAAGCTAAAACCACTCCGTCAGGACCAAAACCACTCCGCCGAGCCTAAAACCACTCCGCCGGGGCTGAAAGCACTCTGCTGGGCCTAAAACAACTCCGTCGGGGCGCAAGCCACTCCGCCAAGCCTGAAACCACTGCATCAGGGACAAAACCACGCCGCCGAGCCTAAAAGCAGAGCGTCAGGGCTGAAACCGCTCCACCAAGCCTAAAACCACTGCATCAAGCCTAAAACCACTCCGTCGGGGCTGAAACCACTCCGCCGAGCCTAAAACCACTGTGTCAGGGCTGAAACCACTCCGCCGAGCCTAAAACCACTCCGCCGAGCCTAAAACAACACCGTCGGGGCTGAAACCACTGTGCCAGGACCAAAACCACTCCGTCGGGGCGGAAACCACTCCGACAGGCTGAAAAGCACTGCATCAGGCCGGAAACCACTCCGCCAGGGCCAAAACCAATCAGTCGGGGCTGAAAGCGTTCCACCAGGGCCAAAACCACTCCGACGACATTAAAACCACTGCATCAAGCCTAAAACCACTGCGTCGGGGCTGAAACCACTCCGGCAAGCCTAAAACCACTCTGTCGGGGCAGAAGCTACTCCGCTGAGGCTGAAACTACTCCGTCGGGCCTGAAACCACTGTGCCAGGACCGAAACGAATCCGTCGGGGCTGAAACCACCCCGTCGGGGCTGAAACCACTCGGCTGACCTTCAAACCACTCCATAAAGCCTAAAACTACTCCGTCGGGGCTGAAACCACTGTGCTGGGGCGGAAACTGCTGCGTCAGGCTGAAAAGCACAGTGTCAGGCCGAAAACCACTCCACCAGGGCCAAAACCACTCTGCCGACATTAAGACCACTCCGCCAAGCCTAAAACACCTCTGCCAAGCCTAAAACCACTCCGTCAGGACTAAAACCACTCCGCTGAGGCTAAAACCCCTCCGTCAGGGCGGAAACCACTGCGCCGAGCCTAAAACCACTCCATCGGGGTTGAAATCACTCTGCCAAGCCTAAAACCACTCCGTCGGGGCCGAAACCACTCCGTTGGGGCCGAAACCACTCCGTCGGGGGGAAATCCACTCCATCAAGCCTAAAACCAGTGCGTCAGGGCTGAAACGACTCCGCGAGGGCCAAAACCACTCGGCTGAACTTAAAACCACTCCGTCGGGGCTGAAACCACTCCACCGAGCCTAAAACAACTCCGTCGGGGCCAAAACCACTGCGCCAAGCCTAAAACCACTCCGCCGGGGCTAAAACCACTCCGTCAGGGCCAAAACCACTCCGCAGAGCCTAAAACCACTCCGTCGGGGCTGAAACCACTCCGCCGAGCCTAAAACCACTCCGTCGGGGCTGAAACCACTCCGCCGAGCCTGAAACCACTGCGTCAGGGCTGAAACCGCTCCGCCAAGCCTAAAACCACTGTGTCGGGGCTAAAACCACTGCATCAGGCCTAAAACAACTCCGTCAGGGCCAAAACCACTCCACCAGTGCTGAAACCACTCCGGCAAGCCAAAAACCACTCCATCGGGTTTGAAACCACTCCGCCAGGGCTAAAACCACTCGACTGACGTTGAAACCACTCCATCAAGCCTAAAACCACTGCGTCGGAGCTGAAACCACTCCGCCGAGCCTGAAACCATTCCGTCGGGGCTGAAACCACTCCGCCGACATTAAGACCACTGCGCCAAGCCTAAAACCACTCCATCGGGGCTGAAACCACTCCGCCGAACCTAAAACGACTGCGTCGGGGTTGAAACCACTCCGCCGAGCCTGAAACCACTGCGTCGGGGCCGAAACCACTGCGCCGAGCCTGAAACCACTGCGTCGGGGCCGAAACCACTGCGCCGAGCCTGAAACCACCCCGTCGGGGCCGAAATCACTCTGCCGAGCCTAAAACAACTCCGTCAGGGCGAAAATCACTCCGCCAAGCCTAAAACCGCTGCGTCGGGGCTGAAACCACTCTGCCGGGGACAAAAAAACTCCGTCAGGGCCAAAACCACTCCATCAAGCCTAAAAAGAGTGCGTCAGGGCTGAAACCATTCCGTCGGGGCTGAAACCACTCCGCCGACATTAAGACCACTGCGCCAAGCCTAAAACCACTCCATCGGGGCTGAAACCACTCCGCCGAACCTAAAACCACTGCGTCGGGGTTGAAACCACTCCGCCGAGCCTGAAACCACTGCGTCGGGGCCGAAACCACTGCGCCGAGCCTGAAACCACTGCGTCGGGGCCGAAACCACTGCGCCGAGCCTGAAACCACCCCGTCGGGGCCGAAATCACTCTGCCGAGCCTAAAACAACTCCGTCAGGGCGAAAATCACTCCGCCAAGCCTAAAACCGCTGCGTCGGGGCTGAAACCACTCTGCCGGGGACAAAAAAACTCCGTCAGGGCCAAAACCACTCCATCAAGCCTAAAAAGAGTGCGTCAGGGCTGAAACCAGTGCGTCTGGGCTGAAACCACTGCGCCGAGCCTGAAACTTCTCCGTCAGGCCTAAAACCACTCTGCCGAGCCAAAAAAAACTCCGACGGGGCCAAAATCACTCGGCTGACCTTAAAACCACTCCGTCGGGGCTGAAACCACTGTGCTGGGGCAGAAACTGCTCCGTCAGGCTTAAAAGCACTGTGTCACCCCGAAAACCACTCCGTCAGGGCTGAAACCACTCCGCCGACATTAAGACCACTGCGCCAAGCCTAAAACCACTGCGTCGGGGCTGAAACCACTCCGCCAAGCCTAAAACCTCTCTGTCGGGGCTGAAACCACTCCGCCAAGCCTAAAACCACTGCGTCGGGGCTGAAACCACTGCATCAGGCCTAAAACAACTCCGTCAGGGCCAAAACCACTCCACCAGTGCTGAAACCACTCCGCCGAGCCTAAAACCACTGCGTCGGGGCTGAAAGCACTCCGCCAGGGCCAAAACCACTCGGCTGACATTAAGACCACTCCACCGAGCCTAAAACCACTGCGTCGGGGCTGAAACCACTCCGCCAAGCCTAAAACCACTCCGTCGGGGCTGAAACCACTCCGCCGAGCCTAAAACCACTGCGTCGGGGCTGAAACCACTGCATCAGGCCTAAAACAACTCTGTCAGGGCCAAAACCACTCCACCAGTGCTGAAATCACTCCGGCAAGCCTAAAACCACTCCATCGGGGCTGAAACCACTCCGCCAGGGCCAAAACCACTCGGCTGACGTTGAAACCACTCCATCAAGCCTAAAACCACTGCGTCGGAGCTGAAACCACTCCGCCGAGCCTAAAACCTCTCTGTCGGGGCTGAAACCACTCCGCCAAGCCTGAAACCGCTCCGTGAGGGCCAAAACCACGCCGCCGAGCCTAAAAGCAGAGCGTCGGGGCTGAAACCACTCCACCAAGCCTGAAACCACTCCATCAGGCCTAAAACCACTGCGTCGGGGCTGAAACCACTCCGCTGAGCCTAAAACCACTGCGTCGGGGCTGAAACCACTGCATCAGGCCTAAAACAACTCTGTCAGGACCAAAACCACTCCACCAGTGCTGAAATCACTCCGGCAAGCCTAAAACCACTCCATCGGGGCTGAAACCACTCCGCCAGGGCCAAAACCACTCGGCTGACGTTGAAACCACTCCATCAAGCCTAAAACCACTGCGTCGGAGCTGAAACCACTCCGCCGAGCCTAAAACCTCTCTGTCGGGGCTGAAACCACTCCGCCAAACCTGAAACCGCTCCGCCAGGGCCAAAACCACGCCGCCGAGCCTAAAAGCAGAGCGTCGGGGCTGAAACCGCTCCACCAAGCCTAAAACCACTCCATCAGGCCTAAAACCACTGCGTCGGGACTGAAACCACTCCGCCGAGCCTAAAACAACTCCGTCGGGGCTGAAACCACTGCATCAGGCCTAAAAGAAGTCCGTGAGGGCCAAAACCACTCCGCCAGTGCTGAAACCACTCCGTCAAGCCTAAAACCATTCCATCGGGGCTGAAACCACTCCGCCAAGCCTAAAACTACTCCATTGGGGCCAAAACCACTCCGCCAAGCCTGAAACCACCCCGTCGGGGCCGAAACCACTCCGCCGAGCGTAAAACCACTGCGTCGGGGCTGAAAGCACTCCATCAAGCCTAAAACCACTGCGTCACGGCTGAAACCACTGTGTCAGGGCTGAAACCACTGCATCAGGACTAAAACCACTCGGTCAGGGCCAAAACCACTCCACCAGTGCTGAAACCACTCCGCCGAGCCTAAAACCACTGCGTCGGGGCTGAAAGCACTCCGCCAAGCCTAAAACCACTCCATCAGGGCCAAAACCACTCCGGCAAGCCTAAAACCACTCCATCATGTTTGAAACCACTCCGCCGGGGCCGAAACCACTCACCTGACGTTGAAACCACTCCATCAAGCCTAAAACCACTCCGTCGGGGCTGAAACCACTCCGCCGAGTCTAAAACCACTCCGTCGGGGCTGAAACCACTGCATCAGGCCTAAAACAACTCCGTCAGGGCCAAAACCACTCCACCAGTGCTGAAATCACTCCAGCAAGCCTAAAACCACTCCGTCGGGGCTGAAACCACTGTGCCAGGACCAAAACCACTGTGTCGGGGCTGAAACCACTCCGCCAGCGCCAAAACCACTGTGTCGGGGCTGAAACCACTCCGCCAGCGCCAAAACCACTCGGCTGACATTAAAACCACTCCGCCAGCGCCAAAACCACTCGGCTGACCTTAAAACCACTCTGCCAAGCCTGAAAACCGCTCCGTCGGGGCCGAAACCACACCGTCGGGGCCGAAAGTACTGTGCCGAGCCTAAAAACACTCCGCCGAGCGTAAAAACACTTTGTCGGGGCTGAAACCACTCTGCCGAGCCTAAAACAACTCCCTCAGGGCCAAAACCACTCCACCAAGCCGAAAAGCACTCCGTCAGGGCTAAAACTGACCGGCCAGGGCGAAAACCACTGCGTCAGGCCTAAAACCACTCCGCCGAGCCTAAAGCCACTGCGTCGGGGCGGAAACCACTGTGCCAGGACCAAAACCACTCCGTCGGGGCAGAAACCACTCCGTCAGGCTGAAAAGCACTGTGTCAGGCCGAAAACCACTCCACCAGGGCCAAAACCAATCAGTCGGGGCTGAAAGCGTTCCACCAGGGCCAAAACCACTCCGCCGACATTAAAAACACTGCGCCAAGCCTAAAACCACTCCATCGGGGCTGAAAAGCACTCCGCCGAGCCTAAAACCACTGCGTCGGGGCTGAAACCACTCCGCCGAGCCTGAATCCACCCCGTCGGGCCTAAAACCACTCCGCCGAGCCTAAAACCACTGCGTCGGGGCCAAAACCACTCCACCACTGCTGAAACAACTCCGTCAGGGCAGAAACTGCTCCGCCAGGGCCAAAACCGCTGCGTCGGGGCTGAAACCACTCTGCTGGGGACAAAACAACTCCGTCAGGGCCAAAACCACTCCATCAAGCCTAAAACCACTGCGTCGGAGCTGAAACCACTGCGTCGGGGCTGAAACCACTCCGCCGAGCCTGAAACCACTGTGTCAGGGCTGAAACCACTCTGCCGAGCCTAAAACCACTCCGCCGAGCCTAAAACAACACCGTCGGGGCTGAAACCACTGTGCCAGGACCAAAACCACTCCGTCGGGGCGGAAACCACTCCGACAGGCTGAAAAGCACTGCATCAGGCCGGAAACCACTCCGCCAGGGCCAAAACCAATCAGTCGGGGCTGAAAGCGTTCCACCAGGGCCAAAACCACTCCGACGACATTAAAACCACTGCATCAAGCCTAAAACCACTGCGTCGGGGCTGAAACCACTCCGGCAAGCCTAAAACCACTCTGTCGGGGCAGAAGCTACTCCGCTGAGGCTGAAACTACTCCGTCGGGCCTGAAACCACTGTGCCAGGACCGAAACGAATCCGTCGGGGCTGAAACCACCCCGTCGGGGCTGAAACCACTCGGCTGACCTTCAAACCACTCCATAAAGCCTAAAACTACTCCGTCGGGGCTGAAACCACTGTGCTGGGGCGGAAACTGCTGCGTCAGGCTGAAAAGCACAGTGTCAGGCCGAAAACCACTCCACCAGGGCCAAAACCACTCTGCCGACATTAAGACCACTCCGCCAAGCCTAAAACACCTCTGCCAAGCCTAAAACCACTCCGTCAGGACTAAAACCACTCCGCTGAGGCTAAAACCCCTCCGTCAGGGCGGAAACCACTGCGCCGAGCCTAAAACCACTCCATCGGGGTTGAAATCACTCTGCCAAGCCTAAAACCACTCCGTCGGGGCCGAAACCACTCCGTCGGGGCCGAAACCACTCCGTCGGGGGGAAATCCACTCCATCAAGCCTAAAACCAGTGCGTCAGGGCTGAAACGACTCCGCGAGGGCCAAAACCACTCGGCTGAACTTAAAACCACTCCGTCGGGGCTGAAACCACTCCACCGAGCCTAAAACAACTCCGTCGGGGCCGAAACCACTGCGCCAAGCCTAAAACCACTCCGCCGGGGCTAAAACCACTCCGTCAGGGCCAAAACCACTCCGCAGAGCCTAAAACCACTCCGTCGGGGCTGAAACCACTCCGCCGAGCCTAAAACCACTCCCTCGGGGCTGAAACCACTCCGCCGAGCCTGAAACCACTGCGTCAGGGCTGAAACCGCTCCGCCAAGCCTAAAACCACTGTGTCGGGGCTAAAACCACTGCATCAGGCCTAAAACAACTCCGTCAGGGCCAAAACCACTCCACCAGTGCTGAAATCACTCCGGCAAGCCAAAAACCACTCCATCGGGTTTGAAACCACTCCGCCAGGGCTAAAACCACTCGACTGACGTTGAAACCACTCCATCAAGCCTAAAACCACTGCGTCGGAGCTGAAACCACTCCGCCGAGCCTGAAACCATTCCGTCGGGGCTGAAACCACTCCGCCGACATTAAGACCACTGCGCCAAGCCTAAAACCACTCCATCGGGGCTGAAACCACTCCGCCGAACCTAAAACCACTGCGTCGGGGTTGAAACCACTCCGCCGAGCCTGAAACCACTGCGTCGGGGCCGAAACCACTGCGCCGAGCCTGAAACCACTGCGTCGGGGCCGAAACCACTGCGCCGAGCCTGAAACCACCCCGTCGGGGCCGAAATCACTCTGCCGAGCCTAAAACAACTCCGTCAGGGCGAAAATCACTCCGCCAAGCCTAAAACCGCTGCGTCGGGGCTGAAACCACTCTGCCGGGGACAAAAAAACTCCGTCAGGGCCAAAACCACTCCATCAAGCCTAAAAAGAGTGCGTCAGGGCTGAAACCATTCCGTCGGGGCTGAAACCACTCCGCCGACATTAAGACCACTGCGCCAAGCCTAAAACCACTCCATCGGGGCTGAAACCACTCCGCCGAACCTAAAACCACTGCGTCGGGGTTGAAACCACTCCGCCGAGCCTGAAACCACTGCGTCGGGGCCGAAACCACTGCGCCGAGCCTGAAACCACTGCGTCGGGGCCGAAACCACTGCGCCGAGCCTGAAACCACCCCGTCGGGGCCGAAATCACTCTGCCGAGCCTAAAACAACTCCGTCAGGGCGAAAATCACTCCGCCAAGCCTAAAACCGCTGCGTCGGGGCTGAAACCACTCTGCCGGGGACAAAAAAACTCCGTCAGGGCCAAAACCACTCCATCAAGCCTAAAAAGAGTGCGTCAGGGCTGAAACCAGTGCGTCTGGGCTGAAACCACTGCGCCGAGCCTGAAACTTCTCCGTCAGGCCTAAAACCACTCTGCCGAGCCAAAAAAAACTCCGACGGGGCCAAAATCACTCGGCTGACCTTAAAACCACTCCGTCGGGGCTGAAACCACTGTGCTGGGGCAGAAACTGCTCCGTCAGGCTTAAAAGCACTGTGTCACCCCGAAAACCACTCCGTCAGGGCTGAAACCACTCCGCCGACATTAAGACCACTGCGCCAAGCCTAAAACCACTGCGTCGGGGCTGAAACCACTCCACCGAGCCTAAAACCTCTCTGTCGGGGCTGAAACCACTCCGCCAAGCCTAAAACCACTGCGTCGGGGCTGAAACCACTGCATCAGGCCTAAAACAACTCCGTCAGGGCCAAAACCACTCCACCAGTGCTGAAACCACTCCGCCGAGCCTAAAACCACTGCGTCGGGGCTGAAAGCACTCCGCCAGGGCCAAAACCACTCGGCTGACATTAAGACCACTCCACCGAGCCTAAAACCACTGCATCGGGGCTGAAACCACTCCGCCAAGCCTAAAACCACTCCGTCGGGGCTGAAACCACTCCGCCGAGCCTAAAACCACTGCGTCGGGGCTGAAACCACTGCATCAGGCCTAAAACAACTCTGTCAGGGCCAAAACCACTCCACCAGTGCTGAAATCACTCCGGCAAGCCTAAAACCACTCCATTGGGGCTGAAACCACTCCGCCAGGGCCAAAACCACTCGGCTGACGTTGAAACCACTCCATCAAGCCTAAAACCACTGCGTCGGAGCTGAAACCACTCCGCCGAGCCTAAAACCTCTCTGTCGGGGCTGAAACCACTCCGCCAAGCCTGAAACCGCTCCGTGAGGGCCAAAACCACGCCGCCGAGCCTAAAAGCAGAGCGTCGGGGCTGAAACCACTCCACCAAGCCTGAAACCACTCCATCAGGCCTAAAACCACTGCGTCGGGGCTGAAACCACTCCGCTGAGCCTAAAACCACTGCGTCGGGGCTGAAACCACTGCATCAGGCCTAAAACAACTCTGTCAGGACCAAAACCACTCCACCAGTGCTGAAATCACTCCGGCAAGCCTAAAACCACTCAATTGGGGCTGAAACCACTCCGCCAGGGCCAAAACCACTCGGCTGACGTTGAAACCACTCCATCAAGCCTAAAACCACTGCGTCGGAGCTGAAACCACTCCGCCGAGCCTAAAACCTCTCTGTCGGGGCTGAAACCACTCCGCCAAACCTGAAACCGCTCCGCCAGGGCCAAAACCACGCCGCCGAGCCTAAAAGCAGAGCGTCGGGGCTGAAACCGCTCCACCAAGCCTAAAACCACTCCATCAGGCCTAAAACCACTGCGTCGGGACTGAAACCACTCCGCCGAGCCTAAAACAACTCCGTCGGGGCTGAAACCACTGCATCAGGCCTAAAAGAAGTCCGTGAGGGCCAAAACCACTCCGCCAGTGCTGAAACCACTCCGTCAAGCCTAAAACCATTCCATCGGGGCTGAAACCACTCCGCCAAGCCTAAAACTACTCCATTGGGGCCAAAACCACTCCACCGAGCCTAAAACCACTGCGTTGGGGCTGAAACCACTCCGCCGAGCGTAAAACCACTGCGTCGGGGCTGAAAGCACTCCATCAAGCCTAAAACCACTGCGTCACGGCTGAAACCACTGTGTCAGGGCTGAAACCACTGCATCAGGACTAAAACCACTCGGTCAGGGCCAAAACCACTCCACCAGTGCTGAAACCACTCCGCCGAGCCTAAAACCACTGCGTCGGGGCTGAAAGCACTCCGCCAAGCCTAAAACCACTCCATCAGGGCCAAAACCACTCCGGCAAGCCTAAAACCACTCCATCATGTTTGAAACCACTCCGCCGGGGCCGAAACCACTCACCTGACGTTGAAACCACTCCATCAAGCCTAAAACCACTCCGTCGGGGCTGAAACCACTCTGCCGAGTCTAAAACCACTCCGTCGGGGCTGAAACCACTGCATCAGGCCTAAAACAACTCCGTCAGGGCCAAAACCACTCCACCAGTGCTGAAATCACTCCAGCAAGCCTAAAACCACTCCGTCGGGGCTGAAACCACTGTGCCAGGACCAAAACCACTGTGTCGGGGCTGAAACCACTCCGCCAGCGCCAAAACCACTCGGCTGACATTAAAACCACTCCGCCAGCGCCAAAACCACTCGGCTGACCTTAAAACCACTCTGCCAAGCCTGAAAACCGCTCCGTCGGGGCCGAAACCACACCGTCGGGGCCGAAAGTACTGTGCCGAGCCTAAAAACACTCCGCCGAGCGTAAAAACACTTTGTCGGGGCTGAAACCACTCTGCCGAGCCTAAAACAACTCCCTCAGGGCCAAAACCACTCCACCAAGCCGAAAAGCACTCCGTCAGGGCTAAAACTGACCGGCCAGGGCGAAAACCACTGCGTCAGGCCTAAAACCACTCCGCCGAGCCTAAAGCCACTGCGTCGGGGCGGAAACCACTGTGCCAGGACCAAAACCACTCCGTCGGGGCAGAAACCACTCCGTCAGGCTGAAAAGCACTGTGTCAGGCCGAAAACCACTCCACCAGGGCCAAAACCAATCAGTCGGGGCTGAAAGCGTTCCACCAGGGCCAAAACCACTCCGCCGACATTAAAAACACTGCGCCAAGCCTAAAACCACTCCATCGGGGCTGAAAAGCACTCCGCCGAGCCTAAAACCACTGCGTCGGGGCTGAAACCACTCCGCCGAGCCTGAAACCACCCCGTCGGGGCTGAAATCACTCCGCCGAGCCTAAAACCACTGCGTCGGGGCCAAAACCACTCCACCACTGCTGAAACAACTCCGTCAGGGCAGAAACTGCTCCGCCAGGGCCAAAACCGCTGCGTCGGGGCTGAAACCACTCTGCTGGGGACAAAACAACTCCGTCAGGGCCAAAACCACTCCATCAAGCCTAAAACCACTGCGTCGGAGCTGAAACCACTGCGTCGGGGCTGAAACCACTCCGCCGAGCCTGAAACCACTGCGTCGGGGCTGAAAGCACTCCGCCAAGCCTAAAACCACTCCGACAGGGCCAAAACCACTCCGGCAAGCCTAAAACCACTCCATCAGGTTTGAAACCACTCCGCCGGGGCCGAAACCACTCACCTGACGTTGAAACTACTCCATCAAGCCTAAAACCACTGTGTCAGGGCTGAAACCACTCCGCCGAGCCTAAAACCACTCCGTCGGGGCTGAAACCACTGTGCCAGGACCAAAACCGCTGCGTCGGGGCTGAAACCACTCCGCCAGGGCCAAAACCCCTCGGCTGACGTTGAAACCACTCCGCCGAGCCTAAAACCACTGCGTCGGGGCTGAAACCACTCTGCCGAGCCTAAAACCACTGCGTCGGGGCCGAAACCACTCCACCAAGCCTGAAACCACCCGAACGAGGCCGAAATCACTCCGCCGAACCTGAAACCACCCCGTCGGGGCCGAAATCACTCTGCCGAGCCTAAAACCACTCCGTCGGGGCTGAAACCACTCCATCAAGCCTAAAACCACTGCGTCGGAGCTGAAACCACTGCGTCGGGGCTGAAACCACTCCGCCGAGCCTGAAACCACTGCGTCGGGGCTGAAACCACTCTGCCAAAGCTAAAACCACTCCGTCAGGACCAAAACCACTCCGCCGAGCCTAAAACCACTCCGCCGGGGCTGAAAGCACTCTGCTGGGCCTAAAACAACTCCGTCGGGGCGCAAGCCACTCCGCCAAGCCTGAAACCACTGCATCAGGGACAAAACCACGCCGCCGAGCCTAAAAGCAGAGCGTCAGGGCTGAAACCGCTCCACCAAGCCTAAAACCACTGCATCAAGCCTAAAACCACTCCGTCGGGGCTGAAACCACTCCGCCGAGCCTAAAACCACTGTGTCAGGGCTGAAACCACTCCGCCGAGCCTAAAACCACTCCGCCGAGCCTAAAACAACACCGTCGGGGCTGAAACCACTGTGCCAGGACCAAAACCACTCCGTCGGGGCGGAAACCACTCCGACAGGCTGAAAAGCACTGCATCAGGCCGGAAACCACTCCGCCAGGGCCAAAACCAATCAGTCGGGGCTGAAAGCGTTCCACCAGGGCCAAAACCACTCCGACGACATTAAAACCACTGCATCAAGCCTAAAACCACTGCGTCGGGGCTGAAACCACTCCGGCAAGCCTAAAACCACTCTGTCGGGGCAGAAGCTACTCCGCTGAGGCTGAAACTACTCCGTCGGGCCTGAAACCACTGTGCCAGGACCGAAACGAATCCGTCGGGGCTGAAACCACCCCGTCGGGGCTGAAACCACTCGGCTGACCTTCAAACCACTCCATAAAGCCTAAAACTACTCCGTCGGGGCTGAAACCACTGTGCTGGGGCGGAAACTGCTGCGTCAGGCTGAAAAGCACAGTGTCAGGCCGAAAACCACTCCACCAGGGCCAAAACCACTCTGCCGACATTAAGACCACTCCGCCAAGCCTAAAACACCTCTGCCAAGCCTAAAACCACTCCGTCAGGACTAAAACCACTCCGCTGAGGCTAAAACCCCTCCGTCAGGGCGGAAACCACTGCGCCGAGCCTAAAACCACTCCATCGGGGTTGAAATCACTCTGCCAAGCCTAAAACCACTCCGTCGGGGCCGAAACCACTCCGTCGGGGCCGAAACCACTCCGTCGGGGGGAAATCCACTCCATCAAGCCTAAAACCAGTGCGTCAGGGCTGAAACGACTCCGCGAGGGCCAAAACCACTCGGCTGAACTTAAAACCACTCCGTCGGAGCTGAAACCACTCCACCGAGCCTAAAACAACTCCGTCGGGGCCGAAACCACTGCGCCAAGCCTAAAACCACTCCGCCGGGGCTAAAACCACTCCGTCAGGGCCAAAACCACTCCGCAGAGCCTAAAACCACTCCGTCGGGGCTGAAACCACTCCGCCGAGCCTAAAACCACTCCCTCGGGGCTGAAACCACTCCGCCGAGCCTGAAACCACTGCGTCAGGGCTGAAACCGCTCCGCCAAGCCTAAAACCACTGTGTCGGGGCTAAAACCACTGCATCAGGCCTAAAACAACTCCGTCAGGGCCAAAACCACTCCACCAGTGCTGAAACCACTCTGGCAAGCCAAAAACCACTCCATCGGGTTTGAAACCACTCCGCCAGGGCTAAAACCACTCGACTGACGTTGAAACCACTCCATCAAGCCTAAAACCACTGCGTCGGAGCTGAAACCACTCCGCCGAGCCTGAAACCATTCCGTCGGGGCTGAAACCACTCCGCCGACATTAAGACCACTGCGCCAAGCCTAAAACCACTGCGTCGGGGCTGAAACCACTCCGCCGAGCCTAAAACGACTGCGTCGGGGTTGAAACCACTCCGCCGAGCCTGAAACCACTGCGTCGGGGCCGAAACCACTGCGCCGAGCCTGAAACCACTGCGTCGGGGCCGAAACCACTGCGCCGAGCCTGAAACCACCCCGTCGGGGCCGAAATCACTCTGCCGAGCCTAAAACAACTCCGTCAGGGCGAAAATCACTCCGCCAAGCCTAAAACCGCTGCGTCGGGGCTGAAACCACTCTGCCGGGGACAAAAAAACTCCGTCAGGGCCAAAACCACTCCATCAAGCCTAAAAAGAGTGCGTCAGGGCTGAAACCATTCCGTCGGGGCTGAAACCACTCCGCCGACATTAAGACCACTGCGCCAAGCCTAAAACCACTCCATCGGGGCTGAAACCACTCCGCCGAACCTAAAACCACTGCGTCGGGGTTGAAACCACTCCGCCGAGCCTGAAACCACTGCGTCGGGGCCGAAACCACTGCGCCGAGCCTGAAACCACTGCGTCGGGGCCGAAACCACTGCGCCGAGCCTGAAACCACCCCGTCGGGGCCGAAATCACTCTGCCGAGCCTAAAACAACTCCGTCAGGGCGAAAATCACTCCGCCAAGCCTAAAACCGCTGCGTCGGGGCTGAAACCACTCTGCCGGGGACAAAAAAACTCCGTCAGGGCCAAAACCACTCCATCAAGCCTAAAAACAGTGCGTCAGGGCTGAAACCAGTGCGTCTGGGCTGAAACCACTGCGCCGAGCCTGAAACTTCTCCGTCAGGCCTAAAACCACTCTGCCGAGCCAAAAAAAACTCCGACGGGGCCAAAATCACTCGGCTGACCTTAAAACCACTCCGTCGGGGCTGAAACCACTGTGCTGGGGCAGAAACTGCTCCGTCAGGCTTAAAAGCACTGTGTCACCCCGAAAACCACTCCGTCAGGGCTGAAACCACTCCGCCAAGCCTAAAACCTCTCTGTCGGGGCTGAAACCACTCCGCCAAGCCTAAAACCACTGCGTCGGGGCTGAAACCACTGCGCCAAGCCTAAAACCACTCCGCCGGGGCTAAAACCACTCCGTCAGGGCCAAAACCACTGCACCAGTGCTGAAACCACTCCGGCAAGCCTAAAACCACTGCGTCGGGGCTGAAAGCACTCCGCCAGGGCCAAAACCACTCGGCTGACATTAAGACCACTCCACCGAGCCTAAAACCACTGCGTCGGGGCTGAAACCACTCCGCCAAGCCTAAAACCACTCCGTCGGGGCTGAAACCACTCCGCCGAGCCTAAAACCACTGCGTCGGGGCTGAAACCACTGCATCAGGCCTAAAACAACTCCGCCAGCGCCAAAACCACTCGGCTGACCTTAAAACCACTCTGCCAAGCCTGAAAACCGCTCCGTCGGGGCCGAAACCACACCGTCGGGGCCGAAAGTACTGTGCCGAGCCTAAAAACACTCCGCCGAGCGTAAAAACACTTTGTCGGGGCTGAAACCACTCTGCCGAGCCTAAAACAACTCCCTCAGGGCCAAAACCACTCCACCAAGCCGAAAAGCACTCCGTCAGGGCTAAAACTGACCGGCCAGGGCGAAAACCACTGCATCAGGCCTAAAACCACTCCGCCGAGCCTAAAGCCACTGCGTCGGGGCGGAAACCACTGTGCCAGGACCAAAACCACTCCGTCGGGGCAGAAACCACTCCGTCAGGCTGAAAAGCACTGTGTCAGGCCGAAAACCACTCCACCAGGGCCAAAACCAATCAGTCGGGGCTGAAAGCGTTCCACCAGGGCCAAAACCACTCCGCCGACATTAAAAACACTGCGCCAAGCCTAAAACCACTCCATCGGGGCTGAAAAGCACTCCGCCGAGCCTAAAACCACTGCGTCGGGGCTGAAACCACTCCGCCGAGCCTGAAACCACCCCGTCGGGGCTGAAAAGCACTCCGCCGAGCCTAAAACCACTGCGTCGGGGCTGAAACCACTCCGCCGAGCCTGAATCCACCCCGTCGGGGCTGAAATCACTCCGCCGAGCCTAAAACCACTGCGTCGGGGCCAAAACCACTCCACCACTGCTGAAACAACTCCGTCAGGGCAGAAACTGCTCCGCCAGGGCCAAAACCGCTGCGTCGGGGCTGAAACCACTCTGCTGGGGACAAAACAACTCCGTCAGGGCCAAAACCACTCCATCAAGCCTAAAACCACTGCGTCGGAGCTGAAACCACTGCGTCGGGGCTGAAACCACTCCGCCGAGCCTGAAACCACTGCGTCGGGGCTGAAACCACTCTGCCAAAGCTAAAACCACTCCGTCAGGACCAAAACCACTCCGCCGAGCCTAAAACCACTCCGCCGGGGCTGAAAGCACTCTGCTGGGCCTAAAACAACTCCGTCGGGGCGCAAGCCACTCCGCCAAGCCTGAAACCACTGCATCAGGGACAAAACCACGCCGCCGAGCCTAAAAGCAGAGCGTCAGGGCTGAAACCGCTCCACCAAGCCTAAAACCACTGCATCAAGCCTAAAACCACTGTGTCGGGGCTGAAACCACTCCGCCGAGCCTAAAACCACTGTGTCAGGGCTGAAACCACTCCGCCGAGCCTAAAACAACACCGTCGGGGCTGAAACCACTGTGCCAGGACCAAAACCACTCCGTCGGGGCGGAAACCACTCCGACAGGCTGAAAAGCACTGCATCAGGCCGGAAACCACTCCACCAGGGCCAAAACCAATCAGTCGGGGCTGAAAGCGTTCCACCAGGGCCAAAACCACTCCGACGACATTAAAACCACTGCATCAAGCCTAAAACCACTGCGTCGGGGCTGAAACCACTCCGGCAAGCCTAAAACCACTCTGTCGGGGCAGAAGCTACTCCGCTGAGGCTGAAACTACTCCGTCGGGCCTGAAACCACTGTGCCAGGACCGAAACGAATCCGTCGGGGCTGAAACCACCCCGTCGGGGCTGAAACCACTCGGCTGACCTTCAAACCACTCCATAAAGCCTAAAACTACTCCGTCGGGGCTGAAACCACTGTGCTGGGGCGGAAACTGCTGCGTCAGGCTGAAAAGCACAGTGTCAGGCCGAAAACCACTCCACCAGGGCCAAAACCACTCTGCCGACATTAAGACCACTCCGCCAAGCCTAAAACACCTCTGCCAAGCCTAAAACCACTCCGTCAGGACTAAAACCACTCCGCTGAGGCTAAAACCCCTCCGTCAGGGCGGAAACCACTGCGCCGAGCCTAAAACCACTCCATCGGGGTTGAAATCACTCTGCCAAGCCTAAAACCACTCCGTCGGGGCCGAAACCACTCCGTCGGGGCCGAAACCACTCCGTCGGGGGGAAATCCACTCCATCAAGCCTAAAACCAGTGCGTCAGGGCTGAAACGACTCCGCGAGGGCCAAAACCACTTGGCTGAACTTAAAACCACTCCGTCGGGGCTGAAACCACTCCACCGAGCCTAAAACAACTCCGTCGGGGCCGAAACCACTCCGCCAAGCCTGAAACCACTCCGCCGGGGCTAAAACCACTCCGTCAGGGCCAAAACCACTCCGCAGAGCCTAAAACCACTCCGTCGGGGCTGAAACCACTCCGCCGAGCCTAAAACCACTCCGTCGGGGCTGAAACCACTCCGCCGAGCCTGAAACCACTGCGTCAGGGCTGAAACCGCTCCGCCAAGCCTAAAACCACTGTGTCGGGGCTAAAACCACTGCATCAGGCCTAAAACAACTCCGTCAGGGCCAAAACCACTCCACCAGTGCTGAAACCACTCCGCCGAGCCTAAAACCACTGCGTCGGGGCTGAAAGCACTCCGCCAGGGCCAAAACCACTCGGCTGACATTAAGACCACTCCACCGAGCCTAAAACCACTGCGTCAGGGCAGAAACCAATGTGTCAGGGCAGAAACCACTCCGTCGGGGCTGAAACCACTCCGCCGAGCCTAAAACCACTGCGTCGGGGCTGAAACCACTGCATCAGGCCTAAAACAACTCCGTCAGGGCCAAAACCACTCCACCAGTGCTGAAATCACTCCGGCAAGCCTAAAACCACTCCGTCGGGGCTGAAACCACTGTGCCAGGACCAAAACCACTGTGTCGGGGCTGAAACCACTCCGCCAGCGCCAAAACCACTGTGTCGGGGCTGAAACCACTCCGCCAGCGCCAAAACCACTCGGCTGACATTAAAACCACTCCGCCAGCGCCAAAACCACTCGGGTGACCTTAAAACCACTCTGCCAAGCCTGAAAACCGCTCCGTCGGGGCCGAAACCACACCGTCGGGGCCGAAAGTACTGTGCCGAGCCTAAAAACACTCCGCCGAGCGTAAAAACACTTTGTCGGGGCTGAAACCACTCTGCCGAGCCTAAAACAACTCCCTCAGGGCCAAAACCACTCCACCAAGCCGAAAAGCACTCCGTCAGGGCTAAAACTGACCGGCCAGGGCGAAAACCACTGCGTCAGGCCTAAAACCACTCCGCCGAGCCTAAAGCCAATGCGTCGGGGCGGAAACCACTGTGCCAGGACCAAAACCACTCCGTCGGGGCAGAAACCACTCCGTCAGGCTGAAAAGCACTGTGTCAGGCCGAAAACCACTCCACCAGGGCCAAAACCAATCAGTCGGGGCTGAAAGCGTTCCACCAGGGCCAAAACCACTCCGCCGACATTAAAAACACTGCGCCAAGCCTAAAACCACTCCATCGGGGCTGAAAAGCACTCCGCCGAGCCTAAAACCACTGCGTCGGGGCTGAAACCACTCCGCCGAGCCTGAAACCACCCCGTCGGGGCTGAAATCACTCCGCCGAGCCTAAAACCACTGCGTCGGGGCCAAAACCACTCCACCACTGCTGAAACAACTCCGTCAGGGCAGAAACTGCTCCGCCAGGGCCAAAACCGCTGCGTCGGGGCTGAAACCACTCTGCTGGGGACAAAACAACTCCGTCAGGGCCAAAACCACTCCATCAAGCCTAAAACCACTGCGTCGGAGCTGAAACCACTGCGTCGGGGCTGAAACCACTCCGCCGAGCCTGAAACCACTGCGTCGGGGCTGAAACCACTCTGCCAAAGCTAAAACCACTCCGTCAGGACCAAAACCACTCCGCCGAGCCTAAAACCACTCCGCCGGGGCTGAAAGCACTCTGCTGGGCCTAAAACAACTCCGTCGGGGCGCAAGCCACTCCGCCAAGCCTGAAACCACTGCATCAGGGACAAAACCACGCCGCCGAGCCTAAAAGCAGAGCGTCAGGGCTGAAACCGCTCCACCAAGCCTAAAACCACTGCATCAAGCCTAAAACCACTGTGTCGGGGCTGAAACCACTCCGCCGAGCCTAAAACCACTGTGTCAGGGCTGAAACCACTCCGCCGAGCCTAAAACCACTCCGCCGAGCCTAAAACAACACCGTCGGGGCTGAAACCACTGTGCCAGGACCAAAACCACTCCGTCGGGGCGGAAACCACTCCGACAGGCTGAAAAGCACTGCATCAGGCCGGAAACCACTCCGCCAGGGCCAAAACCAATCAGTCGGGGCTGAAAGCGTTCCACCAGGGCCAAAACCACTCCGACGACATTAAAACCACTGCATCAAGCCTAAAACCACTGCGTCAGGGCTGAAACCACTCCGGCAAGCCTAAAACCACTCTGTCGGGGCAGAAGCTACTCCGCTGAGGCTGAAACTACTCCGTCGGGCCTGAAACCACTGTGCCAGGACCGAAACGAATCCGTCGGGGCTGAAACCACCCCGTCGGGGCTGAAACCACTCGGCTGACCTTCAAACCACTCCATAAAGCCTAAAACTACTCCGTCGGGGCTGAAACCACTGTGCTGGGGCGGAAACTGCTGCGTCAGGCTGAAAAGCACAGTGTCAGGCCGAAAACCACTCCACCAGGGCCAAAACCACTCTGCCGACATTAAGACCACTCCGCCAAGCCTAAAACACCTCTGCCAAGCCTAAAACCACTCCGTCAGGACTAAAACCACTCCGCTGAGGCTAAAACCCCTCCGTCAGGGCGGAAACCACTGCGCCGAGCCTAAAACCACTCCATCGGGGTTGAAATCACTCTGCCAAGCCTAAAACCACTCCGTCGGGGCCGAAACCACTCCGTCGGGGCCGAAACCACTCCGTCGGGGGGAAATCCACTCCATCAAGCCTAAAACCAGTGCGTCAGGGCTGAAACGACTCCGCGAGGGCCAAAACCACTCGGCTGAACTTAAAACCACTCCGTCGGGGCTGAAACCACTCCACCGAGCCTAAAACAACTCCGTCGGGGCCGAAACCACTGCGCCAAGCCTAAAACCACTCCGCCGGGGCTAAAACCACTCCGTCAGGGCCAAAACCACTCCGCAGAGCCTAAAACCACTCCGTCGGGGCTGAAACCACTCCGCCGAGCCTAAAACCACTCCGTCGGGGCTGAAACCACTCCGCCGAGCCTGAAACCACTGCGTCAGGGCTGAAACCGCTCCGCCAAGCCTAAAACCACTGTGTCGGGGCTAAAACCACTGCATCAGGCCTAAAACAACTCCGTCAGGGCCAAAACCACTCCACCAGTGCTGAAACCACTCTGGCAAGCCAAAAACCACTCCATCGGGTTTGAAACCACTCCGCCAGGGCTAAAACCACTCGACTGACGTTGAAACCACTCCATCAAGCCTAAAACCACTGCGTCGGAGCTGAAACCACTCCGCCGAGCCTGAAACCATTCCGTCGGGGCTGAAACCACTCCGCCGACATTAAGACCACTGCGCCAAGCCTAAAACCACTCCATCGGGGCTGAAACCACTCCGCCGAACCTAAAACCACTGCGTCGGGGTTGAAACCACTCCGCCGAGCCTAAAACCACTCCGTCGGGGCCGAAAAAACTCCGCCGAGCCTGAAACCACTGCGTCGGGGCCGAAACCACTGCGCCGAGCCTGAAACCACCCCGTCGGGGCCGAAATCACTCTGCCGAGCCTAAAACAACTCCGTCAGGGCGAAAATCACTCCGCCAAGCCTAAAACCGCTGCGTCGGGGCTGAAACCACTCTGCCGGGGACAAAAAAACTCCGTCAGGGCCAAAACCACTCCATCAAGCCTAAAAAGAGTGCGTCAGGGCTGAAACCAGTGCGTCTGGGCTGAAACCACTGCGCCGAGCCTGAAACTTCTCCGTCAGGCCTAAAACCACTCTGCCGAGCCAAAAAAAACTCCGACGGGGCCAAAATCACTCGGCTGACCTTAAAACCACTCCGTCGGGGCTGAAACCACTGTGCTGGGGCAGAAACTGCTCCGTCAGGCTTAAAAGCACTGTGTCACCCCGAAAACCACTCCGTCAGGGCTGAAACCACTCCGCCGACATTAAGACCACTGCGCCAAGCCTAAAACCACTGCGTCGGGGCTGAAACCACTCCGCCGAGCCTAAAACCTCTCTGTCGGGGCTGAAACCACTCCGCCAAGCCTAAAACCACTGCGTCGGGGCTGAAACCACTGCATCAGGCCTAAAACAACTCCGTCAGGGCCAAAACCACTCCACCAGTGCTGAAACCAATCCGCCGAGCCTAAAACCACTCCGTCGGGGCTGAAAGCACTCCGCCAGGGCCAAAACCACTCGGCTGACATTAAGACCACTCCACCGAGCCTAAAACCACTGCGTCGGGGCTGAAACCACTCCGCCAAGCCTAAAACCACTCCGTCGGGGCTGAAACCACTCCGCCGAGCCTAAAACCACTGCGTCGGGGCTGAAACCACTGCATCAGGCCTAAAACAACTCTGTCAGGGCCAAAACCACTCCACCAGTGCTGAAATCACTCCGGCAAGCCTAAAACCACTCCATCGGGGCTGAAACCACTCCGCCAGGGCCAAAACCACTCGGCTGACGTTGAAACCACTCCATCAAGCCTAAAACCACTGCGTCGGAGCTGAAACCACTCCGCCGAGCCTAAAACCTCTCTGTCGGGGCTGAAACCACTCCGCCAAGCCTGAAACCGCTCCGTGAGGGCCAAAACCACGCCGCCGAGCCTAAAAGCAGAGCGTCGGGGCTGAAACCACTCCACCAAGCCTGAAACCACTCCATCAGGCCTAAAACCACTGCGTCGGGGCTGAAACCACTCCGCTGAGCCTAAAACCACTGCGTCGGGGCTGAAACCACTGCATCAGGCCTAAAACAACTCTGTCAGGACCAAAACCACTCCACCAGTGCTGAAATCACTCCGGCAAGCCTAAAACCACTCCATCGGGGCTGAAACCACTCCGCCAGGGCCAAAACCACTCGGCTGACGTTGAAACCACTCCATCAAGCCTAAAACCACTGCGTCGGAGCTGAAACCACTCCGCCGAGCCTAAAACCTCTCTGTCGGGGCTGAAACCACTCCGCCAAACCTGAAACCGCTCCGCCAGGGCCAAAACCACGCCGCCGAGCCTAAAAGCAGAGCGTCGGGGCTGAAACCGCTCCACCAAGCCTAAAACCACTCCATCAGGCCTAAAACCACTGCGTCGGGACTGAAACCACTCCGCCGAGCCTAAAACCACTCCGTCGGGGCTGAAACCACTGCATCAGGCCTAAAAGAAGTCCGTGAGGGCCAAAACCACTCCGCCAGTGCTGAAACCACTCCGTCAAGCCTAAAACCATTCCATCGGGGCTGAAACCACTCCGCCAAGCCTAAAACCAATGCATCGGGGCTGAAACCACTCCGCCGAGCCTAAAACCACTGCGTTGGGGCTGAAACCACTCCATCAGGCCTAAAACAACTCCGTCAGGGCTGAAACCACTCCACCAGTGCTGAAACCACCCCGTCGGGGCCGAAACCACTCCGCCAAGCCTAAAACCACTCCGTCGGGGCTGAAACCACTCCGCCGAGCCTAAAACCACTGCGTCGGGGCTGAAACCACTCCGCTGAGCCTAAAACCACTGCGTCGGGGCCGAAACCACTCCGCTGAGCCTAAAACCACTGCGTCGGGGCTGAAACCACTCCGCTGAGCCTAAAACTACTCCATTGGGGCCAAAACCACTCCGCCAAGCCTGAAACCACCCCGTCGGGGCCGAAACCACTCCGCCGAGCGTAAAACCACTGCGTCGGGGCTGAAAGCACTCCATCAAGCCTAAAACCACTGCGTCACGGCTGAAACCACTGTGTCAGGGCTGAAAACACTGCATCAGGACTAAAACCACTCGGTCAGGGCCAAAACCACTCCACCAGTGCTGAAACCACTCCGCCGAGCCTAAAACCACTGCGTCGGGGCTGAAAGCACTCCGCCAAGCCTAAAACCACTCCGTCAGGGCCAAAACCACTCCGGCAAGCCTAAAACCACTCCATCATGTTTGAAACCACTCCGCCGGGGCCGAAACCACTCACCTGACGTTGAAACCACTCCATCAAGCCTAAAACCACTGTGTCGGGGCTGAAACCACTCCGCCGAGCCTAAAACCACTCCGTCGGGGCTGAAACCACTGTGCCAAGCCTAAAACCACTGCGTCGGGGCCGAAACCACTCCACCAAGCCTGAAACCACCCGAACGAGGCCGAAATCACTCCGCCGAACCTGAAACCACTGCGTCGGGGCTGAAACCACTCTGCCGAGCCTAAAACCACTCCGTCGGGGCTGAAACCACTCCATCAAGCCTAAAACCACTGCGTCGGGGCTGAAACCACTGCGCCAAGCCTGAAACCACTGCGTCAGGCCTAAAACCACTCTGCCGAGCCTAAAACAACTCCGTCGGGGCCAAAACCACTCGGCTGACCTTAAAACCACTGCGCCGAGCCTGAAACCACTGCGTCAGGCCTAAAACCACTCTGGCGAGCCTAAAACAACTCCATCGGGGCCAAAATCACTCGGCTGACCTTAAAACCACTGCGTCGGTGCCGAAAGCACTCCATCAAGCCTAAAACCACTCCGTCGGGGCTGAAACCACTGTGCTGGGGAGGAAACTGCTCCGTCAGGCTGAAAAGCACTGTGTCAGGCCGAAAACCACTCCGTCGGGGCTGAAACCACTCCGCCAAGGCTGAAACCATTCCGTCGGGGCTGAAACCACTCCGCCGACATTAAGACCACTGCGCCAAGCCTAAAACCACTCCATCGGGGCTGAAAAGCACTCCGCCGAGCCTAAAACGACTGCGTCGGGGTTGAAACCACTCCGCCGAGCCTAAAACCACTCCGTCGGGGCCGAAAAAACTCCGCCGAGCCTGAAACCACTGCGTCGGGGCCGAAACCACTGCGCCGAGCCTGAAACCACCCCGTCGGGGCCGAAATCACTCTGCCGAGCCTAAAACAACTCCGTCAGGGCGAAAATCACTCCGCCAAGCCTAAAACCGCTGCGTCGGGGCTGAAACCACTCTGCCGGGGACAAAAAAACTCCGTCAGGGCCAAAACCACTCCATCAAGCCTAAAAACAGTGCGTCAGGGCTGAAACCAGTGCATCTGGGCTGAAACCACTGCGCCGAGCCTGAAACCTCTCCGTCAGGCCTAAAACCACTCTGCCGAGCCTAAAAAAACTCCGACGGGGCCAAAATCACTCGGCTGACCTTAAAACCACTCCGTCGGGGCTGAAACCACTGTGCTGGGGCAGAAACTGCTCCGTCAGGCTTAAAAGCACTGTGTCACCCCGAAAACCACTCCGTCAGGGCTGAAACCACTCCGCCGACATTAAGACCACTGCGCCAAGCCTAAAACCACTGTGCTGGGGCTGAAACCACTCCGCCAAGCCTAAAACCTCTCTGTCGGGGCTGAAACCACTCCGCCAAGCCTAAAACCACTGCGTCGGGGCTGAAACCACTGCATCAGGCCTAAAACAACTCCGTCAGGGCCAAAACCACTCCACCAGTGCTGAAACCACTCCGCCGAGCCTAAAACCACTGCGTCGGGGCTGAAAGCACTCCGCCAGGGCCAAAACCACTCGGCTGACATTAAAACCACTCCAGCGAGCCTAAAACCACTGCGTCGGGGCTGAAACCACTCCGCCAAGCCTAAAACCACTCCGTCGGGGCTGAAATCACTCTGCCAAGCCTAAAACCACTGCGTCGGGGCTGAAACCACTCCGTCAGGGGGAAATCCACTCCATCAAGCCTAAAACCAGTGCGTCAGGGCTGAAACGACTCCGCGAGGGCCAAAACCATTCCGCTGACCTTAAAACCACTCCGTTGGGGCTGAAACCACTCCACCGAGCCTAAAACCACTCCGTCGGGGCTGAAACCACTCCGCCGAGTCTAAAACCACTGCGTCGGGGCTGAAACCACTGCATCAGGCCTAAAACAACTCCGTCAGGGCCAAAACCACTCCACCAGTGCTGAAATCACTCCGGCAAGCCTAAAACCACTCCGTCGGGGCTGAAACCACTGTGCCAGGACCAAAACCACTGTGTCGGGGCTGAAACCACTCCGCCAGCGCCAAAACCACTGTGTCGGGGCTGAAACCACTCCGCCAGCGCCAAAACCACTCGGCTGACATTAAAACCACTCCGCCAGCGCCAAAACCACTCGGCTGACCTTAAAACCACTCTGCCAAGCCTGAAAACCGCTCCGTCGGGGCCGAAACCACGCCGCCGACATTAAAACCACTGCGCCAAGCCTAAAACCACTCCATCGGGGCTGAAACCACTCTGCCAAGCCTGAAACCACCCCGTCGGGGCCGAAACCACTCTGCCGAGCGTAAAAGCACTGCGTCGGGGCTGAAAGCACTCCATCAAGCCTAAAACCACTGCGTCGGTGCTGAAACCACTGTGTCGGGGCGGAAACCACTGCATCAGGACTAAAACCACTCCGTCAGGGCCAAAACCACTCCAGCAGTGCTGAAACCACTCCGCCGAGCCTAAAACCACTGCGTCGGGGCTGCAACCACTCCGCCGAGCCTAAAACCACTCCGTCAGGGCCAAAACCACTCCGGCAAGCCTAAAACCACTCCATCGGGGCTGAAACCACTCCGCCAGGGCCAAAACCACTCACCTGACGTTGAAACCACTCCATCAAGCCTGAAACCACTGTGTCGGGGCTGAAACCACTCCGCCGAGCCTAAAACCACTCCGTCGGGGCTGAAACCACTGTGCCAGGACCAAAACCGCTGCGTCGGGGCTGAAACCACTCCGCCAGGGCCAAAACCCCTCGGCTGACGTTGAAACCACTCCATCAAGCCTAAAACCACTGTGTCGGGGCTGAAACCACTCCGCCGAGCCTAAAACCACTGCGTCGGGGCCGAAACCACTCCGGCAAGCCTGAAACCACACGGACGAGGCCGAAACCACTCCGCTGAGGCTGAAACTACTCCGTCGGGCCTGAAACCACTGTGGCAGGACCGAAACGAATCCGTCCCGGATGAAACCACCCCGTCGGGGCTGAAACCACTCGGCTGACCTTCAAACCACTCCATAAAGCCTAAAACTACTCCGTTGGGGCTGAAACCACTGTGCTGGGGCGGAAACTGCTGCGTCAGGCTGAAAAGCACTGTGTCAGGCCGAAAACCACTCCACCAGGGCCAAAACCACTCTGCCGACATTAAGACCACTCTGCCAAGCCTAAAACCCCTCTGCCAAGCCTAAAACCACTCCGTCAGGACTAAAACCACTCCGCTGAGGCTAAAACCCCTCCGTCAGGGCGGAAACCACTGCGCCGAGCCTAAAACCACTCCGCTGAGCCTAAAGCCAATGCGTCGGGGCGGAAAGCACTGTGCCAAGACCAAAACCACTCCGTCGGGGCTGAAACCACTCCGTCAGGCTGAAAAGCACTGCGTCACGCTGAAAACCACTGCACCAGGGCCAAAACCACTCCGCCGACCTTAAAACCACTGCGCCAAGCCTAAAACCACTCCGTCGGGGCTGAAATCACTCTGCCAAGCCTAAAACCACTCCGTCGGGGCCGAAACCACTCCGTCGGGGCTGAAACCACTCCGTCAGGGGGAAATCCACTCCATCAAGCCTAAAACCAGTGCGTCAGGGCTGAAACGACTCCGCGAGGGCCAAAACCATTCCGCTGACCTTAAAACCACTCCGTTGGGGCTGAAACCACTCCACCGAGCCTAAAACCACTCCGTCGGGGCTGAAACCACTCCGCCGAGTCTAAAACCACTGCGTCGGGGCTGAAACCACTGCATCAGGCCTAAAACAACTCCGTCAGGGCCAAAACCACTCCACCAGTGCTGAAATCACTCCAGCAAGCCTAAAACCACTCCGTCGGGGCTGAAACCACTGTGCCAGGACCAAAACCACTGTGTCGGGGCTGAAACCACTCCGCCAGCGCCAAAACCACTGTGTCGGGGCTGAAACCACTCCGCCAGCGCCAAAACCACTCGGCTGACATTAAAACCACTCCGCCAGCGCCAAAACCACTCGGCTGACCTTAAAACCACTCTGCCAAGCCTGAAAACCGCTCCGTCGGGGCCGAAACCACACCGTCGGGGCCGAAAGTACTGTGCCGAGCCTAAAAACACTCCGCCGAGCGTAAAAACACTTTGTCGGGGCTGAAACCACTCTGCCGAGCCTAAAACAACTCCCTCAGGGCCAAAACCACTCCACCAAGCCGAAAAGCACTCCGTCAGGGCTAAAACTGACCGGCCAGGGCGAAAACCACTGCGTCAGGCCTAAAACCACTCCGCCGAGCCTAAAGCCACTGCGTCGGGGCGGAAACCACTGTGCCAGGACCAAAACCACTCCGTCGGGGCAGAAACCACTCCGTCAGGCTGAAAAGCACTGTGTCAGGCCGAAAACCACTCCACCAGGGCCAAAACCAATCAGTCGGGGCTGAAAGCGTTCCACCAGGGCCAAAACCACTCCGCCGACATTAAAAACACTGCGCCAAGCCTAAAACCACTCCATCGGGGCTGAAAAGCACTCCGCTGAGCCTAAAACCACTGCGTCGGGGCTGAAACCACTCCGCCGAGCCTGAAACCACCCCGTCGGGGCTGAAATCACTCCGCCGAGCCTAAAACCACTGCGTCGGGGCCAAAACCACTCCACCACTGCTGAAACAACTCCGTCAGGGCAGAAACTGCTCCGCCAGGGCCAAAACCGCTGCGTCGGGGCTGAAACCACTCTGCTGGGGACAAAACAACTCCGTCAGGGCCAAAACCACTCCATCAAGCCTAAAACCACTGCGTCGGAGCTGAAACCACTGCGTCGGGGCTGAAACCACTCCGCCGAGCCTGAAACCACTGCGTCGGGGCTGAAACCACTCTGCCAAAGCTAAAACCACTCCGTCAGGACCAAAACCACTCCGCCGAGCCTAAAACCACTCCGCCGGGGCTGAAAGCACTCTGCTGGGCCTAAAACAACTCCGTCGGGGCGCAAGCCACTCCGCCAAGCCTGAAACCACTGCATCAGGGACAAAACCACGCCGCCGAGCCTAAAAGCAGAGCGTCAGGGCTGAAACCGCTCCACCAAGCCTAAAACCACTGCATCAAGCCTAAAACCACTCCGTCGGGGCTGAAACCACTCCGCCGAGCCTAAAACCACTGTGTCAGGGCTGAAACCACTCCGCCGAGCCTAAAACCACTCCGCCGAGCCTAAAACAACACCGTCGGGGCTGAAACCACTGTGCCAGGACCAAAACCACTCCGTCGGGGCGGAAACCACTCCGACAGGCTGAAAAGCACTGCATCAGGCCGGAAACCACTCCGCCAGGGCCAAAACCAATCAGTCGGGGCTGAAAGCGTTCCACCAGGGCCAAAACCACTCCGACGACATTAAAACCACTGCATCAAGCCTAAAACCACTGCGTCGGGGCTGAAACCACTCCGGCAAGCCTAAAACCACTCTGTCGGGGCAGAAGCTACTCCGCTGAGGCTGAAACTACTCCGTCGGGCCTGAAACCACTGTGCCAGGACCGAAACGAATCCGTCGGGGCTGAAACCACCCCGTCGGGGCTGAAACCACTCGGCTGACCTTCAAACCACTCCATAAAGCCTAAAACTACTCCGTCGGGGCTGAAACCACTGTGCTGGGGCGGAAACTGCTGCGTCAGGCTGAAAAGCACAGTGTCAGGCCGAAAACCACTCCACCAGGGCCAAAACCACTCTGCCGACATTAAGACCACTCCGCCAAGCCTAAAACACCTCTGCCAAGCCTAAAACCACTCCGTCAGGACTAAAACCACTCCGCTGAGGCTAAAACCCCTCCGTCAGGGCGGAAACCACTGCGCCGAGCCTAAAACCACTCCATCGGGGTTGAAATCACTCTGCCAAGCCTAAAACCACTCCGTCGGGGCCGAAACCACTCCGTCGGGGCCGAAACCACTCCGTCGGGGGGAAATCCACTCCATCAAGCCTAAAACCAGTGCGTCAGGGCTGAAACGACTCCGCGAGGGCCAAAACCACTAGGCTGAACTTAAAACCACTCCGTCGGGGCTGAAACCACTCCACCGAGCCTAAAACAACTCCGTCGGGGCCGAAACCACTGCGCCAAGCCTAAAACCACTCCGCCGGGGCTAAAACCACTCCGTCAGGGCCAAAACCACTCCGCAGAGCCTAAAACCACTCCGTCGGGGCTGAAACCACTGTGCTGGGGCAGAAATTGCTCCGTCAGGCTTAAAAGCACTGTGTCAGGCCGAAAACCACTGCATCGGGGCGGAAACCACTCCGCTGACATTAAGACCACTACGCCAAGCCAAAACCACTGCGTCGGGGCTGAAACCACTCCAGCAAGCCTAAAACCACTGCGTCGGGGCGGAAACCACTCCGCCGAGCCTGAAACCACCCCGTCGGGGCCGAAATCACTCTGCCGAGCCTAAAACAACTCCGTCAGGGCCAAAATCACTCCGCCGAGCGTGAAACCACTGCGTCGGGGCTGAAACCACTCCGCCGAGCCTAAAACCACTCCGTCGGGCCTGAAACCACTGTGCTGGGGCAGAAATTGCTCCGTCAGGCTTAAAAGCACTGTGTCAGGCCGAAAACCACTGCGTCGGGGCTGAAACCACTCTGCCGACATTAAGACCACTGCGGCAAGCCGAAAACCACTGCGTCGGGGCTGAAAGCACTCCGCCGAGCCGAAAACCACTGCGTCGGGGCCGAAACCACTCCGCCGAGCCTAAAACCACTGCGTCGGGGCTGAAACCACTCTACCGACATTAAGACCACTGCGGCAAGCCGAAAACCACTGCGTCGGGGCTGAAACCACTCCGCCGAGCCGAAAACCACTGCGTCGGGGCTGAAACCACTCCGCCGAGCCTAAAACCACTGGGTCGGGGCTGAAACCACTGCATCAAGCCTAAAACCACTGCGTTGGGGCCAAAACCACTCCGCCAAGCCTAAAACCACTGCGTCGGGGCTGAAACCACTGCATCAGGCCTAAAACAACTCCGTCAGGGCCAAAACCACTCCACCAGTGCTGAAACCACTCCGGCAAGCCAAAAACCACTCCATCGGGTTTGAAACCACTCCGCCAGGGCTAAAACCACTCGACTGACGTTGAAACCACTCCATCAAGCCTAAAACCACTGCGTCGGAGCTGAAACCACTCCGCCGAGCCTGAAACCATTCCGTCGGGGCTGAAACCACTCCGCCGACATTAAGACCACTGCGCCAAGCCTAAAACCACTCCATCGGGGCTGAAACCACGCCGCCGAGCCTAAAACGACTGCGTCGGGGTTGAAACCACTCCGCCGAGCCTGAAACCACTGCGTCGGGGCCGAAACCACTGCGCCGAGCCTGAAACCACTGCGTCGGGGCCGAAACCACTGCGCCGAGCCTGAAACCACCCCGTCGGGGCCGAAATCACTCTGCCGAGCCTAAAACAACTCCGTCAGGGCGAAAATCACTCCGCCAAGCCTAAAACCGCTGCGTCGGGGCTGAAACCACTCTGCCGGGGACAAAAAAACTCCGTCAGGGCCAAAACCACTCCATCAAGCCTAAAAACAGTGCGTCAGGGCTGAAACCAGTGCGTCTGGGCTGAAACCACTGCGCCGAGCCTGAAACCTCTCCGTCAGGCCTAAAACCACTCTGCCGAGCCTAAAAAAACTCCGACGGGGCCAAAATCACTCGGCTGACCTTAAAACCACTCCGTCGGGGCTGAAACCACTGTGCTGGGGCAGAAACTGCTCCGTCAGGCTTAAAAGCACTGTGTCACCCCGAAAACCACTCCGTCAGGGCTGAAACCACTCCGCCGACATTAAGACCACTGCGCCAAGCCTAAAACCACTGCGTCGGGGCTGAAACCACTCCGCCAAGCCTAAAACCTCTCTGTCGGGGCTGAAACCACTCCGCCAAGCCTAAAACCACTGCGTCGGGGCTGAAACCACTGCATCAGGCCTAAAACAACTCCGTCAGGGCCAAAACCACTCCACCAGTGCTGAAACCACTCCGCCGAGCCTAAAACCACTGAGTCGGGGCTGAAAGCACTCCGCCAGGGCCAAAACCACTCGGCTGACATTAAGACCACTCCAGCGAGCCTAAAACCACTGCGTCGGGGCTGAAACCACTCCGCCAAGCCTAAAACCACTCCGTCGGGGCTGAAACCACTCCGCCGAGCCTAAAACCACTGCGTCGGGGCTGAAACCACTGCATCAGGCCTAAAACAACTCCGTCAGGGCCAAAACCACTCCACCAGTGCTGAAATCACTCCGGCAAGCCTAAAACCACTCCATCGGGGCTGAAACCACTCCGCCAGGGCCAAAACCACTCGGCTGACGTTGAAACCACTCCATCAAGCCTAAAACCACTGCGTCGGAGCTGAAACCACTCCGCCGAGCCTAAAACCTCTCTGTCGGGGCTGAAACCACTCCGCCAAGCCTGAAACCGCTCCGTGAGGGCCAAAACCACGCCGCCGAGCCTAAAAGCAGAGCGTCGGGGCTGAAACCACTCCACCAAGCCTGAAACCACTCCATCAGGCCTAAAACCACTGCGTCGGGGCTGAAACCACTCCGCCGAGCCTAAAACCACTGCGTCGGGGCTGAAACCACTGCATCAGGCCTAAAACAACTCCGTCAGGGCCAAAACCACTCCACCAGTGCTGAAATCACTCCGGCAAGCCTAAAACCACTCCATCGGGGCTGAAACCACTCCGCCAGGGCCAAAACCACTCGGCTGACGTTGAAACCACTCCATCAAGCCTAAAACCACTGCGTCGGAGCTGAAACCACTCCGCCGAGCCTAAAACCTCTCTGTCGGGGCTGAAACCACTCCGCCAAGCCTGAAACCACTCCGTGAGGGCCAAAACCACGCCGCCGAGCCTAAAAGCAGAGCGTCGGGGCTGAAACCGCTCCACCAAGCCTAAAACCACTCCATCAGGCCTAAAACCACTGCGTCGGGACTGAAACCACTCCGCCGAGCCTAAAACCACTCCGTCGGGGCTGAAACCACTGCATCAGGCCTAAAAGAAGTCCGTGAGGGCCAAAACCACTCCGCCAGTGCTGAAACCACTCCGTCAAGCCTAAAACCATTCCATCGGGGCTGAAACCACTCCGCCAAGCCTAAAACCAATGCATCGGGGCTGAAACCACTCCGCCGAGCCTAAAACCACTGCGTTGGGGCTGAAACCACTCCATCAGGCCTAAAACAACTCCGTCAGGGCTGAAACCACTCCACCAGTGCTGAAACCACCCCGTTGGGGCCGAAACCACTCCGCCAAGCCTAAAACCACTCCGTCGGGGCTGAAACCACTCCGCTGAGCCTAAAACCACTGCGTCGGGGCTGAAACCACTCCATCAAGCCTAAAACCACTGCGTCGGGGCTGAAACCACTCCGCTGAGCCTAAAACTACTCCATTGGGGCCAAAACCACTCCGCCAAGCCTGAAACCACCCCGTCGGGGCCGAAACCACTCCGCCGAGCGTAAAACCACTGCGTCGGGGCTGAAACCACTCTGCCGAGCCTAAAACCACTGCGTCGGGGCCGAAACCACTGTGTCAGGGCTGAAAACACTGCATCAGGACTAAAACCACTCGGTCAGGGCCAAAACCACTCCACCAGTGCTGAAACCACTCCGCCGAGCCTAAAACCACTGCGTCGGGGCTGAAAGCACTCCGCCAAGCCTAAAACCACTCCGACAGGGCCAAAACCACTCCGGCAAGCCTAAAACCACTCCATCAGGTTTGAAACCACTCCGCCGGGGCCGAAACCACTCACCTGACGTTGAAACCACTCCATCAAGCCTAAAACCACTGTGTCAGGGCTGAAACCACTCCGCCGAGCCTAAAACCACTGCGTCGGGGCCGAAACCACTGTGCCAAGCCTAAAACCACTGCGTCGGGGCCGAAACCACTCCACCAAGCCTGAAACCACCCGAACGAGGCCGAAATCACTCCGCCGAACCTGAAACCACCCCGTCGGGGCCGAAATCACTCTGCCGAGCCTAAAACCACTCCGTCGGGGCTGAAACCACTCCATCAAGCCTAAAACCACTGCGTCGGGGCTGAAACCACTGCGCCGAGCCTGAAACCACTGCGTCAGGCCTAAAACCACTCTGCCGAGCCTAAAACAACTCCGTCGGGGCCAAAACCACTCGGCTGACCTTAAAACCACTGCGCCGAGCCTGAAACCACTGCGTCAGGCCTAAAACCACTCTGCCGAGCCTAAAACAACTCCGTCGGGGCCAAAACCACTCGGCTGACCTTAAAACCACTGCGTCGGGGCCGAAAGCACTCCATCAAGCCTAAAACCACTCCGTCGGGGCAGAAACCACTGTGCTGGGGAGGAAACTGCTCCGTCAGGCTGAAAAGCACTGTGTCAGGCCGAAAACCACTCCGTCGGGGCTGAAACCACTCCGCCAAGCCTGAAACCACTGCGTCGGGGCTGAAACCACTCCGCCGACATTAAGACCACTGCGCCAAGCCTAAAACCACTCCATCGGGGCTGAAAAGCACTCCGCCGAGCCTAAAACGACTGCGTCGGGGTTGAAACCACTCCGCCGAGCCTAAAACCACTGCGTCGGGGCTGAAACCACTCCGCCGACATTAAGACCACTGCGCCAAGCCTAAAACCACTCCATCGGGGCTGAAAAGCACTCCGCCGAGCCTAAAACGACTGCGTCGGGGTTGAAACCACTCCGCCGAGCCTAAAACCACTCCGTCGGGGCCGAAAAAACTCCGCCGAGCCTGAAACCACTGTGTCGGGGCTAAAACCACTGCATCAGGCCTAAAACAACTCCGTCAGGGCCAAAACCACTCCACCAGTGCTGAAACCACTCCGGCAAGCCAAAAACCACTCCATCGGGTTTGAAACCACTCCGCCAGGGCTAAAACCACTCGACTGACGTTGAAACCACTCCATCAAGCCTAAAACCACTGCGTCGGAGCTGAAACCACTCCGCCGAGCCTGAAACCATTCCGTCGGGGCTGAAACCACTCCGCCGACATTAAGACCACTGCGCCAAGCCTAAAACCACTCCATCGGGGCTGAAACCACTCCGCCGAACCTAAAACCACTGCGTCGGGGTTGAAACCACTCCGCCGAGCCTAAAACCACTGCGTCGGGGCCGAAAAAACTCCGCCGAGCCTGAAACCACTGCGTCGGGGCCGAAACCACTGCGCCGAGCCTGAAGCCACCCCGTCGGGGCCGAAATCACTCTGCCGAGCCTAAAACAACTCCGTCAGGGCCAAAATCACTCCGCCAAGCCTAAAACCGCTGCGTCGGGGCTGAAACCACTCTGCCGGGGACAAAAAAACTCCGTCAGGGCCAAAACCACTCCATCAAGCCTAAAAAGAGTGCGTCAGGGCTGAAACCAGTGCGTCTGGGCTGAAACCACTGTGCCGAGCCTGAAACTTCTCCGTCAGGCCTAAAACCACTCTGCCGAGCCTAAAAAAACTCCGACGGGGCCAAAATCACTCGGCTGACCTTAAAACCACTCCGTCGGGGCTGAAACCACTGTGCTGGGGCAGAAACTGCTCCGTCAGGCTTAAAAGCACTGTGTCACCCCGAAAACCACTCCGTCAGGGCTGAAACCACTCCGCCGACATTAAGACCACTGCGCCAAGCCTAAAACCACTGCGTCGGGGCTGAAACCACTCCGCCGAGCCTAAAACCTCTCTGTCGGGGCTGAAACCACTCCGCCAAGCCTAAAACCACTGCGTCGGGGCTGAAACCACTGCATCAGGCCTAAAACAACTCCGTCAGGGCCAAAACCACTCCACCAGTGCTGAAACCACTCCGCCGAGCCTAAAACCTCTCTGTCGGGGCTGAAACCACTCCGCCAGGGCCAAAACCACTCGGCTGACATTAAGACCACTCCACCGAGCCTAAAACCACTGCGTCGGGGCTGAAAGCACTCCATCAAGCCTAAAACCACTCCGTCGGGGCTGAAACCACTCCGCCGAGCCTAAAACCACTGCGTCGGGGCTGAAACCACTGCATCAGGCCTAAAACAACTCCGTCAGGGCCAAAACCACTCCACCAGTGCTGAAATCACTCCGGCAAGCCTAAAACCACTCCATCGGGGCTGAAACCACTCCGCCAGGGCCAAAACCACTCACCTGACGTTGAAACCACTCCATCAAGCCTAAAACCACTGCGTCGGAGCTGAAACCACTCCGCCGAGCCTAAAACCTCTCTGTCGGGGCTGAAACCACTCCGCCAAGCCTGAAACCACTCCGTGAGGGCCAAAACCACGCCGCCAAGCCTAAAAGCAGAGCGTCGGGGCTGAAACCGCTCCACCAAGCCTAAAACCACTCCATCAGGCCTAAAACCACTGCGTCGGGACTGAAACCACTCCGCCGAGCCTAAAACCACTCCGTCGGGGCTGAAACCACTGCATCAGGCCTAAAAGAAGTCCGTGAGGGCCAAAACCACTCCACCAGTGCTGAAACCACTCCGTCAAGCCTAAAACCATTCCATCGGGGCTGAAACCACTCCGCCAAGCCTAAAACCAATGCATCGGGGCTGAAACCACTCCGCCGAGCCTAAAACCACTGTGTTGGGGCTGAAACCACTCCATCAGGCCTAAAACAACTCCGTCAGGGCTGAAACCACTCCACCAGTGCTGAAACCACCCCGTTGGGGCCGAAACCACTCCGCCAAGCCTAAAACCACTCCGTCGGGGCTGAAACCACTCCGCTGAGCCTAAAACCACTGCGTCGGGGCTGAAACCACTCCGCTGAGCCTAAAACCACTGCGTCGGGGCTGAAACCACTCCGCTGAGCCTAAAACTACTCCATTGGGGCCAAAACCACTCCGCCAAGCCTGAAACCACCCCGTCGGGGCCGAAACCACTCCGCCGAGCGTAAAACCACTGCGTCGGGGCTGAAAGCACTCCATCAAGCCTAAAAACAGTGCGTCAGGGCTGAAACCAGTGCGTCTGGGCTGAAACCACTGTGCCGAGCCTGAAACTTCTCCGTCAGGCCTAAAACCACTCTGCCGAGCCTAAAAAAACTCCGACGGGGCCAAAATCACTCGGCTGACCTTAAAACCACTCCGTCGGGGCTGAAACCACTGTGCTGGGGCAGAAACTGCTCCGTCAGGCTTAAAAGCACTGTGTCACCCCGAAAACCACTCCGTCAGGGCTGAAACCACTCCGCCGACATTAAGACCACTGCGCCAAGCCTAAAACCACTGCGTCGGGGCTGAAACCACTCCGCCGAGCCTAAAACCTCTCTGTCGGGGCTGAAACCACTCCGCCAAGCCTAAAACCACTGCGTCGGGGCTGAAACCACTGCATCAGGCCTAAAACAACTCCGTCAGGGCCAAAACCACTCCACCAGTGCTGAAACCAATCCGCCGAGCCTAAAACCACTCCGTCGGGGCTGAAAGCACTCCGCCAGGGCCAAAACCACTCGGCTGACATTAAGACCACTCCACCGAGCCTAAAACCACTGCGTCGGGGCTGAAACCACTCCGCCAAGCCTAAAACCACTCCGTCGGGGCTGAAACCACTCCGCCGAGCCTAAAACCACTGCGTCGGGGCTGAAACCACTGCATCAGGCCTAAAACAACTCTGTCAGGGCCAAAACCACTCCACCAGTGCTGAAATCACTCCGGCAAGCCTAAAACCACTCCATCGGGGCTGAAACCACTCCGCCAGGGCCAAAACCACTCGGCTGACGTTGAAACCACTCCATCAAGCCTAAAACCACTGCGTCGGAGCTGAAACCACTCCGCCGAGCCTAAAACCTCTCTGTCGGGGCTGAAACCACTCCGCCAAGCCTGAAACCGCTCCGTGAGGGCCAAAACCACGCCGCCGAGCCTAAAAGCAGAGCGTCGGGGCTGAAACCACTCCACCAAGCCTGAAACCACTCCATCAGGCCTAAAACCACTGCGTCGGGGCTGAAACCACTCCGCTGAGCCTAAAACCACTGCGTCGGGGCTGAAACCACTGCATCAGGCCTAAAACAACTCTGTCAGGACCAAAACCACTCCACCAGTGCTGAAATCACTCCGGCAAGCCTAAAACCACTCAATCGGGGCTGAAACCACTCCGCCAGGGCCAAAACCACTCGGCTGACGTTGAAACCACTCCATCAAGCCTAAAACCACTGCGTCGGAGCTGAAACCACTCCGCCGAGCCTAAAACCTCTCTGTCGGGGCTGAAACCACTCCGCCAAACCTGAAACCGCTCCGCCAGGGCCAAAACCACGCCGCCGAGCCTAAAAGCAGAGCGTCGGGGCTGAAACCGCTCCACCAAGCCTAAAACCACTCCATCAGGCCTAAAACCACTGCGTCGGGACTGAAACCACTCCGCCGAGCCTAAAACCACTCCGTCGGGGCTGAAACCACTGCATCAGGCCTAAAAGAAGTCCGTGAGGGCCAAAACCACTCCGCCAGTGCTGAAACCACTCCGTCAAGCCTAAAACCATTCCATCGGGGCTGAAACCACTCCGCCAAGCCTAAAACCAATGCATCGGGGCTGAAACCACTCCGCCGAGCCTAAAACCACTGCGTTGGGGCTGAAACCACTCCATCAGGCCTAAAACAACTCCGTCAGGGCTGAAACCACTCCACCAGTGCTGAAACCACCCCGTCGGGGCCGAAACCACTCTGCCAAGCCTAAAACCACTCCGTCGGGGCTGAAACCACTCCGCCGAGCCTAAAACCACTGCGTCGGGGCTGAAACCACTCCGCTGAGCCTAAAACCACTGCGTCGGGGCCGAAACCACTCCGCTGAGCCTAAAACCACTGCGTCGGGGCTGAAACCACTCCGCTGAGCCTAAAACTACTCCATTGGGGCCAAAACCACTCCGCCAAGCCTGAAACCACCCCGTCGGGGCCGAAACCACTCCGCCGAGCGTAAAACCACTGCGTCGGGGCTGAAAGCACTCCATCAAGCCTAAAACCACTGCGTCACGGCTGAAACCACTGTGTCAGGGCTGAAAACACTGCATCAGGACTAAAACCACTCGGTCAGGGCCAAAACCACTCCACCAGTGCTGAAACCACTCCGCCGAGCCTAAAACCACTGCGTCGGGGCTGAAAGCACTCCGCCAAGCCTAAAACCACTCCGTCAGGGCCAAAACCACTCCGGCAAGCCTAAAACCACTCCATCATGTTTGAAACCACTCCGCCGGGGCCGAAACCACTCACCTGACGTTGAAACCACTCCATCAAGCCTAAAACCACTGTGTCGGGGCTGAAACCACTCCGCCGAGCCTAAAACCACTCCGTCGGGGCTGAAACCACTGTGCCAAGCCTAAAACCACTGCGTCGGGGCCGAAACCACTCCACCAAGCCTGAAACCACCCGAACGAGGCCGAAATCACTCCGCCGAACCTGAAACCACTGCGTCGGGGCTGAAACCACTCTGCCGAGCCTAAAACCACTCCGTCGGGGCTGAAACCACTCCATCAAGCCTAAAACCACTGCGTCGGGGCTGAAACCACTGCGCCAAGCCTGAAACCACTGCGTCAGGCCTAAAACCACTCTGCCGAGCCTAAAACAACTCCGTCGGGGCCAAAACCACTCGGCTGACCTTAAAACCACTGCGCCGAGCCTGAAACCACTGCGTCAGGCCTAAAACCACTCTGGCGAGCCTAAAACAACTCCATCGGGGCCAAAATCACTCGGCTGACCTTAAAACCACTGCGTCGGTGCCGAAAGCACTCCATCAAGCCTAAAACCACTCCGTCGGGGCTGAAACCACTGTGCTGGGGAGGAAACTGCTCCGTCAGGCTGAAAAGCACTGTGTCAGGCCGAAAACCACTCCGTCGGGGCTGAAACCACTCCGCCAAGGCTGAAACCATTCCGTCGGGGCTGAAACCACTCCGCCGACATTAAGACCACTGCGCCAAGCCTAAAACCACTCCATCGGGGCTGAAAAGCACTCCGCCGAGCCTAAAACGACTGCGTCGGGGTTGAAACCACTCCGCCGAGCCTAAAACCACTCCGTCGGGGCCGAAAAAACTCCGCCGAGCCTGAAACCACTGCGTCGGGGCCGAAACCACTGCGCCGAGCCTGAAACCACCCCGTCGGGGCCGAAATCACTCTGCCGAGCCTAAAACAACTCCGTCAGGGCGAAAATCACTCCGCCAAGCCTAAAACCGCTGCGTCGGGGCTGAAACCACTCTGCCGGGGACAAAAAAACTCCGTCAGGGCCAAAACCACTCCATCAAGCCTAAAAACAGTGCGTCAGGGCTGAAACCAGTGCATCTGGGCTGAAACCACTGCGCCGAGCCTGAAACCTCTCCGTCAGGCCTAAAACCACTCTGCCGAGCCAAAAAAAACTCCGACGGGGCCAAAATCACTCGGCTGACCTTAAAACCACTCCGTCGGGGCTGAAACCACTGTGCTGGGGCAGAAACTGCTCCGTCAGGCTTAAAAGCACTGTGTCACCCCGAAAACCACTCCGTCAGGGCTGAAACCACTCCGCCGACATTAAGACCACTGCGCCAAGCCTAAAACCACTGTGCTGGGGCTGAAACCACTCCGCCGAGCCTAAAACCTCTCTGTCGGGGCTGAAACCACTCCGCCAAGCCTAAAACCACTGCGTCGGGGCTGAAACCACTGCATCAGGCCTAAAACAACTCCGTCAGGGCCAAAACCACTCCACCAGTGCTGAAACCACTCCGCCGAGCCTAAAACCACTGCGTCGGGGCTGAAAGCACTCCGCCAGGGCCAAAACCACTCGGCTGACATTAAAACCACTCCAGCGAGCCTAAAACCACTGCGTCGGGGCTGAAACCACTCCGCCAAGCCTAAAACCACTCCGTCGGGGCTGAAATCACTCTGCCAAGCCTAAAACCACTGCGTCGGGGCTGAAACCACTCCGTCAGGGGGAAATCCACTCCATCAAGCCTAAAACCAGTGCGTCAGGGCTGAAACGACTCCGCGAGGGCCAAAACCATTCCGCTGACCTTAAAACCACTCCGTTGGGGCTGAAACCACTCCACCGAGCCTAAAACCACTCCGTCGGGGCTGAAACCACTCCGCCGAGTCTAAAACCACTGCGTCGGGGCTGAAACCACTGCATCAGGCCTAAAACAACTCCGTCAGGGCCAAAACCACTCCACCAGTGCTGAAATCACTCCGGCAAGCCTAAAACCACTCCGTCGGGGCTGAAACCACTGTGCCAGGACCAAAACCACTGTGTCGGGGCTGAAACCACTCCGCCAGCGCCAAAACCACTGTGTCGGGGCTGAAACCACTCCGCCAGCGCCAAAACCACTCGGCTGACATTAAAACCACTCCGCCAGCGCCAAAACCACTCGGCTGACCTTAAAACCACTCTGCCAAGCCTGAAAACCGCTCCGTCGGGGCCGAAACCACGCCGCCGACATTAAAACCACTGCGCCAAGCCTAAAACCACTCCATCGGGGCTGAAACCACTCTGCCAAGCCTGAAACCACCCCGTCGGGGCCGAAACCACTCTGCCGAGCGTAAAAGCACTGCGTCGGGGCTGAAAGCACTCCATCAAGCCTAAAACCACTGCGTCGGTGCTGAAACCACTGTGTCGGGGCGGAAACCACTGCATCAGGACTAAAACCACTCCGTCAGGGCCAAAACCACTCCAGCAGTGCTGAAACCACTCCGCCGAGCCTAAAACCACTGCGTCGGGGCTGCAACCACTCCGCCGAGCCTAAAACCACTCCGTCAGGGCCAAAACCACTCCGGCAAGCCTAAAACCACTCCATCGGGGCTGAAACCACTCCGCCAGGGCCAAAACCACTCACCTGACGTTGAAACCACTCCATCAAGCCTGAAACCACTGTGTCGGGGCTGAAACCACTCCGCCGAGCCTAAAACCACTCCGTCGGGGCTGAAACCACTGTGCCAGGACCAAAACCGCTGCGTCGGGGCTGAAACCACTCCGCCAGGGCCAAAACCCCTCGGCTGACGTTGAAACCACTCCATCAAGCCTAAAACCACTGTGTCGGGGCTGAAACCACTCCGCCGAGCCTAAAACCACTGCGTCGGGGCCGAAACCACTCCGGCAAGCCTGAAACCACACGGACGAGGCCGAAACCACTCCGCTGAGGCTGAAACTACTCCGTCGGGCCTGAAACCACTGTGGCAGGACCGAAACGAATCCGTCCCGGATGAAACCACCCCGTCGGGGCTGAAACCACTCGGCTGACCTTCAAACCACTCCATAAAGCCTAAAACTACTCCGTTGGGGCTGAAACCACTGTGCTGGGGCGGAAACTGCTGCGTCAGGCTGAAAAGCACTGTGTCAGGCCGAAAACCACTCCACCAGGGCCAAAACCACTCTGCCGACATTAAGACCACTCTGCCAAGCCTAAAACCCCTCTGCCAAGCCTAAAACCACTCCGTCAGGACTAAAACCACTCCGCTGAGGCTAAAACCCCTCCGTCAGGGCGGAAACCACTGCGCCGAGCCTAAAACCACTCCGCTGAGCCTAAAGCCAATGCGTCGGGGCGGAAAGCACTGTGCCAAGACCAAAACCACTCCGTCGGGGCTGAAACCACTCCGTCAGGCTGAAAAGCACTGCGTCACGCTGAAAACCACTGCACCAGGGCCAAAACCACTCCGCCGACCTTAAAACCACTGCGCCAAGCCTAAAACCACTCCGTCGGGGCTGAAATCACTCTGCCAAGCCTAAAACCACTCCGTCGGGGCCGAAACCACTCCGTCGGGGCTGAAACCACTCCGTCAGGGGGAAATCCACTCCATCAAGCCTAAAACCAGTGCGTCAGGGCTGAAACGACTCCGCGAGGGCCAAAACCATTCCGCTGACCTTAAAACCACTCCGTTGGGGCTGAAACCACTCCACCGAGCCTAAAACCACTCCGTCGGGGCTGAAACCACTCCGCCGAGTCTAAAACCACTGCGTCGGGGCTGAAACCACTGCATCAGGCCTAAAACAACTCCGTCAGGGCCAAAACCACTCCACCAGTGCTGAAATCACTCCAGCAAGCCTAAAACCACTCCGTCGGGGCTGAAACCACTGTGCCAGGACCAAAACCACTGTGTCGGGGCTGAAACCACTCCGCCAGCGCCAAAACCACTGTGTCGGGGCTGAAACCACTCCGCCAGCGCCAAAACCACTCGGCTGACATTAAAACCACTCCGCCAGCGCCAAAACCACTCGGCTGACCTTAAAACCACTCTGCCAAGCCTGAAAACCGCTCCGTCGGGGCCGAAACCACACCGTCGGGGCCGAAAGTACTGTGCCGAGCCTAAAAACACTCCGCCGAGCGTAAAAACACTTTGTCGGGGCTGAAACCACTCTGCCGAGCCTAAAACAACTCCCTCAGGGCCAAAACCACTCCACCAAGCCGAAAAGCACTCCGTCAGGGCTAAAACTGACCGGCCAGGGCGAAAACCACTGCGTCAGGCCTAAAACCACTCCGCCGAGCCTAAAGCCACTGCGTCGGGGCGGAAACCACTGTGCCAGGACCAAAACCACTCCGTCGGGGCAGAAACCACTCCGTCAGGCTGAAAAGCACTGTGTCAGGCCGAAAACCACTCCACCAGGGCCAAAACCAATCAGTCGGGGCTGAAAGCGTTCCACCAGGGCCAAAACCACTCCGCCGACATTAAAAACACTGCGCCAAGCCTAAAACCACTCCATCGGGGCTGAAAAGCACTCCGCTGAGCCTAAAACCACTGCGTCGGGGCTGAAACCACTCCGCCGAGCCTGAAACCACCCCGTCGGGGCTGAAATCACTCCGCCGAGCCTAAAACCACTGCGTCGGGGCCAAAACCACTCCACCACTGCTGAAACAACTCCGTCAGGGCAGAAACTGCTCCGCCAGGGCCAAAACCGCTGCGTCGGGGCTGAAACCACTCTGCTGGGGACAAAACAACTCCGTCAGGGCCAAAACCACTCCATCAAGCCTAAAACCACTGCGTCGGAGCTGAAACCACTGCGTCGGGGCTGAAACCACTCCGCCGAGCCTGAAACCACTGCGTCGGGGCTGAAACCACTCTGCCAAAGCTAAAACCACTCCGTCAGGACCAAAACCACTCCGCCGAGCCTAAAACCACTCCGCCGGGGCTGAAAGCACTCTGCTGGGCCTAAAACAACTCCGTCGGGGCGCAAGCCACTCCGCCAAGCCTGAAACCACTGCATCAGGGACAAAACCACGCCGCCGAGCCTAAAAGCAGAGCGTCAGGGCTGAAACCGCTCCACCAAGCCTAAAACCACTGCATCAAGCCTAAAACCACTCCGTCGGGGCTGAAACCACTCCGCCGAGCCTAAAACCACTGTGTCAGGGCTGAAACCACTCCGCCGAGCCTAAAACCACTCCGCCGAGCCTAAAACAACACCGTCGGGGCTGAAACCACTGTGCCAGGACCAAAACCACTCCGTCGGGGCGGAAACCACTCCGACAGGCTGAAAAGCACTGCATCAGGCCGGAAACCACTCCGCCAGGGCCAAAACCAATCAGTCGGGGCTGAAAGCGTTCCACCAGGGCCAAAACCACTCCGACGACATTAAAACCACTGCATCAAGCCTAAAACCACTGCGTCGGGGCTGAAACCACTCCGGCAAGCCTAAAACCACTCTGTCGGGGCAGAAGCTACTCCGCTGAGGCTGAAACTACTCCGTCGGGCCTGAAACCACTGTGCCAGGACCGAAACGAATCCGTCGGGGCTGAAACCACCCCGTCGGGGCTGAAACCACTCGGCTGACCTTCAAACCACTCCATAAAGCCTAAAACTACTCCGTCGGGGCTGAAACCACTGTGCTGGGGCGGAAACTGCTGCGTCAGGCTGAAAAGCACAGTGTCAGGCCGAAAACCACTCCACCAGGGCCAAAACCACTCTGCCGACATTAAGACCACTCCGCCAAGCCTAAAACACCTCTGCCAAGCCTAAAACCACTCCGTCAGGACTAAAACCACTCCGCTGAGGCTAAAACCCCTCCGTCAGGGCGGAAACCACTGCGCCGAGCCTAAAACCACTCCATCGGGGTTGAAATCACTCTGCCAAGCCTAAAACCACTCCGTCGGGGCCGAAACCACTCCGTCGGGGCCGAAACCACTCCGTCGGGGGGAAATCCACTCCATCAAGCCTAAAACCAGTGCGTCAGGGCTGAAACGACTCCGCGAGGGCCAAAACCACTAGGCTGAACTTAAAACCACTCCGTCGGGGCTGAAACCACTCCACCGAGCCTAAAACAACTCCGTCGGGGCCGAAACCACTGCGCCAAGCCTAAAACCACTCCGCCGGGGCTAAAACCACTCCGTCAGGGCCAAAACCACTCCGCAGAGCCTAAAACCACTCCGTCGGGGCTGAAACCACTGTGCTGGGGCAGAAATTGCTCCGTCAGGCTTAAAAGCACTGTGTCAGGCCGAAAACCACTGCATCGGGGCGGAAACCACTCCGCTGACATTAAGACCACTACGCCAAGCCAAAACCACTGCGTCGGGGCTGAAACCACTCCAGCAAGCCTAAAACCACTGCGTCGGGGCGGAAACCACTCCGCCGAGCCTGAAACCACCCCGTCGGGGCCGAAATCACTCTGCCGAGCCTAAAACAACTCCGTCAGGGCCAAAATCACTCCGCCGAGCCTGAAACCACTGCGTCGGGGCTGAAACCACTCCGCCGAGCCTAAAACCACTCCGTCGGGCCTGAAACCACTGTGCTGGGGCAGAAATTGCTCCGTCAGGCTTAAAAGCACTGTGTCAGGCCGAAAACCACTGCGTCGGGGCTGAAACCACTCTGCCGACATTAAGACCACTGCGGCAAGCCGAAAACCACTGCGTCGGGGCTGAAAGCACTCCGCCGAGCCGAAAACCACTGCGTCGGGGCCGAAACCACTCCGCCGAGCCTAAAACCACTGCGTCGGGGCTGAAACCACTCTACCGACATTAAGACCACTGCGGCAAGCCGAAAACCACTGCGTCGGGGCTGAAACCACTCCGCCGAGCCGAAAACCACTGCGTCGGGGCTGAAACCACTCCGCCGAGCCTAAAACCACTGTGTCTGGGCTGAAAGCACTCCATCAAGCCTAAAACCACTGCGTCGGGGCTGAAACCACTCCGCCGAGCCTAAAACCACTGGGTCGGGGCTGAAACCACTGCATCAAGCCTAAAACCACTGCGTTGGGGCCAAAACCACTCCGCCAAGCCTAAAACCACTGCGTCGGGGCTGAAACCACTGCATCAGGCCTAAAACAACTCCGTCAGGGCCAAAACCACTCCACCAGTGCTGAAACCACTCCGGCAAGCCAAAAACCACTCCATCGGGTTTGAAACCACTCCGCCAGGGCTAAAACCACTCGACTGACGTTGAAACCACTCCATCAAGCCTAAAACCACTGCGTCGGAGCTGAAACCACTCCGCCGAGCCTGAAACCATTCCGTCGGGGCTGAAACCACTCCGCCGACATTAAGACCACTGCGCCAAGCCTAAAACCACTCCATCGGGGCTGAAACCACGCCGCCGAGCCTAAAACGACTGCGTCGGGGTTGAAACCACTCCGCCGAGCCTGAAACCACTGCGTCGGGGCCGAAACCACTGCGCCGAGCCTGAAACCACTGCGTCGGGGCCGAAACCACTGCGCCGAGCCTGAAGCCACCCCGTCGGGGCCGAAATCACTCTGCCGAGCCTAAAACAACTCCGTCAGGGCGAAAATCACTCCGCCAAGCCTAAAACCGCTGCGTCGGGGCTGAAACCACTCTGCCGGGGACAAAAAAACTCCGTCAGGGCCAAAACCACTCCATCAAGCCTAAAAAGAGTGCGTCAGGGCTGAAACCAGTGCGTCTGGGCTGAAACCACTGCGCCGAGCCTGAAACCTCTCCGTCAGGCCTAAAACCACTCTGCCGAGCCTAAAAAAACTCCGACGGGGCCAAAATCACTCGGCTGACCTTAAAACCACTCCGTCGGGGCTGAAACCACTGTGCTGGGGCAGAAACTGCTCCGTCAGGCTTAAAAGCACTGTGTCACCCCGAAAACCACTCCGTCAGGGCTGAAACCACTCCGCCGACATTAAGACCACTGCGCCAAGCCTAAAACCACTGCGTCGGGGCTGAAACCACTCCGCCAAGCCTAAAACCTCTCTGTCGGGGCTGAAACCACTCCGCCAAGCCTAAAACCACTGCGTCGGGGCTGAAACCACTGCATCAGGCCTAAAACAACTCCGTCAGGGCCAAAACCACTCCACCAGTGCTGAAACCACTCCGCCGAGCCTAAAACCACTGAGTCGGGGCTGAAAGCACTCCGCCAGGGCCAAAACCACTCGGCTGACATTAAGACCACTCCAGCGAGCCTAAAACCACTGCGTCGGGGCTGAAACCACTCCGCCAAGCCTAAAACCACTCCGTCGGGGCTGAAACCACTCCGCCGAGCCTAAAACCACTGCGTCGGGGCTGAAACCACTGCATCAGGCCTAAAACAACTCCGTCAGGGCCAAAACCACTCCACCAGTGCTGAAATCACTCCGGCAAGCCTAAAACCACTCCATCGGGGCTGAAACCACTCCGCCAGGGCCAAAACCACTCGGCTGACGTTGAAACCACTCCATCAAGCCTAAAACCACTGCGTCGGAGCTGAAACCACTCCGCCGAGCCTAAAACCTCTCTGTCGGGGCTGAAACCACTCCGCCAAGCCTGAAACCGCTCCGTGAGGGCCAAAACCACGCCGCCGAGCCTAAAAGCAGAGCGTCGGGGCTGAAACCACTCCACCAAGCCTGAAACCACTCCATCAGGCCTAAAACCACTGCGTCGGGGCTGAAACCACTCCGCCGAGCCTAAAACCACTGCGTCGGGGCTGAAACCACTGCATCAGGCCTAAAACAACTCCGTCAGGGCCAAAACCACTCCACCAGTGCTGAAATCACTCCGGCAAGCCTAAAACCACTCCATCGGGGCTGAAACCACTCCGCCAGGGCCAAAACCACTCGGCTGACGTTGAAACCACTCCATCAAGCCTAAAACCACTGCGTCGGAGCTGAAACCACTCCGCCGAGCCTAAAACCTCTCTGTCGGGGCTGAAACCACTCCGCCAAGCCTGAAACCACTCCGTGAGGGCCAAAACCACGCCGCCGAGCCTAAAAGCAGAGCGTCGGGGCTGAAACCGCTCCACCAAGCCTAAAACCACTCCATCAGGCCTAAAACCACTGCGTCGGGACTGAAACCACTCCGCCGAGCCTAAAACCACTCCGTCGGGGCTGAAACCACTGCATCAGGCCTAAAAGAAGTCCGTGAGGGCCAAAACCACTCCGCCAGTGCTGAAACCACTCCGTCAAGCCTAAAACCATTCCATCGGGGCTGAAACCACTCCGCCAAGCCTAAAACCAATGCATCGGGGCTGAAACCACTCCGCCGAGCCTAAAACCACTGCGTTGGGGCTGAAACCACTCCATCAGGCCTAAAACAACTCCGTCAGGGCTGAAACCACTCCACCAGTGCTGAAACCACCCCGTTGGGGCCGAAACCACTCCGCCAAGCCTAAAACCACTGCGTCGGGGCTGAAACCACTCCGCTGAGCCTAAAACCACTGCGTCGGGGCCGAAACCACTCCGCTGAGCCTAAAACCACTGCGTCGGGGCTGAAACCACTCCGCTGAGCCTAAAACTACTCCATTGGGGCCAAAACCACTCCGCCAAGCCTGAAACCACCCCGTCGGGGCCGAAACCACTCCGCCGAGCGTAAAACCACTGCGTCGGGGCTGAAAGCACTCCATCAAGCCTAAAACCACTGCGTCACGGCTGAAACCACTGTGTCAGGGCTGAAAACACTGCATCAGGACTAAAACCACTCGGTCAGGGCCAAAACCACTCCACCAGTGCTGAAACCACTCCGCCGAGCCTAAAACCACTGCGTCGGGGCTGAAAGCACTCCGCCAAGCCTAAAACCACTCCGTCAGGGCCAAAACCACTCCGGCAAGCCTAAAACCACTCCATCATGTTTGAAACCACTCCGCCGGGGCCGAAACCACTCACCTGACGTTGAAACCACTCCATCAAGCCTAAAACCACTGTGTCGGGGCTGAAACCACTCCGCCGAGCCTAAAACCACTCCGTCGGGGCTGAAACCACTGTGCCAAGCCTAAAACCACTGCGTCGGGGCCGAAACCACTCCACCAAGCCTGAAACCACCCGAACGAGGCCGAAATCACTCCGCCGAACCTGAAACCACTGCGTCGGGGCTGAAACCACTCTGCCGAGCCTAAAACCACTCCGTCGGGGCTGAAACCACTCCATCAAGCCTAAAACCACTGCGTCGGGGCTGAAACCACTGCGCCAAGCCTGAAACCACTGCGTCAGGCCTAAAACCACTCTGCCGAGCCTAAAACAACTCCGTCGGGGCCAAAACCACTCGGCTGACCTTAAAACCACTGCGCCGAGCCTGAAACCACTGCGTCAGGCCTAAAACCACTCTGGCGAGCCTAAAACAACTCCATCGGGGCCAAAATCACTCGGCTGACCTTAAAACCACTGCGTCGGTGCCGAAAGCACTCCATCAAGCCTAAAACCACTCCGTCGGGGCTGAAACCACTGTGCTGGGGAGGAAACTGCTCCGTCAGGCTGAAAAGCACTGTGTCAGGCCGAAAACCACTCCGTCGGGGCTGAAACCACTCCGCCAAGGCTGAAACCATTCCGTCGGGGCTGAAACCACTCCGCCGACATTAAGACCACTGCGCCAAGCCTAAAACCACTCCATCGGGGCTGAAAAGCACTCCGCCGAGCCTAAAACGACTGCGTCGGGGTTGAAACCACTCCGCCGAGCCTAAAACCACTCCGTCGGGGCCGAAAAAACTCCGCCGAGCCTGAAACCACTGCGTCGGGGCCGAAACCACTGCGCCGAGCCTGAAACCACCCCGTCGGGGCCGAAATCACTCTGCCGAGCCTAAAACAACTCCGTCAGGGCGAAAATCACTCCGCCAAGCCTAAAACCGCTGCGTCGGGGCTGAAACCACTCTGCCGGGGACAAAAAAACTCCGTCAGGGCCAAAACCACTCCATCAAGCCTAAAAACAGTGCGTCAGGGCTGAAACCAGTGCATCTGGGCTGAAACCACTGCGCCGAGCCTGAAACCTCTCCGTCAGGCCTAAAACCACTCTGCCGAGCCAAAAAAAACTCCGACGGGGCCAAAATCACTCGGCTGACCTTAAAACCACTCCGTCGGGGCTGAAACCACTGTGCTGGGGCAGAAACTGCTCCGTCAGGCTTAAAAGCACTGTGTCACCCCGAAAACCACTCCGTCAGGGCTGAAACCACTCCGCCGACATTAAGACCACTGCGCCAAGCCTAAAACCACTGTGCTGGGGCTGAAACCACTCCGCCGAGCCTAAAACCTCTCTGTCGGGGCTGAAACCACTCCGCCAAGCCTAAAACCACTGCGTCGGGGCTGAAACCACTGCATCAGGCCTAAAACAACTCCGTCAGGGCCAAAACCACTCCACCAGTGCTGAAACCACTCCGCCGAGCCTAAAACCACTGCGTCGGGGCTGAAAGCACTCCGCCAGGGCCAAAACCACTCGGCTGACATTAAAACCACTCCAGCGAGCCTAAAACCACTGCGTCGGGGCTGAAACCACTCCGCCAAGCCTAAAACCACTCCGTCGGGGCTGAAATCACTCTGCCAAGCCTAAAACCACTGCGTCGGGGCTGAAACCACTCCGTCAGGGGGAAATCCACTCCATCAAGCCTAAAACCAGTGCGTCAGGGCTGAAACGACTCCGCGAGGGCCAAAACCATTCCGCTGACCTTAAAACCACTCCGTTGGGGCTGAAACCACTCCACCGAGCCTAAAACCACTCCGTCGGGGCTGAAACCACTCCGCCGAGTCTAAAACCACTGCGTCGGGGCTGAAACCACTGCATCAGGCCTAAAACAACTCCGTCAGGGCCAAAACCACTCCACCAGTGCTGAAATCACTCCGGCAAGCCTAAAACCACTCCGTCGGGGCTGAAACCACTGTGCCAGGACCAAAACCACTGTGTCGGGGCTGAAACCACTCCGCCAGCGCCAAAACCACTGTGTCGGGGCTGAAACCACTCCGCCAGCGCCAAAACCACTCGGCTGACATTAAAACCACTCCGCCAGCGCCAAAACCACTCGGCTGACCTTAAAACCACTCTGCCAAGCCTGAAAACCGCTCCGTCGGGGCCGAAACCACGCCGCCGACATTAAAACCACTGCGCCAAGCCTAAAACCACTCCATCGGGGCTGAAACCACTCTGCCAAGCCTGAAACCACCCCGTCGGGGCCGAAACCACTCTGCCGAGCGTAAAAGCACTGCGTCGGGGCTGAAAGCACTCCATCAAGCCTAAAACCACTGCGTCGGTGCTGAAACCACTGTGTCGGGGCGGAAACCACTGCATCAGGACTAAAACCACTCCGTCAGGGCCAAAACCACTCCAGCAGTGCTGAAACCACTCCGCCGAGCCTAAAACCACTGCGTCGGGGCTGCAACCACTCCGCCGAGCCTAAAACCACTCCGTCAGGGCCAAAACCACTCCGGCAAGCCTAAAACCACTCCATCGGGGCTGAAACCACTCCGCCAGGGCCAAAACCACTCACCTGACGTTGAAACCACTCCATCAAGCCTGAAACCACTGTGTCGGGGCTGAAACCACTCCGCCGAGCCTAAAACCACTCCGTCGGGGCTGAAACCACTGTGCCAGGACCAAAACCGCTGCGTCGGGGCTGAAACCACTCCGCCAGGGCCAAAACCCCTCGGCTGACGTTGAAACCACTCCATCAAGCCTAAAACCACTGTGTCGGGGCTGAAACCACTCCGCCGAGCCTAAAACCACTGCGTCGGGGCCGAAACCACTCCGGCAAGCCTGAAACCACACGGACGAGGCCGAAACCACTCCGCTGAGGCTGAAACTACTCCGTCGGGCCTGAAACCACTGTGGCAGGACCGAAACGAATCCGTCCCGGATGAAACCACCCCGTCGGGGCTGAAACCACTCGGCTGACCTTCAAACCACTCCATAAAGCCTAAAACTACTCCGTTGGGGCTGAAACCACTGTGCTGGGGCGGAAACTGCTGCGTCAGGCTGAAAAGCACTGTGTCAGGCCGAAAACCACTCCACCAGGGCCAAAACCACTCTGCCGACATTAAGACCACTCTGCCAAGCCTAAAACCCCTCTGCCAAGCCTAAAACCACTCCGTCAGGACTAAAACCACTCCGCTGAGGCTAAAACCCCTCCGTCAGGGCGGAAACCACTGCGCCGAGCCTAAAACCACTCCGCTGAGCCTAAAGCCAATGCGTCGGGGCGGAAAGCACTGTGCCAAGACCAAAACCACTCCGTCGGGGCTGAAACCACTCCGTCAGGCTGAAAAGCACTGCGTCACGCTGAAAACCACTGCACCAGGGCCAAAACCACTCCGCCGACCTTAAAACCACTGCGCCAAGCCTAAAACCACTCCGTCGGGGCTGAAATCACTCTGCCAAGCCTAAAACCACTCCGTCGGGGCCGAAACCACTCCGTCGGGGCTGAAACCACTCCGTCAGGGGGAAATCCACTCCATCAAGCCTAAAACCAGTGCGTCAGGGCTGAAACGACTCCGCGAGGGCCAAAACCATTCCGCTGACCTTAAAACCACTCCGTTGGGGCTGAAACCACTCCACCGAGCCTAAAACCACTCCGTCGGGGCTGAAACCACTCCGCCGAGTCTAAAACCACTGCGTCGGGGCTGAAACCACTGCATCAGGCCTAAAACAACTCCGTCAGGGCCAAAACCACTCCACCAGTGCTGAAATCACTCCAGCAAGCCTAAAACCACTCCGTCGGGGCTGAAACCACTGTGCCAGGACCAAAACCACTGTGTCGGGGCTGAAACCACTCCGCCAGCGCCAAAACCACTGTGTCGGGGCTGAAACCACTCCGCCAGCGCCAAAACCACTCGGCTGACATTAAAACCACTCCGCCAGCGCCAAAACCACTCGGCTGACCTTAAAACCACTCTGCCAAGCCTGAAAACCGCTCCGTCGGGGCCGAAACCACACCGTCGGGGCCGAAAGTACTGTGCCGAGCCTAAAAACACTCCGCCGAGCGTAAAAACACTTTGTCGGGGCTGAAACCACTCTGCCGAGCCTAAAACAACTCCCTCAGGGCCAAAACCACTCCACCAAGCCGAAAAGCACTCCGTCAGGGCTAAAACTGACCGGCCAGGGCGAAAACCACTGCGTCAGGCCTAAAACCACTCCGCCGAGCCTAAAGCCACTGCGTCGGGGCGGAAACCACTGTGCCAGGACCAAAACCACTCCGTCGGGGCAGAAACCACTCCGTCAGGCTGAAAAGCACTGTGTCAGGCCGAAAACCACTCCACCAGGGCCAAAACCAATCAGTCGGGGCTGAAAGCGTTCCACCAGGGCCAAAACCACTCCGCCGACATTAAAAACACTGCGCCAAGCCTAAAACCACTCCATCGGGGCTGAAAAGCACTCCGCTGAGCCTAAAACCACTGCGTCGGGGCTGAAACCACTCCGCCGAGCCTGAAACCACCCCGTCGGGGCTGAAATCACTCCGCCGAGCCTAAAACCACTGCGTCGGGGCCAAAACCACTCCACCACTGCTGAAACAACTCCGTCAGGGCAGAAACTGCTCCGCCAGGGCCAAAACCGCTGCGTCGGGGCTGAAACCACTCTGCTGGGGACAAAACAACTCCGTCAGGGCCAAAACCACTCCATCAAGCCTAAAACCACTGCGTCGGAGCTGAAACCACTGCGTCGGGGCTGAAACCACTCCGCCGAGCCTGAAACCACTGCGTCGGGGCTGAAACCACTCTGCCAAAGCTAAAACCACTCCGTCAGGACCAAAACCACTCCGCCGAGCCTAAAACCACTCCGCCGGGGCTGAAAGCACTCTGCTGGGCCTAAAACAACTCCGTCGGGGCGCAAGCCACTCCGCCAAGCCTGAAACCACTGCATCAGGGACAAAACCACGCCGCCGAGCCTAAAAGCAGAGCGTCAGGGCTGAAACCGCTCCACCAAGCCTAAAACCACTGCATCAAGCCTAAAACCACTCCGTCGGGGCTGAAACCACTCCGCCGAGCCTAAAACCACTGTGTCAGGGCTGAAACCACTCCGCCGAGCCTAAAACCACTCCGCCGAGCCTAAAACAACACCGTCGGGGCTGAAACCACTGTGCCAGGACCAAAACCACTCCGTCGGGGCGGAAACCACTCCGACAGGCTGAAAAGCACTGCATCAGGCCGGAAACCACTCCGCCAGGGCCAAAACCAATCAGTCGGGGCTGAAAGCGTTCCACCAGGGCCAAAACCACTCCGACGACATTAAAACCACTGCATCAAGCCTAAAACCACTGCGTCGGGGCTGAAACCACTCCGGCAAGCCTAAAACCACTCTGTCGGGGCAGAAGCTACTCCGCTGAGGCTGAAACTACTCCGTCGGGCCTGAAACCACTGTGCCAGGACCGAAACGAATCCGTCGGGGCTGAAACCACCCCGTCGGGGCTGAAACCACTCGGCTGACCTTCAAACCACTCCATAAAGCCTAAAACTACTCCGTCGGGGCTGAAACCACTGTGCTGGGGCGGAAACTGCTGCGTCAGGCTGAAAAGCACAGTGTCAGGCCGAAAACCACTCCACCAGGGCCAAAACCACTCTGCCGACATTAAGACCACTCCGCCAAGCCTAAAACACCTCTGCCAAGCCTAAAACCACTCCGTCAGGACTAAAACCACTCCGCTGAGGCTAAAACCCCTCCGTCAGGGCGGAAACCACTGCGCCGAGCCTAAAACCACTCCATCGGGGTTGAAATCACTCTGCCAAGCCTAAAACCACTCCGTCGGGGCCGAAACCACTCCGTCGGGGCCGAAACCACTCCGTCGGGGGGAAATCCACTCCATCAAGCCTAAAACCAGTGCGTCAGGGCTGAAACGACTCCGCGAGGGCCAAAACCACTAGGCTGAACTTAAAACCACTCCGTCGGGGCTGAAACCACTCCACCGAGCCTAAAACAACTCCGTCGGGGCCGAAACCACTGCGCCAAGCCTAAAACCACTCCGCCGGGGCTAAAACCACTCCGTCAGGGCCAAAACCACTCCGCAGAGCCTAAAACCACTCCGTCGGGGCTGAAACCACTGTGCTGGGGCAGAAATTGCTCCGTCAGGCTTAAAAGCACTGTGTCAGGCCGAAAACCACTGCATCGGGGCGGAAACCACTCCGCTGACATTAAGACCACTACGCCAAGCCAAAACCACTGCGTCGGGGCTGAAACCACTCCAGCAAGCCTAAAACCACTGCGTCGGGGCGGAAACCACTCCGCCGAGCCTGAAACCACCCCGTCGGGGCCGAAATCACTCTGCCGAGCCTAAAACAACTCCGTCAGGGCCAAAATCACTCCGCCGAGCCTGAAACCACTGCGTCGGGGCTGAAACCACTCCGCCGAGCCTAAAACCACTCCGTCGGGCCTGAAACCACTGTGCTGGGGCAGAAATTGCTCCGTCAGGCTTAAAAGCACTGTGTCAGGCCGAAAACCACTGCGTCGGGGCTGAAACCACTCTGCCGACATTAAGACCACTGCGGCAAGCCGAAAACCACTGCGTCGGGGCTGAAAGCACTCCGCCGAGCCGAAAACCACTGCGTCGGGGCCGAAACCACTCCGCCGAGCCTAAAACCACTGCGTCGGGGCTGAAACCACTCTACCGACATTAAGACCACTGCGGCAAGCCGAAAACCACTGCGTCGGGGCTGAAACCACTCCGCCGAGCCGAAAACCACTGCGTCGGGGCTGAAACCACTCCGCCGAGCCTAAAACCACTGTGTCTGGGCTGAAAGCACTCCATCAAGCCTAAAACCACTGCGTCGGGGCTGAAACCACTCCGCCGAGCCTAAAACCACTGGGTCGGGGCTGAAACCACTGCATCAAGCCTAAAACCACTGCGTTGGGGCCAAAACCACTCCGCCAAGCCTAAAACCACTGCGTCGGGGCTGAAACCACTGCATCAGGCCTAAAACAACTCCGTCAGGGCCAAAACCACTCCACCAGTGCTGAAACCACTCCGGCAAGCCAAAAACCACTCCATCGGGTTTGAAACCACTCCGCCAGGGCTAAAACCACTCGACTGACGTTGAAACCACTCCATCAAGCCTAAAACCACTGCGTCGGAGCTGAAACCACTCCGCCGAGCCTGAAACCATTCCGTCGGGGCTGAAACCACTCCGCCGACATTAAGACCACTGCGCCAAGCCTAAAACCACTCCATCGGGGCTGAAACCACGCCGCCGAGCCTAAAACGACTGCGTCGGGGTTGAAACCACTCCGCCGAGCCTGAAACCACTGCGTCGGGGCCGAAACCACTGCGCCGAGCCTGAAACCACTGCGTCGGGGCCGAAACCACTGCGCCGAGCCTGAAGCCACCCCGTCGGGGCCGAAATCACTCTGCCGAGCCTAAAACAACTCCGTCAGGGCGAAAATCACTCCGCCAAGCCTAAAACCGCTGCGTCGGGGCTGAAACCACTCTGCCGGGGACAAAAAAACTCCGTCAGGGCCAAAACCACTCCATCAAGCCTAAAAACAGTGCGTCAGGGCTGAAACCAGTGCGTCTGGGCTGAAACCACTGCGCCGAGCCTGAAACCTCTCCGTCAGGCCTAAAACCACTCTGCCGAGCCTAAAAAAACTCCGACGGGGCCAAAATCACTCGGCTGACCTTAAAACCACTCCGTCGGGGCTGAAACCACTGTGCTGGGGCAGAAACTGCTCCGTCAGGCTTAAAAGCACTGTGTCACCCCGAAAACCACTCCGTCAGGGCTGAAACCACTCCGCCGACATTAAGACCACTGCGCCAAGCCTAAAACCACTGCGTCGGGGCTGAAACCACTCCGCCAAGCCTAAAACCTCTCTGTCGGGGCTGAAACCACTCCGCCAAGCCTAAAACCACTGCGTCGGGGCTGAAACCACTGCATCAGGCCTAAAACAACTCCGTCAGGGCCAAAACCACTCCACCAGTGCTGAAACCACTCCGCCGAGCCTAAAACCACTGAGTCGGGGCTGAAAGCACTCCGCCAGGGCCAAAACCACTCGGCTGACATTAAGACCACTCCAGCGAGCCTAAAACCACTGCGTCGGGGCTGAAACCACTCCGCCAAGCCTAAAACCACTCCGTCGGGGCTGAAACCACTCCGCCGAGCCTAAAACCACTGCGTCGGGGCTGAAACCACTGCATCAGGCCTAAAACAACTCCGTCAGGGCCAAAACCACTCCACCAGTGCTGAAATCACTCCGGCAAGCCTAAAACCACTCCATCGGGGCTGAAACCACTCCGCCAGGGCCAAAACCACTCGGCTGACGTTGAAACCACTCCATCAAGCCTAAAACCACTGCGTCGGAGCTGAAACCACTCCGCCGAGCCTAAAACCTCTCTGTCGGGGCTGAAACCACTCCGCCAAGCCTGAAACCGCTCCGTGAGGGCCAAAACCACGCCGCCGAGCCTAAAAGCAGAGCGTCGGGGCTGAAACCACTCCACCAAGCCTGAAACCACTCCATCAGGCCTAAAACCACTGCGTCGGGGCTGAAACCACTCCGCCGAGCCTAAAACCACTGCGTCGGGGCTGAAACCACTGCATCAGGCCTAAAACAACTCCGTCAGGGCCAAAACCACTCCACCAGTGCTGAAATCACTCCGGCAAGCCTAAAACCACTCCATCGGGGCTGAAACCACTCCGCCAGGGCCAAAACCACTCGGCTGACGTTGAAACCACTCCATCAAGCCTAAAACCACTGCGTCGGAGCTGAAACCACTCCGCCGAGCCTAAAACCTCTCTGTCGGGGCTGAAACCACTCCGCCAAGCCTGAAACCACTCCGTGAGGGCCAAAACCACGCCGCCGAGCCTAAAAGCAGAGCGTCGGGGCTGAAACCGCTCCACCAAGCCTAAAACCACTCCATCAGGCCTAAAACCACTGCGTCGGGACTGAAACCACTCCGCCGAGCCTAAAACCACTCCGTCGGGGCTGAAACCACTGCATCAGGCCTAAAAGAAGTCCGTGAGGGCCAAAACCACTCCGCCAGTGCTGAAACCACTCCGTCAAGCCTAAAACCATTCCATCGGGGCTGAAACCACTCCGCCAAGCCTAAAACCAATGCATCGGGGCTGAAACCACTCCGCCGAGCCTAAAACCACTGCGTTGGGGCTGAAACCACTCCATCAGGCCTAAAACAACTCCGTCAGGGCTGAAACCACTCCACCAGTGCTGAAACCACCCCGTTGGGGCCGAAACCACTCCGCCAAGCCTAAAACCACTCCGTCGGGGCTGAAACCACTCCGCTGAGCCTAAAACCACTGCGTCGGGGCTGAAACCACTCCATCAAGCCTAAAACCACTGCGTCGGGGCTGAAACCACTCCGCTGAGCCTAAAACTACTCCATTGGGGCCAAAACCACTCCGCCAAGCCTGAAACCACCCCGTCGGGGCCGAAACCACTCCGCCGAGCGTAAAACCACTGCGTCGGGGCTGAAAGCACTCCATCAAGCCTAAAACCACTGCGTCACGGCTGAAACCACTGTGTCAGGGCTGAAAACACTGCATCAGGACTAAAACCACTCGGTCAGGGCCAAAACCACTCCACCAGTGCTGAAACCACTCCGCCGAGCCTAAAACCACTGCGTCGGGGCTGAAAGCACTCCGCCAAGCCTAAAACCACTCCGACAGGGCCAAAACCACTCCGGCAAGCCTAAAACCACTCCATCAGGTTTGAAACCACTCCGCCGGGGCCGAAACCACTCACCTGACGTTGAAACCACTCCATCAAGCCTAAAACCACTGTGTCAGGGCTGAAACCACTCCGCCGAGCCTAAAACCACTGCGTCGGGGCCGAAACCACTGTGCCAAGCCTAAAACCACTGCGTCGGGGCCGAAACCACTCCACCAAGCCTGAAACCACCCGAACGAGGCCGAAATCACTCCGCCGAACCTGAAACCACCCCGTCGGGGCCGAAATCACTCTGCCGAGCCTAAAACCACTCCGTCGGGGCTGAAACCACTCCATCAAGCCTAAAACCACTGCGTCGGGGCTGAAACCACTGCGCCGAGCCTGAAACCACTGCGTCAGGCCTAAAACCACTCTGCCGAGCCTAAAACAACTCCGTCGGGGCCAAAACCACTCGGCTGACCTTAAAACCACTGCGCCGAGCCTGAAACCACTGCGTCAGGCCTAAAACCACTCTGCCGAGCCTAAAACAACTCCGTCGGGGCCAAAACCACTCGGCTGACCTTAAAACCACTGCGTCGGGGCCGAAAGCACTCCATCAAGCCTAAAACCACTCCGTCGGGGCTGAAACCACTGTGCTGGGGAGGAAACTGCTCCGTCAGGCTGAAAAGCACTGTGTCAGGCCGAAAACCACTCCGTCGGGGCTGAAACCACTCCGCCAAGCCTGAAACCACTGCGTCGGGGCTGAAACCACTCCGCCGACATTAAGACCACTGCGCCAAGCCTAAAACCACTCCATCGGGGCTGAAAAGCACTCCGCCGAGCCTAAAACGACTGCGTCGGGGTTGAAACCACTCCGCCGAGCCTAAAACCACTGCGTCGGGGCTGAAACCACTCCGCCGACATTAAGACCACTGCGCCAAGCCTAAAACCACTCCATCGGGGCTGAAAAGCACTCCGCCGAGCCTAAAACGACTGCGTCGGGGTTGAAACCACTCCGCCGAGCCTAAAACCACTCCGTCGGGGCCGAAAAAACTCCGCCGAGCCTGAAACCACTGTGTCGGGGCTAAAACCACTGCATCAGGCCTAAAACAACTCCGTCAGGGCCAAAACCACTCCACCAGTGCTGAAACCACTCCGGCAAGCCAAAAACCACTCCATCGGGTTTGAAACCACTCCGCCAGGGCTAAAACCACTCGACTGACGTTGAAACCACTCCATCAAGCCTAAAACCACTGCGTCGGAGCTGAAACCACTCCGCCGAGCCTGAAACCATTCCGTCGGGGCTGAAACCACTCCGCCGACATTAAGACCACTGCGCCAAGCCTAAAACCACTCCATCGGGGCTGAAACCACTCCGCCGAACCTAAAACCACTGCGTCGGGGTTGAAACCACTCCGCCGAGCCTAAAACCACTGCGTCGGGGCCGAAAAAACTCCGCCGAGCCTGAAACCACTGCATCGGGGCCGAAACCACTGCGCCGAGCCTGAAGCCACCCCGTCGGGGCCGAAATCACTCTGCCGAGCCTAAAACAACTCCGTCAGGGCGAAAATCACTCCGCCAAGCCTAAAACCGCTGCGTCGGGGCTGAAACCACTCTGCCGGGGACAAAAAAACTCCGTCAGGGCCAAAACCACTCCATCAAGCCTAAAAACAGTGCGTCAGGGCTGAAACCAGTGCGTCTGGGCTGAAACCACTGTGCCGAGCCTGAAACTTCTCCGTCAGGCCTAAAACCACTCTGCCGAGCCTAAAAAAACTCCGACGGGGCCAAAATCACTCGGCTGACCTTAAAACCACTCCGTCGGGGCTGAAACCACTGTGCTGGGGCAGAAACTGCTCCGTCAGGCTTAAAAGCACTGTGTCACCCCGAAAACCACTCCGTCAGGGCTGAAACCACTCCGCCGACATTAAGACCACTGCGCCAAGCCTAAAACCACTGCGTCGGGGCTGAAACCACTCCGCCGAGCCTAAAACCTCTCTGTCGGGGCTGAAACCACTCCGCCAAGCCTAAAACCACTGCGTCGGGGCTGAAACCACTGCATCAGGCCTAAAACAACTCCGTCAGGGCCAAAACCACTCCACCAGTGCTGAAACCACTCCGCCGAGCCTAAAACCTCTCTGTCGGGGCTGAAACCACTCCGCCAGGGCCAAAACCACTCGGCTGACATTAAGACCACTCCACCGAGCCTAAAACCACTGCGTCGGGGCTGAAAGCACTCCATCAAGCCTAAAACCACTCCGTCGGGGCTGAAACCACTCCGCCGAGCCTAAAACCACTGCGTCGGGGCTGAAACCACTGCATCAGGCCTAAAACAACTCCGTCAGGGCCAAAACCACTCCACCAGTGCTGAAATCACTCCGGCAAGCCTAAAACCACTCCATCGGGGCTGAAACCACTCCGCCAGGGCCAAAACCACTCACCTGACGTTGAAACCACTCCATCAAGCCTAAAACCACTGCGTCGGAGCTGAAACCACTCCGCCGAGCCTAAAACCTCTCTGTCGGGGCTGAAACCACTCCGCCAAGCCTGAAACCACTCCGTGAGGGCCAAAACCACGCCGCCAAGCCTAAAAACAGAGCGTCGGGGCTGAAACCGCTCCACCAAGCCTAAAACCACTCCATCAGGCCTAAAACCACTGCGTCGGGACTGAAACCACTCCGCCGAGCCTAAAACCACTCCGTCGGGGCTGAAACCACTGCATCAGGCCTAAAAGAAGTCCGTGAGGGCCAAAACCACTCCACCAGTGCTGAAACCACTCCGTCAAGCCTAAAACCATTCCATCGGGGCTGAAACCACTCCGCCAAGCCTAAAACCAATGCATCGGGGCTGAAACCACTCCGCCGAGCCTAAAACCACTGCGTTGGGGCTGAAACCACTCCATCAGGCCTAAAACAACTCCGTCAGGGCTGAAACCACTCCACCAGTGCTGAAACCACCCCGTTGGGGCCGAAACCACTCCGCCAAGCCTAAAACCACTCCGTCGGGGCTGAAACCACTCCGCTGAGCCTAAAACCACTGCGTCGGGGCTGAAACCACTCCATCAAGCCTAAAACCACTGCGTCGGGGCTGAAACCACTCCGCTGAGCCTAAAACTACTCCATTGGGGCCAAAACCACTCCGCCAAGCCTGAAACCACCCCGTCGGGGCCGAAACCACTCCGCCGAGCGTAAAACCACTGCGTCGGGGCTGAAAGCACTCCATCAAGCCTAAAACCACTGCGTCACGGCTGAAACCACTGTGTCAGGGCTGAAAACACTGCATCAGGACTAAAACCACTCGGTCAGGGCCAAAACCACTCCACCAGTGCTGAAACCACTCCGCCGAGCCTAAAACCACTGCGTCGGGGCTGAAAGCACTCCGCCAAGCCTAAAACCACTCCGTCAGGGCCAAAACCACTCCGGCAAGCCTAAAACCACTCCATCAGGTTTGAAACCACTCCGCCGGGGCCGAAACCACTCACCTGACGTTGAAACCACTCCATCAAGCCTAAAACCACTGTGTCAGGGCTGAAACCACTCCGCCGAGCCTAAAACCACTGCGTCGGGGCTGAAACCACTGTGCCAAGCCTAAAACCACTGCGTCGGGGCCGAAACCACTCCACCAAGCCTGAAACCACCCGAACGAGGCCGAAATCACTCCGCCGAACCTGAAACCACCCCGTCGGGGCCGAAATCACTCTGCCGAGCCTAAAACCACTCCGTCGGGGCTGAAACCACTCCATCAAGCCTAAAACCACTGCGTCGGGGCTGAAACCACTGCGCCGAGCCTGAAACCACTGCGTCAGGCCTAAAACCACTCTGCCGAGCCTAAAACAACTCCGTCGGGGCCAAAACCACTCGGCTGACCTTAAAACCACTGCGCCGAGCCTGAAACCACTGCGTCAGGCCTAAAACCACTCTGCCGAGCCTAAAACAACTCCATCGGGGCCAAAATCACTCGGCTGACCTTAAAACCACTGCGTCGGGGCCGAAAGCACTCCATCAAGCCTAAAACCACTCCGTCGGGGCTGAAACCACTGTGCTGGGGAGGAAACTGCTCCGTCAGGCTGAAAAGCACTGTGTCAGGCCGAAAACCACTCCGTCGGGGCTGAAACCACTCCGCCAAGCCTAAAACCACTGCGTCGGGGCTGAAACCACTCCGCCGACATTAAGACCACTGCGCCAAGCCTAAAACCACTCCATCGGGGCTGAAAAGCACTCCGCCGAGCCTAAAACGACTGCGTCGGGGTTGAAACCACTCCGCCGAGCCTAAAACCACTCCGTCGGGGCCGAAAAAACTCCGCCGAGCCTGAAACCACTGTGTCGGGGCTAAAACCACTGCATCAGGCCTAAAACAACTCCGTCAGGGCCAAAACCACTCCACCAGTGCTGAAACCACTCCGGCAAGCCAAAAACCACTCCATCGGGTTTGAAACCACTCCGCCAGGGCTAAAACCACTCGACTGACGTTGAAACCACTCCATCAAGCCTAAAACCACTGCGTCGGAGCTGAAACCACTCCGCCGAGCCTGAAACCATTCCGTCGGGGCTGAAACCACTCCGCCGACATTAAGACCACTGCGCCAAGCCTAAAACCACTCCATCGGGGCTGAAACCACTCCGCCGAACCTAAAACCACTGCGTCGGGGTTGAAACCACTCCGCCGAGCCTAAAACCACTGCGTCGGGGCCGAAAAAACTCCGCCGAGCCTGAAACCACTGCGTCGGGGCCGAAACCACTGCGCCGAGCCTGAAGCCACCCCGTCGGGGCCGAAATCACTCTGCCGAGCCTAAAACAACTCCGTCAGGGCGAAAATCACTCCGCCAAGCCTAAAACCGCTGCGTCGGGGCTGAAACCACTCTGCCGGGGACAAAAAAACTCCGTCAGGGCCAAAACCACTCCATCAAGCCTAAAAACAGTGCGTCAGGGCTGAAACCAGTGCGTCTGGGCTGAAACCACTGTGCCGAGCCTGAAACTTCTCCGTCAGGCCTAAAACCACTCTGCCGAGCCTAAAAAAACTCCGACGGGGCCAAAATCACTCGGCTGACCTTAAAACCACTCCGTCGGGGCTGAAACCACTGTGCTGGGGCAGAAACTGCTCCGTCAGGCTTAAAAGCACTGTGTCACCCCGAAAACCACTCCGTCAGGGCTGAAACCACTCCGCCGACATTAAGACCACTGCGCCAAGCCTAAAACCACTGCGTCGGGGCTGAAACCACTCCGCCGAGCCTAAAACCTCTCTGTCGGGGCTGAAACCACTCCGCCAAGCCTAAAACCACTGCGTCGGGGCTGAAACCACTGCATCAGGCCTAAAACAACTCCGTCAGGGCCAAAACCACTCCACCAGTGCTGAAACCACTCCGCCGAGCCTAAAACCACTGCGTCGGGGCTGAAAGCACTCCGCCAGGGCCAAAACCACTCGGCTGACATTAAGACCACTCCACCGAGCCTAAAACCACTGCGTCGGGGCTGAAAGCACTCCATCAAGCCTAAAACCACTCCGTCGGGGCTGAAACCACTCCGCCGAGCCTAAAACCACTGCGTCGGGGCTGAAACCACTGCATCAGGCCTAAAACAACTCCGTCAGGGCCAAAACCACTCCACCAGTGCTGAAATCACTCCGGCAAGCCTAAAACCACTCCATCGGGGCTGAAACCACTCCGCCAGGGCCAAAACCACTCGGCTGACGTTGAAACCACTCCATCAAGCCTAAAACCACTGCGTCGGAGCTGAAACCACTCCGCCGAGCCTAAAACCTCTCTGTCGGGGCTGAAACCACTCCGGCAAGCCTGAAACCGCTCCGTGAGGGCCAAAACCACGCCGCCGAGCCTAAAAGCAGAGCGTCGGGGCTGAAACCACTCCACCAAGCCTGAAACCACTCCATCAGGCCTAAAACCACTGCGTCGGGGCTGAAACCACTCCGCTGAGCCTAAAACCACTGCGTCGGGGCTGAAACCACTGCATCAGGCCTAAAACAACTCTGTCAGGACCAAAACCACTCCACCAGTGCTGAAATCACTCCGGCAAGCCTAAAACCACTCCATCGGGGCTGAAACCACTCCGCCAGGGCCAAAACCACTCGGCAGACGTTGAAACCACTCCATCAAGCCTAAAACCACTGCGTCGGAGCTGAAACCACTCCGCCGAGCCTAAAACCTCTCTGTCGGGGCTGAAACCACTCCGCCAAGCCTGAAACCACTCCGTGAGGGCCAAAACCACGCCGCCGAGCCTAAAAGCAGAGCGTCGGGGCTGAAACCGCTCCACCAAGCCTAAAACCACTCCATCAGGCCTAAAACCACTGCGTCGGGACTGAAACCACTCCGCCGAGCCTAAAACCACTCCGTCGGGGCTGAAACCACTGCATCAGGCCTAAAAGAAGTCCGTGAGGGCCAAAACCACTCCGCCAGTGCTGAAACCACTCCGTCAAGCCTAAAACCATTCCATCGGGGCTGAAACCACTCCGCCAAGCCTAAAACCAATGCATCGGGGCTGAAACCACTCCGCCGAGCCTAAAACCACTGCGTTGGGGCTGAAACCACTCCGCTGAGCCTAAAACTACTCCATTGGGGCCAAAACCACTCCGCCAAGCCTAAAACCGCTGCGTCGGGGCTGAAACCACTCTGCCGGGGACAAAAAAACTCCGTCAGGGCCAAAACCACTCCATCAAGCCTAAAAACAGTGCGTCAGGGCTGAAACCAGTGCATCTGGGCTGAAACCACTGTGCCGAGCCTGAAACCTCTCCGTCAGGCCTAAAACCACTCTGCCGAGCCTAAAAAAACTCCGACGGGGCCAAAATCACTCGGCTGACCTTAAAACCACTCCGTCGGGGCTGAAACCACTGTGCTGGGGCAGAAACTGCTCCGTCAGGCTTAAAAGCACTGTGTCACCCCGAAAACCACTCCGTCAGGGCTGAAACCACTCCGCCGACATTAAGACCACTGCGCCAAGCCTAAAACCACTGCGTCGGGGCTGAAACCACTCCGCCAAGCCTAAAACCTCTCTGTCGGGGCTGAAACCACTCCGCCAAGCCTAAAACCACTGCGTCGGGGCTGAAACCACTCCGCCAAGCCTAAAACCTCTCTGTCGGGGCTGAAACCACTCCGCCAAGCCTAAAACCACTGCGTCGGGGCTGAAACCACTGCATCAGGCCTAAAACAACTCCGTCAGGGCCAAAACCACTCCACCAGTGCTGAAACCACTCCGCCGAGCCTAAAACCACTGCGTCGGGGCTGAAAGCACTCCGCCAGGGCCAAAACCACTCGGCTGACATTAAAACCACTCCACCGAGCCTAAAACCACTGCGTCAGGGCTGAAACCAATGTGTCAGGGAAGAAACCACTCCGTCGGGGCTGAAACCACTCCGCCGAGCCTAAAACCACTGCGTCGGGGCTGAAACCACTGCATCAGGCCTAAAACAACTCCGTCAGGGCCAAAACCACTCCACCAGTGCTGAAATCACTCCGGCAAGCCTAAACTAATCCATCGGGGTTGAAATCACTCTGCCAAGCCTAAAACCACTCCGTCGGGGCCGAAACCACTCCGTCGGGGCCGAAACCACTCCGTCGGGGGGAAATCCACTCCATCAAGCCTAAAACCAGTGCGTCAGGGCTGAAACGACTCCGCGAGGGCCAAAACCACTAGGCTGAACTTAAAACCACTCCGTTGGGGCTGAAACCACTCCACCGAGCCTAAAACAACTCCGTCGGGGCCGAAACCACTGCGCCAAGCCTAAAACCACTCCGCCGGGGCTAAAACCACTCCGTCAGGGCCAAAACCACTCCGCAGAGCCTAAAACCACTCCGTCGGGGCTGAAACCACTGTGCTGGGGCAGAAATTGCTCCGTCAGGCTTAAAAGCACTGTGTCAGGCCGAAAACCACTGCATCGGGGCGGAAACCACTCCGCTGACATTAAGACCACTACGCCAAGCCAAAACCACTGCGTCGGGGCTGAAACCACTCCAGCAAGCCTAAAACCACTGCGTCGGGGCGGAAACCACTCCGCCGAGCCTGAAACCACCCCGTCGGGGCCGAAATCACTCTGCCGAGCCTAAAACAACTCCGTCAGGGCCAAAATCACTCCGCCGAGCCTGAAACCACTGCGTCGGGGCTGAAACCACTCCGCCGAGCCTAAAACCACTCCGTCGGGCCTGAAACCACTGTGCTGGGGCAGAAATTGCTCCGTCAGGCTTAAAAGCACTGTGTCAGGCCGAAAACCACTGCGTCGGGGCGGAAAGCACTCTGCCGACATTAAGACCACTGCGGCAAGCCTAAAACCACTCCGTCGGGGCTGAAACCACTGTGCCAGGACCAAAACCACTGTGTCGGGGCTGAAACCACTCCGCCAGCGCCAAAACCACTGTGTCGGGGCTGAAACCACTCCGCCAGCGCCAAAACCACTCGGCTGACATTAAAACCACTCCGCCAGCGCCAAAACCACTCGGCTGACCTTAAAACCACTCTGCCAAGCCTGAAAACCGCTCCGTCGGGGCCGAAACCACACCGTCGGGGCCGAAAGTACTGTGCCGAGCCTAAAAACACTCCGCCGAGCGTAAAAACACTTTGTCGGGGCTGAAACCACTCTGCCGAGCCTAAAACAACTCCCTCAGGGCCAAAACCACTCCACCAAGCCGAAAAGCACTCCGTCAGGGCTAAAACTGACCGGCCAGGGCGAAAACCACTGCGTCAGGCCTAAAACCACTCCGCCGAGCCTAAAGCCACTGCGTCGGGGCGGAAACCACTGTGCCAGGACCAAAACCACTCCGTCGGGGCAGAAACCACTCCGTCAGGCTGAAAAGCACTGTGTCAGGCCGAAAACCACTCCACCAGGGCCAAAACCAATCAGTCGGGGCTGAAAGCGTTCCACCAGGGCCAAAACCACTCCGCCGACATTAAAAACACTGCGCCAAGCCTAAAACCACTCCATCGGGGCTGAAAAGCACTCCGCCGAGCCTAAAACCACTGCGTCGGGGCTGAAACCACTCCGCCGAGCCTGAAACCACCCCGTCGGGGCTGAAATCACTCCGCCGAGCCTAAAACCACTGCGTCGGGGCCAAAACCACTCCACCACTGCTGAAACAACTCCGTCAGGGCAGAAACTGCTCCGCCAGGGCCAAAACCGCTGCGTCGGGGCTGAAACCACTCTGCTGGGGACAAAACAACTCCGTCAGGGCCAAAACCACTCCATCAAGCCTAAAACCACTGCGTCGGAGCTGAAACCACTGCGTCGGGGCTGAAACCACTCCGCCGAGCCTGAAACCACTGCGTCGGGGCTGAAACCACTCTGCCAAAGCTAAAACCACTCCATCAGGACCAAAACCACTCCGCCGAGCCTAAAACCACTCCGCCGGGGCTGAAAGCACTCTGCTGGGCCTAAAACAACTCCGTCGGGGCGCAAGCCACTCCGCCAAGCCTGAAACCACTGCATCAGGGACAAAACCACGCCGCCGAGCCTAAAAGCAGAGCGTCAGGGCTGAAACCGCTCCACCAAGCCTAAAACCACTGCATCAAGCCTAAAACCACTCCGTCGGGGCTGAAACCACTCCGCCGAGCCTAAAACCACTGTGTCAGGGCTGAAACCACTCCGCCGAGCCTAAAACCACTCCGCCGAGCCTAAAACAACACCGTCGGGGCTGAAACCACTGTGCCAGGACCAAAACCACTCCGTCGGGGCGGAAACCACTCCGACAGGCTGAAAAGCACTGCATCAGGCCGGAAACCACTCCGCCAGGGCCAAAACCAATCAGTCGGGGCTGAAAGCGTTCCACCAGGGCCAAAACCACTCCGACGACATTAAAACCACTGCATCAAGCCTAAAACCACTGCGTCGGGGCTGAAACCACTCCGGCAAGCCTAAAACCACTCTGTCGGGGCAGAAGCTACTCCGCTGAGGCTGAAACTACTCCGTCGGGCCTGAAACCACTGTGCCAGGACCGAAACGAATCCGTCGGGGCTGAAACCACCCCGTCGGGGCTGAAACCACTCGGCTGACCTTCAAACCACTCCATAAAGCCTAAAACTACTCCGTCGGGGCTGAAACCACTGTGCTGGGGCGGAAACTGCTGCGTCAGGCTGAAAAGCACAGTGTCAGGCCGAAAACCACTCCACCAGGGCCAAAACCACTCTGCCGACATTAAGACCACTCCGCCAAGCCTAAAACACCTCTGCCAAGCCTAAAACCACTCCGTCAGGACTAAAACCACTCCGCTGAGGCTAAAACCCCTCCGTCAGGGCGGAAACCACTGCGCCGAGCCTAAAACCACTCCATCGGGGTTGAAATCACTCTGCCAAGCCTAAAACCACTCCGTCGGGGCCGAAACCACTCCGTCGGGGCCGAAACCACTCCGTCGGGGGGAAATCCACTCCATCAAGCCTAAAACCAGTGCGTCAGGGCTGAAACGACTCCGCGAGGGCCAAAACCACTAGGCTGAACTTAAAACCACTCCGTCGGGGCTGAAACCACTCCACCGAGCCTAAAACAACTCCGTCGGGGCCGAAACCACTGCGCCAAGCCTAAAACCACTCCGCCGGGGCTAAAACCACTCCGTCAGGGCCAAAACCACTCCGCAGAGCCTAAAACCACTCCGTCGGGGCTGAAACCACTGTGCTGGGGCAGAAATTGCTCCGTCAGGCTTAAAAGCACTGTGTCAGGCCGAAAACCACTGCATCGGGGCGGAAACCACTCCGCTGACATTAAGACCACTACGCCAAGCCAAAACCACTGCGTCGGGGCTGAAACCACTCCAGCAAGCCTAAAACCACTGCGTCGGGGCGGAAACCACTCCGCCGAGCCTGAAACCACCCCGTCGGGGCCGAAATCACTCTGCCGAGCCTAAAACAACTCCGTCAGGGCCAAAATCACTCCGCCGAGCCTGAAACCACTGCGTCGGGGCTGAAAGCACTCCGCCAAGCCTAAAACCACTCCGTCGGGCCTGAAACCACTGTGCTGGGGCAGAAATTGCTCCGTCAGGCTTAAAAGCACTGTGTCAGGCCGAAAACCACTGCGTCGGGGCGGAAACCACTCTGCCGACATTAAGACCACTGCGGCAAGCCGAAAACCACTGCGTCGGGGCTGAAAGCACTCCGCCGAGCCGAAAACCACTGCGTCGGGGCCGAAACCACTCCGCCGAGCCTAAAACCACTGCGTCGGGGCTGAAACCACTCTACCGACATTAAGACCACTGCGGCAAGCCGAAAACCACTGCGTCGGGGCTGAAACCACTCCGCCGAGCCGAAAACCACTGCGTCGGGGCTGAAACCACTCCGCCGAGCCTAAAACCACTGTGTCTGGGCTGAAAGCACTCCATCAAGCCTAAAACCACTGCGTCGGGGCTGAAACCACTCCGCCGAGCCTAAAACCACTGGGTCGGGGCTGAAACCACTGCATCAAGCCTAAAACCACTGCGTTGGGGCTGAAACCACTCCTCCAAGCCTAAAACCACTGCGTCGGGGCTGAAACCACTGCATCAGGCCTAAAACAACTCCGTCAGGGCCAAAACCACTCCACCAGTGCTGAAACCACTCCGGCAAGCCAAAAACCACTCCATCGGGTTTGAAACCACTCCGCCAGGGCTAAAACCACTCGACTGACGTTGAAACCACTCCATCAAGCCTAAAACCACTGCGTCGGAGCTGAAACCACTCCGCCGAGCCTGAAACCATTCCGTCGGGGCTGAAACCACTCCGCCGACATTAAGACCACTGCGCCAAGCCTAAAACCACTCCATCGGGGCTGAAACCACGCCGCCGAGCCTAAAACGACTGCGTCGGGGTTGAAACCACTCCGCCGAGCCTGAAACCACTGCGTCGGGGCCGAAACCACTGCGCCGAGCCTGAAACCACTGCGTCGGGGCCGAAACCACTGCGCCGAGCCTGAAACCACCCCGTCGGGGCCGAAATCACTCTGCCGAGCCTAAAACAACTCCGTCAGGGCGAAAATCACTCCGCCAAGCCTAAAACCGCTGCGTCGGGGCTGAAACCACTCTGCCGGGGACAAAAAAACTCCGTCAGGGCCAAAACCACTCCATCAAGCCTAAAAACAGTGCGTCAGGGCTGAAACCAGTGCGTCTGGGCTGAAACCACTGCGCCGAGCCTGAAACCTCTCCGTCAGGCCTAAAACCACTCTGCCGAGCCTAAAAAAACTCCGACGGGGCCAAAATCACTCGGCTGACCTTAAAACCACTCCGTCGGGGCTGAAACCACTGTGCTGGGGCAGAAACTGCTCCGTCAGGCTTAAAAGCACTGTGTCACCCCGAAAACCACTCCGTCAGGGCTGAAACCACTCCGCCGACATTAAGACCACTGCGCCAAGCCTAAAACCACTGCGTCGGGGCTGAAACCACTCCGCCGAGCCTAAAACCTCTCTGTCGGGGCTGAAACCACTCCGCCAAGCCTAAAACCACTGCGTCGGGGCTGAAACCACTGCATCAGGCCTAAAACAACTCCGTCAGGGCCAAAACCACTCCACCAGTGCTGAAACCACTCCGCCGAGCCTAAAACCACTGCGTCGGGGCTGAAAGCACTCCGCCAGGGCCAAAACCACTCGGCTGACATTAAGACCACTCCACCGAGCCTAAAACCACTGCGTCGGGGCTGAAAGCACTCCATCAAGCCTAAAACCACTCCGTCGGGGCTGAAACCACTCCGCCGAGCCTAAAACCACTGCGTCGGGGCTGAAACCACTGCATCAGGCCTAAAACAACTCCGTCAGGGCCAAAACCACTCCACCAGTGCTGAAATCACTCCGGCAAGCCTAAAACCACTCCATCGGGGCTGAAACCACTCCGCCAGGGCCAAAACCACTCACCTGACGTTGAAACCACTCCATCAAGCCTAAAACCACTCCATCGGAGCTGAAACCACTCCGCCGAGCCTAAAACCTCTCTGTCGGGGCTGAAACCACTCCGCCAAGCCTGAAACCGCTCCGTGAGGGCCAAAACCACGCCGCCGAGCCTAAAAGCAGAGCGTCGGGGCTGAAACCACTCCACCAAGCCTGAAACCACTCCATCAGGCCTAAAACCACTGCGTCGGGGCTGAAACCACTCCGCCGAGCCTAAAACCACTCCGTCGGGGCTGAAACCACTGCATCAGGCCTAAAACAACTCCGTCAGGGCCAAAACCACTCCACCAGTGCTGAAATCACTCCGGCAAGCCTAAAACCACTCCATCGGGGCTGAAACCACTCCGCCAGGGCCAAAACCACTCGGCTGACGTTGAAACCACTCCATCAAGCCTAAAACCACTGCGTCGGAGCTGAAACCACTCCGCCGAGCCTAAAACCTCTCTGTCGGGGCTGAAACCACTCCGCCAAGCCTGAAACCACTCCGTGAGGGCCAAAACCACGCCGCCGAGCCTAAAAGCAGAGCGTCGGGGCTGAAACCGCTCCACCAAGCCTAAAACCACTCCATCAGGCCTAAAACCACTGCGTCGGGACTGAAACCACTCCGCCGAGCCTAAAACCACTCCGTCGGGGCTGAAACCACTGCATCAGGCCTAAAAGAAGTCCGTGAGGGCCAAAACCACTCCGCCAGTGCTGAAACCACTCCGTCAAGCCTAAAACCATTCCATCGGGGCTGAAACCACTCCGCCAAGCCTAAAACCAATGCATCGGGGCTGAAACCACTCCGCCGAGCCTAAAACCACTGCGTTGGGGCTGAAACCACTCCATCAGGCCTAAAACAACTCCGTTGGGGCTGAAACCACTCCATCAGGCCTAAAACAACTCCGTCAGGGCTGAAACCACTCCACCAGTGCTGAAACCACCCCGTCGGGGCCGAAACCACTCCGCCAAGCCTAAAACCACTCCGTCGGGGCTGAAACCACTCCGCTGAGCCTAAAACCACTGCGTCGGGGCTGAAACCACTCCGCTGAGCCTAAAACCACTGCGTCGGGGCTGAAACCACTCCGCTGAGCCTAAAACTACTCCATTGGGGCCAAAACCACTCCGCCAAGCCTGAAACCACCCCGTCGGGGCCGAAACCACTCCGCCGAGCGTAAAACCACTGCGTCGGGGCTGAAAGCACTCCATCAAGCCTAAAACCACTGCGTCACGGCTGAAACCACTGTGTCAGGGCTGAAAACACTGCATCAGGACTAAAACCACTCGGTCAGGGCCAAAACCACTCCACCAGTGCTGAAACCACTCCGCCGAGCCTAAAACCACTGCGTCGGGGCTGAAAGCACTCCGCCAAGCCTAAAACCACTCCGTCAGGGCCAAAACCACTCCGGCAAGCCTAAAACCACTCCATCAGGTTTGAAACCACTCCGCCGGGGCCGAAACCACTCACCTGACGTTGAAACCACTCCATCAAGCCTAAAACCACTGTGTCAGGGCTGAAACCACTCCGCCGAGCCTAAAACCACTGCGTCGGGGCTGAAACCACTGTGCCAAGCCTAAAACCACTGCGTCGGGGCCGAAACCACTCCACCAAGCCTGAAACCACCCGAACGAGGCCGAAATCACTCCGCCGAACCTGAAACCACCCCGTCGGGGCCGAAATCACTCTGCCGAGCCTAAAACCACTCCGTCGGGGCTGAAACCACTCCATCAAGCCTAAAACCACTGCGTCGGGGCTGAAACCACTGCGCCGAGCCTGAAACCACTGCGTCAGGCCTAAAACCACTCTGCCGAGCCTAAAACAACTCCGTCGGGGCCAAAACCACTCGGCTGACCTTAAAACCACTGCGCCGAGCCTGAAACCACTGCGTCAGGCCTAAAACCACTCTGCCGAGCCTAAAACAACTCCATCGGGGCCAAAATCACTCGGCTGACCTTAAAACCACTGCGTCGGGGCCGAAAGCACTCCATCAAGCCTAAAACCACTCCGTCGGGGCTGAAACCACTGTGCTGGGGAGGAAACTGCTCCGTCAGGCTGAAAAGCACTGTGTCAGGCCGAAAACCACTCCGTCGGGGCTGAAACCACTCCGCCAAGCCTAAAACCACTGCGTCGGGGCTGAAACCACTCCGCCGACATTAAAAACACTGCGCCAAGCCTAAAACCACTCCATCGGGGCTGAAAAGCACTCCGCCGAGCCTAAAACGACTGCGTCGGGGTTGAAACCACTCCGCCGAGCCTAAAACCACTCCGTCGGGGCCGAAAAAACTCCGCCGAGCCTGAAACCACTGTGTCGGGGCTAAAACCACTGCATCAGGCCTAAAACAACTCCGTCAGGGCCAAAACCACTCCACCAGTGCTGAAACCACTCCGGCAAGCCAAAAACCACTCCATCGGGTTTGAAACCACTCCGCCAGGGCTAAAACCACTCGACTGACGTTGAAACCACTCCATCAAGCCTAAAACCACTGCGTCGGAGCTGAAACCACTCCGCCGAGCCTGAAACCATTCCGTCGGGGCTGAAACCACTCCGCCGACATTAAGACCACTGCGCCAAGCCTAAAACCACTCCATCGGGGCTGAAACCACGCCGCCAAGCCTAAAACGACTGCGTCGGGGTTGAAACCACTCCGCCGAGCCTGAAACCACTGCGTCGGGGCCGAAACCACTGCGCCGAGCCTGAAACCACTGCGTCGGGGCCGAAACCACTGCGCCGAGCCTGAAGCCACCCCGTCGGGGCCGAAATCACTCTGCCGAGCCTAAAACAACTCCGTCAGGGCGAAAATCACTCCGCCAAGCCTAAAACCGCTGCGTCGGGGCTGAAACCACTCTGCCGGGGACAAAAAAACTCCGTCAGGGCCAAAACCACTCCATCAAGCCTAAAAAGAGTGCGTCAGGGCTGAAACCAGTGCGTCTGGGCTGAAACCACTGTGCCGAGCCTGAAACTTCTCCGTCAGGCCTAAAACCACTCTGCCGAGCCTAAAAAAACTCCGACGGGGCCAAAATCACTCGGCTGACCTTAAAACCACTCCGTCGGGGCTGAAACCACTGTGCTGGGGCAGAAACTGCTCCGTCAGGCTTAAAAGCACTGTGTCACCCCGAAAACCACTCCGTCAGGGCTGAAACCACTCCGCCGACATTAAGACCACTGCGCCAAGCCTAAAACCACTGCGTCGGGGCTGAAACCACTCCGCCGAGCCTAAAACCTCTCTGTCGGGGCTGAAACCACTCCGCCAAGCCTAAAACCACTGCGTCGGGGCTGAAACCACTGCATCAGGCCTAAAACAACTCCGTCAGGGCCAAAACCACTCCACCAGTGCTGAAACCACTCCGCCGAGCCTAAAACCACTGCGTCGGGGCTGAAAGCACTCCGCCAGGGCCAAAACCACTCGGCTGACATTAAGACCACTCCACCGAGCCTAAAACCACTGCGTCGGGGCTGAAAGCACTCCATCAAGCCTAAAACCACTCCGTCGGGGCTGAAACCACTCCGCCGAGCCTAAAACCACTGCGTCGGGGCTGAAACCACTGCATCAGGCCTAAAACAACTCCGTCAGGGCCAAAACCACTCCACCAGTGCTGAAATCACTCCGGCAAGCCTAAAACCACTCCATCGGGGCTGAAACCACTCCGCCAGGGCCAAAACCACTCGGCAGACGTTGAAACCACTCCATCAAGCCTAAAACCACTGCGTCGGAGCTGAAACCACTCCGCCGAGCCTAAAACCTCTCTGTCGGGGCTGAAACCACTCCGCCAAGCCTGAAACCGCTCCGTGAGGGCCAAAACCACGCCGCCGAGCCTAAAAGCAGAGCGTCGGGGCTGAAACCACTCCACCAAGCCTGAAACCACTCCATCAGGCCTAAAACCACTCCGTCGGGGCTGAAACCACTCCGCTGAGCCTAAAACCACTGCGTCGGGGCTGAAACCACTGCATCAGGCCTAAAACAACTCTGTCAGGACCAAAACCACTCCACCAGTGCTGAAATCACTCCGGCAAGCCTAAAACCACTCAATCGGGGCTGAAACCACTCCGCCAGGGCCAAAACCACTCGGCTGACGTTGAAACCACTCCATCAAGCCTAAAACCACTGCGTCGGAGCTGAAACCACTCCGCCGAGCCTAAAACCTCTCTGTCGGGGCTGAAACCACTCCGCCAAGCCTGAAACCACTCCGTGAGGGCCAAAACCACGCCGCCGAGCCTAAAAGCAGAGCGTCGGGGCTGAAACCGCTCCACCAAGCCTAAAACCACTCCATCAGGCCTAAAACCACTGCGTCGGGACTGAAACCACTCCGCCGAGCCTAAAACCACTCCGTCGGGGCTGAAACCACTGCATCAGGCCTAAAAGAAGTCCGTGAGGGCCAAAACCACTCCGCCAGTGCTGAAACCACTCCGTCAAGCCTAAAACCATTCCATCGGGGCTGAAACCACTCCGCCAAGCCTAAAACCACTGCGTCGGGGCTGAAACCACTCCGCCGAGCCTAAAACCACTGCGTTGGGGCTGAAACCACTCCGCTGAGCCTAAAACTACTCCATTGGGGCCAAAACCACTCCGCCAAGCCTAAAACCGCTGCGTCGGGGCTGAAACCACTCTGCCGGGGACAAAAAAACTCCGTCAGGGCCAAAACCACTCCATCAAGCCTAAAAACAGTGCGTCAGGGCTGAAACCAGTGCATCTGGGCTGAAACCACTGTGCCGAGCCTGAAACCTCTCCTTCAGGCCTAAAACCACTCTGCCGAGCCTAAAAAAACTCCGACGGGGCCAAAATCACTCGGCTGACCTTAAAACCACTCCGTCGGGGCTGAAACCACTGTGCTGGGGCAGAAACTGCTCCGTCAGGCTTAAAAGCACTGTGTCACCCCGAAAACCACTCCGTCAGGGCTGAAACCACTCCGCCGACATTAAGACCACTGCGCCAAGCCTAAAACCACTGCGTCGGGGCTGAAACCACTCCGCCAAGCCTAAAACCTCTCTGTCGGGGCTGAAACCACTCCGCCAAGCCTAAAACCACTGCGTCGGGGCTGAAACCACTCCGCCAAGCCTAAAACCTCTCTGTCGGGGCTGAAACCACTCCGCCAAGCCTAAAACCACTGCGTCGGGGCTGAAACCACTGCATCAGGCCTAAAACAACTCCGTCAGGGCCAAAACCACTCCACCAGTGCTGAAACCACTCCGCCGAGCCTAAAACCACTGCGTCGGGGCTGAAAGCACTCCGCCAGGGCCAAAACCACTCGGCTGACATTAAAACCACTCCACCGAGCCTAAAACCACTGCGTCAGGGCTGAAACCAATGTGTCAGGGAAGAAACCACTCCGTCGGGGCTGAAACCACTCCGCCGAGCCTAAAACCACTGCGTCGGGGCTGAAACCACTGCATCAGGCCTAAAACAACTCCGTCAGGGCCAAAACCACTCCACCAGTGCTGAAATCACTCCGGCAAGCCTAAAACCACTCCATCGGAGTTGAAATCACTCTGCCAAGCCTAAAACCACTCCGTCGGGGCCGAAACCACTCCGTCGGGGCCGAAACCACTCCGTCGGGGGGAAATCCACTCCATCAAGCCTAAAACCAGTGCGTCAGGGCTGAAACGACTCCGCGAGGGCCAAAACCACTAGGCTGAACTTAAAACCACTCCGTCGGGGCTGAAACCACTCCACCGAGCCTAAAACAACTCCGTCGGGGCCGAAACCACTGCGCCAAGCCTAAAACCACTCCGCCGGGGCTAAAACCACTCCGTCAGGGCCAAAACCACTCCGCAGAGCCTAAAACCACTCCGTCGGGGCTGAAACCACTGTGCTGGGGCAGAAATTGCTCCGTCAGGCTTAAAAGCACTGTGTCAGGCCGAAAACCACTGCATCGGGGCGGAAACCACTCCGCTGACATTAAGACCACTACGCCAAGCCAAAACCACTGCGTCGGGGCTGAAACCACTCCAGCAAGCCTAAAACCACTGCGTCGGGGCGGAAACCACTCCGCCGAGCCTGAAACCACCCCGTCGGGGCCGAAATCACTCTGCCGAGCCTAAAACAACTCCGTCAGGGCCAAAATCACTCCGCCGAGCCTGAAACCACTGCGTCGGGGCTGAAACAACTCCGCCGAGCCTAAAACCACTCCGTCGGGCCTGAAACCACTGTGCTGGGGCAGAAATTGCTCCGTCAGGCTTAAAAGCACTGTGTCAGGCCGAAAACCACTGCGTCGGGGTGGAAAGCACTCCGCCGAGCCTAAAACCACTGCGTCGGGGCTGAAACCACTCTGCCGACATTAAGACCACTGCGGCAAGCCGAAAACCACTGCGTCGGGGCTGAAAGCACTCCGCCGAGCCGAAAACCACTGCGTCGGGGCCGAAACCACTCCGCCGAGCCTAAAACCACTGCGTCGGGGCTGAAACCACTCTGCCGACATTAAGACCACTGCGGCAAGCCGAAAACCATTGCGTCGGGGCTGAAACCACTCCGCCGAGCCGAAAACCACTGCGTCGGGGCTGAAACCACTCCGCCGAGCCTAAAACCACTGTGTCTGGGCTGAAAGCACTCCATCAAGCCTAAAACCACTGCGTCGGGGCTGAAACCACTCCGCCGAGCCTAAAACCACTGGGTCGGGGCTGAAACCACTGCATCAAGCCTAAAACCACTGCGTCGGGGCTGAAACCACTCCGCCAAGCCTAAAACCACTGCGTCGGGGCTGAAACCACTCCATCAAGCCTAAAACAACTCCGTCAGGGCCAAAACCACTCCACCAGTGCTGAAACCACTCCGGCAAGCCAAAAACCACTCCATCGGGTTTGAAACCACTCCGCCAGGGCTAAAACCACTCGACTGACGTTGAAACCACTCCATCAAGCCTAAAACCACTGCGTCGGAGCTGAAACCACTCCGCCAAGGCTGAAACCATTCCGTCGGGGCTGAAACCACTCCGCCGACATTAAGACCACTGCGCCAAGCCTAAAACCACTCCATCGGGGCTGAAACCACGCCGCCGAGCCTAAAACGACTGCGTCGGGGTTGAAACCACTCCGCCGAGCCTAAAACCACTGCGTCGGGGCCGAAAAAACTCCGCCGAGCCTGAAACCACTGCGTCGGGGCCGAAACCACTGCGCCGAGCCTGAAGCCACCCCGTCGGGGCCGAAATCACTCTGCCGAGCCTAAAACAACTCCGTCAGGGCGAAAATCACTCCGCCAAGCCTAAAACCGCTGCGTCGGGGCTGAAACCACTCTGCCGGGGACAAAAAAACTCCGTCAGGGCCAAAACCACTCCATCAAGCCTAAAAAGAGTGCGTCAGGGATGAAACCAGTGCGTCTGGGCTGAAACCACTGCGCCGAGCCTGAAACCTCTCCGTCAGGCCTAAAACCACTCTGCCGAGCCAAAAAAAACTCCGACGGGGCCAAAATCACTCGGCTGACCTTAAAACCACTCCGTCGGGGCTGAAACCACTGTGCTGGGGCAGAAACTGCTCCGTCAGGCTTAAAAGCACTGTGTCACCCCGAAAACCACTCCGTCAGGGCTGAAACCACTCCGCCGACATTAAGACCACTGCGCCAAGCCTAAAACCACTGCGTCGGGGCTGAAACCACTCCGCCGAGCCTAAAACCTCTCTGTCGGGGCTGAAACCACTCCGCCAAGCCTAAAACCACTGCGTCGGGGCTGAAAGCACTCCGCCAGGGCCAAAACCACTCGGCTGACATTAAGACCACTCCACCGAGCCTAAAACCACTGCGTCGGGGCTGAAACCACTCCGCCAAGCCTAAAACCACTCCGTCGGGGCTGAAACCACTCCGCCGAGCCTAAAACCACTGCGTCGGGGCTGAAACCACTGCATCAGGCCTAAAACAACTCCGTCAGGGCCAAAACCACTCCACCAGTGCTGAAATCACTCCGGCAAGCCTAAAACCACTCCATCGGGGCTGAAACCACTCCGCCAGGGCCAAAACCACTCGGCTGACGTTGAAACCACTCCATCAAGCCTAAAACCACTGCGTCGGAGCTGAAACCACTCCGCCGAGCCTAAAACCTCTCTGTCGGGGCTGAAACCACTCCGCCAAGCCTGAAACCGCTCCGTGAGGGCCAAAACCACGCCGCCGAGCCTAAAAGCAGAGCGTCGGGGCTGAAACCACTCCACCAAGCCTGAAACCACTCCATCAGGCCTAAAACCACTGCGTCGGGGCTGAAACCACTCCGCCGAGCCTAAAACCACTGCGTCGGGCCTGAAACCACTGCATCAGGCCTAAAACAACTCCGTCAGGGCCAAAACCACTCCACCAGTGCTGAAATCACTCCGGCAAGCCTAAAACCACTCCATCGGGGCTGAAACCACTCCGCCAGGGCCAAAACCACTCGGCTGACGTTGAAACCACTCCATCAAGCCTAAAACCACTGCGTCGGAGCTGAAACCACTCCGCCGAGCCTAAAACCTCTCTGTCGGGGCTGAAACCACTCCGCCAAGCCTGAAACCACTCCGTGAGGGCCAAAACCACGCCGCCGAGCCTAAAAGCAGAGCGTCGGGGCTGAAACCGCTCCACCAAGCCTAAAACCACTCCATCAGGCCTAAAACCACTGCGTCGGGACTGAAACCACTCCGCCGAGCCTAAAACCACTCCGTCGGGGCTGAAACCACTGCATCAGGCCTAAAAGAAGTCCGTGAGGGCCAAAACCACTCCGCCAGTGCTGAAACCACTCCGTCAAGCCTAAAACCATTCCATCGGGGCTGAAACCACTCCGCCAAGCCTAAAACCAATGCATCGGGGCTGAAACCACTCCGCCGAGCCTAAAACCACTGCGTTGGGGCTGAAACCACTCCATCAGGCCTAAAACAACTCCGTCAGGGCTGAAACCACTCCACCAGTGCTGAAACCACCCCGTCGGGGCCGAAACCACTCCGCCAAGCCTAAAACCACTCCGTCGGGGCTGAAACCACTCCGCCGAGCCTAAAACCACTGCGTCGGGGCTGAAACCACTCCGCTGAGCCTAAAACCACTGCGTCGGGGCTGAAACCACTCCATCAAGCCTAAAACCACTGCGTCGGGGCTGAAACCACTCCGCTGAGCCTAAAACTACTCCATTGGGGCCAAAACCACTCCGCCAAGCCTGAAACCACCCCGTCGGGGCCGAAACCACTCCGCCGAGCGTAAAACCACTGCGTCGGGGCTGAAAGCACTCCATCAAGCCTAAAACCACTGCGTCACGGCTGAAACCACTGTGTCAGGGCTGAAAACACTGCATCAGGACTAAAACCACTCGGTCAGGGCCAAAACCACTCCACCAGTGCTGAAACCACTCCGCCGAGCCTAAAACCACTGCGTCGGGGCTGAAAGCACTCCGCCAAGCCTAAAACCACTCCGTCAGGGCCAAAACCACTCCGGCAAGCCTAAAACCACTCCATCAGGTTTGAAACCACTCCGCCGGGGCCGAAACCACTCACCTGACGTTGAAACCACTCCATCAAGCCTAAAACCACTGTGTCAGGGCTGAAACCACTCCGCCGAGCCTAAAACCACTCCGTCGGGGCTGAAACCACTGTGCCAGGACCAAAACCGCTGCGTCGGGGCTGAAACCACTCCGCCAGGGCCAAAACCCCTCGGCTGACGTTGAAACCACTCCGCCGAGCCTAAAACCACTGCGTCGGGGCTGAAACCACTCCGCCAAGCCTAAAACCACTCCGTCGGGGCTGAAACCACTCCGCCGAGCCTAAAACCACTGCGTCGGGGCTGAAACCACTCCATCAGGCCTAAAACAACTCCGTCAGGGCCAAAACCACTCCACCAGTGCTGAAATCACTCCGGCAAGCCTAAAACCACTCCATCGGGGCTGAAACCACTCCGCCAGGGCCAAAACCACTCGGCTGACGTTGAAACCACTCCATCAAGCCTAAAACCACTGCGTCGGAGCTGAAACCACTCCGCCGAGCCTAAAACCTCTCTGTCGGGGCTGAAACCACTCCGCCAAGCCTGAAACCGCTCCGTGAGGGCCAAAACCACGCCGCCGAGCCTAAAAGCAGAGCGTCGGGGCTGAAACCACTCCACCAAGCCTGAAACCACTCCATCAGGCCTAAAACCACTGCGTCGGGGCTGAAACCACTCCGCCGAGCCTAAAACCACTGCGTCGGGCCTGAAACCACTGCATCAGGCCTAAAACAACTCCGTCAGGGCCAAAACCACTCCACCAGTGCTGAAATCACTCCGGCAAGCCTAAAACCACTCCATCGGGGCTGAAACCACTCCGCCAGGGCCAAAACCACTCGGCTGACGTTGAAACCACTCCATCAAGCCTAAAACCACTGCGTCGGAGCTGAAACCACTCCGCCGAGCCTAAAACCTCTCTGTCGGGGCTGAAACCACTCCGCCAAGCCTGAAACCACTCCGTGAGGGCCAAAACCACGCCGCCGAGCCTAAAAGCAGAGCGTCGGGGCTGAAACCGCTCCACCAAGCCTAAAACCACTCCATCAGGCCTAAAACCACTGCGTCGGGACTGAAACCACTCCGCCGAGCCTAAAACCACTCCGTCGGGGCTGAAACCACTGCATCAGGCCTAAAAGAAGTCCGTGAGGGCCAAAACCACTCCGCCAGTGCTGAAACCACTCCGTCAAGCCTAAAACCATTCCATCGGGGCTGAAACCACTCCGCCAAGCCTAAAACCAATGCATCGGGGCTGAAACCACTCCGCCGAGCCTAAAACCACTGCGTTGGGGCTGAAACCACTCCATCAGGCCTAAAACAACTCCGTCAGGGCTGAAACCACTCCACCAGTGCTGAAACCACCCCGTCGGGGCCGAAACCACTCCGCCAAGCCTAAAACCACTCCGTCGGGGCTGAAACCACTCCGCCGAGCCTAAAACCACTGCGTCGGGGCTGAAACCACTCCGCTGAGCCTAAAACCACTGCGTCGGGGCCGAAACCACTCCGCTGAGCCTAAAACCACTGCGTCGGGGCTGAAACCACTCCGCTGAGCCTAAAACTACTCCATTGGGGCCAAAACCACTCCGCCAAGCCTGAAACCACCCCGTCGGGGCCGAAACCACTCCGCCGAGCGTAAAACCACTGCGTCGGGGCTGAAAGCACTCCATCAAGCCTAAAACCACTGCGTCACGGCTGAAACCACTGTGTCAGGGCTGAAAACACTGCATCAGGACTAAAACCACTCGGTCAGGGCCAAAACCACTCCACCAGTGCTGAAACCACTCCGCCGAGCCTAAAACCACTGCGTCGGGGCTGAAAGCACTCCGCCAAGCCTAAAACCACTCCGTCAGGGCCAAAACCACTCCGGCAAGCCTAAAACCACTCCATCAGGTTTGAAACCACTCCGCCGGGGCCGAAACCACTCACCTGACGTTGAAACCACTCCATCAAGCCTAAAACCACTGTGTCAGGGCTGAAACCACTCCGCCGAGCCTAAAACCACTCCGTCGGGGCTGAAACCACTGTGCCAGGACCAAAACCGCTGCGTCGGGGCTGAAACCACTCCGCCAGGGCCAAAACCCCTCGGCTGACGTTGAAACCACTCCGCCGAGCCTAAAACCACTGCGTCGGGGCTGAAACCACTCTGCCGAGCCTAAAACCACTGCGTCGGGGCCGAAACCACTCCACCAAGCCTGAAACCACCCGAACGAGGCCGAAATCACTCCGCCGAACCTGAAACCACCCCGTCGGGGCCGAAATCACTCTGCCGAGCCTAAAACCACTCCGTTGGGGCTGAAACCACTCCATCAAGCCTAAAACCACTGCGTCGGGGCTGAAACCACTGCGCCGAGCCTGAAACCACTGCGTCAGGCCTAAAACCACTCTGCCGAGCCTAAAACAACTCCGTCGGGGCCAAAACCACTCGGCTGACCTTAAAACCACTGCGCCGAGCCTGAAACCACTGCGTCAGGCCTAAAACCACTCTGCCGAGCCTAAAACAACTCCGTCGGGGCCAAAACCACTCGGCTGACCTTAAAACCACTGCGTCGGGGCCGAAAGCACTCCATCAAGCCTAAAACCACTCCGTCGGGGCTGAAACCACTGTGCTGGGGAGGAAACTGCTCCGTCAGGCTGAAAAGCACTGTGTCAGGCCGAAAACCACTGCGTCGGGGCTGAAACCACTCCGCCGAGCCTGAAACCATTCCGTCGGGGCTGAAACCACTCCGCCGACATTAAGACCACTGCGCCAAGCCTAAAACCACTCCATCGGGGCTGAAACCACTCCGCCGACATTAAGACCACTGCGCCAAGCCTAAAACCACTCCATCGGGGCTGAAAAGCACTCCGCCGAGCCTAAAACGACTGCGTCGGGGTTGAAACCACTCCGCCGAGCCTAAAACCACTGCGTCGGGGCCGAAAAAACTCCGCCGAGCCTGAAACCACTGCGTCGGGGCCGAAACCACTGCGCCGAGCCTGAAGCCACCCCGTCGGGGCCGAAATCACTCTGCCGAGCCTAAAACAACTCCGTCAGGGCGAAAATCACTCCGCCAAGCCTAAAACCGCTGCGTCGGGGCTGAAACCACTCTGCCGGGGACAAAAAAACTCCGTCAGGGCCAAAACCACTCCATCAAGCCTAAAAACAGTGCGTCAGGGCTGAAACCAGTGCATCTGGGCTGAAACCACTGCGCCGAGCCTGAAACCTCTCCGTCAGGCCTAAAACCACTCTGCCGAGCCTAAAAAAACTCCGACGGGGCCAAAATCACTCGGCTGACCTTAAAACCACTCCGTCGGGGCTGAAACCACTGTGCTGGGGCAGAAACTGCTCCGTCAGGCTTAAAAGCACTGTGTCACCCCGAAAACCACTCCGTCAGGGCTGAAACCACTCCGCCGACATTAAGACCACTGCGCCAAGCCTAAAACCACTGCGTCGGGGCTGAAACCACTCCGCCAAGCCTAAAACCTCTCTGTCGGGGCTGAAACCACTCCGCCAAGCCTAAAACCACTGCGTCGGGGCTGAAACCACTGCATCAGGCCTAAAACAACTCCGTCAGGGCCAAAACCACTCCACCAGTGCTGAAACCACTCCGCCGAGCCTAAAACCACTGCGTCGGGGCTGAAAGCACTCCGCCAGGGCCAAAACCACTCGGCTGACATTAAAACCACTCCACCGAGCCTAAAACCACTGCGTCAGGGCTGAAACCAATGTGTCAGGGCAGAAACCACTCCGTCGGGGCTGAAACCACTCCGCTGAGCCTAAAACCACTGCGTCGGGGCTGAAACCACTGCATCAGGCCTAAAACAACTCCGTCAGGGCCAAAACCACTCCACCAGTGCTGAAATCACTCCGGCAAGCCTAAAACCACTCCGTCGGGGCTGAAACCACTGTGCCAGGACCAAAACCACTGCGTCGGGGCTGAATCCACTCCGCCGAGCCTAAAACCACTCCATCGGGGTTGAAATCACTCTGCCAAGCCTAAAACCACTCCGTCGGGGCCGAAACCACTCCGTCGGGGCCGAAACCACTCCGTCGGGGGGAAATCCACTCCATCAAGCCTAAAACCAGTGCGTCAGGGCTGAAACGACTCCGCGAGGGCCAAAACCACTAGGCTGAACTTAAAACCACTCCGTCGGGGCTGAAACCACTCCACCGAGCCTAAAACAACTCCGTCGGGGCCGAAACCACTGCGCCAAGCCTAAAACCACTCCGCCGGGGCTAAAACCACTCCGTCAGGGCCAAAACCACTCCGCAGAGCCTAAAACCACTCCGTCGGGGCTGAAACCACTGTGCTGGGGCAGAAATTGCTCCGTCAGGCTTAAAAGCACTGTGTCAGGCCGAAAACCACTGCATCGGGGCGGAAACCACTCCGCTGACATTAAGACCACTACGCCAAGCCAAAACCACTGCGTCGGGGCTGAAACCACTCCAGCAAGCCTAAAACCACTGCGTCGGGGCGGAAACCACTCCGCCGAGCCTGAAACCACCCCGTCGGGGCCGAAATCACTCTGCCGAGCCTAAAACAACTCCGTCAGGGCCAAAATCACTCCGCCGAGCCTGAAACCACTGCGTCGGGGCTGAAACCACTCCGCCGAGCCTAAAACCACTCCGTCGGGCCTGAAACCACTGTGCTGGGGCAGAAATTGCTCCGTCAGGCTTAAAAGCACTGTGTCAGGCCGAAAACCACTGCGTCGGGGCGGAAAGCACTCCGCCGAGCCTAAAACCACTGCGTCGGGGCTGAAACCACTCTGCCGACATTAAGACCACTGCGGCAAGCCGAAAACCACTGCGTCGGGGCTGAAAGCACTCCGCCGAGCCGAAAACCACTGCGTCGGGGCCGAAACCACTCCGCCGAGCCTAAAACCACTGCGTCGGGGCTGAAACCACTCTGCCGACATTAAGACCACTGCGGCAAGCCGAAAACCACTGCGTCGGGGCTGAAACCACTCCGCCGAGCCGAAAACCACTGCGTCGGAGCTGAAACCACTCCGCCGAGCCTAAAACCACTGTGTCTGGGCTGAAAGCACTCCATCAAGCCTAAAACCACTGCGTCGGGGCTGAAACCACTCCGCCGAGCCTAAAACCACTGGGTCGGGGCTGAAACCACTGCATCAAGCCTAAAACCACTGCGTTGGGGCTGAAACCACTCCGCCAAGCCTAAAACCACTGCGTCGGGGCTGAAACCACTCCATCAGGCCTAAAACAACTCCGTCAGGGCCAAAACCACTCCGTCAGGGCCAAAACCACTCCGGCAAGCCAAAAACCACTCCATCGGGTTTGAAACCACTCCGCCAGGGCTAAAACCACTCGACTGACGTTGAAACCACTCCATCAAGCCTGAAACCACTGCGTCGGAGCTGAAACCACTCCGCCGAGCCTGAAACCATTCCGTCGGGGCTGAAACCACTCCGCCGACATTAAGACCACTGCGCCAAGCCTAAAACCACTCCATCGGGGCTGAAACCACGCCGCCGAGCCTAAAACGACTGCGTCGGGGTTGAAACCACTCCGCCGAGCCTGAAACCACTGCGTCGGGGCCGAAAAAACTCCGCCGAGCCTGAAACCACTGCGTCGGGGCCGAAACCACTGCGCCGAGCCTGAAGCCACCCCGTCGGGGCCGAAATCACTCTGCCGAGCCTAAAACAACTCCGTCAGGGCGAAAATCACTCCGCCAAGCCTAAAACCGCTGCGTCGGGGCTGAAACCACTCTGCCGGGGACAAAAAAACTCCGTCAGGGCCAAAACCACTCCATCAAGCCTAAAAACAGTGCGTCAGGGCTGAAACCAGTGCGTCTGGGCTGAAACCACTGCGCCGAGCCTGAAACCTCTCCGTCAGGCCTAAAACCACTCTGCCGAGCCTAAAAAAACTCCGACGGGGCCAAAATCACTCGGCTGACCTTAAAACCACTCCGTCGGGGCTGAAACCACTGTGCTGGGGCAGAAACTGCTCCGTCAGGCTTAAAAGCACTGTGTCACCCCGAAAACCACTGCGTCGGGGCTGAAACCACTGCATCAGGCCTAAAACAACTCCGTCAGGGCCAAAACCACTCCACCAGTGCTGAAACCACTCCGCCGAGCCTAAAACCACTGCGTCGGGGCTGAAAGCACTCCGCCAGGGCCAAAACCACTCGGCTGACATTAAGACCACTCCACCGAGCCTAAAACCACTGCGTCGGGGCTGAAACCACTCCGCCGAGCCTAAAACCACTCCGTCGGGGCTGAAACCACTCCGCCGAGCCTAAAACCACTGCGTCGGGGCTGAAACCACTGCATCAGGCCTAAAACAATTCCGTCAGGGCCAAAACCACTCCACCAGTGCTGAAATCACTCCGGCAAGCCTAAAACCACTCCATCGGGGCTGAAACCACTCCGCCGAGCCTAAAACCTCTCTGTCGGGGCTGAAACCACTCCGCCAAGCCTGAAACCACTCCGTGAGGGCCAAAACCACGCCGCCGAGCCTAAAAGCAGAGCGTCGGGGCTGAAACCGCTCCACCAAGCCTAAAACCACTCCATCAGGCCTAAAACCACTGCGTCGGGACTGAAACCACTCCGCCGAGCCTAAAACCACTCCGTCGGGGCTGAAACCACTGCATCAGGCCTAAAAGAAGTCCGTGAGGGCCAAAACCACTCCGCCAGTGCTGAAACCACTCCGTCAAGCCTAAAACCATTCCATCGGGGCTGAAACCACTCCGCCAAGCCTAAAACCAATGCATCGGGGCTGAAACCACTCCGCCGAGCCTAAAACCACTGCGTTGGGGCTGAAACCACTCCATCAGGCCTAAAACAACTCCGTCAGGGCTGAAACCACTCCACCAGTGCTGAAACCAACCCGTCGGGGCCGAAACCACTCCGCCAAGCCTAAAACCACTCCGTCGGGGCTGAAACCACTCCGCTGAGCCTAAAACCACTGCGTCGGGGCTGAAACCACTCCGCTGAGCCTAAAACCACTGCGTCGGGGCTGAAACCACTCTGCTGAGCCTAAAACTACTCCATTGGGGCCAAAACCACTCCGCCAAGCCTGAAACCACCCCGTCGGGGCCGAAACCACTCCGCCGAGCGTAAAACCACTGCGTCGGGGCTGAAAGCACTCCATCAAGCCTAAAACCACTGCGTCACGGCTGAAACCACTGTGTCAGGGCTGAAAACACTGCATCAGGACTAAAACCACTCGGTCAGGGCCAAAACCACTCCACCAGTGCTGAAACCACTCCGCCGAGCCTAAAACCACTGCGTCGGGGCTGAAAGCACTCCGCCAAGCCTAAAACCACTCCGACAGGGCCAAAACCACTCCGGCAAGCCTAAAACCACTCCATCAGGTTTGAAACCACTCCGCCGGGGCCGAAACCACTCACCTGACGTTGAAACCACTCCATCAAGCCTGAAACCACTATGTCAGGGCTGAAACCACTCCGCCGAGCCTAAAACCACTGCGTCGGGGCTGAAACCACTGTGCCAAGCCTAAAACCACTGCGTCGGGGCCGAAACCACTCCACCAAGCCTGAAACCACCCGAACGAGGCCGAAATCACTCCGCCGAACCTGAAACCACCCCGTCGGGGCCGAAATCACTCTGCCGAGCCTAAAACCACTCCGTCGGGGCTGAAACCACTGCGCCGAGCCTGAAACCACTGCGTCAGGCCTAAAACCACTCTGCCGAGCCTAAAACAACTCCGTCGGGGCCAAAACCACTCGGCTGACCTTAAAACCACTGTGCCGAGCCTGAAACCACTGCGTCAGGCCTAAAACCACTCTGCCGAGCCTAAAACAACTCCATCGGGGCCAAAATCACTCGGCTGACCTTAAAACCACTGCGTCGGGGCCGAAAGCACTCCATCAAGCCTAAAACCACTCCGTCGGGGCTGAAACCACTGTGCTGGGGAGGAAACTGCTCCGTCAGGCTGAAAAGCACTGTGTCAGGCCGAAAACCACTGCGTCGGGGCTGAAACCACTCCGCCAAGCCTAAAACCACTGCGTCGGGGCTGAAACCACTCCGCCGACATTAAGACCACTGCGCCAAGCCTAAAACCACTCCATCGGGGCTGAAAAGCACTCCGCCGAGCCTAAAACGACTGCGTCGGGGTTGAAACCACTCCGCCGAGCCTAAAACCACTCCGTCGGGGCCGAAAAAACTCCGCCGAGCCTGAAACCACTGTGTCGGGGCTAAAACCACTGCATCAGGCCTAAAACAACTCCGTCAGGGCCAAAACCACTCCACCAGTGCTGAAACCACTCCGGCAAGCCAAAAACCACTCCATCGGGTTTGAAACCACTCCGCCAGGGCTAAAACCACTCGACTGACGTTGAAACCACTCCATCAAGCCTAAAACCACTGCGTCGGAGCTGAAACCACTCCGCCGAGCCTGAAACCATTCCGTCGGGGCTGAAACCACTCCGCCGACATTAAGACCACTGCGCCAAGCCTAAAACCACTCCATCGGGGCTGAAACCACTCCGCCGAGCCTAAAACGACTGCGTCGGGGTTGAAACCACTCCGCCGAGCCTAAAACCACTGCGTCGGGGCCGAAAAAACTCCGCCGAGCCTGAAACCACTGCGTCGGGGCCGAAACCACTGCGCCGAGCCTGAAGCCACCCCGTCGGGGGCCGAAATCACTCTGCCGAGCCTAAAACAACTCCGTCAGGGCGAAAATCACTCCGCCAAGCCTAAAACCGCTGCGTCGGGGCTGAAACCACTCTGCCGGGGACAAAAAAACTCCGTCAGGGCCAAAACCACTCCATCAAGCCTAAAAACAGTGCGTCAGGGCTGAAACCAGTGCGTCTGGGCTGAAACCACTGTGCCGAGCCTGAAACTTCTCCGTCAGGCCTAAAACCACTCTGCCGAGCCTAAAAAAACTCCGACGGGGCCAAAATCACTCGGCTGACCTTAAAACCACTCCGTCGGGGCTGAAACCACTGTGCTGGGGCAGAAACTGCTCCGTCAGGCTTAAAAGCACTGTGTCACCCCGAAAACCACTGCGTCAGGGCTGAAACCACTCCGCCGACATTAAGACCACTGCGCCAAGCCTAAAACCACTGCGTCGGGGCTGAAACCACTCCGCCAAGCCTAAAACCACTGCGTCGGGGCTGAAACCACTGCATCAGGCCTAAAACAACTCCGTCAGGGCCAAAACCACTCCACCAGTGCTGAAACCACTCCGCCGAGCCTAAAACCACTGCGTCGGGGCTGAAACCACTCCGCCAGGGCCAAAACCACTCGGCTGACATTAAGACCACTCCACCGAGCCTAAAACCACTGCGTCGGGGCTGAAAGCACTCCATCAAGCCTAAAACCACTCCGTCGGGGCTGAAACCACTCCGCCGAGCCTAAAACCACTGCGTCGGGGCTGAAACCACTGCATCAGGCCTAAAACAATTCCGTCAGGGCCAAAACCACTCCACCAGTGCTGAAATCACTCCGGCAAGCCTAAAACCACTCCATCGGGGCTGAAACCACTCCGCCAGGGCCAAAACCACTCGGCTGACGTTGAAACCACTCCATCAAGCCTAAAACCACTGTGTCGGAGCTGAAACCACTCCGCCGAGCCTAAAACCTCTCTGTCGGGGCTGAAACCACTCCGCCAAGCCTGAAACCACTCCGTGAGGGCCAAAACCACGCCGCCGAGCCTAAAAGCAGAGCGTCGGGGCTGAAACCGCTCCACCAAGCCTAAAACCACTCCATCAGGCCTAAAACCACTGCGTCGGGACTGAAACCACTCCGCCGAGCCTAAAACCACTCCGTCGGGGCTGAAACCACTGCATCAGGCCTAAAAGAAGTCCGTGAGGGCCAAAACCACTCCGCCAGTGCTGAAACCACTCCGTCAAGCCTAAAACCATTCCATCGGGGCTGAAACCACTCCGCCAAGCCTAAAACCAATGCATCGGGGCTGAAACCACTCCGCCGAGCCTAAAACCACTGCGTTGGGGCTGAAACCACTCCATCAGGCCTAAAACAACTCCGTCAGGGCTGAAACCACTCCACCAGTGCTGAAACCACCCCGTCGGGGCCGAAACCACTCCGCCAAGCCTAAAACCACTCCGTCGGGGCTGAAACCACTCCGCCGAGCCTAAAACCACTGCGTCGGGGCTGAAACCACTCCGCTGAGCCTAAAACCACTGCGTCGGGGCTGAAACCACTCCGCTGAGCCTAAAACCACTGCGTCGGGGCTGAAACCACTCCGCTGAGCCTAAAACTACTCCATTGGGGCCAAAACCACTCCGCCGAGCCTGAAACCACCCCGTCGGGGCCGAAACCACTCCGCCGAGCGTAAAAGCACTGCGTCGGGGCTGAAAGCACTCCATCAAGCCTAAAACCACTGCGTCACGGCTGAAACCACTGTGTCAGGGCTGAAAACACTGCATCAGGACTAAAACCACTCGGTCAGGGCCAAAACCACTCCACCAGTGCTGAAACCACTCCGCCGAGCCTAAAACCACTGCGTCGGGGCTGAAAGCACTCCGCCAAGCCTAAAACCACTCCGACAGGGCCAAAACCACTCCGGCAAGCCTAAAACCACTCCGTCAGGGCCAAAACCACTCCGGCAAGCCTAAAACCACTCCATCAGGTTTGAAACCACTCCGCCGGGGCCGAAACCACTCACCTGACGTTGAAACCACTCCATCAAGCCTAAAACCACTGTGTCAGGGCTGAAACCACTCCGCCGAGCCTAAAACCACTGCGTCGGGGCCGAAACCACTCCACCAAGCCTGAAACCACCCGAACGAGGCCGAAATCACTCCGCCGAGCCTGAAACCACCCCGTCGGGGCCGAAATCACTCTGCCGAGCCTAAAACCACTCCGTCGGGGCTGAAACCACTCCATCAAGCCTAAAACCACTGCGTCGGGGCTGAAACCACTGCGCCGAGCCTGAAACCACTGCGTCAGGCCTAAAACCACTCTGCCGAGCCTAAAACAACTCCGTCGGGGCCAAAATCACTCGGCTGACCTTAAAACCACTGCGCCGAGCCTGAAACCACTGCGTCAGGCCTAAAACCACTCTGCCGAGCCTAAAACAACTCCATCGGGGCCAAAATCACTCGGCTGACCTTAAAACCACTGCGTCGGGGCCGAAAGCACTCCATCAAGCCTAAAACCACTCCGTCGGGGCTGAAACCACTGTGCTGGGGAGGAAACTGCTCCGTCAGGCTGAAAAGCACTGTGTCAGGCCGAAAACCACTCCGTCGGGGCTGAAACCACTCCGCCAAGCCTAAAACCACTGCGTCGGGGCTGAAACCACTCCGCCGACATTAAGACCACTGCGCCAAGCCTAAAACCACTCCATCGGGGCTGAAAAGCACTCCGCCAAGCCTAAAACGACTGCGTCGGGGTTGAAACCACTCCGCCGAGCCTAAAACCACTCCGTCGGGGCCGAAAAAACTCCGCCGAGCCTGAAACCACTGTGTCGGGGCTAAAACCACTGCATCAGGCCTAAAACAACTCCGTCAGGGCCAAAACCACTCCACCAGTGCTGAAACCACTCCGGCAAGCCAAAAACCACTCCATCGGGTTTGAAACCACTCTGCCAGGGCTAAAACCACTCGACTGACGTTGAAACCACTCCATCAAGCCTAAAACCACTGCGTCGGAGCTGAAACCACTCCGCCGAGCCTGAAACCATTCCGTCGGGGCTGAAACCACTCCGCCGACATTAAGACCACTGCGCCAAGCCTAAAACCACTCCATCGGGGCTGAAACCACGCCGCCGAGCCTAAAACGACTGCGTCGGGGTTGAAACCACTCCGCCGAGCCTAAAACCACTGCGTCGGGGCCGAAAAAACTCCGCCGAGCCTGAAACCACTGCGTCGGGGCCGAAACCACTGCGCCGAGCCTGAAGCCACCCCGTCGGGGCCGAAATCACTCTGCCGAGCCTAAAACAACTCCGTCAGGGCGAAAATCACTCCGCCAAGCCTAAAACCGCTGCGTCGGGGCTGAAACCACTCTGCCGGGGACAAAAAAACTCCGTCAGGGCCAAAACCACTCCATCAAGCCTAAAAACAGTGCGTCAGGGCTGAAACCAGTGCGTCTGGGCTGAAACCACTGTGCCGAGCCTGAAACTTCTCCGTCAGGCCTAAAACCACTCTGCCGAGCCTAAAAAAACTCCGACGGGGCCAAAATCACTCGGCTGACCTTAAAACCACTCCGTCGGGGCTGAAACCACTGTGCTGGGGCAGAAACTGCTCCGTCAGGCTTAAAAGCACTGTGTCACCCCGAAAACCACTCCGTCAGGGCTGAAACCACTCCGCCGACATTAAGACCACTGCGCCAAGCCTAAAACCACTGCGTCGGGGCTGAAACCACTCCGCCGAGCCTAAAACCTCTCTGTCGGGGCTGAAACCACTCCGCCAAGCCTAAAACCACTGCGTCGGGGCTGAAACCACTGCATCAGGCCTAAAACAACTCCGTCAGGGCCAAAACCACTCCACCAGTGCTGAAACCACTCCGCCGAGCCTAAAACCACTGCGTCGGGGCTGAAAGCACTCCGCCAGGGCCAAAACCACTCGGCTGACATTAAGACCACTCCACCGAGCCTAAAACCACTGCGTCGGGGCTGAAAGCACTCCATCAAGCCTAAAACCACTCCGACGGGGCTGAAACCACTCCGCCGAGCCTAAAACCACTGCGTCGGGGCTGAAACCACTGCATCAGGCCTAAAACAACTCCGTCAGGGCCAAAACCACTCCACCAGTGCTGAAATCACTCCGGCAAGCCTAAAACCACTCCATCGGGGCTGAAACCACTCCGCCAGGGCCAAAACCACTCGGCTGACGTTGAAACCACTCCATCAAGCCTAAAACCACTGCGTCGGAGCTGAAACCACTCCGCCGAGCCTAAAACCTCTCTGTCGGGGCTGAAACCACTCCGCCAAGCCTGAAACCACTCCGTGAGGGCCAAAACCACGCCGCCGAGCCTAAAAGCAGAGCGTCGGGGCTGAAACCGCTCCACCAAGCCTAAAACCACTCCATCAGGCCTAAAACCACTGCGTCGGGACTGAAACCACTCCGCCGAGCCTAAAACCACTCCGTCGGGGCTGAAACCACTGTATCAGGCCTAAAAGAAGTCCGTGAGGGCCAAAACCACTCCGCCAGTGCTGAAACCACTCCGTCAAGCCTAAAACCATTCCATCGGGGCTGAAACCACTCCGCCAAGCCTAAAACCAATGCATCGGGGCTGAAACCACTCCGCCGAGCCTAAAACCACTGCGTTGGGGCTGAAACCACTCCGCTGAGCCTGAAACCACTGTGTCGGGGCTGAAAGCACTCCACCAGTGCTGAAACCACCCCGTCGGGGCCGAAACCACTCCGCCAAGCCTAAAACCACTCCGTCGGGGCTGAAACCACTCCGCCAAGCCTAAAACCACTGCGTCGGGGCTGAAACCACTCCGCTGAGCCTAAAACCACTGCGTCGGGGCTGAAACCACTCCGCTGAGCCTAAAACCACTGCGTCGGGGCTGAAACCACTCCGCTGAGCCTAAAACTACTCCATTGGGGCCAAAACCACTCCGCCAAGCCTGAAACCACCCCGTCGGGGCCGAAACCACTCCGCCGAGCGTAAAACCACTGCGTCGGGGCTGAAAGCACTCCATCAAGCCTAAAACCACTGCGTCACGGCTGAAACCACTGTGTCAGGGCTGAAAACACTGCATCAGGACTAAAACCACTCGGTCAGGGCCAAAACCACTCCACCAGTGCTGAAACCACTCCGCCGAGCCTAAAACCACTGCGTCGGGGCTGAAAGCACTCCGCCAAGCCTAAAACCACTCCGTCAGGGCCAAAACCACTCCGGCAAGCCTAAAACCACTCCATCAGGTTTGAAACCACTCCGCCGGGGCCGAAACCACTCACCTGACGTTGAAACCACTCCATCAAGCCTAAAACCACTGTGTCAGGGCTGAAACCACTCCGCCGAGCCTAAAACCACTCCGTCGGGGCTGAAACCACTGTGCCAGGACCAAAACCGCTGCGTCGGGGCTGAAACCACTCCGCCAGGGCCAAAACCCCTCGGCTGACGTTGAAACCACTCCGCCGAGCCTAAAACCACTGCGTCGGGGCTGAAACCACTCTGCCGAGCCTAAAACCACTGCGTCGGGGCCGAAACCACTCCACCAAGCCTGAAACCACCCGAACGAGGCCGAAATCACTCCGCCGAACCTGAAACCACCCCGTCGGGGCCGAAATCACTCTGCCGAGCCTAAAACCACTCTGTCGGGGCTGAAACCACTCCATCAAGCCTAAAACCACTGCGTCGGGGCTGAAACCACTGCGCCGAGCCTGAAACCACTGCGTCAGGCCTAAAACCACTCTGCCGAGCCTAAAACAACTCCGTCGGGGCCAAAACCACTCGGCTGACCTTAAAACCACTGCGCCGAGCCTGAAACCACTGCGTCAGGCCTAAAACCACTCTGCCGAGCCTAAAACAACTCCATCGGGGCCAAAATCACTCGGCTGACCTTAAAACCACTGCGTCGGGGCCGAAAGCACTCCATCAAGCCTAAAACCACTCCGTCGGGGCTGAAACCACTGTGCTGGGGAGGAAACTGCTCCGTCAGGCTGAAAAGCACTGTGTCAGGCCGAAAACCACTGCGTCGGGGCTGAAACCACTCCGCCGAGCCTGAAACCATTCCGTCGGGGCTGAAACCACTCCGCCGACATTAAGACCACTGCGCCAAGCCTAAAACCACTCCATCGGGGCTGAAAAGCACTCCGCCGAGCCTAAAACGACTGCGTCGGGGTTGAAACCACTCCGCCGAGCCTAAAACCACTCCGTCGGGGCCGAAAAAACTCCGCCGAGCCTGAAACCACTGCGTCGGGGCCGAAACCACTGCGCCGAGCCTGAAGCCACCCCGTCGGGGCCGAAATCACTCTGCCGAGCCTAAAACAACTCCGTCAGGGCGAAAATCACTCCGCCAAGCCTAAAACCGCTGCGTCGGGGCTGAAACCACTCTGCCGGGGACAAAAAAACTCCGTCAGGGCCAAAACCACTCCATCAAGCCTAAAAACAGTGCGTCAGGGCTGAAACCAGTGCGTCTGGGCTGAAACCACTGTGCCGAGCCTGAAACTTCTCCGTCAGGCCTAAAACCACTCTGCCGAGCCTAAAAAAACTCCGACGGGGCCAAAATCACTCGGCTGACCTTAAAACCACTCCGTCGGGGCTGAAACCACTGTGCTGGGGCAGAAACTGCTCCGTCAGGCTTAAAAGCACTGTGTCACCCCGAAAACCACTCCGTCAGGGCTGAAACCACTCCGCCGACATTAAGACCACTGCGCCAAGCCTAAAACCACTGCGTCGGGGCTGAAACCACTCCGCCGAGCCTAAAACCTCTCTGTCGGGGCTGAAACCACTCCGCCAAGCCTAAAACCACTGCGTCGGGGCTGAAACCACTGCATCAGGCCTAAAACAACTCCGTCAGGGCCAAAACCACTCCACCAGTGCTGAAACCACTCCGCCGAGCCTGAAACCACTGCGTCGGGGCTGAAAGCACTCCGCCAGGGCCAAAACCACTCGGCTGACATTAAGACCACTCCACCGAGCCTAAAACCACTGCGTCGGGGCTGAAAGCACTCCATCAAGCCTAAAACCACTCCGTCGGGGCTGAAACCACTCCGCCGAGCCTAAAACCACTGCGTCGGGGCTGAAACCACTGCATCAGGCCTAAAACAACTCCGTCAGGGCCAAAACCACTCCACCAGTGCTGAAATCACTCCGGCAAGCCTAAAACCACTCCATCGGGGCTGAAACCACTCCGCCAGGGCCAAAACCACTCGGCTGACGTTGAAACCACTCCATCAAGCCTAAAACCACTGCGTCGGAGCTGAAACCACTCCGCCGAGCCTAAAACCTCTCTGTCGGGGCTGAAACCACTCCGCCAAGCCTGAAACCACTCCGTGAGGGCCAAAACCACGCCGCCGAGCCTAAAAGCAGAGCGTCGGGGCTGAAACCGCTCCACCAAGCCTAAAACCACTCCATCAGGCCTAAAACCACTGCGTCGGGACTGAAACCACTCCGCCGAGCCTAAAACCACTCCGTCGGGGCTGAAACCACTGCATCAGGCCTAAAAGAAGTCCGTGAGGGCCAAAACCACTCCGCCAGTGCTGAAACCACTCCGTCAAGCCTAAAACCATTCCATCGGGGCTGAAACCACTCCGCCAAGCCTAAAACCAATGCATCGGGGCTGAAACCACTCCGCCGAGCCTAAAACCACTGCGTTGGGGCTGAAACCACTCCATCAGGCCTAAAACAACTCCGTCAGGGCTGAAACCACTCCACCAGTGCTGAAACCACCCCGTCGGGGCCGAAACCACTCCGCCAAGCCTAAAACCACTCCGTCGGGGCTGAAACCACTCCGCCGAGCCTAAAACCACTGCGTCGGGGCTGAAACCACTCCGCTGAGCCTAAAACCACTGCGTCGGGGCTGAAACCACTCCATCAAGCCTAAAACCACTGCGTCGGGGCTGAAACCACTCCGCTGAGCCTAAAACTACTCCATTGGGGCCAAAACCACTCCGCCGAGCCTGAAACCACCCCGTCGGGGCCGAAACCACTCCGCCGAGCGTAAAACCACTGCGTCGGGGCTGAAAGCACTCCATCAAGCCTAAAACCACTGCGTCACGGCTGAAACCACTGTGTCAGGGCTGAAAACACTGCATCAGGACTAAAACCACTCGGTCAGGGCCAAAACCACTCCACCAGTGCTGAAACCACTCCGCCGAGCCTAAAACCACTGCGTCGGGGCTGAAAGCACTCCGCCAAGCCTAAAACCACTCCGACAGGGCCAAAACCACTCCGGCAAGCCTAAAACCACTCCGTCAGGGCCAAAACCACTCCGGCAAGCCTAAAACCACTCCATCAGGTTTGAAACCACTCCGCCGGGGCCGAAACCACTCACCTGACGTTGAAACCACTCCATCAAGCCTAAAACCACTGTGTCGGGGCTGAAACCACTGTGCCAAGCCTAAAACCACTGCGTCGGGGCCGAAACCACTCCACCAAGCCTGAAACCACCCGAACGAGGCCGAAATCACTCCGCCGAACCTGAAACCACCCTGTCGGGGCCGAAATCACTCTGCCGAGCCTAAAACCACTCCGTCGGGGCTGAAACCACTCCATCAAGCCTAAAACCACTGCGTCGGGGCTGAAACCACTGCGCCGAGCCTGAAACCACTGCGTCAGGCCTAAAACCACTCTGCCGAGCCTAAAACAACTCCGTCGGGGCCAAAATCACTCGGCTGACCTTAAAACCACTGCGCCGAGCCTGAAACCACTGCGTCAGGCCTAAAACCACTCTGCCGAGCCTAAAACAACTCCATCGGGGCCAAAATCACTCGGCTGACCTTAAAACCACTGCGTCGGGGCCGAAAGCACTCCATCAAGCCTAAAACCACTCCGTCGGGGCTGAAACCACTGTGCTGGGGAGGAAACTGCTCCGTCAGGCTGAAAAGCACTGTGTCAGGCCGAAAACCACTCCGTCGGGGCTGAAACCACTCTGCCAAGCCTAAAACCACTGCGTCGGGGCTGAAACCACTCCGCCGACATTAAGACCACTGCGCCAAGCCTAAAACCACTCCATCGGGGCTGAAAAGCACTCCGCCGAGCCTAAAACGACTGCGTCGGGGTTGAAACCACTCCGCCGAGCCTAAAACCACTCCGTCGGGGCCGAAAAAACTCCGCCGAGCCTGAAACCACTGTGTCGGGGCTAAAACCACTGCATCAGGCCTAAAACAACTCCGTCAGGGCCAAAACCACTCCACCAGTGCTGAAACCACTCCGGCAAGCCAAAAACCACTCCATCGGGTTTGAAACCACTCCGCCAGGGCTAAAACCACTCGACTGACGTTGAAACCACTCCATCAAGCCTAAAACCACTGCGTCGGAGCTGAAACCACTCCGCCGAGCCTGAAACCATTCCGTCAGGGCTGAAACCACTCCGCCGACATTAAGACCACTGCGCCAAGCCTAAAACCACTCCATCGGGGCTGAAACCACGCCGCCGAGCCTAAAACGACTGCGTCGGGGTTGAAACCACTCCGCCGAGCCTAAAACCACTGCGTCGGGGCCAAAAAAACTCCGCCGAGCCTGAAACCACTGCGTCGGGGCCGAAACCACTGCGCCGAGCCTGAAGCCACCCCGTCGGGGCCGAAATCACTCTGCCGAGCCTAAAACAACTCCGTCAGGGCGAAAATCACTCCGCCAAGCCTAAAACCGCTGCGTCGGGGCTGAAACCACTCTGCCGGGGACAAAAAAACTCCGTCAGGGCCAAAACCACTCCATCAAGCCTAAAAAGAGTGCGTCAGGGCTGAAACCAGTGCGTCTGGGCTGAAACCACTGTGCCGAGCCTGAAACTTCTCCGTCAGGCCTAAAACCACTCTGCCGAGCCTAAAAAAACTCCGACGGGGCCAAAATCACTCGGCTGACCTTAAAACCACTCCGTCGGGGCTGAAACCACTGTGCTGGGGCAGAAACTGCTCCGTCAGGCTTAAAAGCACTGTGTCACCCCGAAAACCACTCCGTCAGGGCTGAAACCACTCCGCCGACATTAAGACCACTGCGCCAAGCCTAAAACCACTGCGTCGGGGCTGAAACCACTCCGCCAAGCCTAAAACCTCTCTGTCGGGGCTGAAACCACTCCGCCAAGCCTAAAACCACTGCGTCGGGGCTGAAACCACTGCATCAGGCCTAAAACAACTCCGTCAGGGCCAAAACCACTCCACCAGTGCTGAAACCACTCCGCCGAGCCTAAAACCACTGCGTCGGGGCTGAAAGCACTCCGCCAGGGCCAAAACCACTCGGCTGACATTAAGACCACTCCACCGAGCCTAAAACCACTGCGTCGGGGCTGAAAGCACTCCATCAAGCCTAAAACCACTCCGTCGGGGCTGAAACCACTCCGCCGAGCCTAAAACCACTGCGTCGGGGCTGAAACCACTCCGCCAGGGCCAAAACCACTCGGCTGACGTTGAAACCACTCCATCAAGCCTAAAACCACTGCGTCGGAGCTGAAACCACTCCGCCGAGCCTAAAACCTCTCTGTCGGGGCTGAAACCACTCCGCCAAGCCTGAAACCACTCCGTGAGGGCCAAAACCACGCCGCCGAGCCTAAAAGCAGAGCGTCGGGGCTGAAACCGCTCCACCAAGCCTAAAACCACTCCATCAGGCCTAAAACCACTGCATCGGGACTGAAACCACTCCGCCGAGCCTAAAACCACTCCGTCGGGGCTGAAACCACTGTATCAGGCCTAAAAGAAGTCCGTGAGGGCCAAAACCACTCCGCCAGTGCTGAAACCACTCCGTCAAGCCTAAAACCATTCCATCGGGGCTGAAACCACTCCGCCAAGCCTAAAACCAATGCATCGGGGCTGAAACCACTCCGACGAGCCTAAAACCACTGCGTTGGGGCTGAAACCACTCCATCAGGCCTAAAACAACTCCGTCAGGGCTGAAACCACTCCACCAGTGCTGAAACCACCCCGTCGGGGCCGAAACCACTCCGCCAAGCCTAAAACCACTCCGTCGGGGCTGAAACCACTCCGCCGAGCCTAAAACCACTGCGTCGGGGCTGAAACCACTCCGCTGAGCCTAAAACCACTGCGTCGGGGCTGAAACCACTCCGCTGAGCCTAAAACCACTGCGTCGGGGCTGAAACCACTCCGCTGAGCCTAAAACTACTCCATTGGGGCCAAAACCACTCCGCCGAGCCTGAAACCACCCCGTCGGGGCCGAAACCACTCCGCCGAGCGTAAAACCACTGCGTCGGGGCTGAAAGCACTCCATCAAGCCTAAAACCACTGCGTCACGGCTGAAACCACTGTGTCAGGGCTGAAAACACTGCATCAGGACTAAAACCACTCGGTCAGGGCCAAAACCACTCCACCAGTGCTGAAACCACTCCGCCGAGCCTAAAACCACTGCGTCGGGGCTGAAAGCACTCCGCCAAGCCTAAAACCACTCCATCAGGGCCAAAACCACTCCGGCAAGCCTAAAACCACTCCATCAGGTTTGAAACCACTCCGCCGGGGCCGAAACCACTCACCTGACGTTGAAACCACTCCATCAAGCCTAAAACCACTGTGTCAGGGCTGAAACCACTCCGCCGAGCCTAAAACCACTCCGTCGGGGCTGAAACCACTGTGCCAGGACCAAAACCGCTGCGTCGGGGCTGAAACCACTCCGCCAGGGCCAAAACCCCTCGGCTGACGTTGAAACCACTCCGCCGAGCCTAAAACCACTGCGTCGGGGCTGAAACCACTCTGCCGAGCCTAAAACCACTGCGTCGGGGCCGAAACCACTCCACCAAGCCTGAAACCACCCGAACGAGGCCGAAATCACTCCGCCGAGCCTGAAACCACCCCGTCGGGGCCGAAATCACTCTGCCGAGCCTAAAACCACTCCGTCGGGGCTGAAACCACTCCATCAAGCCTAAAACCACTGCGTCGGGGCTGAAACCACTGCGCCGAGCCTGAAACCACTGCGTCAGGCCTAAAACCACTCTGCCGAGCCTAAAACAACTCCGTCGGGGCCAAAACCACTCGGCTGACCTTAAAACCACTGCGTCGGGGCCGAAAGCACTCCATCAAGCCTAAAACCACTCCGTCGGGGCTGAAACCACTGTGCTGGGGAGGAAACTGCTCCGTCAGGCTGAAAAGCACTGTGTCAGGCCGAAAACCACTGCGTCGGGGCTGAAACCACTCCGCCGAGCCTGAAACCATTCCGTCGGGGCTGAAACCACTCCGCCGACATTAAGACCACTGCGCCAAGCCTAAAACCACTCCATCGGGGCTGAAACCACGCCGCCGAGCCTAAAACGACTGCGTCGGGGTTGAAACCACTCCGCCGAGCCTAAAACCACTGCGTCGGGGCCGAAAAAACTCCGCCGAGCCTGAAACCACTGCGTCGGGGCCGAAACCACTGCGCCGAGCCTGAAGCCACCCCGTCGGGGCCGAAATCACTCTGCCGAGCCTAAAACAACTCCGTCAGGGCGAAAATCACTCCGCCAAGCCTAAAACCGCTGCGTCGGGGCTGAAACCACTCTGCCGGGGACAAAAAAACTCCGTCAGGGCCAAAACCACTCCATCAAGCCTAAAAACAGTGCGTCGAGCCTGAAACCAGTGCGTCTGGGCTGAAACCACTGCGCCGAGCCTGAAACTTCTCCGTCAGGCCTAAAACCACTCTGCCGAGCCAAAAAAAACTCCGACGGGGCCAAAATCACTCGGCTGACCTTAAAACCACTCCGTCGGGGCTGAAACCACTGTGCTGGGGCAGAAACTGCTCCGTCAGGCTTAAAAGCACTGTGTCACCCCGAAAACCACTGCGTCAGGGCTGAAACCACTCCGCCGACATTAAGACCACTGCGCCAAGCCTAAAACCACTGCGTCGGGGCTGAAACCACTCCGCCAAGCCTAAAACCTCTCTGTCGGGGCTGAAACCACTCCGCCGAGCCTAAAACCACTGCGTCGGGGCTGAAACCACTGCATCAGGCCTAAAACAACTCCGTCAGGGCCAAAACCACTCCACCAGTGCTGAAACCACTCCGCCGAGCCTAAAACCACTCCGTCGGGGCTGAAAGCACTCCGCCAGGGCCAAAACCACTCGGCTGACATTAAGACCACTCCAGCGAGCCTAAAACCACTGCGTCGGGGCTGAAACCACTCCGCCAAGCCTAAAACCACTCCGTCGGGGCTGAAACCACTCCGCCGAGCCTAAAACCACTGCGTCGGGGCTGAAACCACTGCATCAGGCCTAAAACAACTCTGTCAGGGCCAAAACCACTCCACCAGTGCTGAAATCACTCCGGCAAGCCTAAAACCACTCCATCGGGGCTGAAACCACTCCGCCAGGGCCAAAAACACTCGGCTGACGTTGAAACCACTCCATCAAGCCTAAAACCACTGCGTCGGAGCTGAAACCACTCCGCCGAGCCTAAAACCACTCTGTGAGGGCCAAAACCACGCCGCCGAGCCTAAAAGCAGAGCGTCGGGGCTGAAACCGCTCCACCAAGCCTAAAACCACTCCATCAGGCCTAAAACCACTGCGTCGGGACTGAAACCACTCCGCCGAGCCTAAAACCACTCCGTCGGGGCTGAAACCACTGCATCAGGCCTAAAAGAAGTCCGTGAGGGCCAAAACCACTCCGCCAGTGCTGAAACCACTCCGTCAAGCCTAAAACCATTCCATCGGGGCTGAAACCACTCCGCCAAGCCTAAAACCAATGCATCGGGGCTGAAACCACTCCGCCGAGCCTAAAACCACTGCGTTGGGGCTGAAACCACTCCATCAGGCCTAAAACAACTCCGTCAGGGCTGAAACCACTCCACCAGTGCTGAAACCACCCCGTCGGGGCCGAAACCACTCCGCCAAGCCTAAAACCACTCCGTCGGGGCTGAAACCACTCCGCTGAGCCTAAAACCACTGCGTCGGGGCTGAAACCACTCCGCTGAGCCTAAAACCACTGCGTCGGGGCTGAAACCACTCCGCTGAGCCTAAAACTACTCCATTGGGGCCAAAACCACTCCGCCAAGCCTGAAACCACCCCGTCGGGGCCGAAACCACTCCGCCGAGCGTAAAACCACTGCGTCGGGGCTGAAAGCACTCCATCAAGCCTAAAACCACTGCGTCACGGCTGAAACCACTGTGTCAGGGCTGAAAACACTGCATCAGGACTAAAACCACTCGGTCAGGGCCAAAACCACTCCACCAGTGCTGAAACCACTCCGCCGAGCCTAAAACCACTGCGTCGGGGCTGAAAGCACTCCGCCAAGCCTAAAACCACTCCGTCAGGGCCAAAACCACTCCGGCAAGCCTAAAACCACTCCATCAGGTTTGAAACCACTCCGCCGGGGCCGAAACCACTCACCTGACGTTGAAACCACTCCATCAAGCCTAAAACCACTGTGTCAGGGCTGAAACCACTCCGCCGAGCCTAAAACCACTCCGTCGGGGCTGAAACCACTGTGCCAGGACCAAAACCGCTGCGTCGGGGCTGAAACCACTCCGCCAGGGCCAAAACCCCTCGGCTGACGTTGAAACCACTCCGCCGAGCCTAAAACCACTGCGTCGGGGCTGAAACCACTCCGCTGAGCCTAAAACCACTGCGTCGGGGCTGAAACCACTGCATCAGGCCTAAAACAACTCCGTCAGGGCCAAAACCACTCCACCAGTGCTGAAATCACTCCGGCAAGCCTAAAACCACTCCATCGGGGCTGAAACCACTCCGCCAGGGCCAAAACCACTCGGCTGACGTTGAAACCACTCCATCAAGCCTAAAACCACTGCGTCGGAGCTGAAACCACTCCGCCGAGCCTAAAACCTCTCTGTCGGGGCTGAAACCACTCCGCCAAGCCTGAAACCGCTCCGTGAGGGCCAAAACCACGCCGCCGAGCCTAAAAGCAGAGCGTCGGGGCTGAAACCGCTCCACCAAGCCTAAAACCACTCCATCAGGCCTAAAACCACTGCGTCGGGACTGAAACCACTCCGCCGAGCCTAAAACCACTCCGTCGGGGCTGAAACCACTGCATCAGGCCTAAAAGAAGTCCGTGAGGGCCAAAACCACTCCGCCAGTGCTGAAACCACTCCGTCAAGCCTAAAACCATTCCATCGGGGCTGAAACCACTCCGCCAAGCCTAAAACCAATGCATCGGGGCTGAAACCACTCCGCCGAGCCTAAAACCACTGCGTTGGGGCTGAAACCACTCCATCAGGCCTAAAACAACTCCGTCAGGGCTGAAACCACTCCACCAGTGCTGAAACCACCCCGTCGGGGCCGAAACCACTCCGCCAAGCCTAAAACCACTGCGTCGGGGCTGAAACCACTCCGCTGAGCCTAAAACCACTGCGTCGGGGCTGAAACCACTCCGCTGAGCCTAAAACCACTGTGTCGGGGCTGAAACCACTCCGCTGAGCCTAAAACTACTCCATTGGGGCCAAAACCACTCCGCCAAGCCTGAAACCACCCCGTCGGGGCCGAAACCACTCCGCCGAGCGTAAAACCACTGCGTCGGGGCTGAAAGCACTCCATCAAGCCTAAAACCACTGCGTCACGGCTGAAACCACTGTGTCAGGGCTGAAAACACTGCATCAGGACTAAAACCACTCGGTCAGGGCCAAAACCACTCCACCAGTGCTGAAACCACTCCGCCGAGCCTAAAACCACTGCGTCGGGGCTGAAAGCACTCCGCCAAGCCTAAAACCACTCCGTCAGGGCCAAAACCACTCCGGCAAGCCTAAAACCACTCCATCAGGTTTGAAACCACTCCGCCGGGGCCGAAACCACTCACCTGACGTTGAAACCACTCCATCAAGCCTAAAACCACTGTGTCAGGGCTGAAACCACTCCGCCGAGCCTAAAACCACTGCGTCGGGGCTGAAACCACTGTGCCAAGCCTAAAACCACTGCGTCGGGGCCGAAACCACTCCACCAAGCCTGAAACCACCCGAACGAGGCCGAAATCACTCCGCCGAGCCTGAAACCACCCCGTCGGGGCCGAAATCACTCTGCCGAGCCTAAAACCACTCCGTCGGGGCTGAAACCACTCCATCAAGCCTAAAACCACTGCGTCGGGGCTGAAACCACTGCGCCGAGCCTGAAACCACTGCGTCAGGCCTAAAACCACTCTGCCGAGCCTAAAACAACTCCGTCGGGGCCAAAACCACTCGGCTGACCTTAAAACCACTGCGCCGAGCCTGAAACCACTGCGTCAGGCCTAAAACCACTCTGCCGAGCCTAAAACAACTCCGTCGGGGCCAAAACCACTCGGCTGACCTTAAAACCACTGCGTCGGGGCCGAAAGCACTCCATCAAGCCTAAAACCACTCCGTCGGGGCTGAAACCACTGTGCTGGGGAGGAAACTGCTCCGTCAGGCTGAAAAGCACTGTGTCAGGCCGAAAACCACTCCGTCGGGGCTGAAACCACTCCGCCAAGCCTAAAACCACTGCGTCGGGGCTGAAACCACTCCGCCGACATTAAGACCACTGCGCCAAGCCTAAAACCACTCCATCGGGGCTGAAAAGCACTCCGCCAAGCCTAAAACGACTGCGTCGGGGTTGAAACCACTCCGCCGAGCCTAAAACCACTCCGTCGGGGCCGAAAAAACTCCGCCGAGCCTGAAACCACTGTGTCGGGGCTAAAACCACTGCATCAGGCCTAAAACAACTCCGTCAGGGCCAAAACCACTCCACCAGTGCTGAAACCACTCCGGCAAGCCAAAAACCACTCCATCGGGTTTGAAACCACTCCGCCAGGGCTAAAACCACTCGACTGACGTTGAAACCACTCCATCAAGCCTAAAACCACTGCGTCGGGGCTGAAACCACTCCGCCGAGCCTGAAACCATTCCGTCGGGGCTGAAACCACTCCGCCGACATTAAGACCACTGCGCCAAGCCTAAAACCACTCCATCGGGGCTGAAACCACGCCGCCGAGCCTAAAACGACTGCGTCGGGGTTGAAACCACTCCGCCGAGCCTAAAACCACTGCGTCGGGGCCGAAAAAACTCCGCCGAGCCTGAAACCACTGCGTCGGGGCCGAAACCACTGCGCCGAGCCTGAAGCCACCCCGTCGGGGCCGAAATCACTCTGCCGAGCCTAAAACAACTCCGTCAGGGCGAAAATCACTCCGCCAAGCCTAAAACCGCTGCGTCGGGGCTGAAACCACTCTGCCGGGGACAAAAAAACTCCGTCAGGGCCAAAACCACTCCATCAAGCCTAAAAAGAGTGCGTCAGGGCTGAAACCAGTGCGTCTGGGCTGAAACCACTGTGCCGAGCCTGAAACTTCTCCGTCAGGCCTAAAACCACTCTGCCGAGCCTAAAAAAACTCCGACGGGGCCAAAATCACTCGGCTGACCTTAAAACCACTCCGTCGGGGCTGAAACCACTGTGCTGGGGCAGAAACTGCTCCGTCAGGCTTAAAAGCACTGTGTCACCCCGAAAACCACTCCGTCAGGGCTGAAACCACTCCGCCGACATTAAGACCACTGCGCCAAGCCTAAAACCACTGCGTCGGGGCTGAAACCACTCCGCCGAGCCTAAAACCTCTCTGTCGGGGCTGAAACCACTCCGCCAAGCCTAAAACCACTGCGTCGGGGCTGAAACCACTGCATCAGGCCTAAAACAACTCCGTCAGGGCCAAAACCACTCCACCAGTGCTGAAACCACTCCGCCGAGCCTAAAACCACTGCGTCGGGGCTGAAAGCACTCCGCCAGGGCCAAAACCACTCGGCTGACATTAAGACCACTCCACCGAGCCTAAAACCACTGCGTCGGGGCTGAAACCACTCCGCCAAGCCTAAAACCACTCCGTCGGGGCTGAAACCACTCCGCCGAGCCTAAAACCACTGCGTCGGGGCTGAAACCACTGCATCAGGCCTAAAACAACTCTGTCAGGGCCAAAACCACTCCACCAGTGCTGAAATCACTCCGGCAAGCCTAAAACCACTCCATCGGGGCTGAAACCACTCCGCCAGGGCCAAAAACACTCGGCTGACGTTGAAACCACTCCATCAAGCATAAAACCACTGCGTCGGAGCTGAAACCACTCCGCCGAGCCTAAAACCACTCTGTGAGGGCCAAAACCACGCCGCCGAGCCTAAAAGCAGAGCGTCGGGGCTGAAACCGCTCCACCAAGCCTAAAACCACTCCATCAGGCCTAAAACCACTGCGTCGGGACTGAAACCACTCCGCCGAGCCTAAAACCACTCCGTCGGGGCTGAAACCACTGCATCAGGCCTAAAAGAAGTCCGTGAGGGCCAAAACCACTCCGCCAGTGCTGAAACCACTCCGTCAAGCCTAAAACCATTCCATCGGGGCTGAAACCACTCCGCCAAGCCTAAAACCAATGCATCGGGGCTGAAACCACTCCGCCGAGCCTAAAACCACTGCGTTGGGGCTGAAACCACTCCATCAGGCCTAAAACAACTCCGTCAGGGCTGAAACCACTCCACCAGTGCTGAAACCACCCCGTCGGGGCCGAAACCACTCCGCCAAGCCTAAAACCACTCCGTCGGGGCTGAAACCACTCCGCTGAGCCTAAAACCACTGCGTCGGGGCTGAAACCACTCCGCTGAGCCTAAAACCACTGCGTCGGGGCTGAAACCACTCCGCTGAGCCTAAAACTACTCCATTGGGGCCAAAACCACTCCGCCAAGCCTGAAACCACCCCGTCGGGGCCGAAACCACTCCGCCGAGCGTAAAACCACTGCGTCGGGGCTGAAAGCACTCCATCAAGCCTAAAACCACTGCGTCACGGCTGAAACCACTGTGTCAGGGCTGAAAACACTGCATCAGGACTAAAACCACTCGGTCAGGGCCAAAACCACTCCACCAGTGCTGAAACCACTCCGCCGAGCCTAAAACCACTGCGTCGGGGCTGAAAGCACTCCGCCAAGCCTAAAACCACTCCGTCAGGGCCAAAACCACTCCGGCAAGCCTAAAACCACTCCATCAGGTTTGAAACCACTCCGCCGGGGCCGAAACCACTCACCTGACGTTGAAACCACTCCATCAAGCCTAAAACCACTGTGTCAGGGCTGAAACCACTCCGCCGAGCCTAAAACCACTCCGTCGGGGCTGAAACCACTGTGCCAGGACCAAAACCGCTGCGTCGGGGCTGAAACCACTCCGCCAGGGCCAAAACCCCTCGGCTGACGTTGAAACCACTCCGCCGAGCCTAAAACCACTGCGTCGGGGCTGAAACCACTCCGCTGAGCCTAAAACCACTGCGTCGGGGCTGAAACCACTGCATCAGGCCTAAAACAACTCCGTCAGGGCCAAAACCACTCCACCAGTGCTGAAATCACTCCGGCAAGCCTAAAACCACTCCATCGGGGCTGAAACCACTCCGCCAGGGCCAAAACCACTCGGCTGACGTTGAAACCACTCCATCAAGCCTAAAACCACTGCGTCGGAGCTGAAACCACTCCGCCGAGCCTAAAACCTCTCTGTCGGGGCTGAAACCACTCCGCCAAGCCTGAAACCGCTCCGTGAGGGCCAAAACCACGCCGCCGAGCCTAAAAGCAGAGCGTCGGGGCTGAAACCGCTCCACCAAGCCTAAAACCACTCCATCAGGCCTAAAACCACTGCGTCGGGACTGAAACCACTCCGCCGAGCCTAAAACCACTCCGTCGGGGCTGAAACCACTGCATCAGGCCTAAAAGAAGTCCGTGAGGGCCAAAACCACTCCGCCAGTGCTGAAACCACTCCGTCAAGCCTAAAACCATTCCATCGGGGCTGAAACCACTCCACCAAGCCTAAAACCAATGCATCGGGGCTGAAACCACTCCGCCGAGCCTAAAACCACTGCGTTGGGGCTGAAACCACTCCATCAGGCCTAAAACAACTCCGTCAGGGCTGAAACCACTCCACCAGTGCTGAAACCACCCCGTCGGGGCCGAAACCACTCCGCCAAGCCTAAAACCACTGCGTCGGGGCTGAAACCACTCCGCTGAGCCTAAAACCACTGCGTCGGGGCTGAAACCACTCCGCTGAGCCTAAAACCACTGCGTCGGGGCTGAAACCACTCCGCTGAGCCTAAAACTACTCCATTGGGGCCAAAACCACTCCGCCAAGCCTGAAACCACCCCGTCGGGGCCGAAACCACTCCGCCGAGCGTAAAACCACTGCGTCGGGGCTGAAAGCACTCCATCAAGCCTAAAACCACTGCGTCACGGCTGAAACCACTGTGTCAGGGCTGAAAACACTGCATCAGGACTAAAACCACTCGGTCAGGGCCAAAACCACTCCACCAGTGCTGAAACCACTCCGCCGAGCCTAAAACCACTGCGTCGGGGCTGAAAGCACTCCGCCAAGCCTAAAACCACTCCGTCAGGGCCAAAACCACTCCGGCAAGCCTAAAACCACTCCATCAGGTTTGAAACCACTCCGCCGGGGCCGAAACCACTCACCTGACGTTGAAACCACTCCATCAAGCCTAAAACCACTGTGTCAGGGCTGAAACCACTCCGCCGAGCCTAAAACCACTGCGTCGGGGCTGAAACCACTGTGCCAAGCCTAAAACCACTGCGTCGGGGCCGAAACCACTCCACCAAGCCTGAAACCACCCGAACGAGGCCGAAATCACTCCGCCGAGCCTGAAACCACCCCGTCGGGGCCGAAATCACTCTGCCGAGCCTAAAACCACTCCGTCGGGGCTGAAACCACTCCATCAAGCCTAAAACCACTGCGTCGGGGCTGAAACCACTGCGCCGAGCCTGAAACCACTGCGTCAGGCCTAAAACCACTCTGCCGAGCCTAAAACAACTCCGTCGGGGCCAAAACCACTCGGCTGACCTTAAAACCACTGCGCCGAGCCTGAAACCACTGCGTCAGGCCTAAAACCACTCTGCCGAGCCTAAAACAACTCCGTCGGGGCCAAAACCACTCGGCTGACCTTAAAACCACTGCGTCGGGGCCGAAAGCACTCCATCAAGCCTAAAACCACTCCGTCGGGGCTGAAACCACTGTGCTGGGGAGGAAACTGCTCCGTCAGGCTGAAAAGCACTGTGTCAGGCCGAAAACCACTCCGTCGGGGCTGAAACCACTCCGCCAAGCCTAAAACCACTGCGTCGGGGCTGAAACCACTCCGCCGACATTAAGACCACTGCGCCAAGCCTAAAACCACTCCATCGGGGCTGAAAAGCACTCCGCCAAGCCTAAAACGACTGCGTCGGGGTTGAAACCACTCCGCCGAGCCTAAAACCACTCCGTCGGGGCCGAAAAAACTCCGCCGAGCCTGAAACCACTGTGTCGGGGCTAAAACCACTGCATCAGGCCTAAAACAACTCCGTCAGGGCCAAAACCACTCCACCAGTGCTGAAACCACTCCGGCAAGCCAAAAACCACTCCATCGGGTTTGAAACCACTCCGCCAGGGCTAAAACCACTCGACTGACGTTGAAACCACTCCATCAAGCCTAAAACCACTGCGTCGGGGCTGAAACCACTCCGCCGAGCCTGAAACCATTCCGTCGGGGCTGAAACCACTCCGCCGACATTAAGACCACTGCGCCAAGCCTAAAACCACTCCATCGGGGCTGAAACCACGCCGCCGAGCCTAAAACGACTGCGTCGGGGTTGAAACCACTCCGCCGAGCCTAAAACCACTGCGTCGGGGCCGAAAAAACTCCGCCGAGCCTGAAACCACTGCGTCGGGGCCGAAACCACTGCGCCGAGCCTGAAGCCACCCCGTCGGGGCCGAAATCACTCTGCCGAGCCTAAAACAACTCCGTCAGGGCGAAAATCACTCCGCCAAGCCTAAAACCGCTGCGTCGGGGCTGAAACCACTCTGCCGGGGACAAAAAAACTCCGTCAGGGCCAAAACCACTCCATCAAGCCTAAAAAGAGTGCGTCAGGGCTGAAACCAGTGCGTCTGGGCTGAAACCACTGTGCCGAGCCTGAAACTTCTCCGTCAGGCCTAAAACCACTCTGCCGAGCCTAAAAAAACTCCGACGGGGCCAAAATCACTCGGCTGACCTTAAAACCACTCCGTCGGGGCTGAAACCACTGTGCTGGGGCAGAAACTGCTCCGTCAGGCTTAAAAGCACTGTGTCACCCCGAAAACCACTCCGTCAGGGCTGAAACCACTCCGCCGACATTAAGACCACTGCGCCAAGCCTAAAACCACTGCGTCGGGGCTGAAACCACTCCGCCGAGCCTAAAACCTCTCTGTCGGGGCTGAAACCACTCCGCCAAGCCTAAAACCACTGCGTCGGGGCTGAAACCACTGCATCAGGCCTAAAACAACTCCGTCAGGGCCAAAACCACTCCACCAGTGCTGAAACCACTCCGCCGAGCCTAAAACCACTGCGTCGGGGCTGAAAGCACTCCGCCAGGGCCAAAACCACTCGGCTGACATTAAGACCACTCCACCGAGCCTAAAACCACTGCGTCGGGGCTGAAAGCACTCCATCAAGCCTAAAACCACTCCGTCGGGGCTGAAACCACTCCGCCGAGCCTAAAACCACTGCGTCGGGGCTGAAACCACTCCATCAGGCCTAAAACAACTCCGTCAGGGCCAAAACCACTCCACCAGTGCTGAAATCACTCCGGCAAGCCTAAAACCACTCCATCGGGGCTGAAACCACTCCGCCAGGGCCAAAACCACTCGGCTGACGTTGAAACCACTCCATCAAGCCTAAAACCACTGCGTCGGAGCTGAAACCACTCCGCCGAGCCTAAAACCTCTCTGTCGGGGCTGAAACCACTCCGCCAAGCCTGAAACCACTCCGTGAGGGCCAAAACCACGCCGCCGAGCCTAAAAGCAGAGCGTCGGGGCTGAAACCGCTCCACCAAGCCTAAAACCACTCCATCAGGCCTAAAACCACTGCGTCGGGACTGAAACCACTCCGCCGAGCCTAAAACCACTCCGTCGGGGCTGAAACCACTGCATCAGGCCTAAAAGAAGTCCGTGAGGGCCAAAACCACTCCGCCAGTGCTGAAACCACTCCGTCAAGCCTAAAACCATTCCATCGGGGCTGAAACCACTCCGCCAAGCCTAAAACCAATGCATCGGGGCTGAAACCACTCCGCCGAGCCTAAAACCACTGCGTTGGGGCTGAAACCACTCCATCAGGCCTAAAACAACTCCGTCAGGGCTGAAACCACTCCACCAGTGCTGAAACCACCCCGTCGGGGCCGAAACCACTCCGTCAAGCCTAAAACCACTGCGTCGGGGCTGAAACCACTCCGCTGAGCCTAAAACCACTGCGTCGGGGCTGAAACCACTCCGCTGAGCCTAAAACCACTGCGTCGGGGCTGAAACCACTCCGCTGAGCCTAAAACTACTCCATTGGGGCCAAAACCACTCCGCCGAGCCTGAAACCACCCCGTCGGGGCCGAAACCACTCCGCCGAGCGTAAAACCACTGCGTCGGGGCTGAAAGCACTCCATCAAGCCTAAAACCACTGCGTCACGGCTGAAACCACTGTGTCAGGGCTGAAAACACTGCATCAGGACTAAAACCACTCGGTCAGGGCCAAAACCACTCCACCAGTGCTGAAACCACTCCGCCGAGCCTAAAACCACTGCGTCGGGGCTGAAAGCACTCCGCCAAGCCTAAAACCACTCCGACAGGGCCAAAACCACTCCGGCAAGCCTAAAACCACTCCGTCAGGGCCAAAACCACTCCGGCAAGCCTAAAACCACTCCATCAGGTTTGAAACCACTCCGCCGGGGCCGAAACCACTCACCTGACGTTGAAACCACTCCATCAAGCCTAAAACCACTGTGTCAGGGCTGAAACCAATCCGCCGAGCCTAAAACCACTGCGTCGGGGCCGAAACCACTCCACCAAGCCTGAAACCACCCGAACGAGGCCGAAATCACTCCGCCGAACCTGAAACCACCCCGTCGGGGCCGAAATCACTCTGCCGAGCCTAAAACCACTCCGTCGGGGCTGAAACCACTCCATCAAGCCTAAAACCACTGCGTCGGGGCTGAAACCACTGCGCCGAGCCTGAAACCACTGCGTCAGGCCTAAAACCACTCTGCCGAGCCTAAAACAACTCCGTCGGGGCCAAAATCACTCGGCTGACCTTAAAACCACTGCGCCGAGCCTGAAACCACTGCGTCAGGCCTAAAACCACTCTGCCGAGCCTAAAACAACTCCATCGGGGCCAAAATCACTCGGCTGACCTTAAAACCACTGCGTCGGGGCCGAAAGCACTCCATCAAGCCTAAAACCACTCCGTCGGGGCTGAAACCACTGTGCTGGGGAGGAAACTGCTCCGTCAGGCTGAAAAGCACTGTGTCAGGCCGAAAACCACTCCGTCGGGGCTGAAACCACTCTGCCAAGCCTAAAACCACTGCGTCGGGGCTGAAACCACTCCGCCGACATTAAGACCACTGCGCCAAGCCTAAAACCACTCCATCGGGGCTGAAAAGCACTCCGCCGAGCCTAAAACGACTGCGTCGGGGTTGAAACCACTCCGCCGAGCCTAAAACCACTCCGTCGGGGCCGAAAAAACTCCGCCGAGCCTGAAACCACTGTGTCGGGGCTAAAACCACTGCATCAGGCCTAAAACAACTCCGTCAGGGCCAAAACCACTCCACCAGTGCTGAAACCACTCCGGCAAGCCAAAAACCACTCCATCGGGTTTGAAACCACTCCGCCAGGGCTAAAACCACTCGACTGACGTTGAAACCACTCCATCAAGCCTAAAACCACTGCGTCGGAGCTGAAACCACTCCGCCGAGCCTGAAACCATTCCGTCGGGGCTGAAACCACTCCGCCAACATTAAGACCACTGCGCCAAGCCTAAAACCACTCCATCGGGGCTGAAACCACGCCGCCAAGCCTAAAACGACTGCGTCGGGGTTGAAACCACTCCGCCGAGCCTAAAACCACTGCGTCGGGGCCGAAAAAACTCCGCCGAGCCTGAAACCACTGCGTCGGGGCCGAAACCACTGCGCCGAGCCTGAAGCCACCCCGTCGGGGCCGAAATCACTCTGCCGAGCCTAAAACAACTCCGTCAGGGCGAAAATCACTCCGCCAAGCCTAAAACCGCTGCGTCGGGGCTGAAACCACTCTGCCGGGGACAAAAAAACTCCGTCAGGGCCAAAACCACTCCATCAAGCCTAAAAAGAGTGCGTCAGGGCTGAAACCAGTGCGTCTGGGCTGAAACCACTGTGCCGAGCCTGAAACTTCTCCGTCAGGCCTAAAACCACTCTGCCGAGCCTAAAAAAACTCCGACGGGGCCAAAATCACTCGGCTGACCTTAAAACCACTCCGTCGGGGCTGAAACCACTGTGCTGGGGCAGAAACTGCTCCGTCAGGCTTAAAAGCACTGTGTCACCCCGAAAACCACTCCGTCAGGGCTGAAACCACTCCGCCGACATTAAGACCACTGCGCCAAGCCTAAAACCACTGCGTCGGGGCTGAAACCACTCCGCCGAGCCTAAAACCTCTCTGTCGGGGCTGAAACCACTCCGCCAAGCCTAAAACCACTGCGTCGGGGCTGAAACCACTGCATCAGGCCTAAAACAACTCCGTCAGGGCCAAAACCACTCCACCAGTGCTGAAACCACTCCGCCGAGCCTAAAACCACTGCGTCGGGGCTGAAAGCACTCCGCCAGGGCCAAAACCACTCGGCTGACATTAAGACCACTCCACCGAGCCTAAAACCACTGCGTCGGGGCTGAAAGCACTCCATCAAGCCTAAAACCACTCCGTCGGGGCTGAAACCACTCCGCCGAGCCTAAAACCACTGCGTCGGGGCTGAAACCACTGCATCAGGCCTAAAACAACTCCGTCAGGGCCAAAACCACTCCACCAGTGCTGAAATCACTCCGGCAAGCCTAAAACCACTCCATCGGGGCTGAAACCACTCCGCCAGGGCCAAAACCACTCGGCTGACGTTGAAACCACTCCATCAAGCCTAAAACCACTGCGTCGGAGCTGAAACCACTCCGTCGAGCCTAAAACCTCTCTGTCGGGGCTGAAACCACTCCGCCAAGCCTGAAACCACTCCGTGAGGGCCAAAACCACGCCGCCGAGCCTAAAAGCAGAGCGTCGGGGCTGAAACCGCTCCACCAAGCCTAAAACCACTCCATCAGGCCTAAAACCACTGCGTCGGGACTGAAACCACTCCGCCGAGCCTAAAACCACTGCGTCGGGGCTGAAACCACTGTATCAGGCCTAAAAGAAGTCCGTGAGGGCCAAAACCACTCCGCCAGTGCTGAAACCACTCCGTCAAGCCTAAAACCATTCCATCGGGGCTGAAACCACTCCGCCAAGCCTAAAACCAATGCATCGGGGCTGAAACCACTCCGCCGAGCCTAAAACCACTGCGTTGGGGCTGAAACCACTCCATCAGGCCTAAAACAACTCCGTCAGGGCTGAAACCACTCCACCAGTGCTGAAACCACCCCGTCGGGGCCGAAACCACTCCGCCAAGCCTAAAACCACTCCGTCGGGGCTGAAACCACTCCGCCGAGCCTAAAACCACTGCGTCGGGGCTGAAACCACTCCGCTGAGCCTAAAACCACTGTGTCGGGGCTGAAACCACTCCGCTGAGCCTAAAACCACTGTGTCGGGGCTGAAACCACTCCGCTGAGCCTAAAACTACTCCATTGGGGCCAAAACCACTCCACCAGTGCTGAAACCACTCCGCCGAGCCTAAAACCACTGCGTCGGGGCTGAAAGCACTCCGCCAAGCCTAAAACCACTCCGTCAGGGCCAAAACCACTCCGGCAATCCTAAAACCACTCCATCAGGTTTGAAACCACTCCGCCGGGGCCGAAACCACTCACCTGACGTTGAAACCACTCCATCAAGCCTAAAACCACTGTGTCAGGGCTGAAACCACTCCGCCGAGCCTAAAACCACTCCGTCGGGGCTGAAACCACTGTGCCAGGACCAAAACCGCTGCGTCGGGGCTGAAACCACTCCGCCAGGGCCAAAACCCCTCGGCTGACGTTGAAACCACTCCGCCGAGCCTAAAACCACTGCGTCGGGGCTGAAACCACTCTGCCGAGCCTAAAACCACTGCGTCGGGGCCGAAACCACTCCACCAAGCCTGAAACCACCCGAACGAGGCCGAAATCACTCCGCCGAGCCTGAAACCACCCCGTCGGGGCCGAAATCACTCTGCCGAGCCTAAAACCACTGCGTCGGGGCTGAAACCACTCCATCAAGCCTAAAACCACTGCGTCGGGGCTGAAACCACTGCGCCGAGCCTGAAACCACTGCGTCAGGCCTAAAACCACTCTGCCGAGCCTAAAACAACTCCGTCGGGGCCAAAACCACTCGGCTGACCTTAAAACCACTGCGCCGAGCCTGAAACCACTGCGTCAGGCCTAAAACCACTCTGCCGAGCCTAAAACAACTCCATCGGGGCCAAAATCACTCGGCTGACCTTAAAACCACTGCGTCGGGGCCGAAAGCACTCCATCAAGCCTAAAACCACTCCGTCGGGGCTGAAACCACTGTGCTGGGGAGGAAACTGCTCCGTCAGGCTGAAAAGCACTGTGTCAGGCCGAAAACCACTCCGTCGGGGCTGAAACCACTCCGCCAAGCCTGAAACCATTCCGTCGGGGCTGAAACCACTCCGCCGACATTAAGACCACTGCGCCAAGCCTAAAACCACTCCATCGGGGCTGAAAAGCACTCCGCCGAGCCTAAAACGACTGCGTCGGGGTTGAAACCACTCCGCCGAGCCTAAAACCACTCCGTCGGGGCCGAAAAAACTCCGCCGAGCCTGAAACCACTGCGTCGGGGCCGAAACCACTGCGCCGAGCCTGAAGCCACCCCGTCGGGGCCGAAATCACTCTGCCGAGCCTAAAACAACTCCGTCAGGGCGAAAATCACTCCGCCAAGCCTAAAACCGCTGCGTCGGGGCTGAAACCACTCTGCCGGGGACAAAAAAACTCCGTCAGGGCCAAAACCACTCCATCAAGCCTAAAAACAGTGCGTCAGGGCTGAAACCAGTGCATCTGGGCTGAAACCACTGCGCCGAGCCTGAAATCTCTCCGTCAGGCCTAAAACCACTCTGCCGAGCCTAAAAAAACTCCGACGGGGCCAAAATCACTCGGCTGACCTTAAAACCACTCCGTCGGGGCTGAAACCACTGTGCTGGGGCAGAAACTGCTCCGTCAGGCTTAAAAGCACTGTGTCACCCCGAAAACCACTCCGTCAGGGCTGAAACCACTCCGCCGACATTAAGACCACTGCGCCAAGCCTAAAACCACTCCGTCGGGGCTGAAACCACTCCGCCAAGCCTAAAACCTCTCTGTCGGGGCTGAAACCACTCCGCCAAGCCTAAAACCACTGCGTCGGGGCTGAAACCACTGCATCAGGCCTAAAACAACTCCGTCAGGGCCAAAACCACTCCACCAGTGCTGAAACCACTCCGCCGAGCCTAAAACCACTGCGTCGGGGCTGAAAGCACTCCGCCAGGGCCAAAACCACTCGGCTGACATTAAGACCACTCCACCGAGCCTAAAACCACTGCGTCGGGGCTGAAACCACTCCGCCAAGCCTAAAACCACTCCGTCGGGGCTGAAACCACTCCGCCGAGCCTAAAACCACTGCGTCGGGGCTGAAACCACTGCATCAGGCCTAAAACAACTCTGTCAGGGCCAAAACCACTCCACCAGTGCTGAAATCACTCCGGCAAGCCTAAAACCACTCCATCGGGGCTGAAACCACTCCGCCAGGGCCAAAACCACTCGGCTGACGTTGAAACCACTCCATCAAGCCTAAAACCACTGCGTCGGAGCTGAAACCACTCCGCCGAGCCTAAAACCTCTCTGTCGGGGCTGAAACCACTCCGCCAAGCCTGAAAACCGCTCCGTGAGGGCCAAAACCACGCCGCCGAGCCTAAAAGCAGAGCGTCGGGGCTGAAACCACTCCACCAAGCCTGAAACCACTCCATCAGGCCTAAAACCACTCCGTCGGGGCTGAAACCACTCCGCTGAGCCTAAAACCACTGCGTCGGGGCTGAAACCACTGCATCAGGCCTAAAACAACTCCGTCAGGGCCAAAACCACTCCACCAGTGCTGAAATCACTCCGGCAAGCCTAAAACCACTCCATCGGGGCTGAAACCACTCCGCCAGGGCCAAAACCACTCGGCTGACGTTGAAACCACTCCATCAAGCCTAAAACCACTGCGTCGGAGCTGAAACCACTCCGCCGAGCCTAAAACCTCTCTGTCGGGGCTGAAACCACTCCGCCAAGCCTGAAACCACTCCGTGAGGGCCAAAACCACGCCGCCGAGCCTAAAAGCAGAGCGTCGGGGCTGAAACCGCTCCACCAAGCCTAAAACCACTCCATCAGGCCTAAAACCACTGCGTCGGGACTGAAACCACTCCGCCGAGCCTAAAACCACTCCGTCGGGGCTGAAACCACTGCATCAGGCCTAAAAGAAGTCCGTGAGGGCCAAAACCACTCCGCCAGTGCTGAAACCACTCCGTCAAGCCTAAAACCATTCCATCGGGGCTGAAACCACTCCGCCAAGCCTAAAACCAATGCATCGGGGCTGAAACCACTCCGCCGAGCCTAAAACCACTGCGTTGGGGCTGAAACCACTCCATCAGGCCTAAAACAACTCCGTCAGGGCTGAAACCACTCCACCAGTGCTGAAACCACCCCGTCGGGGCCGAAACCACTCCGCCAAGCCTAAAACCACTCCGTCGGGGCTGAAACCACTCCGCTGAGCCTAAAACCACTGCGTCGGGGCTGAAACCACTCCGCTGAGCCTAAAACTACTCCATTGGGGCCAAAACCACTCCGCCAAGCCTGAAACCACCCCGTCGGGGCCGAAACCACTCCGCCGAGCGTAAAACCACTGCGTCGGGGCTGAAAGCACTCCATCAAGCCTAAAACCACTGCGTCACGGCTGAAACCACTGTGTCAGGGCTGAAAACACTGCATCAGGCCTAAAACAACTCCGTCAGGGCCAAAACCACTCCACCAGTGCTGAAACCACTCCGCCGAGCCTAAAACCACTGCGTCGGGGCCAAAACCACTCCGCCAGGGCCAAAACCACTCGGCTGACGTTGAAACCACTCCATCAAGCCTAAAACCACTGCGTCGGAGCTGAAACCACTCCGCCGAGCCTAAAACCTCTCTGTCGGGGCTGAAACCACTCCGCCAAGCCTGAAAACCGCTCCGTGAGGGCCAAAACCACGCCGCCGAGCCTAAAAGCAGAGCGTCGGGGCTGAAACCACTCCACCAAGCCTGAAACCACTCCATCAGGCCTAAAACCACTCCGTCGGGGCTGAAACCACTCCGCTGAGCCTAAAACCACTGCGTCGGGGCTGAAACCACTGCATCAGGCCTAAAACAACTCCGTCAGGGCCAAAACCACTCCACCAGTGCTGAAATCACTCCGGCAAGCCTAAAACCACTCCATCGGGGCTGAAACCACTCCGCCAGGGCCAAAACCACTCGGCTGACGTTGAAACCACTCCATCAAGGCTAAAACCACTGCGTCGGAGCTGAAACCACTCCGCCGAGCCTAAAACCTCTCTGTCGGGGCTGAAACCACTCCGCCAAGCCTGAAACCACTCCGTGAGGGCCAAAACCACGCCGCCGAGCCTAAAAGCAGAGCGTCGGGGCTGAAACCGCTCCACCAAGCCTAAAACCACTCCATCAGGCCTAAAACCACTGCGTCGGGACTGAAACCACTCCGCCGAGCCTAAAACCACTCCGTCGGGGCTGAAACCACTGCATCAGGCCTAAAAGAAGTCCGTGAGGGCCAAAACCACTCCGCCAGTGCTGAAACCACTCCGTCAAGCCTAAAACCATTCCATCGGGGCTGAAACCACTCCGCCAAGCCTAAAACCAATGCATCGGGGCTGAAACCACTCCGCCGAGCCTAAAACCACTGCGTTGGGGCTGAAACCACTCCATCAGGCCTAAAACAACTCCGTCAGGGCTGAAACCACTCCACCAGTGCTGAAACCACCCCGTCGGGGCCGAAACCACTCCGCCAAGCCTAAAACCACTCCGTCGGGGCTGAAACCACTCCGCTGAGCCTAAAACCACTGCGTCGGGGCTGAAACCACTCCGCTGAGCCTAAAACCACTGCGTCGGGGCTGAAACCACTCTGCTGAGCCTAAAACTACTCCATTGGGGCCAAAACCACTCCGCCAAGCCTGAAACCACCCCGTCGGGGCCGAAACCACTCCGCCGAGCGTAAAACCACTGCGTCGGGGCTGAAAGCACTCCATCAAGCCTAAAACCACTGCGTCACGGCTGAAACCACTGTGTCAGGGCTGAAAACACTGCATCAGGACTAAAACCACTCGGTCAGGGCCAAAACCACTCCACCAGTGCTGAAACCACTCCGCCGAGCCTAAAACCACTGCGTCGGGGCTGAAAGCACTCCGCCAAGCCTAAAACCACTCCGTCAGGGCCAAAACCACTCCGGCAAGCCTAAAACCACTCCATCAGGTTTGAAACCACTCCGCCGGGGCCGAAACCACTCACCTGACGTTGAAACCACTCCATCAAGCCTAAAACCACTGTGTCAGGGCTGAAACCACTCCGCCGAGCCTAAAACCACTGCGTCGGGGCTGAAACCACTCTGCCGAGCCTAAAACCACTGCGTCGGGGCCGAAACCACTCCACCAAGCCTGAAACCACCCGAACGAGGCCGAAATCACTCCGCCGAACCTGAAACCACCCCGTCGGGGCCGAAATCACTCTGCCGAGCCTAAAACCACTCCGTCGGGGCTGAAACCACTCCATCAAGCCTAAAACCACTGCGTCGGGGCTGAAACCACTGCGCCGAGCCTGAAACCACTGCGTCAGGCCTAAAACCACTCTGCCGAGCCTAAAACAACTCCGACGGGGCCAAAATCACTCGGCTGACCTTAAAACCACTCCGTCGGGGCTGAAACCACTGCGTCAGGCCTAAAACCACTCTGCCGAGCCTAAAACAACTCCATCGGGGCCAAAATCACTCGGCTGACCTTAAAACCACTGCGTCGGGGCCGAAAGCACTCCATCAAGCCTAAAACCACTCCGTCGGGGCTGAAACCACTGTGCTGGGGAGGAAACTGCTCCGTCAGGCTGAAAAGCACTGTGTCAGGCCGAAAACCACTCCGTCGGGGCTGAAACCACTCCGCCAAGCCTAAAACCACTGCGTCGGGGCTGAAACCACTCCGCCGACATTAAGACCACTGCGCCAAGCCTAAAACCACTCCATCGGGGCTGAAAAGCACTCCGCCAAGCCTAAAACGACTGCGTCAGGGTTGAAACCACTCCGCCGAGCCTAAAACCACTCCGTCGGGGCCGAAAAAACTCCGCCGAGCCTGAAACCACTGTGTCGGGGCTAAAACCACTGCATCAGGCCTAAAACAACTCCGTCAGGGCCAAAACCACTCCACCAGTGCTGAAACCACTCCGGCAAGCCAAAAACCACTCCATCGGGTTTGAAACCACTCCGCCAGGGCTAAAACCACTCGACTGACGTTGAAACCACTCCATCAAGCCTAAAACCACTGCGTCGGAGCTGAAACCACTCCGCCGAGCCTGAAACCATTCCGTCGGGGCTGAAACCACTCCGCCGACATTAAGACCACTGCGCCAAGCCTAAAACCACTCCATCGGGGCTGAAACCACGCCGCCGAGCCTAAAACGACTGCGTCAGGGTTGAAACCACTCCGCCGAGCCTAAAACCACTGCGTCGGGGCCGAAAAAACTCCGCCGAGCCTGAAACCACTGCGTCGGGGCCGAAACCACTGCGCCGAGCCTGAAGCCACCCCGTCGGGGCCGAAATCACTCTGCCGAGCCTAAAACAACTCCGTCAGGGCGAAAATCACTCCGCCAAGCCTAAAACCGCTGCGTCGGGGCTGAAACCACTCTGCCGGGGACAAAAAAACTCCGTCAGGGCCAAAACCACTCCATCAAGCCTAAAAACAGTGCGTCAGGGCTGAAACCAGTGCGTCTGGGCTGAAACCACTGCGCCGAGCCTGAAACTTCTCCGTCAGGCCTAAAACCACTCTGCCGAGCCTAAAAAAACTCCGACGGGGCCAAAATCACTCGGCTGACCTTAAAACCACTCCGTCGGGGCTGAAACCACTGTGCTGGGGCAGAAACTGCTCCGTCAGGCTTAAAAGCACTGTGTCACCCCGAAAACCACTCCGTCAGGGCTGAAACCACTCCGCCGACATTAAGACCACTGCGCCAAGCCTAAAACCACTGCGTCGGGGCTGAAACCACTCCGCTGAGCCTAAAACCACTGCGTCGGGGCTGAAACCACTGCATCAGGCCTAAAACAACTCCGTCAGGGCCAAAACCACTCCACCAGTGCTGAAATCACTCCGGCAAGCCTAAAACCACTCCGTCGGGGCTGAAACCACTGTGCCAGGACCAAAACCACTGCGTCGGGGCTGAATCCACTCCGCCGAGCCTAAAACCACTCCATCGGGGTTGAAATCACTCTGCCAAGCCTAAAACCACTCCGTCGGGGCCGAAACCACTCCGTCGGGGCCGAAACCACTCCGTCGGGGGGAAATCCACTCCATCAAGCCTAAAACCAGTGCGTCAGGGCTGAAACGACTCCGCGAGGGCCAAAACCACTAGGCTGAACTTAAAACCACTCCGTCGGGGCTGAAACCACTCCACCGAGCCTAAAACAACTCCGTCGGGGCCGAAACCACTGCGCCAAGCCTAAAACCACTCCGCCGGGGCTAAAACCACTCCGTCAGGGCCAAAACCACTCCGCAGAGCCTAAAACCACTCCGTCGGGGCTGAAACCACTGTGCTGGGGCAGAAATTGCTCCGTCAGGCTTAAAAGCACTGTGTCAGGCCGAAAACCACTGCATCGGGGCGGAAACCACTCCGCTGACATTAAGACCACTACGCCAAGCCAAAACCACTGCGTCGGGGCTGAAACCACTCCAGCAAGCCTAAAACCACTGCGTCGGGGCGGAAACCACTCCGCCGAGCCTGAAACCACCCCGTCGGGGCCGAAATCACTCTGCCGAGCCTAAAACAACTCCGTCAGGGCCAAAATCACTCCGCCGAGCCTGAAACCACTGCGTCGGGGCTGAAACCACTCCGCCGAGCCTAAAACCACTCCGTCGGGCCTGAAACCACTGTGCTGGGGCAGAAATTGCTCCGTCAGGCTTAAAAGCACTGTGTCAGGCCGAAAACCACTGCGTCGGGGCGGAAAGCACTCCGCCGAGCCTAAAACCACTGCGTCGGGGCTGAAACCACTCTGCCGACATTAAGACCACTGCGGCAAGCCGAAAACCACTGCGTCGGGGCTGAAAGCACTCCGCCGAGCCGAAAACCACTGCGTCGGGGCCGAAACCACTCCGCCGAGCCTAAAACCACTGCGTCGGGGCTGAAACCACTCTGCCGACATTAAGACCACTGCGGCAAGCCGAAAACCACTGCGTCGGGGCTGAAACCACTCCGCCGAGCCGAAAACCACTGCGTCGGGGCTGAAACCACTCCGCCGAGCCTAAAACCACTGTGTCTGGGCTGAAAGCACTCCATCAAGCCTAAAACCACTGCGTCGGGGCTGAAACCACTCCGCCGAGCCTAAAACCACTGGGTCGGGGCTGAAACCACTGCATCAAGCCTAAAACCACTGCGTTGGGGCTGAAACCACTCCGCCAAGACTAAAACCACTGCGTCGGGGCTGAAACCACTCCATCAGGCCTAAAACAACTCCGTCAGGGCCAAAACCACTCCGTCAGGGCCAAAACCACTCCGGCAAGCCAAAAACCACTCCATCGGGTTTGAAACCACTCCGCCAGGGCTAAAACCACTCGACTGACGTTGAAACCACTCCATCAAGCCTGAAACCACTGCGTCGGAGCTGAAACCACTCCGCCGAGCCTGAAACCATTCCGTCGGGGCTGAAACCACTCCGCCGACATTAAGACCACTGCGCCAAGCCTAAAACCACTCCATCGGGGCTGAAACCACGCCGCCGAGCCTAAAACGACTGCGTCGGGGTTGAAACCACTCCGCCGAGCCTAAAACCACTGCGTCGGGGCCGAAAAAACTCCGCCGAGCCTGAAACCACTGCGTCGGGGCCGAAACCACTGCGCCGAGCCTGAAGCCACCCCGTCGGGGCCGAAATCACTCTGCCGAGCCTAAAACAACTCCGTCAGGGCGAAAATCACTCCGCCAAGCCTAAAACCGCTGCGTCGGGGCTGAAACCACTCTGCCGGGGACAAAAAAACTCCGTCAGGGCCAAAACCACTCCATCAAGCCTAAAAACAGTGCGTCAGGGCTGAAACCAGTGCGTCTGGGCTGAAACCACTGCGCCGAGCCTGAAACCTCTCCGTCAGGCCTAAAACCACTCTGCCGAGCCTAAAAAAACTCCGACGGGGCCAAAATCACTCGGCTGACCTTAAAACCACTCCGTCGGGGCTGAAACCACTGTGCTGGGGCAGAAACTGCTCCGTCAGGCTTAAAAGCACTGTGTCACCCCGAAAACCACTGCGTCGGGGCTGAAACCACTGCATCAGGCCTAAAACAACTCCGTCAGGGCCAAAACCACTCCACCAGTGCTGAAACCACTCCGCCGAGCCTAAAACCACTGCGTCGGGGCTGAAAGCACTCCGCCAGGGCCAAAACCACTCGGCTGACATTAAGACCACTCCACCGAGCCTAAAACCACTGCGTCGGGGCTGAAACCACTCCGCCAAGCCTAAAACCACTCCGTCGGGGCTGAAACCACTCCGCCGAGCCTAAAACCACTGCGTCGGGGCTGAAACCACTGCATCAGGCCTAAAACAATTCCGTCAGGGCCAAAACCACTCCACCAGTGCTGAAATCACTCCGGCAAGCCTAAAACCACTCCATCGGGGCTGAAACCACTCCGCCGAGCCTAAAACCTCTCTGTCGGGGCTGAAACCACTCCGCCAAGCCTGAAACCACTCCGTGAGGGCCAAAACCACGCCGCCGAGCCTAAAAGCAGAGCGTCGGGGCTGAAACCGCTCCACCAAGCCTAAAACCACTCCATCAGGCCTAAAACCACTGCGTCGGGACTGAAACCACTCCGCCGAGCCTAAAACCACTCCGTCGGGGCTGAAACCACTGCATCAGGCCTAAAAGAAGTCCGTGAGGGCCAAAACCACTCCGCCAGTGCTGAAACCACTCCGTCAAGCCTAAAACCATTCCATCGGGGCTGAAACCACTCCGCCAAGCCTAAAACCAATGCATCGGGGCTGAAACCACTCCGCCGAGCCTAAAACCACTGCGTTGGGGCTGAAACCACTCCATCAGGCCTAAAACAACTCCGTCAGGGCTGAAACCACTCCACCAGTGCTGAAACCACCCCGTCGGGGCCGAAACCACTCCGCCAAGCCTAAAACCACTCCGTCGGGGCTGAAACCACTCCGCTGAGCCTAAAACCACTGCGTCGGGGCTGAAACCACTCCGCTGAGCCTAAAACCACTGCGTCGGGGCTGAAACCACTCTGCTGAGCCTAAAACTACTCCATTGGGGCCAAAACCACTCCGCCAACCCTGAAACCACCCCGTCGGGGCCGAAACCACTCCGCCGAGCGTAAAACCACTGCGTCGGGGCTGAAAGCACTCCATCAAGCCTAAAACCACTGCGTCACGGCTGAAACCACTGTGTCAGGGCTGAAAACACTGCATCAGGACTAAAACCACTCGGTCAGGGCCAAAACCACTCCACCAGTGCTGAAACCACTCCGCCGAGCCTAAAACCACTGCGTCGGGGCTGAAAGCACTCCGCCAAGCCTAAAACCACTCCGACAGGGCCAAAACCACTCCGGCAAGCCTAAAACCACTCCATCAGGTTTGAAACCACTCCGCCGGGGCCGAAACCACTCACCTGACGTTGAAACCACTCCATCAAGCCTGAAACCACTGTGTCAGGGCTGAAACCACTCCGCCGAGCCTAAAACCACTGCGTCGGGGCTGAAACCACTGTGCCAAGCCTAAAACCACTGCGTCGGGGCCGAAACCACTCCACCAAGCCTGAAACCACCCGAACGAGGCCGAAATCACTCCGCCGAACCTGAAACCACCCCGTCGGGGCCGAAATCACTCTGCCGAGCCTAAAACCACTCCGTCGGGGCTGAAACCACTCCATCAAGCCTAAAACCACTGCGTCGGGGCTGAAACCACTGCGCCGAGCCTGAAACCACTGCGTCAGGCCTAAAACCACTCTGCCGAGCCTAAAACAACTCCGTCGGGGCCAAAACCACTCGGCTGACCTTAAAACCACTGTGCCGAGCCTGAAACCACTGCGTCAGGCCTAAAACCACTCTGCCGAGCCTAAAACAACTCCATCGGGGCCAAAATCACTCGGCTGACCTTAAAACCACTGCGTCGGGGCCGAAAGCACTCCATCAAGCCTAAAACCACTCCGTCGGGGCTGAAACCACTGTGCTGGGGAGGAAACTGCTCCGTCAGGCTGAAAAGCACTGTGTCAGGCCGAAAACCACTGCGTCGGGGCTGAAACCACTCCGCCAAGCCTAAAACCACTGCGTCGGGGCTGAAACCACTCCGCCGACATTAAGACCACTGCGCCAAGCCTAAAACCACTCCATCGGGGCTGAAAAGCACTCCGCCAAGCCTAAAACGACTGCGTCGGGGTTGAAACCACTCCGCCGAGCCTAAAACCACTCCGTCGGGGCCGAAAAAACTCCGCCGAGCCTGAAACCACTGTGTCGGGGCTAAAACCACTGCATCAGGCCTAAAACAACTCCGTCAGGGCCAAAACCACTCCACCAGTGCTGAAACCACTCCGGCAAGCCAAAAACCACTCCATCGGGTTTGAAACCACTCCGCCAGGGCTAAAACCACTCGACTGACGTTGAAACCACTCCATCAAGCCTAAAACCACTGCGTCGGAGCTGAAACCACTCCGCCGAGCCTGAAACCATTCCGTCGGGGCTGAAACCACTCCGCCGACATTAAGACCACTGCGCCAAGCCTAAAACCACTCCATCGGGGCTGAAACCACTCCGCCGAGCCTAAAACGACTGCGTCGGGGTTGAAACCACTCCGCCGAGCCTAAAACCACTGCGTCGGGGCCGAAAAAACTCCGCCGAGCCTGAAACCACTGCGTCGGGGCCGAAACCACTGCGCCGAGCCTGAAGCCACCCCGTCGGGGGCCGAAATCACTCTGCCGAGCCTAAAACAACTCCGTCAGGGCGAAAATCACTCCGCCAAGCCTAAAACCGCTGCGTCGGGGCTGAAACCACTCTGCCGGGGACAAAAAAACTCCGTCAGGGCCAAAACCACTCCATCAAGCCTAAAAACAGTGCGTCAGGGCTGAAACCAGTGCGTCTGGGCTGAAACCACTGTGCCGAGCCTGAAACTTCTCCGTCAGGCCTAAAACCACTCTGCCGAGCCTAAAAAAACTCCGACGGGGCCAAAATCACTCGGCTGACCTTAAAACCACTCCGTCGGGGCTGAAACCACTGTGCTGGGGCAGAAACTGCTCCGTCAGGCTTAAAAGCACTGTGTCACCCCGAAAACCACTGCGTCAGGGCTGAAACCACTCCGCCGACATTAAGACCACTGCGCCAAGCCTAAAACCACTGCGTCGGGGCTGAAACCACTCCGCCAAGCCTAAAACCTCTCTGTCGGGGCTGAAACCACTCCGCCAAGCCTAAAACCACTGCGTCGGGGCTGAAACCACTGCATCAGGCCTAAAACAACTCCGTCAGGGCCAAAACCACTCCACCAGTGCTGAAACCACTCCGCCGAGCCTAAAACCACTGCGTCGGGGCTGAAAGCACTCCGCCAGGGCCAAAACCACTCGGCTGACATTAAGACCACTCCACCGAGCCTAAAACCACTGCGTCGGGGCTGAAAGCACTCCATCAAGCCTAAAACCACTCCGTCGGGGCTGAAACCACTCCGCCGAGCCTAAAACCACTGCGTCGGGGCTGAAACCACTGCATCAGGCCTAAAACAATTCCGTCAGGGCCAAAACCACTCCACCAGTGCTGAAATCACTCCGGCAAGCCTAAAACCACTCCATCGGGGCTGAAACCACTCCGCCAGGGCCAAAACCACTCGGCTGACGTTGAAACCACTCCATCAAGCCTAAAACCACTGTGTCGGAGCTGAAACCACTCCGCCGAGCCTAAAACCTCTCTGTCGGGGCTGAAACCACTCCGCCAAGCCTGAAACCACTCCGTGAGGGCCAAAACCACGCCGCCGAGCCTAAAAGCAGAGCGTCGGGGCTGAAACCGCTCCACCAAGCCTAAAACCACTCCATCAGGCCTAAAACCACTGCGTCGGGACTGAAACCACTCCGCCGAGCCTAAAACCACTCCGTCGGGGCTGAAACCACTGCATCAGGCCTAAAAGAAGTCCGTGAGGGCCAAAACCACTCCGCCAGTGCTGAAACCACTCCGTCAAGCCTAAAACCATTCCATCGGGGCTGAAACCACTCCGCCAAGCCTAAAACCAATGCATCGGGGCTGAAACCACTCCGCCGAGCCTAAAACCACTGCGTCGGGGCTGAAACCACTCCATCAGGCCTAAAACAACTCCGTCAGGGCTGAAACCACTCCACCAGTGCTGAAACCACCCCGTCGGGGCCGAAACCACTCCGCCAAGCCTAAAACCACTCCGTCGGGGCTGAAACCACTCCGCCGAGCCTAAAACCACTGCGTCGGGGCTGAAACCACTCCGCTGAGCCTAAAACCACTGCGTCGGGGCTGAAACCACTCCGCTGAGCCTAAAACCACTGCGTCGGGGCTGAAACCACTCCGCTGAGCCTAAAACTACTCCATTGGGGCCAAAACCACTCCGCCAACCCTGAAACCACCCCGTCGGGGCCGAAACCACTCCGCCGAGCGTAAAAGCACTGCGTCGGGGCTGAAAGCACTCCATCAAGCCTAAAACCACTGCGTCACGGCTGAAACCACTGTGTCAGGGCTGAAAACACTGCATCAGGACTAAAACCACTCGGTCAGGGCCAAAACCACTCCACCAGTGCTGAAACCACTCCGCCGAGCCTAAAACCACTGCGTCGGGGCTGAAAGCACTCCGCCAAGCCTAAAACCACTCCGACAGGGCCAAAACCACTCCGGCAAGCCTAAAACCACTCCGTCAGGGCCAAAACCACTCCGCCAAGCCTAAAACCACTCCATCAGGTTTGAAACCACTCCGCCGGGGCCGAAACCACTCACCTGACGTTGAAACCACTCCATCAAGCCTAAAACCACTGTGTCAGGGCTGAAACCACTCCGCCGAGCCTAAAACCACTGCGTCGGGGCCGAAACCACTCCACCAAGCCTGAAACCACCCGAACGAGGCCGAAATCACTCCGCCGAGCCTGAAACCACCCCGTCGGGGCCGAAATCACTCTGCCGAGCCTAAAACCACTCCGTCGGGGCTGAAACCACTCCATCAAGCCTAAAACCACTGCGTCGGGGCTGAAACCACTGCGCCGAGCCTGAAACCACTGCGTCAGGCCTAAAACCACTCTGCCGAGCCTAAAACAACTCCGTCGGGGCCAAAATCACTCGGCTGACCTTAAAACCACTGCGCCGAGCCTGAAACCACTGCGTCAGGCCTAAAACCACTCTGCCGAGCCTAAAACAACTCCATCGGGGCCAAAATCACTCGGCTGACCTTAAAACCACTGCGTCGGGGCCGAAAGCACTCCATCAAGCCTAAAACCACTCCGTCGGGGCTGAAACCACTGTGCTGGGGAGGAAACTGCTCCGTCAGGCTGAAAAGCACTGTGTCAGGCCGAAAACCACTCCGTCGGGGCTGAAACCACTCCGCCAAGCCTAAAACCACTGCGTCGGGGCTGAAACCACTCCGCCGACATTAAGACCACTGCGCCAAGCCTAAAACCACTCCATCGGGGCTGAAAAGCACTCCGCCAAGCCTAAAACGACTGCGTCGGGGTTGAAACCACTCCGCCGAGCCTAAAACCACTCCGTCGGGGCCGAAAAAACTCCGCCGAGCCTGAAACCACTGTGTCGGGGCTAAAACCACTGCATCAGGCCTAAAACAACTCCGTCAGGGCCAAAACCACTCCACCAGTGCTGAAACCACTCCGGCAAGCCAAAAACCACTCCATCGGGTTTGAAACCACTCCGCCAGGGCTAAAACCACTCGACTGACGTTGAAACCACTCCATCAAGCCTAAAACCACTGCGTCGGAGCTGAAACCACTCCGCCGAGCCTGAAACCATTCCGTCGGGGCTGAAACCACTCCGCCGACATTAAGACCACTGCGCCAAGCCTAAAACCACTCCATCGGGGCTGAAACCACGCCGCCGAGCCTAAAACGACTGCGTCGGGGTTGAAACCACTCCGCCGAGCCTAAAACCACTGCGTCGGGGCCGAAAAAACTCCGCCGAGCCTGAAACCACTGCGTCGGGGCCGAAACCACTGCGCCGAGCCTGAAGCCACCCCGTCGGGGCCGAAATCACTCTGCCGAGCCTAAAACAACTCCGTCAGGGCGAAAATCACTCCGCCAAGCCTAAAACCGCTGCGTCGGGGCTGAAACCACTCTGCCGGGGACAAAAAAACTCCGTCAGGGCCAAAACCACTCCATCAAGCCTAAAAACAGTGCGTCAGGGCTGAAACCAGTGCGTCTGGGCTGAAACCACTGTGCCGAGCCTGAAACTTCTCCGTCAGGCCTAAAACCACTCTGCCGAGCCTAAAAAAACTCCGACGGGGCCAAAATCACTCGGCTGACCTTAAAACCACTCCGTCGGGGCTGAAACCACTGTGCTGGGGCAGAAACTGCTCCGTCAGGCTTAAAAGCACTGTGTCACCCCGAAAACCACTCCGTCAGGGCTGAAACCACTCCGCCGACATTAAGACCACTGCGCCAAGCCTAAAACCACTGCGTCGGGGCTGAAACCACTCCGCCGAGCCTAAAACCTCTCTGTCGGGGCTGAAACCACTCCGCCAAGCCTAAAACCACTGCGTCGGGGCTGAAACCACTGCATCAGGCCTAAAACAACTCCGTCAGGGCCAAAACCACTCCACCAGTGCTGAAACCACTCCGCCGAGCCTAAAACCACTGCGTCGGGGCTGAAAGCACTCCGCCAGGGCCAAAACCACTCGGCTGACATTAAGACCACTCCACCGAGCCTAAAACCACTGCGTCGGGGCTGAAAGCACTCCATCAAGCCTAAAACCACTCCGACGGGGCTGAAACCACTCCGCCGAGCCTAAAACCACTGCGTCGGGGCTGAAACCACTGCATCAGGCCTAAAACAACTCCGTCAGGGCCAAAACCACTCCACCAGTGCTGAAATCACTCCGGCAAGCCTAAAACCACTCCATCGGGGCTGAAACCACTCCGCCAGGGCCAAAACCACTCGGCTGACGTTGAAACCACTCCATCAAGCCTAAAACCACTGCGTCGGAGCTGAAACCACTCCGCCGAGCCTAAAACCTCTCTGTCGGGGCTGAAACCACTCCGCCAAGCCTGAAACCACTCCGTGAGGGCCAAAACCACGCCGCCGAGCCTAAAAGCAGAGCGTCGGGGCTGAAACCGCTCCACCAAGCCTAAAACCACTCCATCAGGCCTAAAACCACTGCATCGGGACTGAAACCACTCCGCCGAGCCTAAAACCACTCCGTCGGGGCTGAAACCACTGTATCAGGCCTAAAAGAAGTCCGTGAGGGCCAAAACCACTCCGCCAGTGCTGAAACCACTCCGTCAAGCCTAAAACCATTCCATCGGGGCTGAAACCACTCCGCCAAGCCTAAAACCAATGCATCGGGGCTGAAACCACTCCGCCGAGCCTAAAACCACTGCGTTGGGGCTGAAACCACTCCGCTGAGCCTGAAACCACTGTGTCGGGGCTGAAAGCACTCCACCAGTGCTGAAACCACCCCGTCGGGGCCGAAACCACTCCGCCAAGCCTAAAACCACTCCGTCGGGGCTGAAACCACTCCGCCAAGCCTAAAACCACTGCGTCGGGGCTGAAACCACTCCGCTGAGCCTAAAACCACTGCGTCGGGGCTGAAACCACTCCGCTGAGCCTAAAACCACTGCGTCGGGGCTGAAACCACTCCGCTGAGCCTAAAACTACTCCATTGGGGCCAAAACCACTCCGCCAAGCCTGAAACCACCCCGTCGGGGCCGAAACCACTCCGCCGAGCGTAAAACCACTGCGTCGGGGCTGAAAGCACTCCATCAAGCCTAAAACCACTGCGTCACGGCTGAAACCACTGTGTCAGGGCTGAAAACACTGCATCAGGACTAAAACCACTCGGTCAGGGCCAAAACCACTCCACCAGTGCTGAAACCACTCCGCCGAGCCTAAAACCACTGCGTCGGGGCTGAAAGCACTCCGCCAAGCCTAAAACCACTCCGTCAGGGCCAAAACCACTCCGGCAAGCCTAAAACCACTCCATCAGGTTTGAAACCACTCCGCCGGGGCCGAAACCACTCACCTGACGTTGAAACCACTCCATCAAGCCTAAAACCACTGTGTCAGGGCTGAAACCACTCCGCCGAGCCTAAAACCACTCCGTCGGGGCTGAAACCACTGTGCCAGGACCAAAACCGCTGCGTCGGGGCTGAAACCACTCCGCCAGGGCCAAAACCCCTCGGCTGACGTTGAAACCACTCCGCCGAGCCTAAAACCACTGCGTCGGGGCTGAAACCACTCTGCCGAGCCTAAAACCACTGCGTCGGGGCCGAAACCACTCCACCAAGCCTGAAACCACCCGAACGAGGCCGAAATCACTCCGCCGAACCTGAAACCACCCCGTCGGGCCGAAATCACTCTGCCGAGCCTAAAACCACTCTGTCGGGGCTGAAACCACTCCATCAAGCCTAAAACCACTGCGTCGGGGCTGAAACCACTGCGCCGAGCCTGAAACCACTGCGTCAGGCCTAAAACCACTCTGCCGAGCCTAAAACAACTCCGTCGGGGCCAAAACCACTCGGCTGACCTTAAAACCACTGCGCCGAGCCTGAAACCACTGCGTCAGGCCTAAAACCACTCTGCCGAGCCTAAAACAACTCCATCGGGGCCAAAATCACTCGGCTGACCTTAAAACCACTGCGTCGGGGCCGAAAGCACTCCATCAAGCCTAAAACCACTCCGTCGGGGCTGAAACCACTGTGCTGGGGAGGAAACTGCTCCGTCAGGCTGAAAAGCACTGTGTCAGGCCGAAAACCACTGCGTCGGGGCTGAAACCACTCCGCCGAGCCTGAAACCATTCCGTCGGGGCTGAAACCACTCCGCCGACATTAAGACCACTGCGCCAAGCCTAAAACCACTCCATCGGGGCTGAAAAGCACTCCGCCGAGCCTAAAACGACTGCGTCGGGGTTGAAACCACTCCGCCGAGCCTAAAACCACTGCGTCGGGGCCGAAAAAACTCCGCCGAGCCTGAAACCACTGCGTCGGGGCCGAAACCACTGCGCCGAGCCTGAAGCCACCCCGTCGGGGCCGAAATCACTCTGCCGAGCCTAAAACAACTCCGTCAGGGCGAAAATCACTCCGCCAAGCCTAAAACCGCTGCGTCGGGGCTGAAACCACTCTGCCGGGGACAAAAAAACTCCGTCAGGGCCAAAACCACTCCATCAAGCCTAAAAACAGTGCGTCAGGGCTGAAACCAGTGCGTCTGGGCTGAAACCACTGTGCCGAGCCTGAAACTTCTCCGTCAGGCCTAAAACCACTCTGCCGAGCCTAAAAAAACTCCGACGGGGCCAAAATCACTCGGCTGACCTTAAAACCACTCCGTCGGGGCTGAAACCACTGTGCTGGGGCAGAAACTGCTCCGTCAGGCTTAAAAGCACTGTGTCACCCCGAAAACCACTCCGTCAGGGCTGAAACCACTCCGCCGACATTAAGACCACTGCGCCAAGCCTAAAACCACTGCGTCGGGGCTGAAACCACTCCGCCGAGCCTAAAACCTCTCTGTCGGGGCTGAAACCACTCCGCCAAGCCTAAAACCACTGCGTCGGGGCTGAAACCACTGCATCAGGCCTAAAACAACTCCGTCAGGGCCAAAACCACTCCACCAGTGCTGAAACCACTCCGCCGAGCCTGAAACCACTGCGTCGGGGCTGAAAGCACTCCGCCAGGGCCAAAACCACTCGGCTGACATTAAGACCACTCCACCGAGCCTAAAACCACTGCGTCGGGGCTGAAAGCACTCCATCAAGCCTAAAACCACTCCGTCGGGGCTGAAACCACTCCGCCGAGCCTAAAACCACTGCGTCGGGGCTGAAACCACTGCATCAGGCCTAAAACAACTCCGTCAGGGCCAAAACCACTCCACCAGTGCTGAAATCACTCCGGCAAGCCTAAAACCACTCCATCGAGGCTGAAACCACTCCGCCAGGGCCAAAACCACTCGGCTGACGTTGAAACCACTCCATCAAGCCTAAAACCACTGCGTCGGAGCTGAAACCACTCCGCCGAGCCTAAAACCTCTCTGTCGGGGCTGAAACCACTCCGCCAAGCCTGAAACCACTCCGTGAGGGCCAAAACCACGCCGCCGAGCCTAAAAGCAGAGCGTCGGGGCTGAAACCGCTCCACCAAGCCTAAAACCACTCCATCAGGCCTAAAACCACTGCGTCGGGACTGAAACCACTCCGCCGAGCCTAAAACCACTCCGTCGGGGCTGAAACCACTGCATCAGGCCTAAAAGAAGTCCGTGAGGGCCAAAACCACTCCGCCAGTGCTGAAACCACTCCGTCAAGCCTAAAACCATTCCATCGGGGCTGAAACCACTCCGCCAAGCCTAAAACCAATGCATCGGGGCTGAAACCACTCCGCCGAGCCTAAAACCACTGCGTTGGGGCTGAAACCACTCCATCAGGCCTAAAACAACTCCGTCAGGGCTGAAACCACTCCACCAGTGCTGAAACCACCCCGTCGGGGCCGAAACCACTCCGCCAAGCCTAAAACCACTCCGTCGGGGCTGAAACCACTCCGCCGAGCCTAAAACCACTGCGTCGGGGCTGAAACCACTCCGCTGAGCCTAAAACCACTGCGTCGGGGCTGAAACCACTCCATCAAGCCTAAAACCACTGCGTCGGGGCTGAAACCACTCCGCTGAGCCTAAAACTACTCCATTGGGGCCAAAACCACTCCGCCGAGCCTGAAACCACCCCGTCGGGGCCGAAACCACTCCGCCGAGCGTAAAACCACTGCGTCGGGGCTGAAAGCACTCCATCAAGCCTAAAACCACTGCGTCACGGCTGAAACCACTGTGTCAGGGCTGAAAACACTGCATCAGGACTAAAACCACTCGGTCAGGGCCAAAACCACTCCACCAGTGCTGAAACCACTCCGCCGAGCCTAAAACCACTGCGTCGGGGCTGAAAGCACTCCGCCAAGCCTAAAACCACTCCGACAGGGCCAAAACCACTCCGGCAAGCCTAAAACCACTCCGTCAGGGCCAAAACCACTCCGGCAAGCCTAAAACCACTCCATCAGGTTTGAAACCACTCCGCCGGGGCCGAAACCACTCACCTGACGTTGAAACCACTCCATCAAGCCTAAAACCACTGTGTCGGGGCTGAAACCACTGTGCCAAGCCTAAAACCACTGCGTCGGGGCCGAAACCACTCCACCAAGCCTGAAACCACCCGAACGAGGCCGAAATCACTCCGCCGAACCTGAAACCACCCTGTCGGGGCCGAAATCACTCTGCCGAGCCTAAAACCACTCCGTCGGGGCTGAAACCACTCCATCAAGCCTAAAACCACTGCGTCGGGGCTGAAACCACTGCGCCGAGCCTGAAACCACTGCGTCAGGCCTAAAACCACTCTGCCGAGCCTAAAACAACTCCGTCGGGGCCAAAATCACTCGGCTGACCTTAAAACCACTGCGCCGAGCCTGAAACCACTGCGTCAGGCCTAAAACCACTCTGCCGAGCCTAAAACAACTCCATCGGGGCCAAAATCACTCGGCTGACCTTAAAACCACTGCGTCGGGGCCGAAAGCACTCCATCAAGCCTAAAACCACTCCGTCGGGGCTGAAACCACTGTGCTGGGGAGGAAACTGCTCCGTCAGGCTGAAAAGCACTGTGTCAGGCCGAAAACCACTCCGTCGGGGCTGAAACCACTCTGCCAAGCCTAAAACCACTGCGTCGGGGCTGAAACCACTCCGCCGACATTAAGACCACTGCGCCAAGCCTAAAACCACTCCATCGGGGCTGAAAAGCACTCCGCCGAGCCTAAAACGACTGCGTCGGGGTTGAAACCACTCCGCCGAGCCTAAAACCACTCCGTCGGGGCCGAAAAAACTCCGCCGAGCCTGAAACCACTGTGTCGGGGCTAAAACCACTGCATCAGGCCTAAAACAACTCCGTCAGGGCCAAAACCACTCCACCAGTGCTGAAACCACTCCGGCAAGCCAAAAACCACTCCATCGGGTTTGAAACCACTCCGCCAGGGCTAAAACCACTCGACTGACGTTGAAACCACTCCATCAAGCCTAAAACCACTGCGTCGGAGCTGAAACCACTCCGCCGAGCCTGAAACCATTCCGTCAGGGCTGAAACCACTCCGCCGACATTAAGACCACTGCGCCAAGCCTAAAACCACTCCATCGGGGCTGAAACCACTCCGCCGAGCCTAAAACGACTGCGTCGGGGTTGAAACCACTCCGCCGAGCCTAAAACCACTGCGTCGGGGCCAAAAAAACTCCGCCGAGCCTGAAACCACTGCGTCGGGGCCGAAACCACTGCGCCGAGCCTGAAGCCACCCCGTCGGGGCCGAAATCACTCTGCCGAGCCTAAAACAACTCCGTCAGGGCGAAAATCACTCCGCCAAGCCTAAAACCGCTGCGTCGGGGCTGAAACCACTCTGCCGGGGACAAAAAAACTCCGTCAGGGCCAAAACCACTCCATCAAGCCTAAAAAGAGTGCGTCAGGGCTGAAACCAGTGCGTCTGGGCTGAAACCACTGTGCCGAGCCTGAAACTTCTCCGTCAGGCCTAAAACCACTCTGCCGAGCCTAAAAAAACTCCGACGGGGCCAAAATCACTCGGCTGACCTTAAAACCACTCCGTCGGGGCTGAAACCACTGTGCTGGGGCAGAAACTGCTCCGTCAGGCTTAAAAGCACTGTGTCACCCCGAAAACCACTCCGTCAGGGCTGAAACCACTCCGCCGACATTAAGACCACTGCGCCAAGCCTAAAACCACTGCGTCGGGGCTGAAACCACTCCGCCAAGCCTAAAACCTCTCTGTCGGGGCTGAAACCACTCCGCCAAGCCTAAAACCACTGCGTCGGGGCTGAAACCACTGCATCAGGCCTAAAACAACTCCGTCAGGGCCAAAACCACTCCACCAGTGCTGAAACCACTCCGCCGAGCCTAAAACCACTGCGTCGGGGCTGAAAGCACTCCGCCAGGGCCAAAACCACTCGGCTGACATTAAGACCACTCCACCGAGCCTAAAACCACTGCGTCGGGGCTGAAAGCACTCCATCAAGCCTAAAACCACTCCGTCGGGGCTGAAACCACTCCGCCGAGCCTAAAACCACTGCGTCGGGGCTGAAACCACTGCATCAGGCCTAAAACAACTCCGTCAGGGCCAAAACCACTCCACCAGTGCTGAAATCACTCCGGCAAGCCTAAAACCACTCCATCGGGGCTGAAACCACTCCGCCAGGGCCAAAACCACTCGGCTGACGTTGAAACCACTCCATCAAGCCTAAAACCACTGCGTCGGAGCTGAAACCACTCCGCCGAGCCTAAAACCTCTCTGTCGGGGCTGAAACCACTCCGCCAAGCCTGAAACCACTCCGTGAGGGCCAAAACCACGCCGCCGAGCCTAAAAGCAGAGCGTCGGGGCTGAAACCGCTCCACCAAGCCTAAAACCACTCCATCAGGCCTAAAACCACTGCATCGGGACTGAAACCACTCCGCCGAGCCTAAAACCACTCCGTCGGGGCTGAAACCACTGTATCAGGCCTAAAAGAAGTCCGTGAGGGCCAAAACCACTCCGCCAGTGCTGAAACCACTCCGTCAAGCCTAAAACCATTCCATCGGGGCTGAAACCACTCCGCCAAGCCTAAAACCAATGCATCGGGGCTGAAACCACTCCGACGAGCCTAAAACCACTGCGTTGGGGCTGAAACCACTCCATCAGGCCTAAAACAACTCCGTCAGGGCTGAAACCACTCCACCAGTGCTGAAACCACCCCGTCGGGGCCGAAACCACTCCGCCAAGCCTAAAACCACTCCGTCGGGGCTGAAACCACTCCGCCGAGCCTAAAACCACTGCGTCGGGGCTGAAACCACTCCGCTGAGCCTAAAACCACTGCGTCGGGGCTGAAACCACTCCGCTGAGCCTAAAACCACTGCGTCGGGGCTGAAACCACTCCGCTGAGCCTAAAACTACTCCATTGGGGCCAAAACCACTCCGCCGAGCCTGAAACCACCCCGTCGGGGCCGAAACCACTCCGCCGAGCGTAAAACCACTGCGTCGGGGCTGAAAGCACTCCATCAAGCCTAAAACCACTGCGTCACGGCTGAAACCACTGTGTCAGGGCTGAAAACACTGCATCAGGACTAAAACCACTCGGTCAGGGCCAAAACCACTCCACCAGTGCTGAAACCACTCCGCCGAGCCTAAAACCACTGCGTCGGGGCTGAAAGCACTCCGCCAAGCCTAAAACCACTCCGTCAGGGCCAAAACCACTCCGGCAAGCCTAAAACCACTCCATCAGGTTTGAAACCACTCCGCCGGGGCCGAAACCACTCACCTGACGTTGAAACCACTCCATCAAGCCTAAAACCACTGTGTCAGGGCTGAAACCACTCCGCCGAGCCTAAAACCACTCCGTCGGGGCTGAAACCACTGTGCCAGGACCAAAACCGCTGCGTCGGGGCTGAAACCACTCCGCCAGGGCCAAAACCCCTCGGCTGACGTTGAAACCACTCCGCCGAGCCTAAAACCACTGCGTCGGGGCTGAAACCACTCTGCCGAGCCTAAAACCACTGCGTCGGGGCCGAAACCACTCCACCAAGCCTGAAACCACCCGAACGAGGCCGAAATCACTCCGCCGAGCCTGAAACCACCCCGTCGGGGCCGAAATCACTCTGCCGAGCCTAAAACCACTCCGTCGGGGCTGAAACCACTCCATCAAGCCTAAAACCACTGCGTCGGGGCTGAAACCACTGCGCCGAGCCTGAAACCACTGCGTCAGGCCTAAAACCACTCTGCCGAGCCTAAAACAACTCCGTCGGGGCCAAAACCACTCGGCTGACCTTAAAACCACTGCGTCGGGGCCGAAAGCACTCCATCAAGCCTAAAACCACTCCGTCGGGGCTGAAACCACTGTGCTGGGGAGGAAACTGCTCCGTCAGGCTGAAAAGCACTGTGTCAGGCCGAAAACCACTGCGTCGGGGCTGAAACCACTCCGCCGAGCCTGAAACCATTCCGTCGGGGCTGAAACCACTCCGCCGACATTAAGACCACTGCGCCAAGCCTAAAACCACTCCATCGGGGCTGAAACCACGCCGCCGAGCCTAAAACGACTGCGTCGGGGTTGAAACCACTCCGCCGAGCCTAAAACCACTGCGTCGGGGCCGAAAAAACTCCGCCGAGCCTGAAACCACTGCGTCGGGGCCGAAACCACTGCGCCGAGCCTGAAGCCACCCCGTCGGGGCCGAAATCACTCTGCCGAGCCTAAAACAACTCCGTCAGGGCGAAAATCACTCCGCCAAGCCTAAAACCACTGCGTCGGGGCTGAAACCACTCTGCCGGGGACAAAAAAACTCCGTCAGGGCCAAAACCACTCCATCAAGCCTAAAAACAGTGCGTCGAGCCTGAAACCAGTGCGTCTGGGCTGAAACCACTGCGCCGAGCCTGAAACTTCTCCGTCAGGCCTAAAACCACTCTGCCGAGCCAAAAAAAACTCCGACGGGGCCAAAATCACTCGGCTGACCTTAAAACCACTCCGTCGGGGCTGAAACCACTGTGCTGGGGCAGAAACTGCTCCGTCAGGCTTAAAAGCACTGTGTCACCCCGAAAACCACTCCGTCAGGGCTGAAACCACTCCGCCGACATTAAGACCACTGCGCCAAGCCTAAAACCACTGCGTCGGGGCTGAAACCACTCCGCCAAGCCTAAAACCTCTCTGTCGGGGCTGAAACCACTCCGCCAAGCCTAAAACCACTGCGTCGGGGCTGAAACCACTGCATCAGGCCTAAAACAACTCCGTCAGGGCCAAAACCACTCCACCAGTGCTGAAACCACTCCGCCGAGCCTAAAACCACTGCGTCGGGGCTGAAAGCACTCCGCCAGGGCCAAAACCACTCGGCTGACATTAAGACCACTCCAGCGAGCCTAAAACCACTGCGTCGGGGCTGAAACCACTCCGCCAAGCCTAAAACCACTCCGTCGGGGCTGAAACCACTCCGCCGAGCCTAAAACCACTGCGTCGGGGCTGAAACCACTGCATCAGGCCTAAAACAACTCTGTCAGGGCCAAAACCACTCCACCAGTGCTGAAATCACTCCGGCAAGCCTAAAACCACTCCATCGGGGCTGAAACCACTCCGCCAGGGCCAAAAACACTCGGCTGACGTTGAAACCACTCCATCAAGCCTAAAACCACTGCGTCGGAGCTGAAACCACTCCGCCGAGCCTAAAACCACTCTGTGAGGGCCAAAACCACGCCGCCGAGCCTAAAAGCAGAGCGTCGGGGCTGAAACCGCTCCACCAAGCCTAAAACCACTCCATCAGGCCTAAAACCACTGCGTCGGGACTGAAACCACTCCGCCGAGCCTAAAACCACTCCGTCGGGGCTGAAACCACTGCATCAGGCCTAAAAGAAGTCCGTGAGGGCCAAAACCACTCCGCCAGTGCTGAAACCACTCCGTCAAGCCTAAAACCATTCCATCGGGGCTGAAACCACTCCGCCAAGCCTAAAACCAATGCATCGGGGCTGAAACCACTCCGCCGAGCCTAAAACCACTGCGTTGGGGCTGAAACCACTCCATCAGGCCTAAAACAACTCCGTCAGGGCTGAAACCACTCCACCAGTGCTGAAACCACCCCGTCGGGGCCGAAACCACTCCGCCAAGCCTAAAACCACTCCGTCGGGGCTGAAACCACTCCGCTGAGCCTAAAACCACTGCGTCGGGGCTGAAACCACTCCGCTGAGCCTAAAACCACTGCGTCGGGGCTGAAACCACTCCGCTGAGCCTAAAACTACTCCATTGGGGCCAAAACCACTCCGCCAAGCCTGAAACCACCCCGTCGGGGCCGAAACCACTCCGCCGAGCGTAAAACCACTGCGTCGGGGCTGAAAGCACTCCATCAAGCCTAAAACCACTGCGTCACGGCTGAAACCACTGTGTCAGGGCTGAAAACACTGCATCAGGACTAAAACCACTCGGTCAGGGCCAAAACCACTCCACCAGTGCTGAAACCACTCCGCCGAGCCTAAAACCACTGCGTCGGGGCTGAAAGCACTCCGCCAAGCCTAAAACCACTCCGTCAGGGCCAAAACCACTCCGGCAAGCCTAAAACCACTCCATCAGGTTTGAAACCACTCCGCCGGGGCCGAAACCACTCACCTGACGTTGAAACCACTCCATCAAGCCTAAAACCACTGTGTCAGGGCTGAAACCACTCCGCCGAGCCTAAAACCACTCCGTCGGGGCTGAAACCACTGTGCCAGGACCAAAACCGCTGCGTCGGGGCTGAAACCACTCCGCCAGGGCCAAAACCCCTCGGCTGACGTTGAAACCACTCCGCCGAGCCTAAAACCACTGCGTCGGGGCTGAAACCACTCCGCTGAGCCTAAAACCACTGCGTCGGGGCTGAAACCACTGCATCAGGCCTAAAACAACTCCGTCAGGGCCAAAACCACTCCACCAGTGCTGAAATCACTCCGGCAAGCCTAAAACCACTCCATCGGGGCTGAAACCACTCCGCCAGGGCCAAAACCACTCGGCTGACGTTGAAACCACTCCATCAAGCCTAAAACCACTGCGTCGGAGCTGAAACCACTCCGCCGAGCCTAAAACCTCTCTGTCGGGGCTGAAACCACTCCGCCAAGCCTGAAACCACTCCGTGAGGGCCAAAACCACGCCGCCGAGCCTAAAAGCAGAGCGTCGGGGCTGAAACCGCTCCACCAAGCCTAAAACCACTCCATCAGGCCTAAAACCACTGCGTCGGGACTGAAACCACTCCGCCGAGCCTAAAACCACTCCGTCGGGGCTGAAACCACTGCATCAGGCCTAAAAGAAGTCCGTGAGGGCCAAAACCACTCCGCCAGTGCTGAAACCACTCCGTCAAGCCTAAAACCATTCCATCGGGGCTGAAACCACTCCGCCAAGCCTAAAACCAATGCATCGGGGCTGAAACCACTCCGCCGAGCCTAAAACCACTGCGTTGGGGCTGAAACCACTCCATCAGGCCTAAAACAACTCCGTCAGGGCTGAAACCACTCCACCAGTGCTGAAACCACCCCGTCGGGGCCGAAACCACTCCGCCAAGCCTAAAACCACTGCGTCGGGGCTGAAACCACTCCGCTGAGCCTAAAACCACTGCGTCGGGGCTGAAACCACTCCGCTGAGCCTAAAACCACTGCGTCGGGGCTGAAACCACTCCGCTGAGCCTAAAACTACTCCATTGGGGCCAAAACCACTCCGCCAAGCCTGAAACCACCCCGTCGGGGCCGAAACCACTCCGCCGAGCGTAAAACCACTGCGTCGGGGCTGAAAGCACTCCATCAAGCCTAAAACCACTGCGTCACGGCTGAAACCACTGTGTCAGGGCTGAAAACACTGCATCAGGACTAAAACCACTCGGTCAGGGCCAAAACCACTCCACCAGTGCTGAAACCACTCCGCCGAGCCTAAAACCACTGCGTCGGGGCTGAAAGCACTCCGCCAAGCCTAAAACCACTCCGTCAGGGCCAAAACCACTCCGGCAAGCCTAAAACCACTCCATCAGGTTTGAAACCACTCCGCCGGGGCCGAAACCACTCACCTGACGTTGAAACCACTCCATCAAGCCTAAAACCACTGTGTCAGGGCTGAAACCACTCCGCCGAGCCTAAAACCACTGCGTCGGGGCTGAAACCACTGTGCCAAGCCTAAAACCACTGCGTCGGGGCCGAAACCACTCCACCAAGCCTGAAACCACCCGAACGAGGCCGAAATCACTCCGCCGAGCCTGAAACCACCCCGTCGGGGCCGAAATCACTCTGCCGAGCCTAAAACCACTCCGTCGGGGCTGAAACCACTCCATCAAGCCTAAAACCACTGCGTCGGGGCTGAAACCACTGCGCCGAGCCTGAAACCACTGCGTCAGGCCTAAAACCACTCTGCCGAGCCTAAAACAACTCCGTCGGGGCCAAAACCACTCGGCTGACCTTAAAACCACTGCGCCGAGCCTGAAACCACTGCGTCAGGCCTAAAACCACTCTGCCGAGCCTAAAACAACTCCGTCGGGGCCAAAACCACTCGGCTGACCTTAAAACCACTGCGTCGGGGCCGAAAGCACTCCATCAAGCCTAAAACCACTCCGTCGGGGCTGAAACCACTGTGCTGGGGAGGAAACTGCTCCGTCAGGCTGAAAAGCACTGTGTCAGGCCGAAAACCACTCCGTCGGGGCTGAAACCACTCCGCCAAGCCTAAAACCACTGCGTCGGGGCTGAAACCACTCCGCCGACATTAAGACCACTGCGCCAAGCCTAAAACCACTCCATCGGGGCTGAAAAGCACTCCGCCAAGCCTAAAACGACTGCGTCGGGGTTGAAACCACTCCGCCGAGCCTAAAACCACTCCGTCGGGGCCGAAAAAACTCCGCCGAGCCTGAAACCACTGTGTCGGGGCTAAAACCACTGCATCAGGCCTAAAACAACTCCGTCAGGGCCAAAACCACTCCACCAGTGCTGAAACCACTCCGGCAAGCCAAAAACCACTCCATCGGGTTTGAAACCACTCCGCCAGGGCTAAAACCACTCGACTGACGTTGAAACCACTCCATCAAGCCTAAAACCACTGCGTCGGGGCTGAAACCACTCCGCCGAGCCTGAAACCATTCCGTCGGGGCTGAAACCACTCCGCCGACATTAAGACCACTGCGCCAAGCCTAAAACCACTCCATCGGGGCTGAAACCACGCCGCCGAGCCTAAAACGACTGCGTCGGGGTTGAAACCACTCCGCCGAGCCTAAAACCACTGCGTCGGGGCCAAAAAAACTCCGCCGAGCCTGAAACCACTGCGTCGGGGCCGAAACCACTGCGCCGAGCCTGAAGCCACCCCGTCGGGGCCGAAATCACTCTGCCGAGCCTAAAACAACTCCGTCAGGGCGAAAATCACTCCGCCAAGCCTAAAACCGCTGCGTCGGGGCTGAAACCACTCTGCCGGGGACAAAAAAACTCCGTCAGGGCCAAAACCACTCCATCAAGCCTAAAAAGAGTGCGTCAGGGCTGAAACCAGTGCGTCTGGGCTGAAACCACTGTGCCGAGCCTGAAACTTCTCCGTCAGGCCTAAAACCACTCTGCCGAGCCTAAAAAAACTCCGACGGGGCCAAAATCACTCGGCTGACCTTAAAACCACTCCGTCGGGGCTGAAACCACTGTGCTGGGGCAGAAACTGCTCCGTCAGGCTTAAAAGCACTGTGTCACCCCGAAAACCACTCCGTCAGGGCTGAAACCACTCCGCCGACATTAAGACCACTGCGCCAAGCCTAAAACCACTGCGTCGGGGCTGAAACCACTCCGCCAAGCCTAAAACCTCTCTGTCGGGGCTGAAACCACTCCGCCAAGCCTAAAACCACTGCGTCGGGGCTGAAACCACTGCATCAGGCCTAAAACAACTCCGTCAGGGCCAAAACCACTCCACCAGTGCTGAAACCACTCCGCCGAGCCTAAAACCACTGCGTCGGGGCTGAAAGCACTCCGCCAGGGCCAAAACCACTCGGCTGACATTAAGACCACTCCACCGAGCCTAAAACCACTGCGTCGGGGCTGAAAGCACTCCATCAAGCCTAAAACCACTCCGTCGGGGCTGAAACCACTCCGCCGAGCCTAAAACCACTGCGTCGGGGCTGAAACCACTGCATCAGGCCTAAAACAACTCCGTCAGGGCCAAAACCACTCCACCAGTGCTGAAATCACTCCGGCAAGCCTAAAACCACTCCATCGGGGCTGAAACCACTCCGCCAGGGCCAAAACCACTCGGCTGACGTTGAAACCACTCCATCAAGCCTAAAACCACTGCGTCGGAGCTGAAACCACTCCGCCGAGCCTAAAACCTCTCTGTCGGGGCTGAAACCACTCCGCCAAGCCTGAAACCACTCCGTGAGGGCCAAAACCACGCCGCCGAGCCTAAAAGCAGAGCGTCGGGGCTGAAACCGCTCCACCAAGCCTAAAACCACTCCATCAGGCCTAAAACCACTGCATCGGGACTGAAACCACTCCGCCGAGCCTAAAACCACTCCGTCGGGGCTGAAACCACTGTATCAGGCCTAAAAGAAGTCCGTGAGGGCCAAAACCACTCCGCCAGTGCTGAAACCACTCCGTCAAGCCTAAAACCATTCCATCGGGGCTGAAACCACTCCGCCAAGCCTAAAACCAATGCATCGGGGCTGAAACCACTCCGACGAGCCTAAAACCACTGCGTTGGGGCTGAAACCACTCCATCAGGCCTAAAACAACTCCGTCAGGGCTGAAACCACTCCACCAGTGCTGAAACCACCCCGTCGGGGCCGAAACCACTCCGCCAAGCCTAAAACCACTCCGTCGGGGCTGAAACCACTCCGCCGAGCCTAAAACCACTGCGTCGGGGCTGAAACCACTCCGCTGAGCCTAAAACCACTGCGTCGGGGCTGAAACCACTCCGCTGAGCCTAAAACCACTGCGTCGGGGCTGAAACCACTCCGCTGAGCCTAAAACTACTCCATTGGGGCCAAAACCACTCCGCCGAGCCTGAAACCACCCCGTCGGGGCCGAAACCACTCCGCCGAGCGTAAAACCACTGCGTCGGGGCTGAAAGCACTCCATCAAGCCTAAAACCACTGCGTCACGGCTGAAACCACTGTGTCAGGGCTGAAAACACTGCATCAGGACTAAAACCACTCGGTCAGGGCCAAAACCACTCCACCAGTGCTGAAACCACTCCGCCGAGCCTAAAACCACTGCGTCGGGGCTGAAAGCACTCCGCCAAGCCTAAAACCACTCCATCAGGGCCAAAACCACTCCGGCAAGCCTAAAACCACTCCATCAGGTTTGAAACCACTCCGCCGGGGCCGAAACCACTCACCTGACGTTGAAACCACTCCATCAAGCCTAAAACCACTGTGTCAGGGCTGAAACCACTCCGCCGAGCCTAAAACCACTCCGTCGGGGCTGAAACCACTGTGCCAGGACCAAAACCGCTGCGTCGGGGCTGAAACCACTCCGCCAGGGCCAAAACCCCTCGGCTGACGTTGAAACCACTCCGCCGAGCCTAAAACCACTGCGTCGGGGCTGAAACCACTCTGCCGAGCCTAAAACCACTGCGTCGGGGCCGAAACCACTCCACCAAGCCTGAAACCACCCGAACGAGGCCGAAATCACTCCGCCGAGCCTGAAACCACCCCGTCGGGGCCGAAATCACTCTGCCGAGCCTAAAACCACTCCGTCGGGGCTGAAACCACTCCATCAAGCCTAAAACCACTGCGTCGGGGCTGAAACCACTGCGCCGAGCCTGAAACCACTGCGTCAGGCCTAAAACCACTCTGCCGAGCCTAAAACAACTCCGTCGGGGCCAAAACCACTCGGCTGACCTTAAAACCACTGCGTCGGGGCCGAAAGCACTCCATCAAGCCTAAAACCACTCCGTCGGGGCTGAAACCACTGTGCTGGGGAGGAAACTGCTCCGTCAGGCTGAAAAGCACTGTGTCAGGCCGAAAACCACTGCGTCGGGGCTGAAACCACTCCGCCGAGCCTGAAACCATTCCGTCGGGGCTGAAACCACTCCGCCGACATTAAGACCACTGCGCCAAGCCTAAAACCACTCCATCGGGGCTGAAACCACGCCGCCGAGCCTAAAACGACTGCGTCGGGGTTGAAACCACTCCGCCGAGCCTAAAACCACTGCGTCGGGGCCGAAAAAACTCCGCCGAGCCTGAAACCACTGCGTCGGGGCCGAAACCACTGCGCCGAGCCTGAAGCCACCCCGTCGGGGCCGAAATCACTCTGCCGAGCCTAAAACAACTCCGTCAGGGCGAAAATCACTCCGCCAAGCCTAAAACCGCTGCGTCGGGGCTGAAACCACTCTGCCGGGGACAAAAAAACTCCGTCAGGGCCAAAACCACTCCATCAAGCCTAAAAACAGTGCGTCGAGCCTGAAACCAGTGCGTCTGGGCTGAAACCACTGCGCCGAGCCTGAAACTTCTCCGTCAGGCCTAAAACCACTCTGCCGAGCCAAAAAAAACTCCGACGGGGCCAAAATCACTCGGCTGACCTTAAAACCACTCCGTCGGGGCTGAAACCACTGTGCTGGGGCAGAAACTGCTCCGTCAGGCTTAAAAGCACTGTGTCACCCCGAAAACCACTCCGTCAGGGCTGAAACCACTCCGCCGACATTAAGACCACTGCGCCAAGCCTAAAACCACTGCGTCGGGGCTGAAACCACTCCGCCAAGCCTAAAACCTCTCTGTCGGGGCTGAAACCACTCCGCCAAGCCTAAAACCACTGCGTCGGGGCTGAAACCACTGCATCAGGCCTAAAACAACTCCGTCAGGGCCAAAACCACTCCACCAGTGCTGAAACCACTCCGCCGAGCCTAAAACCACTGCGTCGGGGCTGAAAGCACTCCGCCAGGGCCAAAACCACTCGGCTGACATTAAGACCACTCCAGCGAGCCTAAAACCACTGCGTCGGGGCTGAAACCACTCCGCCAAGCCTAAAACCACTCCGTCGGGGCTGAAACCACTCCGCCGAGCCTAAAACCACTGCGTCGGGGCTGAAACCACTGCATCAGGCCTAAAACAACTCTGTCAGGGCCAAAACCACTCCACCAGTGCTGAAATCACTCCGGCAAGCCTAAAACCACTCCATCGGGGCTGAAACCACTCCGCCAGGGCCAAAAACACTCGGCTGACGTTGAAACCACTCCATCAAGCCTAAAACCACTGCGTCGGAGCTGAAACCACTCCGCCGAGCCTAAAACCACTCTGTGAGGGCCAAAACCACGCCGCCGAGCCTAAAAGCAGAGCGTCGGGGCTGAAACCGCTCCACCAAGCCTAAAACCACTCCATCAGGCCTAAAACCACTGCGTCGGGACTGAAACCACTCCGCCGAGCCTAAAACCACTCCGTCGGGGCTGAAACCACTGCATCAGGCCTAAAAGAAGTCCGTGAGGGCCAAAACCACTCCGCCAGTGCTGAAACCACTCCGTCAAGCCTAAAACCATTCCATCGGGGCTGAAACCACTCCGCCAAGCCTAAAACCAATGCATCGGGGCTGAAACCACTCCGCCGAGCCTAAAACCACTGCGTTGGGGCTGAAACCACTCCATCAGGCCTAAAACAACTCCGTCAGGGCTGAAACCACTCCACCAGTGCTGAAACCACCCCGTCGGGGCCGAAACCACTCCGCCAAGCCTAAAACCACTCCGTCGGGGCTGAAACCACTCCGCTGAGCCTAAAACCACTGCGTCGGGGCTGAAACCACTCCGCTGAGCCTAAAACCACTGCGTCGGGGCTGAAACCACTCCGCTGAGCCTAAAACTACTCCATTGGGGCCAAAACCACTCCGCCAAGCCTGAAACCACCCCGTCGGGGCCGAAACCACTCCGCCGAGCGTAAAACCACTGCGTCGGGGCTGAAAGCACTCCATCAAGCCTAAAACCACTGCGTCACGGCTGAAACCACTGTGTCAGGGCTGAAAACACTGCATCAGGACTAAAACCACTCGGTCAGGGCCAAAACCACTCCACCAGTGCTGAAACCACTCCGCCGAGCCTAAAACCACTGCGTCGGGGCTGAAAGCACTCCGCCAAGCCTAAAACCACTCCGTCAGGGCCAAAACCACTCCGGCAAGCCTAAAACCACTCCATCAGGTTTGAAACCACTCCGCCGGGGCCGAAACCACTCACCTGACGTTGAAACCACTCCATCAAGCCTAAAACCACTGTGTCAGGGCTGAAACCACTCCGCCGAGCCTAAAACCACTCCGTCGGGGCTGAAACCACTGTGCCAGGACCAAAACCGCTGCGTCGGGGCTGAAACCACTCCGCCAGGGCCAAAACCCCTCGGCTGACGTTGAAACCACTCCGCCGAGCCTAAAACCACTGCGTCGGGGCTGAAACCACTCCGCTGAGCCTAAAACCACTGCGTCGGGGCTGAAACCACTGCATCAGGCCTAAAACAACTCCGTCAGGGCCAAAACCACTCCACCAGTGCTGAAATCACTCCGGCAAGCCTAAAACCACTCCATCGGGGCTGAAACCACTCCGCCAGGGCCAAAACCACTCGGCTGACGTTGAAACCACTCCATCAAGCCTAAAACCACTGCGTCGGAGCTGAAACCACTCCGCCGAGCCTAAAACCTCTCTGTCGGGGCTGAAACCACTCCGCCAAGCCTGAAACCACTCCGTGAGGGCCAAAACCACGCCGCCGAGCCTAAAAGCAGAGCGTCGGGGCTGAAACCGCTCCACCAAGCCTAAAACCACTCCATCAGGCCTAAAACCACTGCGTCGGGACTGAAACCACTCCGCCGAGCCTAAAACCACTCCGTCGGGGCTGAAACCACTGCATCAGGCCTAAAAGAAGTCCGTGAGGGCCAAAACCACTCCGCCAGTGCTGAAACCACTCCGTCAAGCCTAAAACCATTCCATCGGGGCTGAAACCACTCCGCCAAGCCTAAAACCAATGCATCGGGGCTGAAACCACTCCGCCGAGCCTAAAACCACTGCGTTGGGGCTGAAACCACTCCATCAGGCCTAAAACAACTCCGTCAGGGCTGAAACCACTCCACCAGTGCTGAAACCACCCCGTCGGGGCCGAAACCACTCCGCCAAGCCTAAAACCACTGCGTCGGGGCTGAAACCACTCCGCTGAGCCTAAAACCACTGCGTCGGGGCTGAAACCACTCCGCTGAGCCTAAAACCACTGCGTCGGGGCTGAAACCACTCCGCTGAGCCTAAAACTACTCCATTGGGGCCAAAACCACTCCGCCAAGCCTGAAACCACCCCGTCGGGGCCGAAACCACTCCGCCGAGCGTAAAACCACTGCGTCGGGGCTGAAAGCACTCCATCAAGCCTAAAACCACTGCGTCACGGCTGAAACCACTGTGTCAGGGCTGAAAACACTGCATCAGGACTAAAACCACTCGGTCAGGGCCAAAACCACTCCACCAGTGCTGAAACCACTCCGCCGAGCCTAAAACCACTGCGTCGGGGCTGAAAGCACTCCGCCAAGCCTAAAACCACTCCGTCAGGGCCAAAACCACTCCGGCAAGCCTAAAACCACTCCATCAGGTTTGAAACCACTCCGCCGGGGCCGAAACCACTCACCTGACGTTGAAACCACTCCATCAAGCCTAAAACCACTGTGTCAGGGCTGAAACCACTCCGCCGAGCCTAAAACCACTGCGTCGGGGCTGAAACCACTGTGCCAAGCCTAAAACCACTGCGTCGGGGCCGAAACCACTCCACCAAGCCTGAAACCACCCGAACGAGGCCGAAATCACTCCGCCGAGCCTGAAACCACCCCGTCGGGGCCGAAATCACTCTGCCGAGCCTAAAACCACTCCGTCGGGGCTGAAACCACTCCATCAAGCCTAAAACCACTGCGTCGGGGCTGAAACCACTGCGCCGAGCCTGAAACCACTGCGTCAGGCCTAAAACCACTCTGCCGAGCCTAAAACAACTCCGTCGGGGCCAAAACCACTCGGCTGACCTTAAAACCACTGCGCCGAGCCTGAAACCACTGCGTCAGGCCTAAAACCACTCTGCCGAGCCTAAAACAACTCCGTCGGGGCCAAAACCACTCGGCTGACCTTAAAACCACTGCGTCGGGGCCGAAAGCACTCCATCAAGCCTAAAACCACTCCGTCGGGGCTGAAACCACTGTGCTGGGGAGGAAACTGCTCCGTCAGGCTGAAAAGCACTGTGTCAGGCCGAAAACCACTCCGTCGGGGCTGAAACCACTCCGCCAAGCCTAAAACCACTGCGTCGGGGCTGAAACCACTCCGCCGACATTAAGACCACTGCGCCAAGCCTAAAACCACTCCATCGGGGCTGAAAAGCACTCCGCCAAGCCTAAAACGACTGCGTCGGGGTTGAAACCACTCCGCCGAGCCTAAAACCACTCCGTCGGGGCCGAAAAAACTCCGCCGAGCCTGAAACCACTGTGTCGGGGCTAAAACCACTGCATCAGGCCTAAAACAACTCCGTCAGGGCCAAAACCACTCCACCAGTGCTGAAACCACTCCGGCAAGCCAAAAACCACTCCATCGGGTTTGAAACCACTCCGCCAGGGCTAAAACCACTCGACTGACGTTGAAACCACTCCATCAAGCCTAAAACCACTGCGTCGGGGCTGAAACCACTCCGCCGAGCCTGAAACCATTCCGTCGGGGCTGAAACCACTCCGCCGACATTAAGACCACTGCGCCAAGCCTAAAACCACTCCATCGGGGCTGAAACCACGCCGCCGAGCCTAAAACGACTGCGTCGGGGTTGAAACCACTCCGCCGAGCCTAAAACCACTGCGTCGGGGCCGAAAAAACTCCGCCGAGCCTGAAACCACTGCGTCGGGGCCGAAACCACTGCGCCGAGCCTGAAGCCACCCCGTCGGGGCCGAAATCACTCTGCCGAGCCTAAAACAACTCCGTCAGGGCGAAAATCACTCCGCCAAGCCTAAAACCGCTGCGTCGGGGCTGAAACCACTCTGCCGGGGACAAAAAAACTCCGTCAGGGCCAAAACCACTCCATCAAGCCTAAAAAGAGTGCGTCAGGGCTGAAACCAGTGCGTCTGGGCTGAAACCACTGTGCCGAGCCTGAAACTTCTCCGTCAGGCCTAAAACCACTCTGCCGAGCCTAAAAAAACTCCGACGGGGCCAAAATCACTCGGCTGACCTTAAAACCACTCCGTCGGGGCTGAAACCACTGTGCTGGGGCAGAAACTGCTCCGTCAGGCTTAAAAGCACTGTGTCACCCCGAAAACCACTCCGTCAGGGCTGAAACCACTCCGCCGACATTAAGACCACTGCGCCAAGCCTAAAACCACTGCGTCGGGGCTGAAACCACTCCGCCGAGCCTAAAACCTCTCTGTCGGGGCTGAAACCACTCCGCCGAGCCTAAAACCACTGCGTCGGGACTGAAACCACTGCATCAGGCCTAAAACAACTCCGTCAGGGCTGAAACCACTCCACCAGTGCTGAAACCACTCCGCCGAGCCTAAAACCACTCCGTCGGGGCTGAAAGCACTCCGCCAGGGCCAAAACCACTCGGCTGACATTAAGACCACTCCAGCGAGCCTAAAACCACTGCGTCGGGGCTGAAACCACTCCGCCAAGCCTAAAACCACTCCGTCGGGGCTGAAACCACTCCGCCGAGCCTAAAACCACTGCGTCGGGGCTGAAACCACTGCATCAGGCCTAAAACAACTCTGTCAGGGCCAAAACCACTCCACCAGTGCTGAAATCACTCCGGCAAGCCTAAAACCACTCCATCGGGGCTGAAACCACTCCGCCAGGGCCAAAAACACTCGGCTGACGTTGAAACCACTCCATCAAGCCTAAAACCACTGCGTCGGAGCTGAAACCACTCCGCCGAGCCTAAAACCACTCTGTGAGGGCCAAAACCACGCCGCCGAGCCTAAAAGCAGAGCGTCGGGGCTGAAACCGCTCCACCAAGCCTAAAACCACTCCATCAGGCCTAAAACCACTGCGTCGGGACTGAAACCACTCCGCCGAGCCTAAAACCACTCCGTCGGGGCTGAAACCACTGCATCAGGCCTAAAAGAAGTCCGTGAGGGCCAAAACCACTCCGCCAGTGCTGAAACCACTCCGTCAAGCCTAAAACCATTCCATCGGGGCTGAAACCACTCCGCCAAGCCTAAAACCAATGCATCGGGGCTGAAACCACTCCGCCGAGCCTAAAACCACTGCGTTGGGGCTGAAACCACTCCATCAGGCCTAAAACAACTCCGTCAGGGCTGAAACCACTCCACCAGTGCTGAAACCACCCCGTCGGGGCCGAAACCACTCCGCCAAGCCTAAAACCACTCCGTCGGGGCTGAAACCACTCCGCTGAGCCTAAAACCACTGCGTCGGGGCTGAAACCACTCCGCTGAGCCTAAAACCACTGCGTCGGGGCTGAAACCACTCCGCTGAGCCTAAAACTACTCCATTGGGGCCAAAACCACTCCGCCAAGCCTGAAACCACCCCGTCGGGGCCGAAACCACTCCGCCGAGCGTAAAACCACTGCGTCGGGGCTGAAAGCACTCCATCAAGCCTAAAACCACTGCGTCACGGCTGAAACCACTGTGTCAGGGCTGAAAACACTGCATCAGGACTAAAACCACTCGGTCAGGGCCAAAACCACTCCACCAGTGCTGAAACCACTCCGCCGAGCCTAAAACCACTGCGTCGGGGCTGAAAGCACTCCGCCAAGCCTAAAACCACTCCGTCAGGGCCAAAACCACTCCGGCAAGCCTAAAACCACTCCATCAGGTTTGAAACCACTCCGCCGGGGCCGAAACCACTCACCTGACGTTGAAACCACTCCATCAAGCCTAAAACCACTGTGTCAGGGCTGAAACCACTCCGCCGAGCCTAAAACCACTCCGTCGGGGCTGAAACCACTGTGCCAGGACCAAAACCGCTGCGTCGGGGCTGAAACCACTCCGCCAGGGCCAAAACCCCTCGGCTGACGTTGAAACCACTCCGCCGAGCCTAAAACCACTGCGTCGGGGCTGAAACCACTCCGCTGAGCCTAAAACCACTGCGTCGGGGCTGAAACCACTGCATCAGGCCTAAAACAACTCCGTCAGGGCCAAAACCACTCCACCAGTGCTGAAATCACTCCGGCAAGCCTAAAACCACTCCATCGGGGCTGAAACCACTCCGCCAGGGCCAAAACCACTCGGCTGACGTTGAAACCACTCCATCAAGCCTAAAACCACTGCGTCGGAGCTGAAACCACTCCGCCGAGCCTAAAACCTCTCTGTCGGGGCTGAAACCACTCCGCCAAGCCTGAAACCACTCCGTGAGGGCCAAAACCACGCCGCCGAGCCTAAAAGCAGAGCGTCGGGGCTGAAACCGCTCCACCAAGCCTAAAACCACTCCATCAGGCCTAAAACCACTGCGTCGGGACTGAAACCACTCCGCCGAGCCTAAAACCACTCCGTCGGGGCTGAAACCACTGCATCAGGCCTAAAAGAAGTCCGTGAGGGCCAAAACCACTCCGCCAGTGCTGAAACCACTCCGTCAAGCCTAAAACCATTCCATCGGGGCTGAAACCACTCCGCCAAGCCTAAAACCAATGCATCGGGGCTGAAACCACTCCGCCGAGCCTAAAACCACTGCGTTGGGGCTGAAACCACTCCATCAGGCCTAAAACAACTCCGTCAGGGCTGAAACCACTCCACCAGTGCTGAAACCACCCCGTCGGGGCCGAAACCACTCCGCCAAGCCTAAAACCACTGCGTCGGGGCTGAAACCACTCCGCTGAGCCTAAAACCACTGCGTCGGGGCTGAAACCACTCCGCTGAGCCTAAAACCACTGCGTCGGGGCTGAAACCACTCCGCTGAGCCTAAAACTACTCCATTGGGGCCAAAACCACTCCGCCAAGCCTGAAACCACCCCGTCGGGGCCGAAACCACTCCGCCGAGCGTAAAACCACTGCGTCGGGGCTGAAAGCACTCCATCAAGCCTAAAACCACTGCGTCACGGCTGAAACCACTGTGTCAGGGCTGAAAACACTGCATCAGGACTAAAACCACTCGGTCAGGGCCAAAACCACTCCACCAGTGCTGAAACCACTCCGCCGAGCCTAAAACCACTGCGTCGGGGCTGAAAGCACTCCGCCAAGCCTAAAACCACTCCGTCAGGGCCAAAACCACTCCGGCAAGCCTAAAACCACTCCATCAGGTTTGAAACCACTCCGCCGGGGCCGAAACCACTCACCTGACGTTGAAACCACTCCATCAAGCCTAAAACCACTGTGTCAGGGCTGAAACCACTCCGCCGAGCCTAAAACCACTGCGTCGGGGCTGAAACCACTGTGCCAAGCCTAAAACCACTGCGTCGGGGCCGAAACCACTCCACCAAGCCTGAAACCACCCGAACGAGGCCGAAATCACTCCGCCGAGCCTGAAACCACCCCGTCGGGGCCGAAATCACTCTGCCGAGCCTAAAACCACTCCGTCGGGGCTGAAACCACTCCATCAAGCCTAAAACCACTGCGTCGGGGCTGAAACCACTGCGCCGAGCCTGAAACCACTGCGTCAGGCCTAAAACCACTCTGCCGAGCCTAAAACAACTCCGTCGGGGCCAAAACCACTCGGCTGACCTTAAAACCACTGCGCCGAGCCTGAAACCACTGCGTCAGGCCTAAAACCACTCTGCCGAGCCTAAAACAACTCCGTCGGGGCCAAAACCACTCGGCTGACCTTAAAACCACTGCGTCGGGGCCGAAAGCACTCCATCAAGCCTAAAACCACTCCGTCGGGGCTGAAACCACTGTGCTGGGGAGGAAACTGCTCCGTCAGGCTGAAAAGCACTGTGTCAGGCCGAAAACCACTCCGTCGGGGCTGAAACCACTCCGCCAAGCCTAAAACCACTGCGTCGGGGCTGAAACCACTCCGCCGACATTAAGACCACTGCGCCAAGCCTAAAACCACTCCATCGGGGCTGAAAAGCACTCCGCCAAGCCTAAAACGACTGCGTCGGGGTTGAAACCACTCCGCCGAGCCTAAAACCACTCCGTCGGGGCCGAAAAAACTCCGCCGAGCCTGAAACCACTGTGTCGGGGCTAAAACCACTGCATCAGGCCTAAAACAACTCCGTCAGGGCCAAAACCACTCCACCAGTGCTGAAACCACTCCGGCAAGCCAAAAACCACTCCATCGGGTTTGAAACCACTCCGCCAGGGCTAAAACCACTCGACTGACGTTGAAACCACTCCATCAAGCCTAAAACCACTGCGTCGGGGCTGAAACCACTCCGCCGAGCCTGAAACCATTCCGTCGGGGCTGAAACCACTCCGCCGACATTAAGACCACTGCGCCAAGCCTAAAACCACTCCATCGGGGCTGAAACCACGCCGCCGAGCCTAAAACGACTGCGTCGGGGTTGAAACCACTCCGCCGAGCCTAAAACCACTGCGTCGGGGCCGAAAAAACTCCGCCGAGCCTGAAACCACTGCGTCGGGGCCGAAACCACTGCGCCGAGCCTGAAGCCACCCCGTCGGGGCCGAAATCACTCTGCCGAGCCTAAAACAACTCCGTCAGGGCGAAAATCACTCCGCCAAGCCTAAAACCGCTGCGTCGGGGCTGAAACCACTCTGCCGGGGACAAAAAAACTCCGTCAGGGCCAAAACCACTCCATCAAGCCTAAAAAGAGTGCGTCAGGGCTGAAACCAGTGCGTCTGGGCTGAAACCACTGCGCCGAGCCTGAAACTTCTCCGTCAGGCCTAAAACCACTCTGCCGAGCCTAAAAAAACTCCGACGGGGCCAAAATCACTCGGCTGACCTTAAAACCACTCCGTCGGGGCTGAAACCACTGTGCTGGGGCAGAAACTGCTCCGTCAGGCTTAAAAGCACTGTGTCACCCCGAAAACCACTGCGTCAGGGCTGAAACCACTCCGCCGACATTAAGACCACTGCGCCAAGCCTAAAACCACTGCGTCGGGGCTGAAACCACTCCGCCGAGCCTAAAACCTCTCTGTCGGGGCTGAAACCACTCCGCCAAGCCTAAAACCACTGCGTCGGGGCTGAAACCACTGCATCAGGCCTAAAACAACTCCGTCAGGGCCAAAACCACTCCACCAGTGCTGAAACCACTCCGCCGAGCCTAAAACCACTGCGTCGGGGCTGAAAGCACTCCGCCAGGGCCAAAACCACTCGGCTGACATTAAGACCACTCCACCGAGCCTAAAACCACTGCGTCGGGGCTGAAAGCACTCCATCAAGCCTAAAACCACTCCGTCGGGGCTGAAACCACTCCGCCGAGCCTAAAACCACTGCGTCGGGGCTGAAACCACTCCATCAGGCCTAAAACAACTCCGTCAGGGCCAAAACCACTCCACCAGTGCTGAAATCACTCCGGCAAGCCTAAAACCACTCCATCGGGGCTGAAACCACTCCGCCAGGGCCAAAACCACTCGGCTGACGTTGAAACCACTCCATCAAGCCTAAAACCACTGCGTCGGAGCTGAAACCACTCCGCCGAGCCTAAAACCTCTCTGTCGGGGCTGAAACCACTCCGCCAAGCCTGAAACCACTCCGTGAGGGCCAAAACCACGCCGCCGAGCCTAAAAGCAGAGCGTCGGGGCTGAAACCGCTCCACCAAGCCTAAAACCACTCCATCAGGCCTAAAACCACTGCGTCGGGACTGAAACCACTCCGCCGAGCCTAAAACCACTCCGTCGGGGCTGAAACCACTGCATCAGGCCTAAAAGAAGTCCGTGAGGGCCAAAACCACTCCGCCAGTGCTGAAACCACTCCGTCAAGCCTAAAACCATTCCATCGGGGCTGAAACCACTCCGCCAAGCCTAAAACCAATGCATCGGGGCTGAAACCACTCCGCCGAGCCTAAAACCACTGCGTTGGGGCTGAAACCACTCCATCAGGCCTAAAACAACTCGGTCAGGGCTGAAACCACTCCACCAGTGCTGAAACCACCCCGTCGGGGCCGAAACCACTCCGTCAAGCCTAAAACCACTGCGTCGGGGCTGAAACCACTCCGCTGAGCCTAAAACCACTGCGTCGGGGCTGAAACCACTCCGCTGAGCCTAAAACCACTGCGTCGGGGCTGAAACCACTCCGCTGAGCCTAAAACTACTCCATTGGGGCCAAAACCACTCCGCCGAGCCTGAAACCACCCCGTCGGGGCCGAAACCACTCCGCCGAGCGTAAAACCACTGCGTCGGGGCTGAAAGCACTCCATCAAGCCTAAAACCACTGCGTCACGGCTGAAACCACTGTGTCAGGGCTGAAAACACTGCATCAGGACTAAAACCACTCGGTCAGGGCCAAAACCACTCCACCAGTGCTGAAACCACTCCGCCGAGCCTAAAACCACTGCGTCGGGGCTGAAAGCACTCCGCCAAGCCTAAAACCACTCCGACAGGGCCAAAACCACTCCGGCAAGCCTAAAACCACTCCGTCAGGGCCAAAACCACTCCGGCAAGCCTAAAACCACTCCATCAGGTTTGAAACCACTCCGCCGGGGCCGAAACCACTCACCTGACGTTGAAACCACTCCATCAAGCCTAAAACCACTGTGTCAGGGCTGAAACCACTCCGCCGAGCCTAAAACCACTGCGTCGGGGCCGAAACCACTCCACCAAGCCTGAAACCACCCGAACGAGGCCGAAATCACTCCGCCGAACCTGAAACCACCCCGTCGGGGCCGAAATCACTCTGCCGAGCCTAAAACCACTCCGTCGGGGCTGAAACCACTCCATCAAGCCTAAAACCACTGCGTCGGGGCTGAAACCACTGCGCCGAGCCTGAAACCACTGCGTCAGGCCTAAAACCACTCTGCCGAGCCTAAAACAACTCCGTCGGGGCCAAAATCACTCGGCTGACCTTAAAACCACTGCGCCGAGCCTGAAACCACTGCGTCAGGCCTAAAACCACTCTGCCGAGCCTAAAACAACTCCATCGGGGCCAAAATCACTCGGCTGACCTTAAAACCACTGCGTCGGGGCCGAAAGCACTCCATCAAGCCTAAAACCACTCCGTCGGGGCTGAAACCACTGTGCTGGGGAGGAAACTGCTCCGTCAGGCTGAAAAGCACTGTGTCAGGCCGAAAACCACTCCGTCGGGGCTGAAACCACTCTGCCAAGCCTAAAACCACTGCGTCGGGGCTGAAACCACTCCGCCGACATTAAGACCACTGCGCCAAGCCTAAAACCACTCCATCGGGGCTGAAAAGCACTCCGCCGAGCCTAAAACGACTGCGTCGGGGTTGAAACCACTCCGCCGAGCCTAAAACCACTCCGTCGGGGCCGAAAAAACTCCGCCGAGCCTGAAACCACTGTGTCGGGGCTAAAACCACTGCATCAGGCCTAAAACAACTCCGTCAGGGCCAAAACCACTCCGTCAGGGCCAAAACCACTCCGGCAAGCCAAAAACCACTCCATCGGGTTTGAAACCACTCCGCCAGGGCTAAAACCACTCGACTGACGTTGAAACCACTCCATCAAGCCTGAAACCACTGCGTCGGAGCTGAAACCACTCCGCCGAGCCTGAAACCATTCCGTCGGGGCTGAAACCACTCCGCCGACATTAAGACCACTGCGCCAAGCCTAAAACCACTCCATCGGGGCTGAAACCACGCCGCCGAGCCTAAAACGACTGCGTCGGGGTTGAAACCACTCCGCCGAGCCTAAAACCACTGCGTCGGGGCCGAAAAAACTCCGCCGAGCCTGAAACCACTGCGTCGGGGCCGAAACCACTGCGCCGAGCCTGAAGCCACCCCGTCGGGGCCGAAATCACTCTGCCGAGCCTAAAACAACTCCGTCAGGGCGAAAATCACTCCGCCAAGCCTAAAACCGCTGCGTCGGGGCTGAAACCACTCTGCCGGGGACAAAAAAACTCCGTCAGGGCCAAAACCACTCCATCAAGCCTAAAAACAGTGCGTCAGGGCTGAAACCAGTGCGTCTGGGCTGAAACCACTGTGCCGAGCCTGAAACTTCTCCGTCAGGCCTAAAACCACTCTGCCGAGCCTAAAAAAACTCCGACGGGGCCAAAATCACTCGGCTGACCTTAAAACCACTCCGTCGGGGCTGAAACCACTGTGCTGGGGCAGAAACTGCTCCGTCAGGCTTAAAAGCACTGTGTCACCCCGAAAACCACTGCGTCAGGGCTGAAACCACTCCGCCGACATTAAGACCACTGCGCCAAGCCTAAAACCACTGCGTCGGGGCTGAAACCACTCCGCCGAGCCTAAAACCTCTCTGTCGGGGCTGAAACCACTCCGCCAAGCCTAAAACCACTGCGTCGGGGCTGAAACCACTGCATCAGGCCTAAAACAACTCCGTCAGGGCCAAAACCACTCCACCAGTGCTGAAACCACTCCGCCGAGCCTAAAACCACTGCGTCGGGGCTGAAAGCACTCCGCCAGGGCCAAAACCACTCGGCTGACATTAAGACCACTCCACCGAGCCTAAAACCACTGCGTCGGGGCTGAAAGCACTCCATCAAGCCTAAAACCACTCCGTCGGGGCTGAAACCACTCCGCCGAGCCTAAAACCACTGCGTCGGGGCTGAAACCACTGCATCAGGCCTAAAACAACTCCGTCAGGGCCAAAACCACTCCACCAGTGCTGAAATCACTCCGGCAAGCCTAAAACCACTGCGTCGGGGCTGAAACCACTCCGCCAGGGCCAAAACCACTCGGCTGACGTTGAAACCACTCCATCAAGCCTAAAACCACTGCGTCGGAGCTGAAACCACTCCGTCGAGCCTAAAACCTCTCTGTCGGGGCTGAAACCACTCCGCCAAGCCTGAAACCACTCCGTGAGGGCCAAAACCACGCCGCCGAGCCTAAAAGCAGAGCGTCGGGGCTGAAACCGCTCCACCAAGCCTAAAACCACTCCATCAGGCCTAAAACCACTGCGTCGGGACTGAAACCACTCCGCCGAGCCTAAAACCACTCCGTCGGGGCTGAAACCACTGCATCAGGCCTAAAAGAAGTCCGTGAGGGCCAAAACCACTCCGCCAGTGCTGAAACCACTCCGTCAAGCCTAAAACCATTCCATCGGGGCTGAAACCACTCCGCCAAGCCTAAAACCAATGCATCGGGGCTGAAACCACTCCGCCGAGCCTAAAACCACTGCGTTGGGGCTGAAACCACTCCATCAGGCCTAAAACAACTCGGTCAGGGCTGAAACCACTCCACCAGTGCTGAAACCACCCCGTCGGGGCCGAAACCACTCCGTCAAGCCTAAAACCACTGCGTCGGGGCTGAAACCACTCCGCTGAGCCTAAAACCACTGCGTCGG